>NC_079511.1:9912783-10562118 GCF_000801105.2 Raphanus sativus
TAACGTGGCCATGGATTCCGGTGGAGAGATGTCGGTTTGGAGCTCGGACGAAGAGGATGAAACGCGAGGAATTAGAAGCTTGAACCAGCCTCTAATGGTGGAACACAAATCGATCTAAGCCCAAGGCTGAAGCTTGGAGACGAGGAAGACAAGCCACTAGGAATCGAGCATTGAGCCACAGCGACTTGATGAACGGGAACCAGACGCCGCTGTGGAGCTGGAGCGATCACGGAGAGCGGAGGCTACAACACCGCTCGGTTCACGAGAGAAAGAGTAGAAGATGACTGGAGCGGGGTCTTGAACGGGGATGCACAGGTCGCTGTGGAGAAGATATAGCGATTAGTGAAGTGTTGACCCGGTTTAGTCCGGTTTGACTTTGGTTTAATTTCAATTAAACCAGCTCGATTTATGCACTCCTAATAAATAGATTTAGACCCAAAACCCTAATGTATCTCATTTTCTCTCTAAAATTTGCCTCATTTTGTAAAAGCTTGAACCTTTAATCATTTTAAGGATTTTCTTCATCTTATATCTTGTTTCTCTTAATCATTAACATGATTAACCTTGAATCTCATATGGATTTAAGGTTTCTCATGAAGATTGAGAGTAGACTCTTTTTTGAATCCATGGGTTAGGTAGATCTAGGGTGATTAGTGAAGAGTTAAGGTGTTTTTGTTGAATTCTACTAGTTTTTATGCTTGCTAAGTGTTCTTAATGCTAGATTAGACTTGATCAATCTCATCTAGATCTTAAGCTATTTTAAGCCCGGAAGGTGTTTGTTAAAATGCTTGAATGAACTTAGTATAGCTTTTTTCAATCATCTTGCCAAAGGGATTTGTTTGTTAAGGGAGCTTTAGAATGGTTAATTAGACTTGTGATTTATGCATGCTTTCTGTTTTAGGCCAACGGGAGTTGATGTTCTAAGCATGATTAGCATAGGGATTATTGTCACGGGAGTGGATTAATCTATTTGAGTGTGTTCTAGGCCTATAAAACTTGTGGTTTCTTAAAGTTGGCACCTTTACTTGGGAAATCGCTTTGGATCAATTACCTTAAGCCCATGGATCTACCTTATCATTTGGTTGAAAGTTTAGTTCTTGCACTTATTTCTAGAGTGGATTTGAGATCACCTTTGTTTATATTTTTAGGATCTTAGCTTTGTTACCATCATCCATCTTCTCGTTTGCTTAGATTAAGAGTAAGAGGTAGTTGTGTGTATTCTTGGTGCTATAGATTTCTAGTTCTCTGTGGTTCGACAACCTTTCTATACTATCATTTGACTTGGGAACCTTGAAAACTCCCAATACCAAATTGGCGCCGTTGCCGGGGAGCTAGTAGATTTATCATTAGGATTTCAATCTTTCTTGAGACTAAGCTTATTTTCTTGCTTTGTTTTGCTTTGGTACAGTTACTAACCTTTTCTTCTAGCTTTTGTTATTTGTAGAGATGGCTTCAAGTTACCATGGAGAGCCACAAGAAGAGGAAGACACATTTGAATATCACATTCAAGATGACTTTGATGCAAGTATACTCACACCAGCACAACTTGTGATGTTATATGAGCTTCAGAAGGAGTACCCGGGGTCGGCAAAGACATCCCTAGCACGAAGGATCCGGTTGGAGCTTATTAAGGATCGAGCAGAGCTTGAAGGAAGGGAGGTTACAAAGTATGAGTTTAATGTTGCCTATGACCTTAAAGAGGTAATGGATTGGGCTCCACCACTCCAGCTGGAAGGTATAGAAATTTCTATTTTAGAACTTCAATTTGAGAAAATATGCTTGCCTTGTGGTGAAAACATTGCTCATGATCATGATTCTCTTGTGCTCATCAATGAATGTCTTGATATGATATGTGAAACTAGGAAGCTAGATGAGTTGAGAATAGAAAAGCTTGCTAGAGTTCATATTGAAGTTTGTTTTGACAAGAGCTATCTATGTGCTTCATTTGATCTCGAATCTGAGTTTTTGATTCTTAATGAACCTAGACCTCTTCTTTCTCTTGCTGATATAGGGGATGAACTTGATGTGGATAAGCTATTGCTTGAGATAGAAAACCCCCTTGTCAAAAATAATCATGAGAATGTGAACATTGTGTTCTATTCAGTTGATGGAGATAGAGTTGACTACTTTGTTAAAACCTCGTTTGAACCAGTAGTTGACTTTATCTTTCCACCAAATGCATTTGATTCTCATGACTATTTAAACATCAAAGAGCATCTCATATTTCATGATTCATCTATAGTGAAGCTCTTTGATGAAAAATCTGTCTATTTTCTATGGACAGTAGTGTGCTCCTTTGCGCACTTGGTTTCTTGTTCTTGTAGAAGAATGACCAAAGGTGCATTGGCTCAGCCTTTTGATACCTATGATTAGCATGCACACAAAGTCAAGCTAGAGACTTAAAACAAGCTCACTTGGGAGGAAGTCCCATGTTTATCCATTGTATATATTTCTTTATTTTTCTTTCTTTTTAAGTTGTTTAATAAGTATTGTTGAGGTTGTTCAGGTTGGGTCTATCTCTAGATAAGAGAAGTCTTCATTTCCACTTCAGCCCATGTCTACCGGCGAAACAAATCTGAGGCCAAGGGTCCTCTACCACCCAATTCAGCCTATAACTCCAAGTATGTGCCACTCCAACCTTGTACATATTTAGTTATCATGTTTATTTCTTTCTCTTAGATCTCTTCTTTGAGCTTACTCTCACACAAGGGACTGTGTGAAGTAAGTTTGGGGGAGAGTCTACTATCTCACATTGTTTTCTGTTTTGTTTACTTGTCATGAGGCATCATGCATTGCATTGTATATACTTTTTTGCATATAAAAAAAAATAATTAAGAAGCATTTAGTTGCATCATTTGCATCTTTAGAATTGAGTCTATAAGCATTTAGATTGCATTCATGCATTGGGAGCAAACCTTGTAAAGGACACATGTCTAGAACTCAATTTGACACCCTAGTTAAACATATCAAATAGCTTGAGCATCTCTTAAAAAAGCTTGTAAGTTTCGAGCCTTGAACACTCTTCTTGAAACATGTTGCTTGCTTGATATTGACATTGCTCTTGAAAGCCAACTCCAATTTGAACTTGAACTTAATGAACTTAATCTCTCTTGCATATGGGCACTTGCATACTTGATCATGGATCTCATACACATTTGGGTTATCTTATTCCATTCATTATCCTTTGTTAACCGAAATGGAACTCTCCTACCCCTAAACCCTTAGCCATTCTTTGAGACCAACATTGATTTGCTTGAGTGAGGCCTTCTTTTTGATAGCTTGTCATGTGCAAAATCTTGAGAGTATTGGGAGCGACATAGATTTGTTCTCATCTCTTGCTAGCATAGGATCCTCATTTGAGTTAGCATCTAGGATGGTTAGTGGGTTTGTTTATTCTAAAGTTTGTTATCTTGGGTTTGGGAGAAAAGAAAAATGAGAAAGATGATCAAAAAGTTGAGAAAAGAAGCCACTAAGGATCAAAAATAAAAAATCTCTAGATTTAGTCTATTTGAACCTTCCCCCAATATAAAAAAAAAAAGAAAAAAAAATGATGTATCAATAAGATGGTGGGAAGGTAGATAGAGCTAAGAGTTGTGAAAAGTTAATAAAAGATCCTTAGATGGTTAAGTTAAAGAGTTCATGAGGTGAGTGTAATAAAGTGGGTTACTTTGGGTATTGAGATGAATGTGAATAGGGGTGAAGCTTGTTATATCACTTAGGAAAGGGTAGAATGATGAGAATGGATCTATGTATGCATAAATTGCTCCTGGTCTTAGATAAATTTTGCATAATGATCAAGCTCCTTGTTCTTGAGTGATTGCCACTTTGAAATGATTTATTTGAGCCATTGTTTTCATTCACATTTGACCACTTTGTTCACCAAGCCAAATGATTAGGATCATGTGCCCATTTGCAAGTATTCACCTTATGTGTTTGTATAAATGAATGTGAGAGTTGGTCTAAAGAGCTTGTTGATGGATAAGCATTGCAACTTGTGTAGAGGTATATGAGTATGGATAGGTCTTGAGAAGCTAGAGTGTAATAAAAGTTCTTCTCATGCTATTTGCTATATTTTCCTTAGGATGTCAAGTTGAAGGCTAGAAAGTGTTTCTTTTGGTTATAAGCTCTCATTTTCAAACTCTTCTCTTTGATTGATCTTAAATGTTTACTTGAGGACAAGTAAAGAACTAGTGTGAGGGAGTTGATATCTCATGTTTTTATAGATTTTTAGATTCATATTTTAGATTATTATGATCATTTTAGGTTGCATTTAGATATATTTATTGCATTTGCATACTCATTTGCATATCATAGGAGTTGGAGTGCACAATTGGAAGTTTTGGGTCAATTCACAAGGTCATTTCTGCAATTTACAAAGTATGAGGTCAGAAACGAAGTTATCAAAAGGGCAGGGACTGGTTTTGCAAATATGAAGAAACCCACCATTGGAGAGGTCGATTGTTCTTCTCGCCGCGACTTGATTCCGACGATCCCGGTGGCCACCACGACGGGAGAGATGATCACGGTTGAGACAGAGTACGGCAATGGTGGAGTTGTGGTTCAACGGAGGCGCCATGAGCAGCGATGACGGCGTGAATCATGGAGGAGACTCGATGGCTTAGCAGAACCACGACGACGGCTTGAAGCTTGGTCCGGTGACGGCGAGAACGAAGAAGAACAAGACGGATACGCTGGTGGTGAAGCAAGGACTCGCCGGAGAAGCTTGATTTGGAGCTTTCGTGCTATGGGTTTGCTCACGGATCGAGCCTGTGACGGAGAAGCTTAACGTGGCCATGGATTCCGGTGGAGAGATGTCGGTTTGGAGCTCGACGAAGAGGATGAAACGCGAGGAATAGAAGCTTGAACCAGCCTCTAATGGTGGAACACAAATCGATCTAAGCCAAGGCTGAAGCTTGAGACGAGGAAGACAAGCCACTAGGAATCGAGCATGAGCCACAGCGACTTGATGAAACGGGAACCAGACGCCGCTGTGGAGCTGGAGCGATCACGGAGAGCGGAGGCTACAACACCGCTCGGGTTCACGAGAGAAAGAGTAGAAGATGACTGGAGCGGGGTCTTGAAACGGGATGCACAGGTCGCTGTGGAGAAGATATAGCGATTAGTGAAGTGTTGACCCGGTTTAGTCCGGTTTGACTTTGGTTTAATTCAATTAAACCAGCTCGATTTATGCACTCCTATAAATAGATTTAGACCCAAAAACCCTAATGTATCTCATTTTCTCTCTAAAATTTGCCTCATTTTGTAAAAGCTTGAACCTTTTAATCATTTTAAGGATTTTCTTCATCTTATATCTTGTTTCTCTTAATCATTAACATGATTAACCTTGAATCTCATATGGATTTAAGGTTTCTCATGAAGATTAGAGAGTAGACTCTTTTTGAATCCATGGGTTAGGTAGATCTAGGGTGATTAGTGAAGAGTTAAGGTGTTTATTGTTGAATCTACTAGTTTTTATGCTTGCTAAGTGTTCTTAATGCTAGATTAGACTTGATCAATCTCATCTAGATCTTAAGCTATTTTAAGCCCGGAAGGTGTTTGTTAAAATGCTTGAATGAACTTAGTATAGCTTTTTGTTCATCTTGCCAAAGGGATTTGTTGTTAAGGGAGCTTAGATGGTTAATAGACTTGTGATTTATGCATGCTTTCTTGTTTTAGGCCAACGGGAGTTGATGTTCTAAGCATGATTAGCATAGGGATTATTGTCACGGGAGTGGATTAATCTATTTGAGTGTGTTCTAGGCCTATAAATACTTGTGGTTTCTTAAAGTTGGCACCTTTACTTGGAAATCGCTTTGGATCAATTACCTTAAGCCCATGGATTCTACCTTATCATTTGGTTGAAAGTTTAGTTCTTGCACTTATTTCTAGAGTGGATTTGAGATCACCTTTGTTTATATTTTTAGGATCTTAGCTTTGTTACCATCATCCATCTTCTCGTTTGCTTAGATTAAGAGAGTTTGTGTATTCTTGGTGCTATAGATTTCTAGTTCTCTGTGGTTCGACAACCTTTCTATACTATCATTTGACTTGGGAACCTTGAAAACTCCCAATATCAAGTGTCCACGACATACGTGGTCTGCTTTGTGATTGCAGATTTGCGTGTTGCATCCCACGTTTGTCGTGCTGGGGAGTATTAGAGATATGTTGGGCCGGAAGATGTGTATCTTACGGACCAAGATTGTGAAGCCCGTGAAACCTATGAAGACCCTCAAAACTAAAAGGAAAGACTTGAAGATCAAGTTAACCTCAAGATATTCTTAGCATATTTCTATTAAGTATTTAGGAAAGTTAGCATTGTCTATTGTTAACATTATGTTAATGTTAGCGATATATATATGTGTCTTGTATTCTCATATTAAAGACAACACAATAATATATTCATATTCTATTATACTTTACACATCAACGAAGTCAAGAATGACGCCTTCACAAATATATACCATCCCCAATACTTTCGCAAATACAACAAATATATTTCGCAAATATAAAAGGTTTATTTTATTATTATCATCTTATGTTTAAAATGTTAAAATAGATCATAGCATCCCCATTGCTCTCTGCTGTCCTAAGAGAACCATGTCAACAACTATCTGCAAATTTAGTTCCGATGAACCACAAGTATGCTCCGTAGCTTTCTCAGCCAAGCCTCTCCACTCTTCCGCCTTCTCTCTCATTTTCTTTCCTTTCTCTCCATCCATTAGCTCTCTTACCACCGCTTCGACCTCCTTCCTCCCCACGTCTCCACCGATCTCCATCCCTACTCCCCACTCCTCACAACAAAACTTACAATTCGTTGGCTGCTCCGCAAAGAATGGCCAACACACCATAGGAACTCCACCACAAAGACTCTCTATAGTCGAGTTCCATCCACAGTGCGTTAAGAACCCTCCTACCGCCGGGTGAGCAAGAACCTTCTCTTGTGGACACCAAGTCGCTAGCATCCTCCGGCCAGCCGTCTCGGTTAAAAACTCTGGTGGAAGCATCGGTACATCACCGTCTACTAAATCCGGCCTGATCACCCATAAAAACTCTTTTCCTGTTGCTGCCAAACCCCACGCGAACTCCACGAGTTGTTTTGCACTCATCACTGTTATGCTACCGAAGTTAACGTAAACTACGCTGTTTTGAGGCTTGGTATCGAGCCAGTCTAGACACTTCGTCTCCTCCTTCCATAGACTCGATCCCATCCGTCCTATCTCGCTATCCTTGTCGATGTCACGATTCACTAGTAGACTGAGGGGTCCAATAGGGTACAAGGGAGGTAAAATAGACTGCAAAGATTGTATGATGTCATGCTCAAGATCATCGAACGTGTTGAGAATGATAGCAGAAGCGCGTTTGAGCTGGTCAGTCTCATGGAGAGAAAAATTAAGCATGATGTCGTCACGACTAGTTGCACGGATGAAGCTAGGTATGTCTTTTAGTTTTAGGTTTTTCATTGATGGAATCCAGTCTATTTGTGTGTTTAAGTAACTCTCATCTGCAAAATCCACAGCTGTTTTAATAAGATAGATATCTCGTTATTTATCAGTAAGTAATAGAAATGAAACTAAATTTAATATTATAACATTGATTAAATCATTGATTAATATAATAAATAATACCTTTTAATGGACATAAACCCTTCTCGATGAAACTGTGAAAGTACATGTAGGCAAGGAAGCCACAAGCACTTGCGGTCCATAAATTAACACACGTGACACCGAGCTCCTCCGCAGCGTCAAGAGTGAAACTCATAATACCGTCTGATACAATACAACTCACGGGAGGAACATCATCTCTGGTGTTGATTCGCTCAAGAAGCTCCTTAAATGGAGCTAGAAAGTTCTTCATGGTGGCCTCGCAGATGGAAGGGACGTCCTGCATCCTATCCCCATCAGTCTCTAGTAGACCATCAGGGATAGACTCGTACCGGAACGTGGGAATCCGGTCCAGCGCGTTGGGCCCACGCGAACGGAGTAGACGGTTGTGATTGTAGACGTTGTTGACGAAGGTGACGTGAAAGCCTTTGTTGTGGAGCAGTTTAGCTAGTTTCAGCATCGGGTCGATATGGCCTTGAGCAGGGAAAGGCACGCAAACAACATGTGGTTTTTGTCCGCTAGAAACGGTATAAGAAGCCATTTTTCTTTCTCGTGCGTCAAAAAAGAAGGAACAATATGGATGTGATTGATTTGGGATTTAAAGGACTTTACGGTGAGATTATGTAATTGAATTCTTGTACGTAGTAACGTTGATTGTTGACATGTGCGTCACGAGCGAAAATTTCTAGATGCCGTAAGATTGATATGCTGCCAACAAGTTAAAGATAATGTTTATCTACATGTAGCAATTCAACTTATGTAAGTTAAGACTCGAACACAATTTTTTTTTTTTTTGTCAATTGATTTGCATTAATCAGAAAATAAAAGAAAACAAAGAAGTCTGGCCTCAGGCCCATACATTAGCCCATTACGAGAATAGAGAGACCCAAAAAAGAAGATTTTGCCAACACGTCGGCATCGACGTTTTGCAATCGAGAAAGAAACAAGAACGAAATATCGACAAAAGCAGAAGAGATTTGATGGATATCCTGAACGATTCCATAGATCTCTTTGTTCTGCATGTCGTTGTTGATTGCTTGGATGAGCGTTGTGTTGTCAGAGAGCATCCTAATCTCTGTGAGACCAAGATTCACTGCTGCTATGAGCCCTAGACACAAGGCTAGAGCTTCTGCTACGAGGGGGGAGCTGACTAGGCTTTGGGTGGTGGTTCCTTTCTTGATTCTCTTGCCTGTGGAGTCCGATATGATCCACGCTAGTCCTGCTGTGTTTGTCGCTTTATTCTAAGCCGCGTCTGATCTGCAAGTTGGGTAGCTGCTGTTCATTTGTCCATTGCTTCTATTAGGCTTCGTTCCAGGTAGCTGCTTAATATCTTTTAGATTTTTACTCTGAGCTAAGCACCATTCGCTTGCTAATCTTATTCCCTTGATTGTCGTTTCTTCTGCTGAAAGTTGTCGCTTTTCAAAAATCAGGGTGTTGCGAGCTGTCCAGAGTGTCCAGCATATCCAAGGAAGTATTGCTCCGGTGATTTCTGAAGGAGGGAGGCAAATACTCTTCCTATACGCCACGATGATATCCTTGAAATCCGCTTCAGTAGCTATGTGAACTACTTTAAACAGAGGTATGAGTTCCCAAACCTTTTTAGCAAACGGGCATTCAAAGAAAATGTGCTTTGCTGTTTCGAGAGCATTGCATCTTGTACAGTGTGCCTGAGCTTGAATCCCTCTTATTTGCAGGTTCTTTCCTGAAGGAAGCGCCTTTTGGACTATAAACCACATGAAGACTTTCATCTTTTGTGAGCATTCGCTACTCCAAATGTCTTTTATCCAATTGAAACCTTCCGGTGTCCTGATTTCTTGTAACTCCTTTGATGCTCTGGATACCGCATATCCTGATTTTGTTGAGTAGACTCCGGAGGTTGTTGGTTGCCAGATATGTAAGTCTTCTGCGTCTCGTGTCCCCGGCTGGATCATAAGTATCTGCTCTTTGAAAAGAGGTAAGATTTCTTCTACTCTCTTGCTATTCCACTTCATATCGTCTGTTAGCAAGTCTGATACCCTTAGATCAAGTTCCTCTTCCTGTATTGGTCCACATGGTTTGACTTGCTCTGTCAATGATATCCAAGAGTCTTGCCAGACTCTTGTTGTTTGTCCATTCCCAATAGCTCTAGCTAGGTGTCTTTTTAGGAGATTTATGCCGTGTAGTATGCTCCTCCACCCATGGGAGCAAGTTGATGGAGCCTCTGCGTTTAGAAAAGCTTGGTTATGGCAATATTTGCTTCGTAGGATTCGTGATAACAGACAGTCTGGTTTTATTAGGATCCTCCACGCTTGCTTTGTCAGTAAGGTTTGATTAAATAGCTGGATGTCCCTGAATCCTAGTCCTTCTTTATCTTTAATTTGCGTCATTTTATCCCACGAGACCCAGCATATTTTCTTCTTGTCTTCTGAATCATCCCATCAAAATCTTGTTAATACTAATTGAATGCGTTTGCATAGATTTGCAGGGAGTTCAAAGCATCACATGGCGTACGTGGGGATTGGTGTGAGGCAATTTGAAAGTGGTCCTGTGAGGCAATAGTTCGTGAACGCAATTTTTTGAGATAAAAGTATACTAGTTACAAAAGACTATTAACTTTTTCAAGTTCTATAAGCTAAGAAAACACGCCATATAGAACATTTAAAAAACAAATTAAACGTAGATATTGGTGGATATAACATCGAAAAATAATAAATGTATATATTGCAGCTCAATTTATTAGGGCTGCTTATATTGGGGTTTGGAAAGAATATGGTAAACGTATATATTGTACATATTTAATTTTTAAATTAAATGTTAAATACTTTCTAAATTTTATTTATATAAATGGTATTCATGTACCCGACAGTTTTGTACTAGTAATAGTATTTTTTTTGTCGGCAACATCTCTGTAATATATCCAAAAGGCGGCTTACAAGTACACTTGGCTCAATATCTCCATCATTACAAATTTGATGTAAAGAGCACAAGATAACACGTGTGATGAGTATCAGAGTATGACAAATTATAGAACACACGGTAGAAAAATAGTGAGCTCAATGGAGATTTTTTAGCCCACTAAATCTTAGTATGGGCTTATTGATAAGTTTGAATTGTGGAATAGGCATTTAGTCGGCCTTGTTAGTAGTCATCCGATACACATTCGAAGTAGTTGGGAACTTTTTCTTTCTGCTGAACTGTACATGAAATTTAAATCGATACTATAACTCGCCCCGCACACCGGTTCGGGTACTAATTTTTAATTTATTAATTGTTTAAAGATATTTTGTAAAAAAACATAGATTTTTATTTATTTTATATTTTTACATATCATAATTGAACTTATTCAGATCTAAAACCCTGATTTGAATCCAGCAAAAAATTTATAATATTCAAACAAAGTCTAATTTCAAAATCCAAAAAACTCTAGAGGAAAGAACCAATCTATATCTGAATTATTGATTATGTAAATAAATAAATAAATATTTGTTAATTGGTTTGAAACTTTGTCACAGATAAAGAAAATTAATTTAAACATATGCAATTATTATGATTGATACGTAAAATAAATAATGTTAAATGAAAATAGCGAAAATAATTAGGGAAATAGTTAAGAAATATAAAAAGAAGAATGTAAAAGATATAATAAAACACTTAAAATAAAATAAATTATGTTTTATATATTTATAATAAATGCTATCAAATTATTAAAAAAATGCAACTAATAAAGTAGTTAAAATGAATAAAATAAAGAAAAAGATAATAAATCTATTAAAAATATGGTTAGTTCTATTTTGTACTTCATTTTTAATAAGATAGATAGATAATGGCCTATAAATAAAGATAAGTTAACCTTTTTTTTTTTTGAACAACAAGATAAGTTATCCTATTTAGTAATTTGTATAGGTCACTAGGAAGAAGAATGGATGGAAATAGAAGAGGTTATGTAAAGAAGAGCTTCATTTGATGTTTTTGATTTAACCTTAACCTCTTGTTTTGCTATATGTTACTGGTTAGTTGGAGCTTGGATTTTCTTATATATCTCAAAATCTCTGTAAAATACGAGGGACAATAAAAAGATCAAAAGGATAGAAAAAAATAGTTACAAGAAGGATAATTAAAGACGTCGCCAATGACTCCATATATTTGTAAAAAGCACATAACTAAAGTCAACACACTTAACATCTCTTTTCCACCAACACATAGAAGAACAAGACTCCGTGTGGTCGACCTCACTTGATTATAATCACCTCTCCTCTCCCTACCTAAAAGAATATGCTCTTCATTTCATTCCATTTTTCGTATTTTTCTTTACTAACAACAAAATTTCAAGGACGGTAACAAACAACAACGAAAACAAACTTCGTGGACATATCCATCTTATGTGGTCCTTGATCTTATGAGTTATGAGGACTGAGGAGGCAGGAGCATATATTTTTCAGAAATGGACATATCCATCTTATGTGGTCCTTGATCTTATGAGTTATGAGGACTGAGGAGGCAGGAGCATATATTTTTCAGAAACTGAAAGTTTTCAGTTTCCTGTCTCAAAATATAGTACTAATCGTTAATAACTATTATAAATGGCATTAGAACACGAATTGGGTGAGACTGAAACACCTGCCTCTTATAAATGTATCAATCTATAAAAACTAACCAAAAAGGTTTGGTGAACATTATCATATCTAAATCGAGAAAATCTGAGACGATACACAATTAAAATAAATAAAAATCACATCAAAAGTGGGAGTTGGCGAAGCAAGAATGGTGGGGTTCTGCTCTGCAAGACTGGTGTTAGGTGAGGCGAGAGATCATAGCTTTTACTCAACCCCATTTTAGATCTCTATCCAATTTTCATGTTTTTTTATATTATCAATCAGTCTACATATAACATATACTGTATTTATAATTACATTACTTTGATTTACTACTCAACATGTGTACAACAGTACAAATACACTCACCACCTTTTATAAAATATTGACCATCAAAAGTTCAAAACATGCAACGAATCTATTTCAAATGAAGCTAAACCGAAAATGAATTTGTGTAGCAAGACGCGTAAACCGGTTACCGTATAGTACAAACTGAGTAAAATACCCTTTTCCACCAATCCCGACATGCTATTTACCATAATACCCTTATATATGATCCACCTACCGCAAACACAAAACAAAGGCCTTCACCAAACACAACTAGTTGGTTTATAAAACCCTAGAGCTCTCTTCCAAACACCTCTCAGGTTTCGTGTAAAAAAACATTACAACACACAAATCTCAACACCACAAAAAAGAACATTTTATTTATTAGAAAAAAAACCCAAAAATGGCGCTCATGAACGGAAGCATGAATCTATCGTCGATATACAACCACCGTCACTCAACCTTCTCCTCCGCCGCGCCAAGAACCACGTCCCTCCGGATCTCCGCCGTGCAAACCGACCCAAAACCACCGTCTTCATCGGTAGCGACTCCGGCGACGTCCACGAAGCCCGTGGGGGTTAATGTGGGTAAGTCGAAATGGTCACCGGAGAGCTGGAAGGCGAAGACGGCTCTTCAGCAGCCGGAGTACCCCGATATAGCCGAGCTCGAAGCTGTGCTCGAGACGATCGAGGCTTTTCCTCCGATCGTTTTCGCCGGAGAAGCGAGGTTGCTTGAGGAGAGGCTAGGTCAAGCCGCGATGGGTGAAGCGTTTCTGTTGCAGGGAGGTGACTGTGCTGAGAGCTTCAAAGAGTTCAACGCCAACAACATTCGTGACACCTTTAGGATTCTTCTCCAGATGGGCGCTGTTTTGATGTTCGGTGGTCAAGTCCCTGTCGTTAAGGTACGTACGCCTCTGTTTTGGGAAAGTTCGAAACCTTTTTGTTGATTTTTTGAGTTTTTGTGGGTTTTGTTAAGTTATGAATTTTTTTAATTGATTTTGTAATTATTTATGAGTTTTGATGAAGTTTAAAATTTTTTATATATGGATTTTGAGGATATTTATGAGTTTTTGATGGGTTTAAAAGGTTGGAAGAATGGCGGGTCAATTTGCGAAGCCGAGGTCTGATTCGTTTGAGGAGAGGGACGGAGTGAAGTTGCCTAGTTACAGAGGAGATAATATCAATGGAGATGCGTTTGATTCCAAGTCTAGGATTCCTGATCCACAGAGGATGATTAGAGCTTACTGTCAATCTGCAGCTACTCTGAATCTCTTGAGAGCTTTTGCTACTGGTGGTTATGCTGCTATGCAGAGAGTTACTCAGTGGAATCTTGATTTCACCGAAAAAAGTGAGCAAGGAGACAGGTAAAAAAAATAAAAAAAATAAAATAAAAATACAGCTATGTTTGTTCGTGTCTAGATATATAGTTAGAGATCTTTCGAACTTGTGTACGAGACCTATTTGTCTATTTGTGTGTTGTGGTTGCGTTTCCATGTTATATAGTAATGTCATTATAACATGTAAAGGCAAAAGCAAAGAAACAATTAGGCCAGGCCGTACTTCGTGTATTTTCCTCTACTTTCCTCTACAAAACATCCTTTTTGGGTGCTTGTGTTGGCCTATTTTGATCCAATCAATGTTCCTATAATTGTTTGGGTTAGTAATGTGTCTGTTTGTTCTTCTTAAGTAAGTTTAGGATTTTTTTTTTCTTTTTCTATATTTGGGTATGTTTGTGAAAATCTTATTTCTTGGTTTGGTAGGTACCGTGAACTAGCTAACCGTGTTGATGAAGCGCTTGGTTTCATGCACGCTGCTGGACTCACGCTAGACCACCCCATCATGCAAACAACTGATTTCTGGACTTCTCATGAGTGTCTGCTCTTGCCTTATGAGCAATCACTAACAAGGCTTGACTCTACTTCTGGTCTCTACTACGACTGTTCTGCTCATATGATCTGGGTCGGTGAGCGAACCAGACAGCTCGATGGAGCTCATGTAGAGTTCTTAAGAGGTGTTGCTAATCCTCTTGGAATCAAGGTTTGTTTATCTAAAAATCTTCTCTCATTTTTCATAATTTAGATTTTAGTTTTCTGATTGAGATTTTTGTGGGGATTATAGGTGAGTGATAAGATGGATCCAAAGGAGCTAGTGAAGCTGATTGAGATCTTGAATGCTGATAATAAGCCTGGAAGGATCACGATTATCACAAGAATGGGAGCAGAGAATATGAGAGTGAAGCTTCCTCATTTGATCAGAGCTGTGAGACGTGCTGGACAGATTGTGACTTGGGTCAGTGATCCAATGCACGGAAACACCATTAAGGCTCCTTGTGGTCTAAAGACTCGTCCCTTTGACTCCATCTTGGTACGTTTTACTTAAAAAATCTCTTTATTGGTTAGAAAATAAATGATAGAAATGAATTCTCCAACACAGTAAGTATTAGCATGTGTTTGTGGGTGGTAGTAGTAGGTGAAACATAGCGACAGGCGACAAAGACTTTGGTTGGGCCAAAGTTGACAGAAATGTTTTTTTTTTCAAGTTAGGTGGTCCTTTAAAAAATAATGTAAAATGTAAAAAAAAACTAAAGCAAGTGTCCTTGATTACTTGATTACTTTTATTTTGCTACCCTTAATAGTTTTATTCATATAATATGAGTTTGTTAATTTACTGTTTCAAAATAATCTAACAAAAATTCGTTTGTAATCAAAAATATTTTTTTAGGCTGAAGTGAGAGCGTTCTTCGACGTGCACGAGCAAGAGGGAAGCCACCCGGGAGGTGTTCACCTAGAGATGACAGGTCAGAACGTGACCGAGTGCATCGGTGGTTCACGCACAGTCACGTTCGATGACTTGGGGTCGCGATACCACACGCACTGTGACCCTCGCCTCAACGCCTCGCAGTCTCTCGAGCTCTCTTTCATCATCGCTGAACGCCTTAGAAAGAGACGCATCAAGTCCCAACAGGCTTTTTCTATCTAATTCAGACATGTGTTGTGTTATATCTTTATAATAAATGTTTGCGTGTGTGAACTCAATACGGTTACGGTCTCGTTTATATTTGATTCAGATGCTGGGTCAACAGAACGCGTAAGGTTTTGTTTTATCGTTGTTAATGAGTTTTATTATTTCCATTTTGGATTTACTAAAATCATTGAACGTTGGATTTTTAATTCTACGAAGAGTGTGTATTTATAATACTAGTGATAATGACATCTAACATTAGGCCTGGGCATAATTTCCGAAACCCGAACCCGGACCCGAACTGAAGTGGAGAGATCGGGTCGGTTATGGATCCATTGAAATACCCGATTGGGTTTAGCTAAGCGATACATTGGGTTTCGGGATCGGTTCGGTTTAAACTGATAACCGATGAGTACCCCGAAGTAATCCGAACCTATACAACATATCACATATATGTATACATTAAGTAACACTTGTACGGCTTATACATTAAAAAAAACAGGCGTGAGAGAGTCTCTCCTTTCTCGAGACTTTGTGCTTCAATACTTGCTGAGTTTCGATATGGAGACGAAGAAAAAGCATTAAGCAAGAGATAAGAGTGAAGAGTTAAGAGTCTATTGATCTTCTTCAACCCTTCGAAATCCCGAATCGTATCTGCTATAAAACCTAAGGAGCCTCTCATGTTTCAAGAACTCATTCACTCTCCATCTTCTTCGTTTTCGCTTAAAGAGGTATGTCTTCAATCTGCTTGTTCACATTATTTTGATTCTTATATGCGTTTGTTAGTTTATAATGATCTGCTTGTTTTTGTATTTGCAATAGAATTTGCTGATTGAATTCATGGGTGATGTCTGTTCTGATTGAAGACATTGCTTCTTCTCTCATAAGGTAATGTCTGTTCTTTCTATGTTTGAGTTTTCTGATTGAAGACATTGCTTCTTCTGTTTATAATTGTTTGTTCTAATGTTGTTGTTATTCTGTTTGGCAGGAACAAAAGCTTATCAAGTGGTCGTATTCTCAAGATTATCATATGCTATTTGTCTCTGTTTTTTTAAAACTTTGTTGTTGTTATTTTCTTGCTATTTCGGAGTTGAAGTGTTTTGGATGTTTTCAGAGTTGATGTGTTTTGAATGTTTTTGGATTTGATGTGTTTGGATGTTTTTAGTTATGGAATGTTTCTATTTTCGGATTATTGTGTTTCAGATGCATTTGAATTCAGTTAATCTATAATGTTTTCTATGAATTTTTTTTTTATTATGTATTTACTTTGGTATAACCCGAACCGAACCGAAAAAACCCGAAACCAAATGGTATATGGTTACTTTACGGGTTTTAGGATGCAATACAAAGTATAACCAAACCCGAAAAAATATTATCCGAATCCGACCCGTAATAAAAAAAAAATTACTATGAGACCTAGAAGTCTAAACCCGAAAATCCGAAAACCCGAAATACTCGACCCGAATGCCAACGGGTACCTGATAGCCCAGGCCTATCTAACATGTTGGTGAAAAAGAAATAGTCGTTGAAATAATTGGATCCTATCGGCTATCACCGATAACTCCCACACGATTCTGCATAAGTGTTTAATTCTCAATCAATAGCCTTGTTTGCATTTTTTGACTCATATAGCCTTGACTCGAAGTTTTGATCTTGTTCTGAAGTAGCTTAGATTGTTTGCTGATACTTGAACATTAACGGTTTGAAAATCTAACTAATGGTTAAAACTGAATAGGAGTTAATATACTTAACTACCAAAACATAACTTCACTGTTAGATTATACAGTAGAATTTAGTTATCTAAACTATTAAAATATGAGGACATTTAGTATTTAACTTTGTGTTTTCCTCAATAATTACAATTATGTGATTTTTCCGTGCTTATGCACGAATATAAATATTTATAAGTAAATATATTGTAATAATTTATTAATAGTTTCATTTAATTTCAATTATTTTATAATTTTATAAATAATATTATATTATTTTAGTTAGATATGTGATTTTGGATATGTAATAGATGATTATTTGATTATCACTTTAGTATATTAGATAACATCGAATTCTTTGAATTTAACCATGATTTTTTTTGTTCTAATAGATTAAAATTTTGAATAATCTGTGATTTTCATTTAGATTGATTTTCTCCTAGATATGTAAATATATTTTAGTAATAGTATTATCTATATATTGTTTTGAAAATCAAATATAAAAATAAATTTAACTGTTGATTGATTCATAGTACATAAATAAATATAACAATAATATTTTGAAAAGTCATCCATATATGTTTTGCAAAATAAATAGATGGTAACATTTAGCTAATATTTTATTTTAGTTTATTGGTATGGTTTGAAGCATCCCATAATTTATAAATGTATAAATATAAATAAACATTATTATAAGATAATATATTTTTACTTTACCTTTGATTTTAGATATAATAAAATTTATTAGTCTATATACTCATTTTGAATAGGGTGACATATATTCATTTGTATTGAAGTATAATTATTTTTATCTTTATAAAACCAAATCTTATTGATTTTATTTATTGCATTGGTTTCAGTTTTTCATCTTAAATGTGTATATATATATTTTGATTTTCAAAAATATATATAATATTATTACTAAAATATATATACATATCTAAGGGAAAAATCAATCCAAATTAAAATCACAAATTATTCATAATAGTATATTTAGAACAAAAAATACCATGGTTGAATTTGAAGAATTTGATGATATTTAATACACTAAAGTGATAATCAAACTAATCATATATTACATATCCAAAATCACATATCTAATTAAAACAATATGACATAATTTATATAAATTATAGAATAATCAAAATTTATACTGGTTAAGATTATGTTCAGGCCCGGCCTAGAACACACGCAGAGGAGGCGACGGCTTAGGGTCCACAATTTTTGTTTTTGTTTTTCAGTTGAGATTTTTTTTTGGAAAATATATATTTTTAATTTTTAAATTATAAAAGGGGCACATTTGTTAAAATTTGAATAGGGCTACTATGTTTGTTGGACTGGTGCTGATTATGTTTTAATGGAAATATTTATTTTTCTTAATACCAAAATTATTTTGGTTAACTTTACAAATCACACTATATATAAATATATTATTTGATTGTAAATTCGTTTTTAATTTATAAATGTTTTTAACTAAAAAGGAATTTCTAATTAATATAAATTATTAAAAAGGAAAATCAATTTAATACAGTAATTATATGTAATATTTAATTCATTAAAGATGTCATCTTAATCAACTACCGTGAAAGTTAACGTGAATGTGACAAATTCTCAAATAATATTATAGAGATTGATTAATGTCATTGGCACAATACACAGTAGTGCCTTACTTTTTTTTAACTCGGCAACTTAAGATTGTCGGACATTACTTCTTTTTTAACTCGAAACAAAAGCCTAATTACTAAACACAGTGTATCATGACTGAATATATATTATTATCATTTACACTCCCATTTGAAACATGCCATTTCAGCGAAACCCACTAAATATATAGTCCAACATTTATTCAATGATACAAACACTATTTCTAATCTAACGACCACTTATAATTATTTTGACCAGTTTTTGATTGCAAACTGAGTCTGCAAAACCAGTCGCAGACCAAAGCAAAAATAACTTTAATAACTAAAAACAAATTATAAGGTGATATAAAATACACGAACTCTGAAACAAATCACTTACTTTTGTTATTCATTTTAGGATTTATATGGTTTAGTATTTTAGACCCTACAAATTGATCGTATTATAGGTTTCATGATTAAAAATATGCTTCTCAGTTATTTATTTTAAAGATCCTGAGACCAAAATGTCCAACTTCAAATATTGTAGATCACCGGTTTTGAAATCAAAAAGTAAGCACAACTATAATTTTGTATTTAGTGCAGAAAGTTTCAGTAAACCATAATAAATTTGCTTTAAGAATAATGTATATTGTGGTTCCTTCGACAACCATACTAAGTTAGAAGATTTTTTTTTACAACAAAAGAAAACTAAAATATAATATATGCTTTATTGGTTTAGAGAATCAAGTCGGTAACATAGAGTTGACACAGAACATAGTAGATAAGGAATTCCTAACATCGCGTGCAAATTTGTCCGCCACTAGATTGTGAATTCTCAAAGTATATCGAATTTTAAAGATAGAAAAGAAAGTCTTATTGCGTCTAAACTCCTCTAAATATATAGTAAAAGCTGACAGTGCAATTACATCTATGAAGTCAATCTTCCTATTTAGAGTATAACACATTTTTTCCTATTTTCACTATTTTCGTCCTTCAACACATGCTTTTTCACCTCCCCCACAAATGCAGATAACCAATATGTTATATTTTTTTATTGGTCAATACAACAGATATCTTTGATATATCAATCGAGTTGTATATTACAAGTAACAGAAATTGTAAAAACTTATAAAATCTTTGTGTAACCGTATTAATTATTTTTAAAGTGTTAAAATATTTATAAAAATTTATAAATTGGTTATAAAGTAATGTATTAAATTTATAAATTAGTTTCAAAGACTTATATATCAATCTAAAACAATGTATAAATGATGATTAAGATTTTAAAATATTTAGTGACTTTTGGTAATAAAATTCCTCAATTATTTTTAAATTTAAAAAAATTCATCAACTTAAAAACCGTATGTTACCCTCCGTCAAGGTTTTTTAATTGGAGGTAACATACGTTAACGAAATTATGTTTTTCTTTTAGGTAGCAGAATTTTTTATATTTAAATTAGGAACAAAATCCACGAGAAACTAAATTTATTTGCAAATTCTATCACTTAATAATCACATAATCTTTTTCTAACTAAATACACAGTATACAACTTAAACAGCCCGCTCTACTTTTGATGTATAAACTATGTTTTCTGATGTGCTCTTTTAGGTGATGTAATATTTTAAATTTTAAATAAGAAGGAAACCCTCGTGAAAGCTATAATTATTTGTCAATTTAAAATAACTAGTTATTTAAAATTTTCTTTGAAAAAGATTAAGTACTGATAGCTCTAGTA
The DNA here is from genome assembly GCF_000801105.2 of Raphanus sativus. NCBI lineage: Eukaryota > Viridiplantae > Streptophyta > Magnoliopsida > Brassicales > Brassicaceae > Raphanus > Raphanus sativus. The sequence continues at coordinate 9,933,310 of NC_079511.1, forward strand.
TTTACTTATACCGAGAACATTATTCTAATAAATAAACACAGGGTATAACTATTTCTAGTGGTTCCTTTTATTGTTTTTCAAAATTGAATAATTCTATAATAGAATTAGATTTTATTCTAATAATATTTTATTTTATAGTAAAAACAGAATAGTGAACAAAGAATAAACATAGTTCAGAAGAAAATAAAAAGTAAATGAATATTATATTCATAGAGCAGATTCACTTTTTACTCTATTATAGAATGAAACTTGAATACTGTTGAAACATTAGTATTTTGTTTTAATTTATCGTATATTACGTTCTATACATATTCTATTTTCTTAAAATGGTCTTATTCTGTAGTAAAAAATGTAAATACATGTTGTGGATTTAGATGCACATTCTAGATTTTGTAAGTTGAAAATAATTACAGACATGTGTTAGTTACATAGCGAACGCGTCCAACTCTAGATTAAAACGTGTGTTAGTTATAGCCGTATAACCGTATAGGTGTCGCTGTTCCTCAGAAACTCAAGTTCAACTTTTCTTTAGCAATAAAGGATTACATAATTTTCACCACTCAAGTCTAAGACCACCCGCATCGAGGGGTTTACGGTGGGGTTCGTGCGATTTTCAAAAAAAAGAAATAATATAATATTGCTATTTTGATGAACTCGTATCACAAAGGTTCGTGGTTATGAACCTGTATCACATGTATTGTTTGTGGTTATAAACACGTATCACATGTATTGTTCGTTGATTTATTTATTTAGAAAAAATAAATAAAAAATTATAAAACTTACCTTGGGAATCGAAAATAGAGAGTTTACCAATGTGAGTGCTCTTAAAATCACACATTTGAATGTATCACTTAAAATCACACATTTGAATTCTATGCTGATCTAAATGTACATAAGCACATATTGTCCATGCGTTGGATGCATTTCAAATTATTATAATAAATATGTTATAATTTGTATCAAAGGTTTATGTGAGAATCATATATAATAAGTGACACATGAAAACTTTTAATTTAGAAAACGAATGTTTTATTATATATATATATATATATATATATATATATATATATATATATATATATATATTGAAAATATTCTTATCTTTTATTATATATGATTGTTTTCACCTAAATGATATCCAAATTATTGTAGATTTTCAATTTGAAATCCATGCAACATAAATAATGGAGGATATTATGTAAGATCTAGTCATAAAGAGATTGGAAAATTATCTTCCCTGACATTTCATCCTAATCAAAGTTAAAACTTTTGTCATCTTAAAATAAATCAATTTTGTCAAAATAAATAAATCAAGTAATTGTAAAATTTTTTTAAAGTAACATGTCACTTTCTCAAACTTTTATACATTTAACTAAAAATATATATAACAAAGTGACATATGGCAACCTTTAAGTTAAAAAACGCTTGAACAATATGTTTTATTATACATGATTGTTCCCTGGTTGTTTTTACCTAAATGCTATATAAGATAATATCTATTTTTAATCTGAAATCCATGCTACATAAATAATGGAAGATATTATGTAAAATGCCATAAAGTGTTTAAAATTATCTTAATTGACATCTTATCCCAATTCAGAAAGTAAAAGAAACACTATTGTTGTAAAAATAATTATAAGGGACAATAAATAAAATGACATATATCACGTTCCAAAGTTTTTATTGTAAGAGGCATAATACTTTATTATAAAAGACATAATATTTGTGTATGATCTTATATATATGGCTATGTTAGATGTTATAAAGAGTGACATTTATTGTCTTAGAGAAATATTTTATGTAAAATAAATAAATAAAAATATTATTATATTAGTTGTAGAATTAGATTAAAAGGCAAAAATGAATATATTAACTGAGTATTAGAAAAATGAAAAAAAAAGATGATACATGTCACTTTAAAGCATTTATCTAAGAGAAAATGTATTTTATTATATAAGACCAATAAATAAGAAATAAATTATTACTTAACTGTAGAATAAAAAAACAAAAAGCAAAACATAAATAAATAGATTAATTATTTATTAAAAATAAATGATAAAAAATAAAATAGCACATATCTCCTTCTTAAAGTTTTGTAAGAAATCCTATTTTGTTGTATAAGATATATATATCATTTTAAAGCTAAGATTAAAAAAAAGGAAAGATATTTCATTTTAAAAGTTAAATGTATCCAACATTATAATAAGTTAAAGTTTTTCTTAGTAGCGTTGTGTCGCCTGGAAAACATATAGACAGAGAGAAGATAGGGAGAATCAGAGACTCCACTTTCTCTCTCTCTCTTTTTCATCCACCCACTTATTGTTCATTTCACTATCACTATGGACAAGATGTCTTCATTCTCCATTCACGAAGGGAAACCGATTAGATGCAAAGCAGCATTATGTAGAAAAGCAGGAGAAGCACTGGTGATTGAAGAGATCCAAGTTGATCCACCTCAAGCTTACGAAGTACGGATTAAAATCATATGTACTTCTCTTTGTCACACCGATATTACTTTCTGGAAGTTAGACAGTGTAAGTGTACTATTGTATCACAAAGTCAACGCAAAATCTATTTTATTCAAAAAAATCGTTTCCACTAATCTTTTTGAGTTTCCCAGGGGCCGTTTGCAAGGTTTCCTAGAATTCTCGGACACGAATCTGTCGGGTGAAAAATTCAAACAATTATCTAGTCTCAACTTTATTGAGAATGTGCTTACTTACTTGTTTTTTTTTTTCATTTTTTGCTAAAGGATTTTCTATTATGCTTACTTACTTGTTTTGGTTAATATTGCATTATACTTAAATATATTGTTACAACCAGCTTGGTCGAGAGCATTGGTGAACACGTGGACGGATTTAAACAAGGTGACGTTGTATTACCAGTGTTTCACCCTTTCTGTGAAGATTGCAAAGACTGCAAATCCTCAAAGAGCAACTGGTGTGCGAAATTTGCTAACGATTACATCTCAAACACGAGACGATATGGAATGGCTTCTAGGTTCAAAGATTCTACTGGAGAAGATATCTACCATTTTCTCTTTGTTTCGAGTTTCTCTGAATATACCGTGGTAGACATCGCACATCTCGTAAAAATCTCTCCTGATATCCCCGTTGAGAAAGCTGCTTTGCTCAGCTGCGGTGTCTCCACAGGTTTGTTTTCATTCTTCTTTAGCTATTCTCGTGGGGTTTGAATTCCACTTAATATTTTATCTGAGGTTAAAACATAAACAAAGTAGTGACTAGGGGCTGCATTGTTATTAGTAAGTTAGATATTGCACATCGGCTGATTGTGGGTCGCGTGGAGCAGGAGTTGGAGCAGCTTGGAAGGTAGCTAACGTGGAGGAAGGTTCCAACGTTGCAGTCTTTGGCCTCGGTGCCGTGGGACTTGCGGTTGCCGAAGGAGCTAGGGTGCGTGGGGCCGCGAAGATCATCGGTGTTGATCTCAATCCTGATAAATTCGAGTTAGGTAAAGTCGTGTTATATTTATATTTAATATTTTTGTCAATTAGTTTGCGAAAGTTATTTTTTTTTTTTTGGTTTTCTCTGACCAAATTGGTTTTGGTATTTATTATATATTCAATATATACGGTGTATAAACTTTTAGTTGGTGTCAGGTATATAACCAGTGTATTATTTATTTGTTGAAAATGACAGATGTCACTTATTTTCTGTTTCGTTATCTCATAAGTAATATTCACTTTCAATATATGTGTATTCAAAATTAGTTACATTTGTTACAAGCGATAGATAATGTCTTCATTATTTGAAAAATAATACAAATAATCAATTATTAAAAAACAATTAGATCAATAAGAAAAACATGCAGTTATATAGAAAAACTAGGTGTTTTATCCGCACATACGGGCATAAATTTCTTATAAATACTTATTAGTTTATGTTTTATTAATCTAAAACCAGCATAATAAATTATTATTTATGTTTTTAAATAGTTAAATCAAACATTAAAATATTTATATATGTTAAATACTTTTAATCAAAATATATACTTATTATTGTGTTAAGTTTTTTTAAAACACTCATATCTTAGAGATAGTTTAAAAAATATATTTATATTTTTTGGTTAACTAATATTTAATAATAAATTGTTTTGTATTTTAATTTTTTTTAACTTTTATAATAAAAATATCGTTTTCAGATAGGCACAAAAAATATATATAGAAGAATATCTTTTTTGATAATTCTAAAATATTATTTTGTAATCAATTATTTAATATAGCATATAACATATAAACTTTATATCATTAAAATAAATTAGTGAATAGTTAGAAACTAATAATAAATTAATAACCTATCTAAAAATCTAAAACCTAATTAAAATATGACAAATAAGAAAAGCTAATATAACATATAAATTTAATATTAATAAAATAAAATTCGTTTTTATTTATATAGAATATTCATCAAAGCTATTATTTTAAATTAATGATTTAGTGACTCAGCTCAAAACAAATAATATATCAGTGATAATTTAGTTTAACTTAATAAAATATGATAAATAAGTAAAATTAGCTAAAATCATGGAAAATATGATAAGTAAGCAAAATCACTTCATAAATAATAGTATAGATAGATATATTGTTACATTTAAATATCATTTAGAACAAAAAAATAGTTAGGCTAAACTATTCTTAATATAAAACAGAGATCATATATTCATTATGTCAATTACTTGAATAGGTAAGAAATTTGGTTTCACGGATTTCGTCAATCCTACTTTGTGCGGAGAAAAGAAAGTTAGCGAGGTATGTTATTCAATATCTTACACCATCACATTTATGATTTTTCTAGAGCTTATACCATTGAGTATATGGAGTAGTTTACTAACTTATTCCCACAAAATATACCGAAAAAGGTGATCAAAGAAATGACAGGAGGAGGAGTTGACTACAGTTTCGAATGCGTTGGTTTAGCTTCTTTACTAAGTGAGGCTTTTATCAGCACCCGCACGGTACGCTTACACTAGATCGTACCAAATCCCAGTCGATCGGGCATCATTACAATGGTTCAGTTTTACAATTTAGAATGTCAAAATAGGGATCAGGAAAGACGGTAATGCTGGGGATGGGAAATCATGCAGCGCCAGTAAGTTTGGGTAGTTTTGATCTTCTAAGTGGCAGAACTATCTGCGGAAGCTTGTTCGGTGGTTTGAAATCTAAACTGGATATTCCAGTTCTCGTGGATCATTACCTAAAAAAGGTACTACAATTTATGTGATATATATTGTAACGAACAAATTACGAGTATATTGTTTGTTTTACTTCTTATTTCCAACCTGTGTTATGTTTTCATAGGATTCAGTTCTTTTTATTTGTTTGTTTACAACTGTAGGAGCTTAATCTGGATAGTTTTATTACACACGAGTTGAAATTTCAAGAGATCAACAAGGCTTTCGAGTTGTTAGAGGAAGGAAAGTCTCTCCGCTGCATCATATGGATGGACAAGTAATAAGTTGCTGGTCAATATTTAAAGTTGGGGCAGCTAATATCCTTTGTGTGTGTGGGTGGTTGCTAGCAGCTGTATTTTCTTTCTTTTGTGATGTTGGAGTTCTTTTAAGACATATTGGTTTGCTCGTCTTTTATTTTCATTACTTAGTTTAAGTGTTATATTTCAATGCTCTCTATCCAAATGATTTACTGAATATTGTTTGTTTAATCGTTTGGATAGAGCATCTGAATAAAAATTTGTTTGTTTGCTTAATAGTTGTATGACAATTTTGTAAACAACTCTGTCATTTTTCAACTTTGACAAAAAATCATTTATCCTTTTGACCAGTGATAAATATTTCTAAATATCTAAGAAACCTATTTAAAAGGTAAAACGGCATAAACAAATTGTAAATTCCTTTTTTTTTTTGAATTGGTCTATAACCTTCAAAATAAATTTCATGACAATGGGATTTGGTCTTTTCCTCTCATTTCAAGTTCATCATCACAATTTTTATTTTATTTTTGTCAACAGTTCATCATCACAAGTATAATGCATCATTCAACAAATGGACATATACATCAGCAATTTCCATCCACGAATCATTGGTGACAGACTGACAGGGTACCGCACCGCAGCAATGCATGTGTTGAATTGATCTCACTTCTTTTCTTTTCTTATACAAAATTATTTATTTACAGAACTAAATTCCTCGAATAAACTGTGTATATTGGGCCTAAAGGTGATTTGGAAAATGTAGGCCCATTAAGTTTCAAAACAAAACTCGTTTTGTTCTGTTAGAAAATTAGTCCGAGAGAGAGAGAGAGAGAGCTTAAACCTACCGAACCATCAAAAGATCCTCAGTCGCTCTCCTGAGTTCACACACTTCAAATGGCGGAATCGGTTTCTGCTCAAACTCCGTCGCTCTCCGAGGTATTCTTCTCTTCTCTTGCCGATGCTCAGTTTTCAATTCTTCTTCATCCGATCTACTGAAAAGAATCAGCTGGTTTAGGTAGAAGATCTGATTCATTTCGACAAGGAGCGGAACTTTCGATATATCTTTCTCTATTCAATCATTTACATGAAAAGTCTTTTCAGTTTTGCGACCAAAAACAGATTGATTTTTTGAACAAGGATTTTTTTTTTTTATGTTCGGGCCAGCAATATCATTTGGAGAAAGAAGTGAAGCCTGTTGAAGTTCAAGCTGAAGAGGTTGAAGCCAAGGAAGATTCTCCTCCTGAGGAAGCTGTTGAAGACAAGTCCGAGTCTCCCGCTTCCACGGAAGTCACTTCTGAAGAGGCTCCTGCTGCGGCTACTGAAGAAGAAAACACTACTGAAGATGTTGCTGAGGAGACTCCTGATGAGATCAAGGTATATTGTCTTTTACCCAATCACACCATCGAGAAAAGAGAGAGAGAGACTAACTTTGATGTGCCTTCTCTTGATGAATTTGAGTTGGCTTCTTTTCAGCTTGAGACAGCTCCTGCTGATTTCCGTTTCCCGACAACAAACCAAACCAGGCATTGTTTCACACGTTACATTGAATATCACAGGTTTTTTATAAATATCCGTCTTCTTCTCTAATTTTTTCCTCTTTTTTTTTTATTCCCTAAATTTTGATCTCTCTCCTCATTGCTAAGTCTTCTTCTGATTGTGTGTTTTCAAATCTCCAGATGTGTAGCTGCCAAGGGTGACGATGCTCCCGAGTGCGATAAGTTTTCAAAGTTTTATCGTTCTCTTTGCCCCGGCGAATGGGTATATATACTTAACTTCCTTTTAAATCTCCTTTATCGATCTGCTACTGCTTCTCTGCTTTCCCTGATACACAGCAAAAACTATCTTCTTCTGTGTGTGTGTTTGTAGGTTGATAGGTGGAACGAGCAAAGAGAGAATGGAACTTTCCCTGGTCCTCTTTAAGACAACTCCTGCCTCAAAGAAGAATCACATCCTCTCTTGCTCTTGTTACACTTCATAATTTCACCCGAATTACACTGATAAGATTTTTACAAAACCAGCATATCTGGTTGGTTCCTCTTCATCATAAAAATATGTGAGAATTTAATACTTATAGTCTCAAATTTTTCCTTACATTTTATTTTCAACTCAAGTTTTGAGGATCATCCTGCTCTGATATGCTATTATATTATTTTCCATCGAAAATGTTCAAAGACATTTTATGGGATAGTGAATAATAGTTCAAAATATAAAAAAATGGTATATCTATCACTCATTCACCAAAACCGTGTGATTACATCTGATTCATCCATCAGAAGTGGTGGTTTCCTCTATAAATGCTGTATGTTAATAACTATAGTTAACTTTGTCGTGTGAATGCCAAGGCGCAGTAGCTGATCCAACAAGCCTCTGTCAAATCCTTTATCTCATTTTAACCATCATCTCACTCTACTTGGGTCTTTCTGACAGAGACAGTCCGGTAATGGATTTTCGTAAAAAGATTCCTCAGAACGATGTCTCTCCAAACCCTTTGTTCCTGAAGCAGGTCCTTTTCTCCTCCTCGGTGATCCTTGTCTGTATTATTACCATTACTATGTGGAGAGATCAGTAGTACTGAATTAAAACACTTGGGTTTTTTTGCTTACCGAGTTTTGTGAATCTCTATGATTCTTTCATACACGTTCATCTTATCTTTCTCAGTTCCTCTTCCAATTCTGTCTATCAACCTCACAAGGCCTCTCCTGAATCACAAACAAAATGTAACTAAATATTCCATGACTTAGAACAAGAGAAAAAACACAATTGTCACCTGTCAGGAGATATTGTTTTCCGGTGACCAAGAAACCGGCGATGCCCTTCAACAGATCTCGCCATGTTTCCACTATACGATGGAATAAAAACATCGCTTTCGACTGAAACAATGTAGTCAAGTGCAGCCATTTGAGTTGAGTGGTTCATAAAAGGCTTAAGCTCTTCTTTTGTCGCCAACTTTTCCTATCATTATCACAAAATGGTCAGTCATTAGTCGAGTTCATTAGTAAAATAGTAACAAACCAAAAGCTTGAAAAGTTGTAGTAGTACCTTACTCATTAACATGGAGAAACGAGAGCCAAGACTTGCTAACCGAGACTCACCACCATAAATCTCACCAGCAGCTATATATATAGGTGTGTTTGGTGCATATCCTAAAGCTGCTAGTAAAATTCCAACTTCTTTTGGAGTCAGTGGACAATTCCCTTTGAGTCTTTGTACTTTTCCATCAATGTCTTTGACTTTCCAATACGCTGTGTTCTTCCTAAACACTCAATCTTCTTATTTGAAAAAAATTACACAAACATGTAATGTTTTCTTGTTTTGTTTTGGTTACCTTATCTTCCTTAGCTCAGCAGCTTCAGAAGCAGATAAACCGTGGTTGCAGCCGCTAAATGCCAGCATGTCTTTCTCGTATCTCAAATGTAACGCGATGTATAGACCATAAGATCTCATCCTATCGACCAAAATCTGCAACATAACTCTAACTATTAGGGAGAAGAAAAAATATAAAATATATATATAATATGAGATGGTTATAGTAGGGAATGAATCGTTTTACTTGTCCCATTGATTTGATTTTAGTGGAGAAGCGTAGAGCCTCATAACAAGCACGGCATCGCAGCTTTTGGATATCTGGAGGTAGACCATTGTTAACTAGACGAGAATCGGATTTAGCGGCTCTGATCACCTGAGAGTGAAGGAAGAGAACATTACTATTCATAACAGTTTACACAAAAGAAGCAATATGATTGATCACCTTGTATTCACCCCACATGGTAGCTATCTCATTTTGGTAATATCTCAATCCTGAATAGCTTTTGAAATGCTTAACCACCTTTGTGAGTCCATCTATACCTTTTGGTAGCTTCTTGATGACTCTTATATCTTTAGATAAAGTACTAATGAAGTGATCTTCATCAAATACATCAGAGAATTTACTGAATAATACAAAATGAGACATATAGAAAAAAACATGTTAAACAAGTTCAAGAGATGCTAAGAAAAGAAATAAAAAAATGGTAACATGGAGTTAACCTAGTATCTTGCCAGAAAGATCGTTTATCGAGCTCCGGGACTACAAGTGTGGCGTTTATAATACGAGCTATAGCTACCATGTCACATATCTGTAAAGTTTTGTCACATATCCATAAGGATTTTAATAATTGTGAGTTCAGATCGTAACACAAAAAAGTAATACTATACACACTTACCCAGTGTTTCAAAAAAAAAAAAAAAAAAAACACACTTACCCCAGCACGCATCTGGTTAAGACCGCCATTCGTGTGAACAAGAAGATAGCCTCTAGACTCCAATGGAGCTGAGGTAAAAAATAACCAAAAGAGTATGTAATTTTTTTTAATTCATTAGTCAGTTTTGGTTACGTAAGAAACCAAACCAGATGGATATGTGTTTCTCACATATGTAACTAGGATTGGGATTGACACAAGGGACGAAGTTGCGGTTAGGTGGATGTTTCCAAAGCTTGTCATAATCTTGTATCCCGCTTGTAGTGTTCAACTGTCAAATCTAAAAGAGTGAAAAACACGAAAGCACATGATCTAGTGTTCTAAGTTAACATGCACTATTGAAACTAGCTCTAAGCATAGTAGATTTGTGTCTATTTATATGCATGAACACTGTCTTCTAGTTTCACTCATCTTCAAACAAACAAACCAATCATAAAGATATTGTGTTTAATTTACCCCATTAATAAAAAAATTTACTTACAAGCAACTAATATTTGCCCACCCATAAGTTGTACCTTGGAGAAGGAAGGGCTTGTCACGAAATGAGGTGGAGATATCTCATGTGTATTGTTGATGTGTTCAGATGTTAATCTCTGATTATGAGTCAAATTCTCCTGAAATTTGACAAAGAGTCAGTCACACGTTTAAACAAAACCACATTGATAGCCAGCGTTCAAAGCTTTACTTCAAGCAAGAAGATGCCAAGAAATGTCGTATTTATTATTGGACCTTGGGATTAGAAATGAATGGAGATTCAATCGTTTCCCGACGAGATAGGTTCCTCGTGGAGCTTTGTTCTGTAATGGATTTTTCGTAATTGATATGTTCTCGCTGCTGAACACATAATCAAATCCGGAAAAACGTGTTAAGATTGTAATACTATTCTCGCCTTGTGACAAAACCGATCATGCGTTTTAAAAAAAATATCGAAATCTTCTTGAGATATTAGAGATTGGTTACGGACACGAGTGGTGTGTTTGTTGAGATGAAGCCTAGGGAGTCTGTTGAGAGGAGCAACGTAGATGTGGACGGTGAGAAAGCCAAGTAATGCGATTATGCATATGGCACATGTTAGTAATCTCCGTATCACCAACACCACAAGCGCCTTCCTCCGCCGTCGCATTTCTGTGAGAGCAATCCAAACGAAAACATTCAAGAAATAACGATTCTGAATAACCGGATCTTGATCTTCTTCTTCCTATCTTATTGTTTGTGTGTCGATGGTGTGTGAATGAGCTTTCTATAACGGTAGTAGATGTGTTTTGCCAAAAAAGGAAGTATAGATTTCAATCAAATGCATCGATTAGGATATTTCTTTTGACTTTTGATTGGGTCTTTCATCTTTGTATTCTATTTTTAAAGATGTGGTAAGAAGACAAAAGGGTAAGAGAAGGGTCACGTGACATTTGACCTGATCTACAGAGAGAGATAAGAGGTGTCTTAATGGTGAGAGGAGGAGACGATTTCTATATTTGTAAAAGGACAGTGTATCGTTATATAAAAATTTATGACATGTAACCGTTACATAAAAGATCAGGTAGAGGAAGTATGACAAGAATATATTCTTTATTTTGATTCTTCGTGTGTATAATAACTAAAAAAACTTCATTGCAAAGAAAAATTGTCTATTCGCCATGTGTTACTTTTCAATGCCAAGTGATTGGTGCCATCTTCCATGTTAGAATCAAAACAGCAACCACCACCATTAGTGCAAGAAATTCTAACAAGCTTTGCATGCGCCTACAAAGAGATGGCAAATGCTGAATATCAGTAACATAACCACATATATTGAACTGGTTTGAGCTAACTTCTCTCGCTCTAAATAGAAAACACAGTGATATATCCGGTACGGATATTTACTCGAATACTAAAATGGTAGGCAAGGAGCAGGGCTAGTCGTCCTGGGCAAAGCAAAATGGAACTAAGGCCCTCAATGTTTTTGAATAAGTTTATATAGATATAGATTTCTAAATTTATTTTCAAAAATTTTGTTGAAATTTTTATCAAAGTGCTTACGATCCCTAAAATTTTAAGGCCAGGTGACAAAGAGCTCTCCAGCTCCGACAGTGGTTGACCGACATGTAAAAGACTCTTAATTAGGACTTTTCTACATGTCGGCTCAGTGCACAGCTAAGAGCCGTGGTATAACTAGTGACATTACTGTAGTTAATTAACTATGGTCAATGTCTGCATTGCATATAGTTGTGCACTTTCACTAAACCAGGATAACAAGACGACATCTTAACATTCTAAACAGTTTCATTCCCTGGTTCGTAGCTTCATTGTCATACGTTGGCACGGGAGAGCAAATTACCTCACCGTCCCGATCCCACCACACAAGAATTAGTTAAAAGATTGAGCGCTACGTTAACATATTATTTTCATATTTCTTCAAAAATGAAACTGCTAAACTGTAATATTAATATTATTAGAATCATTTTTTCCGAATTGTATCTTCGTCTTGTAGGTCTTGAAATATAACATCTATTGACAAATTACATTAAAGCACATTCCCAATCGTTAAATTAACAATCCAAGTTTTAGGTATCAAATGTTGGGAATTAACAGAAAAGATATATATATACAGTGCGGGAATAGTTTTTTTTTTTTTTTGATCAAGGGAATAGTTTTCTTAACTTCACTGAAATATATGTACCAGCAAGTATGTTACTAACTTACTATACCAAAGAAAAATTAGATGATAAACACGAGATATCAACAAAATATATTACTCCCTCCGTTTCTAATAGATCCATGTTTTGGAAAAAACTTTCGTTTCAAAAAGATATATTTTATTTATTTTAAATACATTGTTTATGACAAATTGTACATTTCAAAAAATATAATTGTATTTACTAAAATTTTATTGGTTAAAAATTATAAAAAATAATTTATTGAGAAAAATAATGCATTGGTAACTACAATTCTATGTTTTTCATATGTTTTTCTTAATAAATCCATAATCAAAAAGTACAACGACCCGAGCGAACAGACTTAACATAAATGTAGCCAGTAGAGCCATTCTAAAAAGGAAAAAAATTAGCATTACTTGGTGAAATCCGTGTTCGAAAACGCGGACGAATAGGTGAGTAATCGTCCGTCTATTCGCTGATCGGAGCTCCAGCGCGGAGAGGAGGAGCAATTCGGAGGCTCAACTCGGTCACTTGATTTTGTCACGAAACTTGTCCGCATAAACTCAATTCGTTTTAATACAATGAAGCCCAAAAGCTTGAAATTAAAGTTCAACAAAGCTCAAACCCAGAAAAAGTAATATTAAGTGATAAATTTATATGTCTGATACATAAACAAGATGAAAACACACAAAATTTTGATGATATAAAGGGAAACAGTGTCTGGGCGGCCATGGAAACAGCATAAGAATTGGATAGCCCTAAAAAAATTGGGGAAGATGATAAACAATTTACTATTTTGCCACTCATTAATAGAAAAAAAAATAAAAGAAAGCAAAAATTGATATTGGTCCATCGAACCTAGTATCTCAAGCCCATTACCAACAGCTCTTACCACTAGACTACAGAGACAAATCGGTTGTTTTACCGAAAACTATAATATATTACATATATTATATATTAAATTAAATTAATACTCAAAAACTAATCTCCGCGTACTCCCCGAATAATCCCCGATTTTTAGACAACTCGCTAGGCTCCAACCAACCGCCCGACTCACGCCTAGCGTAATTTCGAACATGGGGTGAAATAGGTTTTTTTAGAATCAATTTCGAACCATCTGCTAGAGGTTGTAACAATCCGAACGATCCCACTACATCAGAACCCTTTTTACGTTGCACAAAAGCCATTACTTTACGTTCAACTAGCATTAAAAAGGTTACTCCTAGTAGAAGTGGTAGAATTATTCCAAGTATTTCAGCTGGAACAGCTATATACATTTTCGATTTTTTTATTTACTCATGATCTGGCCTGGTCGACCCAATCATGATATTGAAGGATGGGATCTTTTCTTGAAAAACTCCCGATACCGAGAAGAGTTGAAGATGGTGCAACATTGAATCCTCTTACCTTACTTCGAATGGAATCTTATCCCGCCTTACTTGCTTTCTTTACTGCATAAGGGCATAAACAAAATCAAGAGATTGATGAAATTACTCGACTAAAAGAAGAGGTCCAACGTAATTGATTACTCGAATGAAAGGAGAGGAGCGGAGGGATCAAAACTTTATTGGAAAAAATTCATAGTCCAAAGTGTCCGAAGAGGGATAAGAGTAGGTTTCAGCATTTTCGGAGAGTCCAGAGGGTTCAGTGCTCGGAGATGACAAGAAAGGGTTCTCAGTGTTGAATAGCCAATAGGGTCTACTCGTTTTGAGATGGTACGGAAAGAAGTCGTGACATCACGTGGGAGATAGAGAGAAAGAGAGAACGTTCGTGGAAAACGGCTGAGTAGATATCCATCACTATTTCTCAGACATGAACTGACCACTTCAGTTGTACATCTTCTGTTTGTACAACCCACCCACTAATTTCCTCCTAACTCCCTCTTTTAACATTTAGCCACCCACTCCACGATCTCATGTCTTTTTATAGTATTATTTTGAAGCTTATCATTAACTAGTAATTAGTGATTACAAGTACTCGTATTAATTACCACAGCTCATAGTCCACGACTCCACGTTACAAGCAAGTTTTCAAGGCAGATCTCGTGAGCTGTGATCAAGCTTTTCGAGTCCCAAGGTTACTTTTCACATACTGCAGTTTTCTAATGTACTGTAGATTTGCAGATGATATACTAATTTTACAAATATTAAAAGTTTACATTGTTTTTTCATTTTTTTGCTAAGTTTTGGTGAAGTTTACATTGTTTCGCTATTTTTTACGGAATGCATGTCCTGTGAAGATATCTAGCTTGATTGGATTACCTCTTTTTAAAAGGAATAAAGAAAAATTTAATTACATTTATGTAATATGTATTGTGATGGTACGTTTTAGGCTAGTTATTAAATTTGACCAATTGTAATACCAAACCTGGATAGATGAAGCACAACATGCCAACTGGTCATGTCGTGTGCCAACCAATCACAGCTTTAGTTTTCATTGTGTTTTCAAGGCCGCTGCAGCTTAATCACATTCTAAGTAAAATTCAAGCATTTAGAATAGAATTTATTCTACATTTTATCGCAATTTTTTTAAAACATTTACTATTCGAGAAATGAAAATGCACATAGTTCTGACATAGTTCTCTCCACTTTTTAATCGACATTTATAAATTTAATTATTCGTTAAGATCTTATTTCTGTCAAAAGATTGTTGAGATCTTCTGATGCTATTCTAACTCTGTATTTCCGGGATTGAATAACAAATAAAAATGAATATATTAAACCAAAAATATGGTAAATAATAATTACAGAAATAATCTAGAGAGGAAATTTTGTTTCTTGGGATGCTTCTTCTTTTTCTTATTAACTACGATCTCACTGTATCGATGTTGCAAAGGAGACAAACAAGACGAGACTGAGGAGTAATAAGAAGAGATTGCCGTCGAAGAATAATCTGATTCTGATTCTGAAGAAGCCGAGGAGCAAGACGAAACCGTTTTAGCCACGTTTTTTGAAGAAGACGAGGTCATGCTTGAGCTATAGTCATAGAAATCGAGAGACAATTTGGAGAGGCTCTCACTGAGACAGAGGGAACATATTCCAGGAGATTGTCTGTGCTTCGGATGCTTCTTGCATGAGTAGTTGCTGTCAAAAGAAGACTCTGATCTTTTCAACATAAGATTCTTGTGTTTCGAATCTGTTGTTGTTCGTAGTGATCTTCTGTTTCTGCTACTGATGAGGAAAACGTTAGCCATTGTTACTGGTGGTGACCTAATGTGTGTTTTTTGTTTTCTTCTTCTCGCCGTTGTCTCCTATGTTGTTTGTGTTCATTTGTAGGGGCTTGCAAGCTGGTTATGATCTCTAAATGATGTTTCCGAGATATTTCTTTTTCTATTTGTTATTAATATTTTCCTAGAAAGCCAAAAAGACAGTGGTAACCGGTTCATACTTACCATATTTTATTCTATTAGTATAAGATACTTTTTGAAGTGGTTAAGCAAAAGGCAATTAAATTTGTAAGAACTTACTCTTCAATACTAACGACCAAAGTAAATGATGTATCAATGTCTTGATGAAATTAAATATATATTATCAGATCAATCACACATACACACATAGCTCTCATTTTGATCCAAAACACTATGTCGAAGTCTAAAATGATTTTGATATGTTCATAAAATGCAATTTTCAATTTATATTTAGAATGTAAACAACGGTCAAGGTAAACTAACATGTAAAAGTCCTTTTTTAAACACTATTTTTTGTTTTTGTTTTTGAAACACCCATGTAAAAGTCCTTGAATCAAGATATTTGATGTATAATCCAGATGCATTTATTCTTTAGAAATCCGTCTTGGTTAAAAAACACAATGCAAGCGATATTATTCTGTTGTTGTCGGTACATAAAGAGATATGGAGTGGTTACAATGTTTATATTTCGATGGACTGCTTGGATGTAGAAGAGATCCAGTGGAAACCACCTAATTAGGTGAGACGGTGGATCTGATGCTTTAGGGAGCATCATACTCATAAGATGCTTTCACATACAGACATGACAATCTTGTTATTCTTTTGTGTCCAAGTTCAGTATGTTTTAAAAGAAAAGACGAACCATTCTACATGTAACAAATACATTTTGGTAGCTAACACTACAACACACTCCTATAATAAATTGTCAACTAAGACAAATCCAAGGCATAAAACAGAATGGTCCAAGTCACAATCATAGCCCATAACGGAGAAGAAACGGCCCAACCACCACAAGCAATAGCCTGTGTGGTCGTGGGAACGTAACCACCACCTCCGGTGAGAGGGGTTGGTGTGGTGGTGCTACCACCTTCGATGAAAGGGGTTGGTGTGGTTGTGCCACCGCCTACATTAGTTGAAGAGTCTGAAGCGACGTTGACGGCTAGCTTCATACCGGTGGAACAATGGCCGGGGATTCCACATATGAAGTAGCGAGGACCAGTGGTCTTGAGATCTATGGTCGTTGTTCCGCTGCTGTCCGATGTAATGGAGTTCCCTAAGGTACAGCTCTTGTAGTCAACCTCGCTCACTTCGTCCACAGTGTGACCCGTACTATAGCTAAAAACTGAGTAACACAATTGTAGTGTTGTCCATTACAATTGTGAATCCATATTATTATATAAACGGTGTATACTTGTTTCTCAAGTAAATTTTGATTATTTTTAGGTTTACATGTTCATTCTACATAAAAGAAAAATCACTGTGTCATCATATCATCTTTCACCTCGATAAATGAGCTTATTTTCTATTGTTTTCTAAATTAAAATTTCAACTCAATCTAATAAAAGTATACATATTATGTAAAGAAAATAGTCAAGTAACTATAAGTCAGTAAGTCTCGAGGGAGTTAAGAAATGAGTCACCGATGGTATCGCCGATGGAAAAAGTCTTTCCGGTGGCAAGCGGAGTGTAGTCGGTTCCTAGGGACCAGTTCACGGTAAGAGTGGCGGATGTGGCCGCTGAGATCATATATAATAAGATGAGGGTAAGCCAAAGAAATGTGTTCATGTTGTTTTCTAGTAATTGTTAAAAATAAGAGAATACTATTTTTATGACAACTTCATGTAACTTGTGCATATATATAGAGAGTCGATATGCTTTGTTGAAGTTAACTAGTAGAGTAAGTTTATTACTAGTAATAACGTTTTGGACTTTTAGACATCCTGGAAAAAGACTTTGTTTCGTCCTATCCTGTGATTTATTATTGTATTATGAATCATTACCCAACTCAATTATTTGTCACTGAGGTAAGGAGTCTTTTAAATTAATTAGTGATGGAAGAAATAATTAAATTTGTGGAATGAGTAAATCAACTTGAAACTGATACATTATCTCATAAATTAAGTAAGAAAACAAACCATCAATTAATCTTATAACTAGTCCTATAAAGTCATTCATACTTTTTAGGAAAAAAGTTTCTCAGTTACACCATGTTTACCATAATATGGTACAAATCATCCCAAGTTTTAAAATGTATTGAAACCTACACGTTGTATATGATAATACATGATACATATACGACGTTAATAAAAATATGGTGCAAACATCATATCGAGGTTTAATTGATTTTAGCTTAAATAATTGGGGTCAAAACGTAATTAACAAAATTAAAAGCAATTGAAGCAAAACCCGATCCGACCCAATACGATCCAAATAAACCCGACTAGAATTAACCATTTTCCCCAAAATCGATTTCATTGCTCTTAGGGTTCATTGTAGAAAAAAAAATTGGGGATTTAGAAAAGAGAGAGTGAGAGACTGGGAAAGTTTTCAGAGACATTACAGAGACAGAGAGACAGAGAGGGGTTTAGTGTTATCGATTCACTTTCGGTGAAATTGAATCCGGATGATCTAATCGAAGTAACAAGGCGACGATGAGGTAAGAACCATTTCTTGTTTATTTCGATTATTGGAATAAATTGATAGCTTTTACCATGTGCTGATGATATTTTATTGGTAACAGTGATTCAATATTGGTGAAGATTAATTGTTTCCATTCGGGTGTGTTCAAGAATGATGAAGATGGGAAGCTAGATTATGTTGATGGTTTTATGGAGCAGTTCGAAGTCAATGGTGATGCACCATATGAAGAAGTTCTGAAGATTATTGTTCAGAAAGTTATTGTTCAGAAGTTCTGATGGTGCCGTGGTGGACGTAGAGACAGAGCACAAAGCTGCTGTTGGTGACGAGCTTGATGCTGAGCTACAAGATGACGAGGTTGATGGTGATGATGAAGCAGAAGAGAGTGAAGATGAGTATCAAATTCCATCTCTTTCTTTCTCTGTCTCTCTTTCTATTTTTTTCTACGATGAATCCTAAGAGCAATGAATCGATTTTGGAGAAAATAGTTAAGTCTTGTCGGGTTTATAGTTTGGATCGTATTGGGTTGGGATCGGGTTTTGCTTTATTACTTTTAATTTTGTTAACTACGTTTTGACCTCAATTATTTAAGCTAAAATCAATTGAACCTCGATATGATGTTGGCACCATGTTTTATTAACGTTGTATATGTGGCATGTATTATCATATACATCGTGTAGGTTTCGACACATTTTAAAATTTGGGATGGTTTGCATCATATTATGGTAAACATGGTGTAGCTGAGAAACTTTTTTCCTACTTTTTACTCAATTTTATAGGGAACTGGAGCATGATTTGCGCAACAATGCAAATTTTATTTTAAATTGATTAAATAAATTTTATAAATTAATTGAATATTTTTTAATTAATTGAATGTTTTCTAATGTTAAAAGTAATTTGATTTGTATAATGTTTATTTTATGTAGCTTAATTAACATTATTATAATTATTTTTTTGTAATTTATCTTGCCAATAAGTTAGTTCATATTATAATTAGTTTAAATTAGATGTCTATAATCAGTGTTAGAAATTTATCTTCGGATAACATATATTTTGAACGTTTTCATAACTATTTTTGTTATCATATTTATCGTAATATGTAGTTATTTTCAATATATCTTCAGATAATTTATTTTGATAAAATATATCTTCAAATTGTAATAAATATTATTCAGATAATAATATATGCATAAGATATTATTTAATATAACTTTTAGTTATTTGAGTCTTTTCATTCTGATTTTTTTAAATAAAATCTTTGTAATTTATTTGATTAATTGTATGATATATTTTGATAATTTTAATTTTAATATTTTTTTTTGTCAAACTATTGCATTTTATTTTAGTAAAGTATTTAATTCAATATGAAAGTTTATTTTAAATTTTAAATGAATGAAATTTTTTATTTATGAAGATTTAAATAAAATAATTCATTAGTTTAATTTATTTGATAATGATTGAAATTGTTTTGTAGTATGTAAACATGCAAAATTAAGTTATACTTATTTTGATTTTTATAAATTATTTGAATATTTTAGATTTATCAAATAATTTGAAATAAAATTTATAAAAGCTATCAAAATTATACTTAATATTATATTATTTGGATACACGATTAGTTATTATTTTGTTCATATTATTTCCATAATTAATCGATAATAGAAGAGTGTATTTAATTTTAAGTATTATAAAATTAGGTTTATAGAATGTTTCTGTTTTAATAAAGATATAAATATAATAAAAAATCACATGTATCTGTAGATCATATGAACCAAATACTGGTGATTTCATTGGTCGGTGGGTTCATTTATAAATATTTTTTCTTGGGAGTGTGAGTCTTTTTACTACTGATTTCAAATGATATTTGGCATTTTTTTAATATCAAGAAAACCTAAATGTTTTAAGGCTTCTGTGGATAATTTGGGTTTTAATCTCTCAAACAAACAATAGATAAAATTAATACAATAGAAATTCTATAAATTAATACTCAATAAATTTATATATATATATATATTATATATATATATATATATATATATATATATATTATAAAACTCTATAAATTAATATTTGATAAATTAATAAAAATATAAATCAATAATTTTTTCTGGTCTCGAGTTGGACCGACGTAAAATGTGATACAATTCGATAAGATAATAACATTTTTAAAACTTTTAGGTAAATATATGGTTCCATTAAAACCATAAATTATAATTATTGTATATTTAAATTTATATAAACATACATAAATTTTCATTGTTGTTTATCTTTCTTCAAATTAAATTTCATCTCTGATTTTATTTATAATTTTATCAAACTACATATAAAGAGTGAATTTGTATCCTAAAATATGTAATTATCATACATTAAATACATCAATAATCTAATAAAAATAGTTCAAACCTATATATTTAAATTTTAACTAATAAAATATTATTTTTATATTTCTACAATCAAAATATTTTTAAAAATATAAATTTAAAATTAGATTTTTTTTCTAAAATTACTAACCCTATAAATTAATAAATTTTTGAAGTTCCAACATATTTTTACTATATGTATATATCTGTATATATATAATATATACACATATATATAACCGACTCATTATTTGCCCGACTTTGGTACTTGGTGGTCGCATATATAACGTTTTTTGTCAGCAAAATTTTATCCAATTAGCTAGATCAATTTGTCAATTTGAAAATTTATATAACAAACCTACTAAAAAAGATGCTTTAAAATGTACAAAAAAAAAGATGCTTTAAGCTTACTCAGACTAAAGTCTACGCTAAAGAAAAGGTTGGATATATGGTAATTAGTCTTGGGGAAATATAAGATCGAGACACCGTAACTAATGATGTGCATTTTTCTTTTCCATCATGATTTTGTTTTGAAACACTCTTTTTTTTTTTTTTTTTTGTAAATTGGCATATTAATTGAAACACTCTTTTCCATCATGATTAACAGACCGTTATATCCATAAAATTACTGTAGAACCTTTTAAGGGTTCAATTATACTATTGCAGGATCTCAACATGTAACTAATCCAGCTAGGTAACACCTCAGACTTCTTCGGGACGATTTTCCTCGAGCGGTCGAGCCTATACGTTGGAGATTGACTCAGACGTGCATGTGCATCCAATACGTATTCAGGATAATTCGGAACTTAGTTAAAGGCGAGTCTGTGTTGGCCTGTTGGGTTTGAATATCATTATCATTGTAAAGACATACTATATTTTGTTTGGCAGACCCGGAATAAAAAATATTGTTTTTTCTAACTTTTACTTATGTATAGAATGTGTTGTCAAGGCCCAATACTAAATAACTCAATTCCTAAAAACTCGTAGATAATAAAACAGATATTTTATTTGGCAGGCCCGGAATAAAAAATATTGTTTTTTCTAACTTTTACTTATGTATAGAAATGCATCTGTGTTGTCAAGGCCCAATACTAAATAACTCAATTCCTAAAACTCCTAGAAAATAAAACAGTTATTGAAAGACTTAGCAGCTAGAAGTAGGCATGGACTTTTACCTCAATCCGAAGTACTTACCTAAATTCGAACTGGAAAAACCGAAACTAAATCCGAACTGTTATACAAAAATATCCGAGCGGAACTTATGAGCTTAATACTTTGGAATTTGGTTATAATCCTTATGACCTTAGTACTTTGGAATTTGGTTATAATCCAAACCGAACCGAAATCCGAATTAGGATCCGAAAATATCTAAAATTAGTTTAAAATGTTAATGTTTTTATATATTTTAAGGTTATTTAGATATTTTAGAGTATTCAAAATATTTTTGTAGTTTGTTTGATTTGTTATTTTGAATACTTTTTAATTAATTTAGATAGTTTAACTAATATTTATTTATATTTGTAAATAATTTATATATTCTGAATTTTTTTTATCAGTTTTTGAGGTTTAAATTTTTTTTTTGACAACTTTAAACATTGGTTACATCCAATCCGAATCGAACCTAGAAGAAACCGAATCGAACCCGATCAGATAATTAGTAAAAATCGAATGAGACTTATGAACATTAACACCGAAAATCCGAATCACACGGACCGATATTGAATAGGCCACCGAACGCCAAGACTTAGCTAGAAGCCTAGAGTTTTAACATGGTATCATACGCATTTTAAGTTTAAGAGAGTAGAAGGTGAAAACATCATGTATAAATACAATAAACAAACAAAGATAGGATAAAGAGAAAGCTGCAAGATAGTGAATCTAAGCTGAAAACATAAAAAGCTGCTGAAGAGAACAGTCAGCTATCTTTTAAGTGTTTTCATTAGATATAATGAAAATCTTTTCACAGAAGAAGTATGTATCATATCTATGCCCTGGCTTTACTTTTTACTTTTCTAATGATACGTAGCTACCTTTTTGCTTTTTAACCCTAAAAGTGAATATAGGTTCCATGTTCTTCGATAGATGGGTCTTCTTCATGATAAGACAATGATCATAGTCTCTCTTCTTCCATGAATCCCACGTACCACTGATTTTGTGTCCCAGTTTAACCATAAAACACCCCAAGACATGATTTGCTATTATGATCACTGTATACTGTTTCTTGTTCCAAAAAAAATCACTGTATACTATACAAAACAAGTTTATTTTCTTTTTGCCGCTATCTCTCGAACAAAAAAATTGGTCGGACTTTATATTTTGTAAGACGCAAATTTTAGCTTTATTTAGCGCGTTGTTACTTGATAGTTATCGCAAAACAATTATAAGGTTTAGTGGGTTTGTATATAGAGTTGTCCATTAATATGGTTCACACCCCGAGGTGAGTAGTTTATGCATGTTTAGAGAATCTCTTAAAAAAATTCTATAACTTTAAATATATAATATTTTATTTTCTAAATGAAATTTAAAACCTTCAGATTTAAAGTTTCGAATAGTAAAACTAATTACACATCATATTAATGATTCTTAAGTATTTTCTCATTTATCGTTTTTATTCTTAAGATTTTTTTCATTTATCATTTTTATTCTTAATTTTTTAAAATCTCATAAATATTCCAGATTTGTTTTATAAATTCAATCTTTACACACAAAATTAAATAATTTTTAATAAGATTTAAATTATTTTAAAACTAGAATTAGACAACAAAAATACTACAAAAGAAATTTAATAAAAAAACTTTTTAAAAGGTAAATGAAAACATAATTATTATATATTACAATAATACTAATATTTTAGTAAATTTACTCCGGAACATTCAAAGTTTCAGAATATTGTCCAAACAATTTTTGTGTAACCGAAGACAGAGCACTATCCAAATAATTTTATCAAACAATGTGGTATTTTTTGTAGTTTAATATGTAATTATGTATTTCTATTTATAAATTTAAATTTTAATGTAATATTTTATTAATTAATATTGTTTTAATATTTTTATATATATACTAGTCATTTATAAAAGTTTTGTGGATTATATTAATTATACAAATATAAAGACCATATAGTAAAATATAAATAATTTTGAAATTAGATATGAAGTTTTGTTTTTGGAGAAAATAAAAACTTAAAACTTTAAATATAGAATTTTGCAAACTCTTAAATAGAGAATTTTTTTTGAAAATACTCTTAGTCAGCTAAGTGATTTTCTATAAAGGTGTAGTTATATAACAAGACATTTCTTTTACAACGTTGCCACAACAAGACATTCTTAGCCTTATACAATGATTTTCGGTTATTATTTATTCGAATTTATTTGCATTCGAAGCCAAAGTATATACTGTCCACTACCACAGGACAGCGTTTTATAAAATTGATTATAGGGTTTAAAGTTATACCGCACAATTTCAAAGGTCCAGTAAAAGATGAAAACCCTTTGGAATAAAGGAATCCATATATTAAATATTATTTTAATCAAAATGTCACTTAAAGTTAAAGATCATGGAGAAGAACATTAGCCACACGCGTAACACCCAATATTACTAACCTATCGACTTAACCCATGTAATGTATGTATGTAATATGTATATGGCATATAATAGAGGCCAACGACAACTGATTCATTACAGGAAACAAATGACACTTGCATAAAATTAAAGAGAAGCAGTAAAATTACATATATAAGATGAATCTGTATTTCAGTTATTCGAAATAAATATAAGAAAAAGGAACATCAAATACTAAGTAAATTAATCTTAAATTATTACTCTTCTTGAATTCTCCTTACGATTTGATTCAAAGCTGTTGCAATGTCGTCTACGGTATTCAGTTGGCTCCCTTCTTCGACCTGAATAAACCATTTTTCTTAATAAAATAAAGTATAAATATAACCAATATTGGAAAAGGTTAAAGACTAAAGCTGACAAAACAAATGTACATTTTACATTTAAAAACTACATTTTGTTAAGAAACGAGCTTAATATGAATGTTTCCTGAAACAAGTGGTAGCCTCACTTGGTTATCCTTACACACTACATCTACAGTCTGATGATCATTACATATCCACACTGCATACACACACACACACACACACATATATATATATATCCCGATTCATAGAATCATATTGGTGTTTCGTTTTTTGGTTGGTCCCCTGATTCTTACATTATACATGCACCATTAGGTAACTCAGATTATATTAAAGCATGATTTTGAGTTTAACCCAGTACAACTAGTGAAGCCAGCCCTAAGTAACCAGAGAAAGTAAGAATTTTTTTTTTTGTTGTTGCTAAGTATAATTTTTTTTTTGTCTTCGCAACCTTTTAAAACCAACACATAACCATAACTAGTACTAGTCCAGTTTTCACCAAACGGTATATGATTTTTAAAAAGTAAACCAACAAATTGAAACTATATGCACCATTCACCAATTAATCACTCTCTAATATCTCGTAATTGATTAACTAAAAAGCAAACAAATTAGAGGTAAAATAAAAGATGGAAAATTTATACGTACCTTGACGCTGATGGAGTAGAGAATCGAGTTGTCGAGAGTGGTGACATTGAGATGAAGAAGAGTTAGCCCTAGGCTTTGTATCGAATCTACGAGTTGAAGAAGCTGCCTCGGCTTCCTCTTCGTCATTATCTTGATATTGGCGTGGCCTTCCGCCACCGTCACTTCTATCTCCGTCGGGGAAGATGAGTTTTCCGTTGCTGCTGATGATGATTTTGTCGAGTATTGAGGGTAAGTGAAGAATTCTGAGAAGGGACTCATTAATGAGTTAGTGCTTGTGTCAGCTTCATGGGTCGTCGTCGTGGTTCTCCTAGGCTCCATAGATTGTAAGATGTGCTCTAACTCCTTTACGTAGTTAATGGCTCCTCCTACTATCGACGCTTGATCTCCCTTTACCACAGAAAAACTCATTCAAATCGGATATGACTGTGGGTAGTTCATCCAGGATATGACTGTGGGTGGTTCATCCAGGATTTTAACACATCTTAGAACGTTAGATAAATTACATACCCACGTATCACGGTAATTGCATAACTGATTATTGGGAGTTTTTTGGTTCTTAATAAATTTTATAAAAAAATCCCAATAGTCTTAATCATATATACTCATTTTTATTATACTCATTCTTAAAAAAATGTTGTCACATTTTTGGCGTTAAATGGTAGTATTAAAAAAATCAAAATTTGTATATAAACGCATCATCTTTGCATAAAGTTGCAAGGTAGGCGTTCTTGTTTTTTTTGGTGTATATGTTTTTTTTGGTGTGTATGTTATGATAGCCGTTCTTGTTATTAAATCGTATAAGAAGCATCCAAATATTCTAATCATTTCCATACCTTTATTTGTTAAATGATAAATGTATATTTCATCTTTAAAAAGAGTTCTTTTTCTTTGGTTTGAAGAAACCTCAAAATACGCAAAAACATAGTAGTAGTATGATACCAAGTAAAACAAGGACACACACATCTGAAAGACCTATGAATCATAGTGACCAAATGATAGAAATGACCCAAAAAAAAGTATATACGTATATATCATATATGTCAGTACGTAACCAAAGACTAAATTACCCTTTGAGCATATGACGACGGCATTAGAGAACGGAGTACCGCGAGGTACTCATTCATCTGTTTCCGGCGATTTCTCTCGACGGCTATATGAGTCATTCTCTGGCTCTCGATCTCTTCCTTGTTCTTCTTGCTCCTCGTTCTTCTCCTCTTCTTCCTTGGTTGTATAGCAGAATGATTTTCCATATCAGTGGCGGGAAGATCAAGCTTTTCATCCAACAAACGGATTAAAGGGTACTTATGATGATAGTCTCGCGCTACTTCCACAAAGCTTTGTTCTTGGCCTAACGTATCAACGTTGTTCTTCGTGTCTTGAGCTACTACCTTTTCTTGATAGGACAAGTCGTGGAACATGAAATCTTTGCAAATAGAGAGGTATTCGAATGTATCTTGCGGGTATACGACAGCGCCTAAAGGCATTTTTCAGCTCGAGATTGTAAAAAGTATTAACTCAATTATATGGAAAGAACGGATTGAGAAATCAAGAGAGAGAGAGAGAGAGAGAGAGAGAGAGAGAGAGAGAGAGAGAGAGAGAAGAGAGAGAGAGAGAGAGAGAGAGAGAGAGAGAGAGAGAGAGAGAGAGAGAGAGAGAGAGAGAGAGAGAGAGAGGAGAGAGAGAGAGAGAGAGAGAGAGAGAGAGAGAGAGAGAGAAAGAAAGAAGGAAAGGAACAAAATTAAGACAGAAAGTGTTTGTCGCTCTCCTTTTTGTCTCGAGGGGAAAATAAAGGCAAAAGGGTTAAGACCCACTAAGCTTGTTATTAGTTATATAAGATTCTTTTATTTATACTGATATGAAGAACTCACCGGCATGGAGGAAGGTAGATAGTAGAGTGAGAGAGGAAGTATGAAGATCAAACAGACATGTATTTATTTATTGTGGGACTCTTGCATGCTGTTGGTCGATGCAGAGTAGCTTTGTGAGGCTACTATTATTTTTTTTTTTTTTTTTTTTTTTTTGTCGTCAAACATACAGACTCATATTGACTCTGTACACCAAACTGGTAGCTCTGCATCCATGTGAATGACAAAAGACGATTGTTGTCTGGCACTGCGTGCTAAACGATCCGCCTTTGAATTTGCCGTCCTTGGTACATGAATGAGCTGTGAGCTATGGAAACTACTTTGTAAACTCCTGATATCCGCCAGATAACTTGCAAACGCCGGCCACTCTTCTGGTTCCGAAACCATCTTCACCAATTGAGAACAATCCGTTGCAAACGTAACCTGATACTGTCGTAAATTCCTCATACATTCCATTGCCCAAATCAATGCTTCCACCTCCGAGTGAAGGGGAGACATACTTGCCCGAACATTTCGTGCCCCCATTAAACCCTCATATCCTTCCAGAGTACTAAACCAACCTTGTCCCGAGAATGAATCCTTATCCTTCCACGAGCCATCTGTGAAGCACCATCTCCCTGGGATTGAGGGAGGCTGATGTACTTGTGGTAGTATGGATTGTCGGATAGTCAAATCTTGTGCCGCAGCCCACATAGTAGATTCCGTTTCTGCCAACTTTAGTGTATCCATGGGATCAATATCCAGGTTACTAAAAACCTTGTTGTTCCTTGCTTTCCAAATATACCATATGATCCATGCAAACTGATGATCATTCATCTTGGGTAAAACTCTCCAGAATAAGTGATCCATGTTAACAAACAATGATTCCGATGGGAAAGCATTTGGATTTGTTGGTATTGTTGACAATGCCCATATTTGCCGCGCTGGAGGACATTCAAAGAAAACATGATTCAAAGATTCCTCCACACTCCCACATCTATCGCAATTAATTTCCCCTTTCATACCTCGGGTTTTTAAATTCTTCTTGACCGCAACACACCCTGATACAATTTGCCAAAGAAAGTGCTTAATTTTTGGTGGACACTTAACCTGCCAACAAAAAGCTTTCAAAGCATCTACTGTCGGTCCATAGAAAACTGGTTGTTTTTCTTTGTCAGGGTAAACCCTTTCCACCTCATATCCTGATTTAACCGTATATTTCCCATTGTTTGTGAAATGCCAGCCATCCTTATCCTCTATACAAAACCTACTAAGAGGTATACTTTCGATTATCTTTGCGTCCAATGGATCCACCAAGGCCCGAATGGCTTGTGAGTTCCACGTCCTAGAACCTGGAGTAATAAGAGAGTCAACCGTGAGGTCCGGAAGTAAATTGTGATGATTTTTGTTTGCAGGTCTCGGGCGAGTGGTTGGGAGCCAAGGGTCATTCCATACTGAGATAGATGAACCTGTTCCCACCCTTTTAATTAGTCCTTTGCTAACCAGAGATCGAGCAGATACGATACTCCTCCAACCATATGATGGGGAGTAAGAACGGATTGGTTCCAGGGGTGAAGCATTCCTGAAATACCGACCCTTGAATACTCTAGCGAATAGAGTATCCGGTTTATTTATTAGACGCCAAAGTTGTTTTCCAAGCATTGCCGTATTGAAATTCATAATATCCTTAAAACCCAAACCACCCTCCTCCTTAGGAAGGCACACCTTATCCCATGATTTCCAATGTATGCCTTTCGTACTTCCCCCAGGACTCCACCAAAATTTGGCGACCGTACTCGTAAGTTTCTTTATTATTGTTTTTGGTAGTTGATAGCAGGACATCACATGGTTTGGTAAAGCCGTAACGACCGACTTAATGACCACTTCCTTCCCACCTTTAGTAAAGTACCGAAAAGTCCATCCATTAATTCTTGTGTCCACTCGATCTTGTACGAATCCAAATACTTGTACCTTAGATCCACTGAGATTTTCTGGTAATCCCAGATATGACCCCATACCTCCTATATTCTGAATCCCCAATATATCCCTCATTTCCTGCCTCCTTGATTCCTCAATCTTATGCCCAAATTGAATAGATGATTTTTGAAAATTAATCAGTTGGCCCGAGACTGCTTCATATTCCTTAAGAATCCTGAGAATAGTCTCACATTCATCCCTCTGTGCCTTACAAAAGAAAAGACTATCATCTGCAAACAGCAGGTGAGATATTGATGGGCAAGCTCTCGCTACTTTCATTCCCGTCAATTGTTTTCCTTGTTCCGCCTTTTTGATATTTGCAATCAGAGCCTCTGTACACAAAATAAAAAGATATGGGGATAGTGGATCCCCCTGCCTAAGACCCCTTTGTGGCGTTATAAGTCCCTTTGGTTGACCATTTAGTAAAACCTGATACTGAACCGAAGAAATACATTCCATCATTAGTTTTGTCCAATGTGGATCAAAACCTAGTTTATTGAGTAGTGCTTGAATAAAATCCCATTCCACCCTATCATATGCTTTACTCATATCCGTCTTAATCGCCATATACTTATTTTGACATGATTTATTTGTCCTCAAACCATGAAACATCTCTTGAGCAATCAGAATATTATCTGAAATCAACCTCCCTGGTACAAAAGCCGATTGTGTTTCCGATATAAGTCTTGGAAGACAAACTTTCAGCCTCTCACACAGCACCTTGGATATAATCTTGTATCCTACATTACAGAGACTGATGGGTCTCAACTCTGTCATTCTGGTAGGTCTTTCCGTTTTTGGAATCATACAAATATTGGTAAGATTCAACCTTGGATCCATGTCTCCTGTAGCTAGAAAATGATTAACCAAATCCACCAGATCATCCTTTATAATGTGCCAAGAAATCTGAAAAAATAGAGCAGTCATTCCATCCGGTCCCGGTGCCTTTTCTGGGTGCATCATAAATAAAGCTTGTTTCACCTCTTCCTCCGTTGCTACCCGGAGAAGACGTTGATTCATCTGAAATGATATAGCTGGCTACTATTATTATATTTTCTAAAAGCTCCTATCATCTGACCAAAAATAGCTCCAAAAATCCAATATGAATACCATCCACCGATAAATGTAATGACTATCAGAAAGAGAGATAACACTACAAAAAAAGGCTAGATTAAATCATATAAATAGTATCACAAAAAAACTGATACTAATTTAAATTACTTATTAGTAAGTGATGTAAAATTAGTGTATTTAACATTAATAATAATATTATCGATTAATATAACATCAATTAAATAAAACTGATATAAATTCACATTATTTCCAAATAATTGACACTAAATATGAATAAGCATCAGTTATTTAACTGATGTTTTATGTAATTTGTATTAGGATCAATTAAAAAATGATGCAACATTTATATCAATATAAAAGTGATGTTAGATAAAAATGGATTTGAGAAAAAGTGTTTCTAATTACTAAGTGTCGTTCGATTTTAGTTTTTTGACATCAAATAAATTTATACTAAACATCAGTTGTGCTATAGCAAATAAAATCTCGAAATTATCTCATCTTCCACGTTCTATAACAAATTTTCTATAACTACTCATTCACCATTCATCATGGTAAACTACAATTTTTTCACGTTTTGTTCTACCACTTTTGTAGTTCCAACATGTTTTACTCTATGTTTCTCTTTACTAGTTGGGGATTTGTGTGCCTACTGCAAACAAATACGGCCATGTTTATTACAGAGGAAGTACTGGTTGTAACCCCAACATCCCAAAACTAAACCAGAGACGGGTCCTTCGTCGCTCAAAAAGGTTATCGCTACCTAGGTGTGAGGTTTAAAAAGGTTTGAATCTGCAGATCCGAATAAGAAACTCTTGGAACTTCCGTAAAGACAGGCAGTTGTTTATCTTACACCATGGATTAAGGTTAGCCAATATTAACAAACTCTTGTAAATCTTCACTTTTAAACTCGTGTAAACAAAGCATGATGATTATGATTATGATTTTGTTTTGTAGCAGTTATCAGCTTTAAACACCACCACACTGGAGAGAAGATACACAACAGAGAACAAGATAAAATCCTATTGAAGAACTTTTACGACTAGTTATGATTTTACTTTTTTTTTTTAATTTCATTTTTGGAGGTTATTTCTATTTTCTGTAACTATTTTTGTTCTTGATTATATTGTATCTTCATTGTAAATAAAACTAAAATGGTTAATAAAAAAGTTTTTGATTTATTTATTTACTGACTTGTATATACTAATATAATTTTAAACATATAAAATTATTTAAATTAATAATTTTAAATGATATAATTATTAAATAAATTTCGAAACTAGAATTAAGTTTACATCAGTTATTAATAAATAATTAAATGAATTATTTCTGATTGATGAAAATTATAACATCATTTAGTAATTGATATAAATATTAGCATCATTTTTAGTAACTGATATATATGTATATCACTTATAACAATTGATGCAAATATTTGATATTTTTACATCAATTATTAATGAAATGATGTAAATTATTTGCATCACCACTTTCAGAGTCATTTATTTAAGTGATTCAAAATTACTTTGTATCATTTATAATTGATATAAAAATACAAAATAAATGATGTTAGACATCTCCTTTTGTAGTGTAAAGTGAAATTGTAATAATGCCTATATGGAAATAACTTTTGCATAACAGATATTTATATATAATCTATTCTATTAAAACATGAACATGACCTACTGATAACAGTATGTACAATTATGTATTTCATTTATTTAAAAAATATTATATCAAATTAAATTAATATTAAAAACAAATATTATAACAAGAAACTCAAAAATAAAAATTATTTTTTTACAAAAATAAAACAAAAATCTATCCATCATTTTGAAAAGACGGATCAGAATCTAGTGATAAGATTAAATCGTAAACATGTTCTTAAGATGCAGCTAATGGCATTTAGGGATACTTAAAACAACTAACATCTTAAGAACATGTTTACGAATCTAATCATTATATATAAATATCTCTTATGCAAAAGTTATTTCCATATAGGTATTATTACATTTTACCTAGGTCTCGACTAATACAGCTGATGAAGAAGCAGTAGCAATATGCGGTAAAAGCAATATGTTCAAAAAGCTGTATGTTCTCATTAAAGTTTTTAGATTGGTAGAACAATAGCAGTATACAATTTTAATTTTTTTTGTAAAAGTTAGTAATATAATTTATTTATTTTAAAATAATATATTAAATTATAATATATATATATATTAATAATATATTTGTTATTAAAAATAATAGATCTAATTTAATTATATAAATTAAATTAAAATATAAATGTAAAATATTATTATTTCAAAAACAAATGTAAAATTTAACTAAAATAAAAATTTATTTTTGGATATAAAATAGTTTTGAATATTATTAAATAAAATAAATTAATTATCATTATTTATTAATTGGTAGAACAGTAAATGATTCATATATAATATTATTATAAAAATTAATATATGACATGATTTATTTATTTCTAAATAGTATAGGTATGTTTATTTTATAAAATATAATATATAAATATATATTATGTTATGTTATGTTTTTATTGAAAATATTGAATAAATATGTAATTATATTATATTTTGAATGTGAAATATTCTTTTTTAGAGAAGTTAAAAATATTTAATCTCAATTTTTATTATAAACATATTTTTCTATTATTAAATAAAATAAATTTATTATATATAATTAATTTTAAAAATTTATATATTCTAAATGTAAATGCTCTACCAAAAGCATTTGGAGAGTATTAACATCTTATAAATGCTATTTTAAAAACTTTTGTAATAAATGTTGATTGAATAACAACAACCATAATGCTTATGTTAATGTTATGCCAATCAAACTTATCTTTTCCGCATAAAAAGATGTGTGAGTAAATACGCATATATAGTAACCGTAAGGTCCGTAACTAAAACTCATGTCTTTTTGAATAGTTATCAAGTATCGACCATCAGGAGGTGAAATCTATAAAACCGATGGTAGACTAAAATATATATACAAAAGGTGATGGCAGAAACTTGAAAAGTTATTGCAACTGAAAATCAATAACCTCAAGAATTCTAAAGATTTTCTAGAATAAAAGACTATTCCCACGAGATCTTGCATCCGGATACACGTTATTCTATTACTAAAAACGCGGCTAAGTAGCTAGTGAGAGTTGAAGACTACTACTTGATTGGTATGATAATGGATTATCTCTGGAAAAAAAACTGGCAGTGACATAATAATGGTTGAATCTCTTGGCTAAATCGTTTTTAGAGCTAATTTTATAAGTCCCTAAAGTAGCTTTTGTACCTTTCTGATTTTTTTGTACAATTAGTTGTCAGCACTCACTCATCTGTCTGAGAACACAGTTGTAGTCGGATTTATTAAGTAATGAAAAATGATTAAAAATTGCAGAGAAGGTCATAAAAACGTATATTCTCTTTCAATATATATACTGATGCATACAAATTAGAGGAACTTCTCAGATGTTTGTTTCAAACTGAAGTCATCTCTTGCCTCACAAGAAGATCTAGCAATTGTATAGCTTGTCCAACCATTCTTTAAGCTTTCTTCTTGCTACTTTAAAGGTTGAACTTGTTTAACACATATGATACTTTAGTTTTCTTGATCAATAGATTTGTAGTTTAAAAAAAAACTTGAAAATTCAAATATGGTAGAACATCAATAGGAAAACATCAGTTCGTTAGTATTGTTGATGTGAGTGGCTAGTTTGTTGATGAAAGGTAAAACACTCATTTGGACAAATCAGATTTAAGCATTCTAGTATCTATTGTATGTTTATGTATATGTTTTTCTATATATTTTTCTCGAACTATTTTAAACATATGTTAATCTTTTCACCGTTTATTTAAGAAATAGTTTTACTGTATACTTTGGTAATTATATCATCAACAAATTTTGAGTTTTTCGCATTTCACATTTTTTTGTTTGAACAATGCATTTCACATTTTATACCAATTTGTTGGTCTTTAATTCTACCAGAAAACTTTACGTTACCCGTTCAGCACCACGAATTAAATCCACTAATCAGCATGAATTACTAATTAGATTCATAAATGGGTATAGTACCATTTCGGACGTGTGATAATAGACCGGTCCACAAGACCATATAAAAGTTGTTTGCAGGTTTTAAGCCGTCCGATTACTAACACTCATGCTCGATATAACCTGAATTACATAATGTTTTCCATACTTATAAAAATAAATTGCACAGTATTTGGTTAAACTTACAAAATCGTAAATTCTACTGTATATCAGATAATAAATATATAAATAACTGAAATAAAATTTATTTGGCCGGTCGATATGCTTAATGTCAGGTTTAAGTTTAACAAATTTGTTTCCTATATATATATACACCAGATGTTATTCGGCGTGTAAGAAACATCTCTAACTTTATTTTATATTTTTTACTATATTTCATATTTCATTCCAAAATAAAGTTTGGAGTAAAACATCTTCTAATCTTACTGATATATTATATTTCTATAATTTAAAGTGTTATTCTAATTTTTATTTTTGATCATTTAGTCATTTAGAATATATTTAGGTGCATTGTACATGTATTTGTCTCTATTAAGTAATGGAAATGCCATTTGATAATTTTAGAACATTTAGAGTTCAATAAAAGTGTTTTTGGTCTTCAAACAAACCGGAGTCTAAATGTCATAGCAGCCATGCCTTCACAGCGGCCAAAGTTACCTCGTCAGGAAGCCGTTGAGGTCTCACATCGGCCAGACGTACGGTTTGGCGTGACCACTACAGCCTTCAGACAACAATTTCATTTGGAGCCTAATAAATATTTTAGCGGCATATGATAGAGCGTTGACATGAAACTCCTAGAGCAAAAAAATGAAATATCTGTTTGAAATCAAGTTATTGTAACGGTCTCTAAGGCCGTTGCTAAATGAAGAGCTCATTCATGCTAAGTATCACAACAGTATGTTGTAGCAGCCAGAAGACACTCAAGGAAACTGTTGGACCCTGCTAGTGGCCTTATGGAGCGGTGTTAACAAGCCGTTGTGAATCCCCTGAAGTCAACTTTCATCCTTTAATCAGACATTTTATCCATTTTATTTAAGATCGAGCCATAGTGTTGGGGTCAACCCAGCTAGCATTTAGATAGTTATATATATGGCAGTGCATAAGCCACACTCCAGGGTTATCTGCCACGAATCTGATAGCTATCCATCCACCAGGAGGTGTTCCAATTGTGTTTCTCCGTGGTGGATCAATGAGGTTGAAGCTGGATGTGTCTTTGTTTGGGTTGAAGTTACCAATACCTGTCCCCAACTACATAGAACTCGTACCCGTGGAGATGCATCGGGTGATTCTCAGTGGTCACGATGCTTGTGTCTTGTAATATGACTTGTACTTTGGACTTGTACTTTAGCTTGTAGGCCTTTGTTCCACGTGTAGGCTGCCATAGTCCTCTGCTCACGTTTCCTCTGTAGTCAAATGTGGTTGGAGGAACATGAGTACTCATAATCTATCTTGTTCTCTTTTTCAACAGTTGACATTTTAGAGCACCAGCCTTTTGATGTTTTAAAAAAAGACATTTTAGAGTATCTTCAAAAAAACTTTCTGTTTTAGAATTTTCAAAACTCTATATTTGAAGTTTCAATGTGTTTTTTTCCAAAAATAAAGTTTCAAATTTAACTTCAAAACTATTTGTATTTTATTCTATGGTACTTGTATTTATCATAATTAAGGTAAATCCATAAAAAAATTATAAATAACTAACACATATATAAAATATTACAGAAATATTAATTAATAAAATCTTACACTAAAAGATAAAATTAGAAATAGAAATATATAATAAAAATTAAACTACAAACAAAATATCACAGTATTTCATTAAATTTGAAATTTTGAAGTTTCTTTTTGGAAAGCAAAAAAGTCTATATTTGTAATTATAAAGTTTCTTTTGGAAATGCTCTTAGTGAAAGATTCATCATTTAATCTATTTTATCTTGTTTCTTATGTTATTTGAATAAATCTTGCTATCTAAACGTGATTAAACGTAAATCAACAATGAATTTAAGATTTATCATGTGGATTAATGTGTAGACTCTCTTGAAATCTATAGATTAAGGTGTGTAGGGTGATTGAATGAAGGTGTTTAGTATTAATTCTACTTGTTTTTTTGTTATTTAAGTTTTTTAATGCTTGATTGGAATTGATCACTCTCAATCTTGATTCTAAGTTGTATATTGCACTGAAGGTTTATGATGAAATGCTTGACTGAACTTAAATATGGTTTAGCTTGATGTTTGATGCATGATTACATATAAATTTTTACTTTGGAAAAGAATTGGTCTATCTTTATGTTTTGAACTTAAAGAAGCTTGTTTATTATTATCTTGCCATAAAAAGTCAACTTTATTATAGAATTATTCTATTTTGAAATAAAACTTGAAATATTACGTTGAAAAAGCTTTAAGAAAATAACTAGCTCAAGTTATGTATTTCAAATCTTCATTATCAAAAGCAAAAGGAAAAAAAAAGAAAGTATCTATTTAAAAATCAGGTGGCATCTCTTTTGATTATTTTTATCGAACCACTGGGAATATACTAGTTATATTTCAGTTTTAATATAAACTAGATTTTGACCCGCCCTTAAAAAGGGCGGGTATATTTTTTGTTGGAAAATTATTTTACGTAATAAAAATTATGCTTTTTGATAAGTTATATATTTTAACTTTTATGAAATTTATCTTAAATTTACTTATACGACTTGTTTTTGTTATTTTCAATATGAGTAAATTTTAGAAGACTCTAAATAATTTTAACCCGTAATATGATTTTATTTAAACCGAAGTTAAACTTATTTTACACTGATTGTTTTTAGTTTAAATAAAATATTTTATATCTTCAATACTCTTGTATTGAAAAAGTTATTTGTACGTTTCAAAATATTTTCTATAATTTTATTAAATTTAGTTTTTATTTTAAATGAAAGTATTTTTAAGGAGTTGAGATAATTCAGACCCGTATTATGATTTCGTTGATTTAATCATTTGTTATTTCAACTTGATTTTATTTTGAAGTTTAATTTAATAAATGCTTTCAAATAATTAATAATGTGAAAGATTTTTTGGAAATATATGGTATAATCATTTAGGAAACAAAATTGTCAAAAATGTTAAGAACTAAATTATATTAAATATTCTTTAATGTAATTGCAAAATAATGACTTTTGATTGGTTACAAATAATGTTAAAAAGGTATAGACAATTTTTGTAATTATTTAGAAATTTCAGGAGCAGATTCATAAACAATCATCTGCTTTAATAGTATATATTAGATTTGAAGAATTAGATAGATATGTGACTAGGGCTGCGTTTTCTAATCACACTGGTCGGACAAATCTGAACCAATTTGGCCCCAGAAGTAATCAGATAGATGTGAACGTAAAACTTCAGGACAAAATTTCATGATGATACAAAGAATCTTCTTTCATGCACTTGATATTTCATAAAATTAAGCTGTAGTAATCTTGTCTTCTTTGAATCCGTGTACCTAACGCTATTCATATATATATATATATATATATATATATATCATAAAAAAAACTAATTATCTAAATGTTTAATTGTTAAATTATCATTTTAAATATTCGATTAATCATTCCAATCTGCTTATAATAAATTACTTACATTTTTATAGTTAAACTAATAATATTTATTTTGTGTGGATCATATGAGTTTTGTTTCTGCTGTACACTTTTAAAGTGAAGTTCATTTGAGGAAAAAGGTAAAATAAAATAAGTGGAGAAGCTATGAGGATACGTCCAGAAGAGTCCATGTTACTTCACAAGCTCCTCTTTCTTTGTCTCTCAGGTATTTTCCCAAGAACACAGCTTTATAATTTTCCAATGGGCTTGTTTTCTCATGTCATCCTCCGAATCATTCCCCTTATCATCAAAATCAGTCTGATTAATTTTATGTATATCTGCATTTTGTGGATATCATACTCAGCATAATAAAGCTAAGTAGTCATAGAATCGCAAACAAAGAAAAATTTAGTGAGTGATTAAATAACATATAATTAAGTCCTCTCAGTATGTTAAAGTAGATGTTCCAGACTCCATTTTTTGTTTATTACGATAGATGCTTCGTAATTACTCTGCGAACATATTTTATGCATAGTTAGGGTATATTATGAAATTTCTCTGCAAACATTCAGTGCCGGCTTAGTATACCGGACGGGCAGTGCGACCGTCCTAGGGCCCACTCCAATTTTTAATTTTTTTTCGTTTTTTTTCTTTTATAAACATATGTATATTAGAATTAAATTTAAATAATGTTATAAAATATAATAATATGTAACATACTAATCAAAAACAAAGAAAATAATTTTTTACTTTTGTTTTAAAAATAAATTTGATAATAATTAAAATACTAAAGATTAATACTAATAGAGCCCAAAATTTTTGTTTTTGTCCAAGAGCCTACATGGATGTTGAGCCGGCCCTGCAAACATTGTTTGATTAACTGACTATTGACTGTTTCTACTAGTATACATATGTATATACAGCCATATTCCTTTTTTGTTCAATAGTCATAATTTTTTACTGTATCAATTCTAGAGTGCTCAAATTTAGATGTAATATAATATACATATTAACCTAATATTCTCTTCCTTTATTATTCAATTAGATAAATCGCTGTTGGTGCTTATATTTTTAATATATGGTAGGAGTCGTCTTCATATTTAGATGTTAAAGGATTTTCTTGATTGTTCAATTTATTTCCGGGATCTTTTGATTTAGTAATATTTTCCTGTCTACGTAATAATTTATTAGGATAGATTTCTTTATTGATGTCAAGAATTCTTACTCTGTCTGCTAAATTAGTAGCATTATTTAAACCAATCGTCTTTTTAATTTTTATACTCTCTTCGTATAATTTAAATAGTGTTTAGAAGAAAAATATTTGTTTCAAAATAACTGATGTTATCATTATCCTAAATAGAATTTAATATCATTTGAATTTTGTGATAAATATACTAAGTTTTTTATTGGTTGATTTAGTTTTATTTAATGATAGTTATATGTAACCAAAATAAATTGTATAGAATTTTGTATTTTCTATCCATGTGTAAAAACTTAAAAACCATTTAAAATGATACAGATGAAGTATCAGCTATCTTGTATTCTTTCCATTTTATATTAGTTCTTATAGAAAAGAAAAACAGTCTTCTAAATTTTGATGTAAAATTTTTATTTGGAAATATCTAAAAGTACATATTCATAACTAATAAAATGTAAAATAAGTAGAAGCTCAAGACTCAACATTTCCCTACAACATGAATTCTATTACAATTTATTAATTAGCAAAATTCATCGTGTAATTCATTCTCTATAGAGAAAAACAGGGAAACTGAGAATACAGTAGTTTTCCTGTGGCGTAACACGTTGCAGGTTATTGGTTGTCGTATGTATTCAGACGCACACTCTTCTATAGTTCTCATCTCAAGTCTATTTATTTAAAAATGACAATGTGTAGAACATAAAATCTGTATTTGCAATTTCATTTTCGGTAAAGAAAAATGTGATTGTTTACTATGTGTCTACTAAACGAACGGTGCTCTGTTCTGACCACAACTTTGGTCGTGTTTTTCTTTTCTTGAATAACTGGGAGATGATTAAAATCTGTATTTGTAATTTCATTTTCGGTAAAGAAAAATGTGATTGTTTACTATGTGTCTACTAAACGAACGGTGCTCTGTTCTGGCCACAACTTTGGTCGTGTTTTTCTTTTCTTGAATAACTGGGAGATGATTTAGAGCACCTCCATCCCAGTGATGGAGGCAGCTTCTTTAAATTTCAATAAAATAAAGAAAATATTATGAGAAAAAGATATGGGTTGTTAAAAAGCAGTGGTTCAAATTCCACAAAATACTTTACTTCCACATTTCTGATTTTAGATTGGTTTACATTTTTTTATTTGAAAAGTAAATATAAGATAAAAAGAAAATAATAACATTGATATAAAAGTAATAAGAAATTTAGAAAAAAGTACCAACCGATAAGGTTGGTAATACCCAAGCATAATATAAATCTACTTTCTTAAACTATCTCTAACCCAAATCTATTATTTTTTCTATAATTCCTACAAAAATAGAAAAACTCTATTATATAATAATTAATAAGTTTTGCTCCAATGATTTACTTTATAATAAAAAATTAAGGGATTTCACTATTTTATTCTAAATATAGAATAAAAAGGTGAAATCTCTATATTTTCTCTTTTTTAATAGAGTAACTCTATTATATAATAAATCATTGGAACAAAACTTACTCTATAATAAAGTTACTCTTTTTAGTAAAAACTAATGAGAAAAAATAGGTTTAGGCTGGAGATGCCGTTAATAAGAACCGAACTAAGAGCACAATATAACTGATTAACAGTACTAAGCCATTAGCACAAAGCCCTGTTGGTAATTTGGTCGTACTGTGACGATACTTTTAGCCCTAGTGAAGAATTCATGATTTACTTACTACTGTTATTGTCAGTAGTCTCTCATATTTCTTCTCTATTATTGATTCATTTTTTGGGACTGATACTGGTTCATGTTTCTAAACGAATTTGATGGTTTTGAGTCACATATATACTAAGAGTAATTTTATAATTAAAACAAGCTTAACCTTATATAGTGTCAAGAACATTGTTAAAAATGAAAACAAATGTATAAAATCTACTGATATACTGGACCAGATCAATTTTTCCAAGATTTATATACATTTACATATGATCAAACATGAAAACATCAACACATTTTCAACGTTTCAGTTCAAAATTGTTGTGTTGGTCTCGCGCTAAAACTTCAGGCTGCAGCTCTTGGTCTCCGTAACTCTAAACATTTATAGAGGAAACTATCACAAAATCACTAATACAAAACTTGGAGTTTCATATCAATAAAAGACTTGCCCAATACTTTAGTACTCTAGGTTGAATCCTGAAAATTTTCATTTACAGTTAATAACTAGTAATGATTCTTAAGCAAAAAAAAAACTAGTAATGATAAAAAATTCTGTATTTTAGATTCATTTTTAGTAGGCCTCGGATTTATTATTCAAGATTCGGAACCGATCCGAGATCCAATCCGGATCTGCTCCGAAAGTCAAGATATCCGAAGGAACCGGATCTGAATCCAGATAGTAAAATGTTGGATCTCTCTAAACCGAATCCGAATATCTTGATTTTTAAGTCTAGATATCTGGATCCATAATTTTTACTGATAATTATTTAAAAATAGGAATATATATATAAACTAATTTTATTTATTATATTTTTATATCTATACTAATAAATATATAAATTTATATAAATTTTGTATTAGTAAACATAGATATAACTAAAAGAATATTACATATATTTTTATTTTAAAATTATTGTTAATATTTTATATATTTTAATATTATTTGAAGGATTCCAATCCGGATCCGAATATTCCCGGATATTATAATTTTTAGAAGGATATCTGACATTCGAATATCCAAAAACCCTGAATCTGGATAAAGATAGTAAAAATATAGATCCGCGGGATAAGGATCCAGATCCGAATACCTTAAAATATCTCGTATATCTGATCCGTCCTATCCTTAATTTTTAGCCTCGAACGATCATCTACCAGGTTGTTATAAACCTCTTTGATGTGCTGACAGCGGCTGCGGTCATTGACGGGTCCTCCTTATCAACAGCAGAGGTGATACTAAAGAATGGTTTACAACTAAGCATCCTAATGGAATAGACCTAATATGTTTAACATAGAACTCCTTAAGTGGTAATGGGACATTAGTTTAAACTAGAATATAAATAGAAGCATGTGGTGACCGTAAGTTACGCTGCCTTAAGTTCTTACATGAGATATATTGTGTACTTGTCCAGACCAGTCCCTCGTCAGATTTTCATATTATTAATTAATTAAGTTTGTTAATAACAGCAATTAACATACAGTGCGATAGATACAGACCCTCGGTCCCACCTTGCGTTTCTCACGACCACGAGGATCATATCGGGTGTATGCGCGAGTCTTTTGAATTATATTTAGATAAATAAAAATATATATCCCTTTGTTTTATAATAATTATCATTTTAACATTTTTTTTGAATTATACAAGAGTATCCTTATTCCACAAAAGTATTCCACACTAAGTCTCATATCCCTCGCGATACCAAAATATTAATTTTCCACTGGTCAAGAGTCGAATCTTGATGGTTTCACCGTATTAGATTTTTACCTTCAAGTTAATCACCACCAAGCCACAAACTCTGATTAATATTTTTTGTGTAACATTTTTTTCTTGTTACATAAAAAATGTTATTGTACAATTTCAATGTAAATTATACTTATCTTAACTGGAAATAAATTGCAAACTGTAATGATTTTATAAATAATTTTATTTATTTCAAATACTATTTGTCAAAGAAGTATAGTGTAATTAATAACAATTTACATTTATTTTAGATATTTTTAATTTGTGTGAAAAATATCAAAGTGACAATTATTTAGAAACATAGAGAGTATATTGTTATTAATTAGGGGTTTGGAAGTATAATCTCTTTTTTTCGCCGGAAGTATAATCTCTAAAATATTATTTTACGGAGTGGTTTTCATATATGATATTAGTATATTAATTCTAAAAAGTGACATAGCTTTTAAAAATGTCACATGACATTGATTAAATTATACATGTACAATTTTTCTTTAAAAATATATTTTTGCAATGTTGTTAAATATATTAATGAATAAACTCATATATCATCAGTAAAGTAAATTTTCTATATAATTATTTATTTTTAGTGATATATATATATATATTACGATTAAGTAAACTAAATATAATTACAAATAGTTTTTGTATATTAAATTATATATCATATTCGTATATATATATATATATATATATATATATATATATATATATATGCATACATATATTATCAACATTAATTGTAAGTATATATACAAATGCAAAATTAAAACAATACTAATCAAATTTGTTAATAGTTAAGTGATTAAATTTTTATTTAAATTTGTCGGTTCATTAGGTTAATTAACATATTGATATTTACTGTTTTTACATATTTTAAGTAAACAAAAATTCTAAAATCTATTAGAATTTATATATTTGAAATACATGTTTAAAATTAAAT
Source organism: Raphanus sativus (assembly GCF_000801105.2). Lineage (NCBI taxonomy): Eukaryota > Viridiplantae > Streptophyta > Magnoliopsida > Brassicales > Brassicaceae > Raphanus > Raphanus sativus. Next base: position 9,976,450 of record NC_079511.1, read on the forward strand.
AATAAAAGGCATATTCAAAATAAATAATCATTAAATACAGTAAAGATTTTTTTATAAAATATAATTTTAACTCTATCAAATTTAAATAAAATCAAGTGAAATAGTTAAACCAAATCAAAATAAACAGAACTACAATTATTGTTTTATTTTTTCAACAGATGAATTAATAATATAAAAATAATTTAACCAAAATGTAAACTAATTTTCTTAAGTAGGATAATACCATATTTAAAAATATTCTTTATGCACAATTTTTCAAGTAAAACAAAATTTTTATTTTAAATTATATATTAAAATCATTTGTTATACAACAGCGATAGTACTCTAATAGATAGATATTTCTCTGGATATTCAAATGAAAACAAAAAACATATATTCATGTGAGTGTCTAGGAAAATATGACTAGTTTGTATAACAAGAGATCTATCTTATTAAAACAGAAACATTCTGTTGGATCTAACATTTATTTTGTAAGTTTTTAAATTAAATACACTTTTATACTTTATAATTAAACTTACATTAAATCACTAATGTTCATTTCTTTATACTACTATATCCATGTTTCCAAACAATATACTTAATTCTTAATACTACTATCAATGTTTCCAAACAATATATTTTATATACTACTATCAATGTTTCCAAACAATATAATAATTAATCTTAATTATTTTATATCCATCATTTTCTCTTTAAAATTTTATAGAAACGTCATAATTTTACAAATTACAAAATAATGAACTTTAAAATTTGGATTATAAGATTACAAATTATGAAAATATTACAATTTCAATCAAATTAGATTACATATCGGTCATCCATCAGTTCAATCGGTTAGTCTCGGGATTTAGTGACTTTTTAATATGAATATTTAAAAAAAAAAAATTGAATTGTTAGATCTCCGGTTAACCGGTATAATCACAATCGGGTTGAATTTAAAAACACTGATTTAAATACAAAAATATTTTAAATACACACTCTTTAAAAGTTAACAAAATATTTGTTAAGTTATTAATGAAATTTTTCATCGTAAAATATTTTGCGCTTTCAAAGCGCAGGTCAAGATCTAGTTAAAACTTAAAATGTATTAGTATCTAAGCCCGTCTCTTACCATCCTACTACAAAAGTCCTTGACTACTGGTATATATTTTGTTAATATTTACTATATATTTGATTTTATGATAGATTCTACTGAATTTTTAAATAACAGCTTTTACAAGAAGACAACTGAATTTGTTAGTCAATTTTTTTTTTTGCACTGCCAAATATGGGTTTATCTTCATTGTGTCATTGGGTCTGCAATGAATCTCAACAGCTGAGCGTACTTATTATCGAAAAATCACAGCAGAAGAAAGAAAGAGAAATCAGAAAGAGAAATGTTCCACTAATATTAATAGTAAACAAAGCCAATTCAATAATTAGAATAACAATGAGTCAATGACATTCCCGCCGGTCCTCCTAGTGATGGATTTTGTGTATATGCAATGATATAATACTCTTTCAGTTTCAAAATACATAAAATTTTAAGATTGTACACAATTATTAAAAAGGATTGTTTTTATCTAAAAAGAATCATTGACAAAAAAATCTTAAAGGAATCATTAAAATTAAAATTAAAAATAATTCAACCAATCACAAAACAGACTACATTATATCTTTTTCTTTTTTTCAGACTACATTATATCATTAGTTATACAGTTTTGATAAAATTAAAAGATACATTGATATATGAAAATATCGATTATTTTAAAATATTAAAAACTCTCTAAAACATGATCTATTTAGAAATGGAGGGAATATCATTTTCAAGTAAATTTTATTATGAACATACTTATTTAACGTTTAATCTCTTTTCTAGTGCGATAGAAAATAAGTATTTTAGTTTACAAAAAAAACATTTCAACTAATTATAAAATAGTTGTAATGTAATTAACTAGGTGATTTTCCCGTGCTCATGCACGGGTATAAATATTTATATAGTAAATACATTATAATATTTTATTTACACTATGATAGTTTATTAATATTTTTTAATTTTTTAATTATTCTGTTATTTATATTGTAATCAATATGCATGGTTTGTTTTAAATAGCTTTGCGTTATTTTAATTAGATTATAATTTTGGATATATAATATCTCGACTGTTTGGTTATTATTTGGATATATTATATAACATTTACTTTTTACGATTCAACTAAGATATTTTGTTATACAGATTAAAATTTTGATTAATTTTGTTATTTTTATATAGTTTGATTCTTCCCTTAAATTTGTATATATATATTTGGTCGGATTATGTATAATTTATATATATGTTTTGAAAATTAAATAGTAAAAGTAAACTAAAGTGTTGATCGGTTCAAAATTACATCTTAATTGTAATAGTTGGTTAATATATTTGTAGTATAATTTGAGAATTTCATATTTATTTAGTAAAATGTTGAGAATAAATGATAATATATTATTTTTATTTATTGTTTGACTTTGTATAAAATAATTTGGAATGATCTAGTTACTCATTTGTGGGTATATTGTGTTATATATTTCCGTTAAATTCAAGTATAACTATTTCTAATCTTATTCAACCAAATCATATTCATTGTATTCATTGCATTAGTTTGGTTTTCGTATTAGATGTGTATATATATTTATGAATTGACTATTTGTAAATAGCCTATGCCTATGTTAATTTTATAGTACTTGGTAATTTGGAATATGATAATTATCACAAATAAAATTATAAAAATATAATGATGATAGATATGAAATTGCATGAAAATATAATTGATACATTCGAAAAAGGAATATAGTTCTTTATATTAATATCATCAAGATTATTTTTCTAAAATTTCCTATTTATGAAATCAAATTATATATAAAAATTATTTTCGCTTTAAGTTTATAAATATTTTCTTTATCATACATGTTATTTGAAAAATATAAAAGGGAACATAAAAAGATTAAATTAAATTTTATTCACTAAAGATATCTTAGTTTATGCTATTTAAATTATTTTGTAATAATATGAGAAATATATTAATTTAAATAAAATGCTTAATACTTTTAAAAATATATATTATATTGTGAAGATTATTTTTAAAAAGGGAAGATTATATATTTTTTACTTTAAAATTAAGATTATTTTGTGAAATTTCTTTATTATGAATTACACTATATATAAAAGATATTTTCGTTTTTAAATTAATATATTTTCTTTATATATAGGTTATTTGAAGAAAAAAAGGAAACCTAAATAGAAAATAAAAAATAAAATAAAATAAATGTTTAATAATGATAATTAGATATATTTGATTCGTTAATGGTATCATCATAATCAACCACCGTGAGAGTTAACGTGAGCGCGACACGTAGGAAACTGACTTTTCAAATAATATTATAGAGATCAACTTATATATAATTAATAAAAACTGATATAAAACTGATAATTTTGAAAAATTATAGCTAAACATATTTATAAAATTTGTAAATATATAAGAAATTAATTATTTTACGTTTACTTTTTTATAAATTTTTTAAAATTGTATAAAATTTCGAAGATTTAAAGTAATAAAATTTGTATAGTTATAAAAATATAATTAAATAATATTTCGAAATTAGCAATGTTCATATTTGAATATTTTTATTTTAATGAGGATCTTTGAGTTATTACCATATTCTAATTTTTTTACCAAAAATATAAATCAACATAAATGTAATATATGAGTTATTACTACATAATTAATAAAAAATGATATAATACTGATAATTTTGAAAAAGTATAGCTAAAAATATTTATAAAATTTGTAAATATATAAGAAATTAATGATTTTAGGTTTATTTTTTATAAATTTTTAAAAATTCTATAAAATTTCGAAAATTTAAAGTAATAAAATTGTATAGTTATAAAAATATAATTAAATAAGACTTCGAAATTAGTAATGTTCATATTTGAATATTTTATTTTAATGAGGATCTATGAATTATTACTATATTCTAAAAAGTTTACCAAAAATATAAATCAACATAAATGTAATATATGAGTTATTACTATATTCTAAAAAAATTACCAAAAATATAAATTTACATTAAATATAGTTGTCCATGTCATATTTTTCATATGCCATGTCATCAAATTTAGTAGACATGTCACATTTTTTTTTGCGAAACTGATTCTGAAGAGGACATGTGGCAAAATCACTTCGCAAATATAGTCTAGGGGATTGAGTGCCCCTAGAAAACCGGGGATACTGGTACCTAAAATTCTGGGAAATGTTGAAAGTATGCAGTTGGAGCGACATGGTGACTTCATGAATCAAGATTCGCTTCCAACCATTCTGGCACGTCACTCTTTATCATTACCCTAGGGGTGAACCCGTTTCAAAATCTACCAAAATATCTTCACAATATCCAAAGATATTCTTGTTATTGTTGAAATGTATGATGCTTTTTATTAGAAAAATAACGTATACAATTATTTTATCATATTTTGTTGTGTTTCTAATTAATAGTCTAACTATAATTTCTTAATAGTAGATTTTTTTGTACTTATTTCAATAGAGTAGAAGTGCCTATTTGATACGAGAGGGGTTTATTAGATCATTTGACACATTTCATACCAGTTCAACCTATTTAAGTAATTATATGCAAACCAAAATGTTAATAATTTAATATACATCTATTAGTACTTGTTAGTAGAGGGGTGGAACAAATCTGGATATCAAGAAAATTTGGAAGTAGTCGTTGGACCCCTCTGTGGATGTAATTAGTATCTGGAAATGTGGCTTTCGGATATTCTAATTTTGGATATCCATCTAAATATTACAATATCTGTATGTATTCAGATTCAGATCTGGATTTAGGCCTCGGACTTCGGATATTCGATTCGGATTCGGATAATATCCATTCGGGTCCGGGTCTTCGGATAAATTAATTCTATATCCAATGGGTATTTTGAAAATTTCGGTTCGGGTTTCGATTCGGATACCGCCAGTTTCGATTCGGTTCCGGGTATCCAACTAAAGCCCGAAATGTAATTATATTTATATACTTGACTGAACTGGACAATCAGTTAAAGTCTCCCAGCGGTCAAGTATGTTTTAAAAGTTGATGCCCACCTAAGTTCGAACACCGGAGATGACCTTTTTTTGTTAATTTATTTATTTTTCTTTAATGAATGGCAATTTTTTAAATTCCTTCATCTTCTTCTTCGTGTTTCCCCTTTTCTAAACCCTAATTTGCAGCCTCCTTTCATGTTTCAGACATAAAAACACCATTTTGATACATTTTTTTTGTCATTTACACATAAAACTTCAAGATTTGACATATAATCACCAATTTTAAACGTGGAAAGCGAAAAACAATCTATAATTCATGTTCTCACCCAGATAATTCGGATTAATCGGGTTACCCGAGCCGTTTCGGGTATTAACCGAACCCAACCCGATACCCATGGATATTCATATATTTACCCATCGGTTAAATTCCCTAGATCCGAAACCGAGCCGAACCGGTTAATTTCGGGTCGGATCCGGTTCGGATATTCAGTTCCGGGTTTAAGTCGCAGGCCTATCTGGATTCATAAAAATAATTAAGAAATTAAAAAACTAAAAATTTAAAGTAATACATCAATAAATACTTATAAAAATTATAATATTATAAGACTAATTTTGGTTAATATATCAAATGTAATTATTAGTAAAATTAAAATTTTAATATAGTTTAAAATATTACCTTAAAGATATTTTGGATATTTGGACCCGATTTGATTTTGACGGATCTGAAATTTTATCTTATAGACATTTCAGATATTTTATTTTTGGAATAGATCCAGAGTGGAACTGGGATAATAAATTCCAACCCTACTTGTTAGTTATCACTAGTTAACAAAATGTATACGCATAATGGATCGGAAAGAAATAATTTATCAAGAGATGAGAAGTTATTTTTCATAAATAGCTTTATATGCCTCACCGAGGGATATATTTTACATGCCTCGTATATAGTGAGCAAAGGTACAATTGGGTTAAGTAGTGTAATTGGATTTTATATTTCTATTCAAATAGCTAGACCCTCAACGCTGTATACACTCATTCTATACTTTTTTGTACATATATGTAAATATGCAAATAGATTTGTAGGGCTGGATGTCCATAGCTGAACAGCATCCAATAACCCCTATATAATAGATTAATTATTTAGATTAGTAGTATTAAAGAGAGTGTATCTGTTTACTTGTGAGGACGTAAATTCCAGATCATTAAGAGCATCATTATTGCTGGGACAAAAATTAAGTTTCTTAGCATTTTTTATTAATATTTGAAGTTTAAAAGACAAAGTTAAGATACATTGTTAAAAGTACAAATTATTGGCAGATACTTTTATTGTCTCTTAGTAAATTAGCATCTCTTTTTTAAGTTCAATGGAAGTAGGAAGCTGGAGAAGAGGGGACTAACCTTGAGTGTGGTAGAAAGATCGCCAGAGAAAAGAGCTCTGAATTGAAGCAGAGACTCGTTGAGGTAAGGCATTATGACTCTGAACATCCTCTTCACATCTTCTTCTCTCACTCCAGCTCCTTTATGCATCTCTTCCTCCTCCACTACTCCCCTGCAGCCATTCATATATTAATATACCTCTGAGACTCATGAGTTTCAGACCCAATCACACAAGTAACATACAAAAGAGGCAGAGAGGAGTTTGATGCATCATTTACCTGCGTATCACGGCTTTGAATACAAACATTAGGCCAAGGTAAATGAGACCCATATACGCTACCACTGATATGAACCAAATGGGAAGCAGAATCATCTGATTGAGAAGAAGCTGCTTGTGTGAACCTCTGATCCCAACCTCCCAAAGTCATAGCTTTTAGCAATCTCTACTGAAACAAAACAACACCGTAACGTTTCAGCTCTGTACCAAAGGAAGAAACAAACTTCATCAATGCTTACAACACTTGAAATCATCTTAATGATATAATCAAAATAGTAGCTTTAAGCTTATTAATAGCAATAAATCCAAATCATGTTCTATGAACCCTAGAAGTAAAGTTTTGAACTTTACAATCCGATTGAACATAATATGCAAAGAAGACGCAAATCTAAGCAAACCCAAGACAAAAAAAAACACAAATTCAGATCAAATTTTGATTTGGAGACACAAGACAAGCATAGAGGAGACAAACAACGAACATGGGTTTTCAAAAACGACCCAAGATTCAAAAGGTTCTATGACTCGAATTGATTTGTACAACAACAAATCAATCAATAAACGATGCAAAAAAATTTAGGGTTTTAAAGAATTACACTCTGATAAACAATCGGTGAATCATCAGGTCGTACGGTCGTCTTCTCCGCTGGAAATCGAAGAGAGGAGAGCCAAAATTCAAAGAGGAAGACGAGAGAAGGAGAGAGAGGGGTCAATTGGTTTATGCGCCTACACGTGTCCCTAAGAATCGTCTAATTTCGATTCTTAATTAAGATACGTTCTTAGATAATTATGTGTTTTTGATTTAATTTTTAATCGAAAATAGTGTAAGAGTTGCTTTAAGAAACAGCGATAATTATGCTCTAAGGCTCAATAAATGATCATATAGAGGTTTATAAATAAAGTAAAATGCACAGCTGGAGCGAAACAAAGTCGAGCCACGAATTCAGATTCTTACCCAATGAGTGACATGATTAAAGTCAAACTAGATTTTATTCTTGAATTGGATTGTTCAATAGGATAATAAAACCTTTATTCATAACTGTTGATTCACCTAAGTAAATGTTAATAAATGATAAATCAAGTAAAATAAATAAATACACTAAACATGACTTCGGACTATAACATGTAATACATAATATTCTCCTTTTCAAAATGATCCATGTTATAGAAAAAGAATTTATTTCTAAAAGATCCATATTTTACATTTTCAATGTATATAATAATGAAAATTGTAAACTTTAAAAACATTAATTGTGTTTACTGAATTTTGATTGATAGCTAAACAAAAAAAAATACATTTATTATCAAAATTTTACGTGTTTTTTAATAAATATAAAAACTCTAAAATATACAGTATTTTGGAATGGAGAAAACAGAAGATAAGAACATAACACATGTTCTAAAAAAACATTCTCTACACATTTCTTCACTAGATTCTTCTCGTAAAAAAAAATGAAGTTATCAATACCCAAATCTGTTAATTTTCTATTATATTTTGTTATTTATTTATTTTTTGCCTAGACTAAATTTTAAATATTTTCTCAAACGTTCACTGATTTTCTTAAATAGCTTATATTTTCAAATTATTTATATTTATAAATTTTTACAGTTGTAGATTCGATTGTAATAATACTATGTTGTATATAGTACTTGACCACAATTATCATAGTTTTTTTTAGAATAACATTTGTCATAGTTTCATTTATAATATGGTCCTCTTGAGTGATTTTCTAATTCTTTTTTTTATAAGTTGTGTTCTAATTCCCGTATAATACGTTTAAAGCATTTCCAATGTAAAATTCTATTTTTTCTCCAAAATGGAGTAAAAATGAAATAGAGTAAAAGTGCCCCAACTCTATTTCATTCTTTACTCTATAATGAAATTATGAACAAACAAAAAATAGATTACTCTATTCATGGAGTAAACTTTAAAATAGAGTGAGATATGTAGTTAAGTTGAAGTATTTGTTACTCCATATTCATTTTTATTCCATTTTAGAGTAAAAAATAGAGTTGTGTTGAAGATGTCTTTACATGAACTGTAAAATTTGCTTTGAAAATTATATTTTGACTTTCAAACAAGATTTTTAAGAAAAACGGAACTAAGAGCATTTCCAATGTAATACTCTATTTTTCCTTTAAAATGAAGTAAAAGTGAAAATGAAGTAAAAAAACTTCAATCCTATTCTATTTCCACTTCATAATAGAGTATAAACAAACAAAACTAGAGTATTTCATTTATAGAGTAAACACTATTATGGAGTGAGATATGAGATTAGGTTGGAGCAATCCTTACTCCATATTCACTTTTACTTCATTTTGGAAGAGAAAATTGAGTAGGATTGGAGATGCCATAATATAAAAGAAAAGAATCAATTCGATTAAAATTTATCATTCGTTGTTTGGTTCAGATTTGTTTTTGTTCATCTGTTCTAAAAAAGAAAAAAAAAATGAGAATGTATGGAATTTTTAAGGGAGTGTAACTAAGGCCTATATCAATTTGTTGGGCTTGTTTGAATTTACAGATTTTCTCAAGTAAATGAGCCTTTTCTGTTTCACAAAGGCCTAAAGCCATCAAATCGGATTATAGTTTACATCCGAACATCCGAACAATGATCAAAGTTTTTTTTTTTTAGTGTAGCATACTGAACAAACAGATGAGACCGAGTAAACAGAACAACTGCCGTTAGTTATGTAAAACGAACCAAACACAAATGGAAGAAATTTTGAATGAAATCATAATAACTTATATAAAGCATAAAGGAAGACATAGGTTAGATATAGTATATCTCATATTGAGAATTATAAGGAACATTAAATAATATATAAATGGTTATAGACAATCCACTAATCATCAATTGATTTTAAATTGGAATCCCATAATATAATCCAAACTTATCATCGATCTAGTCCAAAGTCGATCCATCGATCTTACTCCAAACATTCTGAAATTAATGTTCAAAAAACGAAAGTGTATTAGGGACAAATATCTCATATCTTATAGATGGCCACTCCACTATTAAATATTAAAACTATTTAAAACCTAATCGATAGAGAAATTTATGTACGTTATCTGATCAGACAGTTAGCAATTTAATATGTTCGATTGAGTTTTATTAGAATGCATTTGGTCAGTGATCAGATACATATAAGTATTTTAAATGCTTTTTTATGTTTTGCGGACTTATTTCTATGTTGAAATCGTCCTGAATGAAAGTTTTTTTTTATTTGAATGACCTCATATTATCCAAAGTAAGTATAAAATAAATGAGGCCAGTTGTCCAAGTTATTGTATTGTATGATATACAGATCTCCACTAATTTTCCACACCAATTTGATCAGATATACATATCAATATACAGACTAATCCCGTTAAAATGATCAAAATTAAACAGTTGGAGCCTTGGAGGCGACGTGATCACAACATGGGATATGAGCATGATGGATGATGCAAGTGTGACCAATTATTTTAATATAATCTAATCACACATACAACATTGTCATTCTGTAATTGCGTTGGCCTACGATGGTTAAGAAGACTTAAGACCTTCTTTATAATGGTAAGGCATGTTAAAGTTGACTTGCTAGCTAGGGATAACTTTAGCTTTGATCTCGTTTGTATTGATTTGTCATTTCGGAAGATATGTGGATCTTCTGTTCTAAGACAACAAACTAGCAATGACATAACCACTTATCCCCCTTGTGCATGGTGTTTTAAATTAACTTATCACAAAAATAATTTACAAACAATGCATTGCTTTAATAGGTGATAATATCTATTTGAAAGTATCATAATAGCAAAACATACATCGTGGTTACAGAAAATAATACTCTGTCAGTTGTATTATAAGTATTGTTTAAAATTTTTGCACACAGATTAAACAAAATGATTAAATTTTCTATTTTACAATTACTTAGTATTTTTTGCTTGATTTTATTAACTAACGATCTAAATGTAAGAATAAAAATTAGAAAAAACATTTAATGTTTACATTTAAAATGTAAAACAATATTTATAATGAAACAGAATTTAAAATCTTAAATGACATTTGATATGAAATGGAAATAAGACACAAGATGACAAAAATGGTGATAAATAAAACAAAAGTGGTGATTCACTTAAAAGCACAATAAAAATTGTACTATAATATTTTCCGTTTTAAAATTATGTATATTCTAGAGTTTCACTTATTAAAAAAACACGTAAAATTTTGACAATTAATACATTATTTTTGGGGGAATTTTCAAAAATACCACTTTGAAGGTACCATTATTCATCTTTACCACCACTAAATACACATTTTCAAAAATACCTTTTTTATTAAAATGTTAAAGACTCTTATATCTTTGTTTTTATATGCTTTTCAAAATTTTAATCCAAAATTCTAAATCCTAAACCCCCAATTCTAAACCCTAAACCCTAAATCTTCAACTCTAAACCCTAAACCCTAAACTATATACCCTAAATTCAATATCCTAAACCCTAAACCCTGAAATCTCAACTATAAACCCTAAATCCTCAACTCTAAACCCTAAACTTTATACCCTAAACCCTAAAACATCAAATCTAAACCCTAAAACATAAAATCTAAACCCTAAATCCTAAATGTTCAAATCTAAACCCTTCATTAAAAGTAGTGGTAAAAGTGGTTAGTGTAAACATGAAAAGTGGTACTATGAAAATGGTATTTTTGGCAATTTCTCTTATTTTTGTGTTTAACTATTTTTATGATTTTTTAAAAATTAAAATTCAGTAAATACAATTAATGTTTTTGAAGTTTATAATTTTTCATTATTACATACATTGAAAATATGAAATATTGATTTTTAGAAGCAATTGTAACACTTCAAATTCTTTATTCCATCATAATTTCTTATGCCACCTATATTTTCGACCATCAATTGTGCTTCATTAATATTCCCTTAAAAAGAATTTATGAATAGTAGTGCATTGGTACAATCTCAAAAAGTCAACCATCTTGTAGTCATTAAGCTAAGCAAACCCCTTAATTATTTTATTACACGTTCACCCCGCCGGAACCATAGATCCATAACGACAGAACTTTGATCCTCATGAAGCCCGGAGATTGTTAAACTATGGTCATGTCACGATTAGGCTTCTACTCTTCTTTCTTGCTTCTGTTACGGTTCGTTGCCGCTCAGAGCAGCAGTGAACAAGGGGCAGGTTTCAATCCAACCACGGCTATAGTCATGATCGTACTCGTCAGCGTTTTTTTCTCACTCGGATGTATCTCCGTCTACATGCGAAGGTGTCTCGAGCAAGCTCTAGGCATCGAGGACGGAAGATCCGGCAACCCGGGAAACTGGCTTAACGTTAGGCAGCAAACGCCACGTGGACTCGACGCTTCTGTCATAGAAACTTTTCCGACGTTTCGTTACTCTACCGTGAAGACGTTGAGAATCGGCAAAGAAGCGTTGGAGTGTCCCGTTTGCCTCAACGAGTTCGAAGACGATGAAACGCTGCGTTTGCTTCCTCAATGTTGCCACGTGTTCCATCCCGGTTGCATAGATGCTTGGCTAAGTTCTCACGCCACGTGTCCCCTCTGCCGCGCCAATCTCGTTCCTGCACCGGGTGAGTCTGTTTCCTTCGAGATCTCCGGTTTAGCTAGGGAATCCGGTCAGAGCTCTCCTCTAACGTCGATTGTTAATGATAACCGGAGAATGGCTTTGGCTTCTCCGGACGAGCGGTTACTTGACTCAGTGGTTTGGACAGGTAACCAAAGCATGCCACGTAAGTCCATGTCTACTGGGTGGAAACTAGCCGGATTGTTTAGCCGGTCAAGTTCTTACGGTCAGACCGGGGAGAATCTAGACCGGTTCACGCTAAGGTTACCGCAGGAGATACATGATCAGCTCGTGAACCAAGGGTCAAAAGGCCCCGTTGCGCTACCTCAAGTGAGGAGCTCGATACGAGGGTACAGAACGGGAAGCCTAGGGAATGAAAGAAACTATTTCTATTTTGAACGGTTCGATCAAGACGGTCGGTTCGACCGAAGACCTTTTTCTATCACTCCTCCGTACCGGACCGGCTTCAGCAGGTCTCCGAGTGGGGTTATCAACGGGGGAGATGATTATCAGGAACGTACTGGTGCACCCAAAAGTTTGCTTTTAGCAATAAGGTCACCATTTGATCGGTTATTCACTGGAAAAAACAATGTAGGTGAACGTTCTTACCTACGATCCGGTGATGCGAGTTCTGTGTAGACGGCTGTGTATATAATTTCTTAATCAAGAAATTCAATACCTCCTTCTGCTGAAATGAAATAAATGTTTTTGGTTTATCCTAAGTTTTCTGACTGTCAAAACATCAAACATAACAAGAAAACCATGTTACTAAGTTTTTTGAGAGAGGGCTAACCATTACTAAGTTATATGTTAAAACTACGGAGAGATTCATTAACCAAAAGTTCAAAACGACCATGACGGAAATAGAGAACGGATAGATAGAGGGCAGCAACATGGAGAGGAAAAAGGGCTATGACTAGATCATCGAGAAAACCGATCATTTCCAAGAATACTGACAAGAGATGGATACAAAGTACAGGTGAGTAACGTAAGTTATTAGATGAGTGTATTATGTGATTATAGTCCGGGAATAAAATGAGGAACCACCTTCCGGAACTATATCAATTGGGCGTATTCTGTAAATTGCACCGACTTTCAGATGCATCCGATCAAATACGATGCAGGAAGCAGGTCATTCTCAATTGAAAATCAGTGAATCCTAAAGAGCGTTAGCTAATATCCTCATATAAGGAAATCACACTAGGCTAGGAGTGTTCAGTTCGGATATCGGTTCAGTTTCGGTTCGATTCTTTTTATTTATTTTTTCAGTATTTTGGTTTATAAAAAATATTTACCATATTAAATTCATATCTACTTTGGTTTGGTTCAGTTTATATATTATCTGTTTCGATTTATTTAGTTTTATACCAAAAACCATAAATGTATTTATCTTTTGTAATATTTTGTAAATTTTACTTTATATGATTATATATCAGCTTTAAATTTAATACAACACGACAATAATTTGGTTTTAAATAGATTATTTTTATTTTACTATTTAAATAATTAGTAAATATATTTAGTTAATAATATTAATATTTCAATATAAAAATATTAGTGATTCATAATACTGTTAAATAACTAATATATATTTGTCAATGAAAAGTAAAAGTTATTTTTTGTTAAATTTAATAAAAATAGAAATAATCTTTAATACTAAATTAATAAAATCATCATTCAAGTATAAAGATCATATCACTAAAATAAATTATGTATATATTATTAATTATATTATATAATTTACATATACTTATATTATTATATTTTAATTGATTGATTTATTTAGTTTGATCAGTATATATATCAAACCATATTCATATACCGCGGTTTTTGAAATGACATTCATTCAGTATATTCGGTATTACCAAATCCAAGTTACTTTTTCTATTTCAGTATGATTTGGTTTTAACTGGTTCGGTTTTACCGGATTTAACACACACTTAGTAGATTATGCGAACAAAAAGAATCCTAGATTAAAAAGCGTTAGCTATTAACCTCATATAAGGATTCTACTATAACCTCGTAAAATAATCCTGAGTTTTTTGAATTTTCTTATTTATATGTGGAGCTGCCTTTGTTCTAGTAAGCTGCCCATGTGTAAGTTTTAATTATCTTTGAAGCTACTATGATGGCTTTACATGTTATATGACACGTTTGAACGAGTAATCCATCTTTCAACTGCTAATAACTTATTTGTGTGTGTTTCTCTTAGGGCTCATGTATCGTTTTCCAGTGTGGCCAATCATTTTTCATGTTTTGGTGCTGTCGTTTCTAAGTCCTAATATCTTTAGTGTTTGTGTGTTTAATTGTCTTTTTTTTTGTACTTTGTTTCTCTATGGATTTATTTCTCATTTTACAAATTTTCAAAGCTCTACAAATTTAAACCTAAAACTTAGATCCTAAATCATGAAACCATAAATCATAAATCTAAATTCCAGACTATAAATTCTGAACCCTAAACCGAATTAAAGATTGGTGAATTCAAACTGATTAATTAATGCATAGTAAATATAAAAGATACTATATATAGCATGAGAAAACTAAAACCTTAAGCCACAAATGCTAACTTTGAACAATGAACACTTTACCTCTGGTTATTATAGTTTATAAACCAAAATTGATTAGTCTATCCTACTCCATAAAAACATATGACTTAGGATTGTATATCAAAACCAGTCTGAAATACTTGATTCACGTAATTATCTGACGCGAGATGGGTTCTTGAACTTGAAAACACAAACATAATTTCAAATAAACACAAATCATCAAGTAATGTATCAAATACTTTTTTCGAACCAAAAGAAAATTGTCAAGTAACCACATCTCATTATTTCTAAAAAAAAGTAAACACATCTCAGCACTCACACATTTGTATAAATAAAAATCATTAACAAAAAAAAATCCCATCACCAAAGCAAATCAAAACCATTGACAAAAGCACAATCCCCTTTTGAGGTTTTTAAAAGTACATAAACAAATAAAATTCTAATTTAAATTAATTAAAACTTGTACGCAATAACCATTTTTCTTTTAAGATCGTGACATAGTCTTATGCTTGCGTTTTGAACCTGTAGATCACCTTCTTCTTCTTAAACGTATTGTTATCAATCGTAATGATGATCTTTCCTGGTTCACCCGCCTTGAAAGAATCGGTTATCACGGGTTCATCAGTTAAACCGATTTTCCTGTTCTTAGAGACGATCACGGTGTAGCTTGACTCGCTGGTCGGCTCAAACTGAGCTCCATAGCTCACGTCCGCGCCCAGAACCCTAAGCTCCCAGGATAGCGTGGAACCCTAGTAGTGGCAATAATCCTCATAATTAATCAACACGGTCCACACAATTAATAATCAATACATATACCATCACTCCAAGGGGGAAAATAACATACACTCGATTGTTTCAGCATTACGTTATCATGTAAAAAAATAGACATTAAATGTAAGACTGTAACGCAAACAAACAACTGAGATCAGATCATACGTACCTCGGAAGCAGGCAATTCAATAGTGTGTTTAGCTGAGGATTTAACTACGGCCTCGGTGACTCCATCTTCAACAGCGAATGGGCTTTCTTTGCTGAGTCCACCGTATTTAACCGGGACAACTTCAGGAGCTACATATCTGTTTCATAAAAAAAAACAGAGTATATAAAGCTTAGTGTGTGAAGAGAAACATTAAATCTAACGTAGTACATAAGTTTCAACGAAAACATTATTTATACTTGAATATGGTTTCAGCGGATTTGGATGGACCAGCAAGGACCATTTTGCTCCTTGTCCGTGGAGATATAATGATATTCCCGAATGTTTTGTAGTAAGGAATATACCACCATGGGACATTAATGAACAGCTGAAACATACCCCTCAAATTCATATTAACATTTAAAAAAAAATTAATTGTTATCATGATGAAAAATATTGCTATCTTTACCTCCTTAGCGACAAATTCTGGATAGTTGTCTTCGAACTGCTTAACGGCGCGTCGGATAAACTGCCACAATGATCTCTTACCGAGTCCTGGCGCGTTCCTGAAGTCACTGACGAACACAAACGAGGACTTAGCCTCGGGGCTAAAGTCAAGAGACCTCACACACTTCTCTTGGAACTGAATCCTCCACTTGAGGAACTTGTTGAACTTCTCTTTGTCTGAGAAAATCTCCTTGTTCTGGAACTCACCGTACGAGCTGTAGATCACAACGTGTCCTTGCTTATCAACTCCGTGAGTGAAAACCATCTTCTCGAACTCGACTCCTTGGAGATCTTCTTCCACGAGGTCGTCGATGTTGTTTTCTTTGCGCCACTGGACGGTGTTTTTCAGCATGGTGAAGGCTTCTTTGACCTTGAAGTCGCGGGCTCGGAGGAACTTGAGGAGGATGACGTCGGATCTTTCGTCCTGGAGAAGTGGGATGCCCCAGATTGAGACTTCTTCTGGCTCTACTGTGGCAGCTGTCTCCGGAAGAGTGATGGAGACGATCGATTCTTCGATTGCTTCGACCGTTTTGGTTGCTTCTTCTACTTCAGCAGCGAAAGCCTTCTCGATTGTTACCAATTCTTCTCTCTCTTCTTCTTTCTTTATCTCTGTGGTGACCGGAGCAGCCGGTTTGGTCTCTACCGGAGCCGGTTTCTCTTCCTGTTTGGTCTCAGTGGTCACTGGAGCAGCCGCTTTGGTCTCTACTGGAACCGGTTTCTCTTCCTGTTTGGTCACAGTGGTGACTGGAGCAGCCGGTTTGGTCTCTACCGGAGCCGGTTTCTCTTCCTTCTTGGTCTCTGTGACGACTGGTGCAGCCGGTTTGGTCTCTACCGGAACCGGTTTCTCTTCCTTCTTGGTCTCAGTGGTAACTGGAGCAGCTGGTTTGGTCTCTACCGGAGCGGGTGTCTCTTCTTTCTTTGTCTCTGTGACGACCGGGGCAGCCGGTTTGGTCTCCACCTGAGCTGGTGTCTCTTCCTTCTTTGTCTCTGCTACGACCGGAGCAGCCGGTTTGGTCTCTACAGGTGTAGGAGCGACCGCTTTTTCTTCCTTCTTGATCTCTGCGGGGGCAGGAGCAGCTGGTTTGGTCTCTTCTGGAGCAGTAACGGCGGATTTTTCTTCCGTCTTGGTCTCTGCAGCGGTGGGAGCAGCAGATTTCTCCTCTGGTTTGGTCTCAACCACTGCCGATTTTTCCTCTGTTTCCTCTGTTTTCACTTCCTCTGTTTCCTCTGTTTTCGTCTCCTCGACTGTCTCTTCTTTCACCGGAGGTGGCGGTGGAGCGGTGAATTCATGCTTGTTCAAAGCTTCCCTCACCATCTCCTTAAACTCAGCCAACGCATTCTTCTCAGCTTCCGTCAATTCTGAAGCCAAATAGCCTTCCTCCTTAAACGATTCTGCATGCGCGATCACTTGTCCCGTCACGATCTCTTCAACCTTCTCCGCAGTCACCTCCAGTTCCTCCACCGTAACCTCCGGTTCCGTCACCGTAACAGGCGCCTCTTTCTCAGACACAACTTGCTCCTCCTTGGACTCAGGAGCAGGCGCTGTCACTGATTTCTCCGTAGTAACAGGTGCAGAAACCTCCTTAACCGGCGGCACGACAGGAGTTTCCTCCTTTGCCGGAACAGGAGCAGTGGTGGTTGAAGCAGCAGGCTTCTGTATCTCTTCTTGAGCCATGATTGATTCTGACTTCTCAATGATCAGAGAAAGAGATGGAATTTTGAGAGAGAAGAGAGAAGAGAAGATGTCTTTATATAAAAAAAGAAGAGAGAAAATGGAGGAGATGTTCTATGAGAGCAAAAGAGAAACAGTCTGGTCGGAGCTGTTAAGACAGCTACTTCTTCGATACTTTTCTTAGTGGGTCCCCTTTTCTTTCTCTAAAACGGCCGTCTCAAAGGATCGCACATCCCAATTTTAAATCATAACTTAATTAACAACTTTCTTTTTTAACCAGTAGTTAATCATATTCTCTCTTACTAGGTTCTCTTACTAAGTGATAATCCGCACCCTTTGCGGAGTGGAAGATTTTTATTTTAATCTAACGATATTAGAAATTTTCAAAATTATAAACACAAATATTAGATCTAATGGTACATATCGAACGAAACTGTGAATGTATATACAATGTACGAATATTTTTTTATAGAACAAACTTGTGTAATTGGTTATGTGTTAATTAGATTTAATTTATGTTAAAATATATAATAGTATGCAATAATTTCAACCTATTTATTTCGAATTTAATTCAAAACAAAACATATAAAATAGATTTATTGTTTGCATAATAAAAAGTATGATTATAATATTGAAAGAAACATAGATAGTAGTAAAATAAATTACGCAAGAAACAAATTATAAGCAAAAAAATGATAAAACCAAAATGCCACGAAAAAAATCTTTAGAATTTCTGATTTGCAATCATATACAAAGAAATAACTAAGAATTAGTTTACCAAACTAAACATAGCTGCTTACCAAATTAATTTAGAAAATATAAAACTAATTAAATGCATAACTTTTAATTTTAAATGTGAAATACTTACTCCATGTTTACTACAAAGAACTGGATTTTATGGTCAATGAAATCATTGCTCCCGTTCGTAGGTTTTATCATATATTCTTCAAGAAATCATATTCCTACTACAACCCCATAAATATTTGGTTCATATTTTCAGACAAAAAACAACTTTAGACAGTCGAACTCAAAATAATAGCATATTTATGATCACTTAACTTGACTATAAAATAAAATTCGGACATGAATTTAAAAAAAGCCATGAGTTTGGTTGTGAAATTATTTATATTAATCGTTTGAGTTGAGGAGAAGTGTGTGGTGATTTTGATTTTATTATAAAAACCACATATTTATACTAAGAAGTGAAATACATGTGGGGCAATAGTAATTATCTCCAAATCGCTGTAATTAAAGATAATATTACCTATTTAATTTCACATAACTTGCGCGATAATTATACTAAGACTAACCTAAATTAGATAGGCACCATAATGAAACTTCCTTTTATATGAAAAAAATAAAGTTCAAAAAATTCAGTCGATTATTAATTGATTACAAAAATTTGAATCCATAATATAATATAATTTCCTTATATAAAACAATCATGTTTTTGCTAAAAGAGTATAACCATAATCAACTCCCTAATAATATACAGAAATTAAGCCAATTAATGGCACCGCAGATTATTGAGAGTTTAATCAGCAAATTTAGTTACCAAAATCGTAAAAAAAAAATATCAAACTTATTAGAAGTTTCCTTTTAACAAACACGATATCATTTGTCTTTGCAAATCACGTTTTATTTAATGCCACCCAGATTTGTAGGTTAGACATTTTAAAATTGATTAAGTTAACATAATAAATTTGGTAGGTTATATGAATTCAGTATATGTCTAATTACAGTTTTGTTTTGTTTTTTTTATTATTATTTGATACTTGATATATAGACGACATTATAGTTATACATTACACTATCTATGTAAACACTATAGTTAGGCATCCTTATTATAACACGTTATATATATATAAATATATATATTGTCTAACTATATATAGAACTTCTTGATGGTTACATTTTATATATAGTTAGACATTTTATATCAGAACCCATGTTATAGTTTGGTTTTAATTATTTCTCTTTATAAAAAAAACTGCAAATAATTTCATAACAGACTCGTAAATATAATAAATTCATATACTATATGTTATAACCTCAACTAACAAAATAATGTGAAGTATATGTATAATGTGTAAAAATCAAGATAAATTGGATGAATATATAATAGAATTCTCTAACATTGTGAATATACTACATAGGATTGAGACTTTGCACATAATTTTTTATTTTTGTCTAGGGGTCAACGTTTAATATACAATCCTCTTGACGTGTATATAAGAAAATAATTCATCTGCAGATCATAAAATCATTCATCTTTAAGATAGAAAAATAATAAAGTCATAGCATTAAAAATTTACGTTTTAATTTGTTTGGTTAGTCAATAACAAAGTAGCTTATACTATATTAGTAAAGTTATAATATATTGATCAATGGCAATTTCTGTAATTATTCTAGTTAGCAAAGGGTCTTAAATTTAAGGGATGAAAGTGTTTGTGGAGCTGCCACGTGTAAATGACACACATGTAAATCACACATTAACACAAGGTTATTTTCAATGAATGCTCCTCAAATAATATATAGGGGATTTGATTTTCAGACTTTTGTATGGGAGGAAGGATATTCTTGAATAGCTTGTGTCATTTTATAACATCATTGATCGGCTGCTTATTATATGCAATTGGGGTAGGCACAGATAGAAATCTTGGTTTTTGGAAGTATTTATAATTTTTCTATATAATCAATTATCTGACTTGATTCAATTTGTAACCACCAAGATATTCCATGTTCAAAATATCTGAAAATTTTGAGATTTTTAATCGGATATCTGATTCGACCGGTACAAATAAATTAAAAATATATAAAAATTCAAAATAGTATAAATAATAATGTTTTATTAAAAAAATAAAAAAAAAATATTTTTAATCTAATAACTAGTATAATAAATAAAAATATTGTAAACCTATATGAAATATATTATTTATATAAGTTATATATAAAATTCTTTAAATATATAACATATCATATCGGATATATGTTTTAAAAAATATTAGTATATGTGATTTATTTAATTTTTTACCAATACTATATATTATTACTGTTTCACATTGAAAGAATAATTAAATCAAAATTTAAGGATATTTTATCCAGGACACGAAAGAGACGGGTTATGCCTTGACATTGCATTAAGAAAACTTCTGAATTTAAGGACTGATAATGATAACTATATGTTTGTTTTTGTTTGAGGAAAAAAGTGGAATATTTTGGGAGAAGAAGATCATATGTCAGGCAAGAGCTAATCAGGTTCATATTAAAAAGAAAAGGGCTAATCAGGGTTTCAATAAAATAACTAAAGTAGCTTTTGTCAAATCATGACACCATATTATCATCACCTATGTAATGAGTTTGGGATAATACAAGAAAAAGGTCGATTCTTTCCAACCAGAGTTTTCGTCTTCTTGTTTCGGTAAGTGTATAAATAATCAAACGATAACCTTCTTACACTAGTGTATTTTCATTTTCGTTCCATTTTTGTGAACATATGAATATAACTCCTACATGTGAAAACATAATCGAGTCAATTACATGCAAAACAACCAACCTAAATAGTATTAAGATTGCAAGATAGATTGTTCGTGCAAATTTACATCATTTGGGTCAGGAAAGACAGAGATTTGCATTTTTACCAAAACAAAAAGAAAGACAGAGATTTGTAATGAAAAAAAAAGATTGCAAGATAGAAAAGAAAACAGAAATTACACTCTCTAACCACCAAAAAAAAATCCAAATTTGTTAAGTAAGCAAAAACGCATCTCTCTATCTTTTCTCAAGAAAACTAATTGTTTTTTTTTTCTTTTTCTTTAGTTACAAAAAAACTAATTGTTTTTTCATTATTACACAAATAAGCCCAAAAGAAAACGGGAAAACAGTCGAGCTATGTTGTCATTTGTCGAAAGTATTAACATTTGTGTTTTTTCTTCCTGTTAATAGTTAAGAAAGTCCTAAGAAACAACGTATCATGTCATTAACTCGTTCTCGAGTAAAAATGTTTACCAATATATCCATGCAAGAATATTTTTTTCAGGCATGACCAATCTAAAAGACTGAAACCAACTTTTTGTTTGTTTGTTCAAATTGTTCACGTCTCTATATAGTAAAAGTACGAGAAAGTTTTTCACAAGTTGTGCAACACGCTTTCTAGAAACCTGGTTTACATATAATTCGGATCCAAGTCATGAATGTGAACTTGTTATGTTATATATTAAAAAATCAAACTAAACAAGAATTACATGGCAACGACTTATTGAAGCATAAATATGGTACTATCTTATGCTAACTATTATTCATTTTGCTACAAATAAAACATAATATTATTTTAATAATTATAAATAAAAAAGCATGAAATCATGAGAGGATGGCATACATATAAAATCAACATACTGCTTCGCACGTAAAGACGCTGTCTAATGATTTTATTTCCATAACATAAAAATTGGACCCATATTTGGTGCGTTGTATTCTTTTAAATCAAAGACAAATGTCTGTTTATCTGTAGAAATCAAAAATTAATTTAAGATCTAATATTAACTGGGAAATACCAAGAGAATGAAGCTGTCACGATAAGTATTAGGTTTATAGTTTTAAAATCTAGTAGGCGGGCTTATGCACGTAGGCCTACCACCTATATCACACACCTCAGTGTTTCAAGTTTCAACTTACAACTCCTCAGATGGGCCATTACATTTACAAAAATATTTCATATGCGATCACAAATATGATTGAGTGAATTTTTTTTCCAATTGGAAACACTCCCAGCAGTTTGGTAACCGCATAAGTCGTATTTCACTGTTAGAGGGCTTGGCAAGAGTTTCCAAAACCACATTTTTTTTGTCAAGCTAGTGAGTGATTGCGATCAAGCTTGCTACTTTAGTATTATTTATTTTTCTAAACAATATATATATATATAATTAATTGTAGCTTTAATTTTAAAATTTAAAGTTGAAGCAAAAATTTACCAATTATGTTGGGCTCACTACAGGCCCAAGCCCAATTCTAACTACTTTCACCATCACTGACATCAACTTTACAACGTGTTAAACACAGTCCAAAATCAATAGAAGAAGACGACGAAACCAATAGAATACAAAGATGTTTCTCAACTGTAGCTACGCAACACCACACTGTCCACACAGCCACACACGAAGACGACTTTCTCGAATCGGAGAAACCAATAACTGACGAGAATGGCGATCGCCGGCGCTGATAACGAGGCCGGAACTCCGCTTCTTCCTAAAACAGTCGACGGATCCGTTGACTACAGAAACGAGCCCGCCGTCAGATCTTCCTCCGGAGGCTGGAGATCCGCCGGATTCATCATCGGTACTTCTCCGAGTTTTCCCGCCAAAATCCGTTACTCTTCGTCTCCTTCTTCTGATTTTTTTGCTTTTGTCGACGACGGCAGGTGTGGAGGTAGCTGAGCGGTTCGCTTACTACGGGATCTCGTCGAATCTGATAACGTATCTGACGGGACCGCTAGGTCAATCCACGGCGACCGCCGCCGCTAACGTCAACGCCTGGTATGGAACGGCGTCGTTGCTCCCTCTCCTCGGTGCGTTCGTAGCTGACTCGTTTCTAGGTCGGTTCCGTACGATCCTCGCCGCCTCTGCTCTCTACGTATTGGTACGAATCTATCTCTATTGTACATCCGGTTTAATGTAAACCGTGTGGTTATTTATCAGTTATAGAAAAAAAAAGTGATTGTAACAAACTCTCTAACGGTCAATAACTGAATTTTAACGGTCGATGAACAAAACAGGGACTTGGTTTACTGACTCTATCTGCGATGATTCCTTCAGACTGCAAAGTTACCAACCCACTCACCTCATGCTCACCTCCTAGGTTTCAAGTTATCACGTTCTTCGGTGCCTTGTATCTTGTGGCTCTAGCTCAAGGCGGGCATAAACCGTGTGTACAGGCCTTTGGAGCGGATCAGTTTGATGAGAAGGAGCCTGAAGAGTGTAAAGCCAAGAGTTCGTTTTTTAATTGGTGGTATTTTTGTATGTGTTTTGGGACCTTGGTGACTCTGTGGGTGTTGAACTACATACAAGACAATCTTAGCTGGGCTCTAGGGTTTGGTATACCTTGTGTTGCGATGGTGGTTGCTTTGGTTGTTTTTTTGCTCGGAACCAGTACTTACCGGTTTAGTATTCAAAGAGAAAGTAGAAGCGCTTTTGCGAGGATTGGGAGTGTTTATGTAACGGCTGTGAAGAACTGGAGTGTGTCAGTCTCGGATGTAGCTGATGCGGAAGAGAGGCTTGGTTTAATCTCCCATTCAAGGTCGCAGCAGCTTAGGTAAGAACGCTTCCTGTCTCCTTTGGTTTCGGCCTTATATAGTAACATCTTGGTTTTTATTACAACTGTAGTTTTCTCAACAAAGCTCTGGTCGGAACGAATGGTTGTAGTTTAGATGAACTTGAGGAAGCAAAATCAGTACTTAGGCTAGTGATACACTGATGCAGGTTTATTATTCGAGAAAGAAACAGGGGAAACAGAGTGAGAAGGCACAAGAAGTGGAACGCTGAGCTGGAGGCGGGAACTTCAAATAAATCATTTGAATAAGATAGTTGAAAGTCTCTGATTGTTTTAGAGTGTTTGTCAGTTACAGTCGTTAGAGTCTTATATCTGTTGAGCTTGTTGCTCATTATTCTTTTATCCGTTTTGTGATCAATCAAGAGTGATAGAGTCGTAGACTTGAGGCGATTCTCATATTGAGGATTCGCGAGAGAAGAATCGATATCGAGAGATAGAGATTGCTTCTTGAGTTGCTATTGTAGATTGTAATACGGATTGGAATTGCTATAGAAAGTTGAGTTTGTTGCTTTTACAGTGAATCGATATCTTCAAACTTAACAACTGGTGCGTTCGTGACTGGATTGATCTTCGCAATGGCGGCAGCAGCAGCGAAGTTGAAGATAGATGAGATGGATCAATCGATCGAAGATATCCATAACGAGCTAACGGTCTTCAACGATTCGTATAAGCAGCTCGCTTCATCGGGAGAACAGATGTCGAAGAAGATTGACGAATCGTTTACGCGAATGGAGGCTTGGGAGAAGCGATTCGATCTATTAGAGAAACACATGTTCAAAATGGCGGAATCAATGGAGAGAATCGAGACGAATCACCAGCGAGTCAAACCGAACGGCAAATCTCACGAATCACAATCCGATCCGGTGTCTCAGGTACCGAATTCGAATTCCCCTCATCATCGGAGGAATGAACCGTTAGGTTATCGGGATCTTGGTGTATCTTTAGAGAACAGAGATGATTTGTTGAGAAAAATAGAACTACCTGTGTTTGATGGTGTGAAGCCGTACGGCTGGATATTTCGTGTGGAAAGATATTTTCGTGTAGGACGCTACAACGAAGAACAGAAGCTTGAGCTGATTTCGTTGAGTTTAGATGGGAGAGTGTTGAACTGGTTTGAGGGAGAGATGGCAGAGCAGAGGTTTACAGATTGGACTGATTTCAAGACAAGAATGCTGGCTAGGTTTGCCGTTTCAATCGAAGATGAACCTGGTAAAAGACTGTGCAACATCACTCAAACGGGCACCATACAGGACTACATCAGTGAGTTCGAGGAGTTGAGAGCTCAGGTCACTGGTATAGACGAGAAGAACTTGGTAAACATATTCTACAAGGGATTAAAGAAGGAAATGAAAGAGATCATACGGCTGAAGGAACCGAAGGGGTTAACAGCGCATAAGGCTGCAGTGGTTCAAATGGAAGATAGTTTACTTTGTCAGGCGTTGAGTGCAGTTAAAGCAATGCCGAACAAAAATCAGAAAGGATATACATATACACCTTTCAAGGCAGTAAATGTAACTCCGAAAAGTCAAGGCGAGTCAAGTGAGCAACAAAACAAAAAGCCTCAACAACGCCCTCGTCTTCATCTCTCAGATGCAGAATTGCAGTACCGCAAAGACAACCACCTATGCTATAAGTGTGCAGGCAAATGGTCAAGAACTCATGTGTGTGCCAACGCAGAATTACAAGTGATAACAGTGATCAATGGACTAGAAATGGAGGTACTAGAAGAGGGTAATGAAGCAGAAGTTAGCGATGAAGGTAGTCAGAACACACATCTGATGGCTATATCTTTCAACGCGTTTATGGGGATCGAAACGTTAACGACGACTAAAGTTAGAGGAGTGTTGGAGAAGCAACCCATCATAGTGTTGTTGGATAGTGGAGCGACGCATAATTTCATATCCCCTGCACTAGCCAAGAAAACAAAACTAAGGATGGAGTGTGACGACAAGCTTAATGTACTGCTGGGAACAGGAGTCTCAGTAGACGGGGCAGGAATTTGTAGGAACGTGACATTCCAAGTCCAAGATTTGCAGTTCTCTACTGACTTCATTGCTTTGGAGCTTGGTAACGTAGATGTGGTGCTAGGCATTCAGTGGCTGCGCACACTTGGGAGATGCGAAGTAGATTGGGAAATGCATGAGATGAGTTTCCAATATAAGGGTCGTCAAGTGACTTTGAGAGGCGACTCTACGATTTCAAAACCTCAAAAATCTTTGAAATCACTAATATCCACAACCTCAGCAGGGACGAAGGAGGTTGAGCTTTGGTTTGGTAATCACCAGGTGCAACCACAAGTAGCAACACCAATTCCTGTGCGGGTAATCACGGTTTTGGAACGTTTTGCGAAAGTTTTTGCACCACCAGTGGGATTACCACCTCTGCGTGGAAGAGAGCATCCTATTACACTGAAGACAGGAACTGAAGCAATCAGTGTAAGGCCTTATCGCTATCCTCAAGCGCATAAGGCAGCCATGTCAACTATGGTTAAAGAGATGCTCGAGTCAGGAATCATACGTCAAAGCACAAGTCCTTTCTCAAGTCCAGTTTTATTGGTGAAGAAAAAAGACGGGTCTTGGCGTTTTTGCATCGATTATAGGGCTCTTAACAGAGCAACAATACCCAACAAGTATCCTATACCTATGATCGATCAGCTATTGGACGAACTACATGGTGCCACTATCTTCTCTAAGTTGGACCTACGAGCAGGATATCATCAGATAAGAATGGTGGACTCAGACATTATGAAGACGGCATTCAGAACACAAGATGGTCACTACGAGTTCTTAGTCATGCCGTTTGGCCTTACTAACGCGCCAGCAACGTTTCAAGCTCTAATGAATGACTTGTTCAGACCATATTTGGGTGTCTTCGTGTTGGTTTTCTTCGATGACATATTGGTGTACAGCAAGAACATGGACGAGCATGTACATCATCTCGAGACGGTGCTACAGATTTTGGAAAAGAACACATTATTCGCGCACCAAAAGAAATGTCTATTTGGTCAGACACAAGTTGATTATCTGGGACATATCATCTCTGCTGAGGGAGTCTCTACGGATCCTTCAAAAATAGCAGCTATGAAGCTATGGCCTACGCCTACAAGCATCAAACAGCTGCGGGGGTTTCTCGGACTAACAGGCTATTATAGAAAATTTGTTCGGGATTATGGTTCAATAGCAAGACCATTAACGGAGCTGCTTCGCAAGGACAAGTATCAGTGGTCTTCTGAAGCACAACAGACGTTTGATGCCTTGAAACTCAGGATGATAACAGCACCTGTTTTGACTCTTCCTCAGTTCGACAAAACCTTTGTGGTGGAGACAGATGCATCAGGTTTTGGCTTAGGAGCAGTGTTAATGCAGGAACGTAAACCAATTGCCTTTTTCAGTCATGGGTTAACACCAAGGGAGCAGCAGAAACCGGTATACGAAAGGGAACTCATGGCAGTGGTAATGGCAATCAACAAATGGAAGCACTACCTGTTGGGTCGCAAGTTTATAGTTCACACGGATCAGAAAAGCTTAAAATTTTTGCTGGAACAGAAGGAGGTGAACATGGAATATCAAAAGTGGATGACTAAATTGCTGGGATTTGATTTTGAGATCATCTACAAACCGGGTATTGAGAACAAGGCAGCTGATGCTTTGAGCAGGATGAATCAACCAGTGGAACAGTCAACAAGTTCAGCTCTGTTAGCACTAACGATTCCTTCGGTTATTCAGTTGCAAGAATTATATCAGGAGATCGATCAAAATGTGGGGATTCAGGAGATTATCAAGCAACTGAAGAACGATACAACGACTAACAGGAGCTATTCGGTGTTGGATGGTCGTCTATGGTACAAGAAGAGACTGGTGATTCCAAAGGATTCTCAATTCATTCAGCAAATACTGCATGAGAATCATGACGGTTTAATGGGAGGCCATTCGGGGGTTCTTAAAACAGCTAAGCGGATTCAGCGAGTGTTTCACTGGGAAGGATTAATGAGGGACGTTCAGAGGTATGTTAGCGAGTGTCAAGTGTGTCAGACACATAAGACGTCAACAATGTCACCTGCAGGACTTCTACAACCACTTCCAATTCCATCGACGGTTTGGGAGGATATATCGATGGATTTTGTGGAGGGCCTTCCTACTTCCTACGGCAACAACGTCATCTTTGTCGTCGTGGATCGTCTTTCGAAAAGTGCTCATTTTGTTGGACTCAGTCACCCGTTTACAGCAGTAGATGTGGCCAAAAAGTTTATCAAGGAGATTGTTCGTCTGCACGGGTTTCCTCGGTCCATTGTCTCTGACCGTGACAAGATTTTTCTCAGTATATTCTGGAAAGAAATGTTTCGTCTGGCTGGTACGAAGCTGCGTTTCAGTACGGCTTTCCATCCTCAGACAGACGGGCAGACGGAAGTGGTTAATCGCACGATGGAGACTTACCTTCGCTGTTTCACTTCAAGTCATCCTCGTCGTTGGTTCCAGTATCTGAGTTGGGCTGAGTTATGGTATAATACATCGCATCATTCATCACTTCAAACATCTCCCTTCAAGGTGTTGTATGGCAGAGATCCACCAGCTTTGCTACGCTATGAGGAAGGGTCAACAGAGAACTTTGAGCTAGAAGAAATGCTTAAAGCAAGAGACGATATACTCCGAGATGCCAAAGAACATTTGATCAAGGCTCAACAATTGATGAAGAACAACGCCGATAAGCACAGGAGAGATGTAGAATATGAGGTTGGCTCATCGGTGTTTTTGAAACTAAGACCGTACAGGCAGCAATCAGTAGCGCGACGAGTGTGCCAGAAGCTCTCTGCCAAGTATTTCGGTCCTTATGAGGTTATGGAGCGTGTAGGAAAGGCAGCTTACCGTCTACGTTTACCGGTGGAGTCAAAGATACATCCCGTCTTCCACGTTTCACAGTTGAAAAGAGTCTTGGGGGATCACCATCAAGTGTCAGTGTTACCACCAGTCTGTGATGATCTACAGGAAGTGGTTGTGCAACCAGAGACAGTGGTAGCAACACGTTACAATTCGACTGGAGGGTTGGAATTGTTGGTTAAATGGAAAGGGCTTCAGTCGCATGATGATTCGTGGGTGTTGGCGAAGGAGTTCAAAAAAGAGTTTCCACTGTTCAAGCTTGAGGACAAGCTTAATGTTGAAGGGGGGGGTATTGATACACTGATGCAGGTTTATTATTCGAGAAAGAAACAGGGGAAACAGAGTGAGAAGGCACAAGAAGTGGAACGCTGAGCTGGAGGCGGGAACTTCAAATAAATCATTTGAATAAGATAGTTGAAAGTCTCTGATTGTTTTAGAGTGTTTGTCAGTTACAGTCGTTAGAGTCTTATATCTGTTGAGCTTGTTGCTCATTATTCTTTTATCCGTTTTGTGATCAATCAAGAGTGATAGAGTCGTAGACTTGAGGCGATTCTCATATTGAGGATTCGCGAGAGAAGAATCGATATCGAGAGATAGAGATTGCTTCTTGAGTTGCTATTGTAGATTGTAATACGGATTGGAATTGCTATAGAAAGTTGAGTTTGTTGCTTTTACAGTGAATCGATATCTTCAAACTTAACAGCTAGCTCCGATCTGGCTAACTTGCTTGGTTTACGCGGTTGTATTCGCGCAGTCTCCAACATTCTTCACTAAACAAGGAGCCACAATGGAGAGATCCATCACACCGAGTTACAAGATCTCTCCGGCTACTCTCCAGTCCTTCATCAGCCTCTCTATAGTCATCTTCATCCCCGTGTACGACCGTGTACTCATCCCAATCGCGAGATCATTTACACATAAGCCAGGCGGAATCACCATGCTTCAGAGAATAGGCACAGGGATATTCCTCTCTTTCCTTGCCATGGTAATAGCCGCTCTAGTGGAGATGAAAAGGCTTAAAACCGCTGCGGATTACGGGCTCATCGATTTACCAGAAGTTACGGTTCCAATGAGTGTATGGTGGTTAGTTCCTCAGTATGTTCTCTTTGGTATCGCGGATGTTTTTGCTATGGTGGGTCTTCAAGAGTTCTTCTACGACCAGGTCCCGAGCGAGCTGAGAAGCGTGGGATTGGCTCTGTACTTGAGCATATTCGGTATTGGTAGCTTTCTCAGCAGTTTCATGATATCAGTTATTGATAAAGCGACGAGCCAATCTGGTCAAGTGAGTTGGTTCGCAAATAACCTGAACCAGGCTCATCTGGATTACTTTTACTGGTTACTTGCTTGTTTCAGCTTCATTGGCTTAGCCTCTTACTTGTATTTTTCAAAGGCCTACGTCTCTAAGAGGCTCAACACCCTTTAAACCCTATATCTCTCGTGTAAAAATGTTGCAGGTAGTATCTTTCTCTGTAACTTTTAAATACAGTTTCATTGCACAATTATATTATCCCATGGTTGATTATGATCAGATTAGTCATATAGATGTTCATTTACTCATATAGCATGTAATGCACATTTTAGTGTAGTTTTAAACCATAGAATGTAAGTATGCATATGTTGTTTGTAATGCGCATAAGCATAGCTTTCCAAGTTTGTGGTATAGTCTTTTCATGATCTTATATCATTCGCGCCTTATGAACAACGAATATGCATATCGATAAAACACTTCTCTTATTTTTAGACTTGATCTACCCGGCGATACACATAAACCTGGAGAAGAACAAAAACACTAAGAAACCCAACGGCGGTGAAAGCAGCGAGCAACCAGTAAAAGTAATCGATATGGGCTCGGTTCATGTTAGTGTTGAACCAGCTACCGCCACCATCTTTTCCGGTAACCCAATTGATCACAGTGATGATGAAACCACTCAAGAAGCTTGACAGACCCATTGCACTTAAAGAAAGCGCGAGACCAGTGCTCCATAGCTCCGTTGGAACCTGGTCATAGAAGAATTCTTGTGTACCCACCAAAGCCATTGCGTCTTCCACGTCCCTAGTATTACATGGCTTTGCACCTCATTCTCCTGATACCAACGCTTTCGCTAAGAACCTTGAATTCAAAATGAAGTCAAACTCTAAACCTTATATCAAACAATTCAAAACTTAGGGATGTATCATCTATGCAACTTACTCAAAGCCAACCTTTACGTTTCTGTGATGAACCATCCTCTAATAGAACTTGACTCAAACTCGAATCCTATAGATTCAGTTTTCGAATTCTTGTAAGCCGCGATGAAAACTCTACCAATCCTCGCAAAAGCATTCTTCTTCTCCTTGTGGTTTCCTCTTGGGTATCTGTAAGTTTTTCTTCCTAGCAAGAAGAGAGCAAGAGCCATAACCATGAACAAACAAGGGATCCCAAAAACCAAGGGCCCAGCTAACATTGTCTTGAACGTAAACCACCACAAGAAAAAAAGATAAAGTGATTCCGGCAGACAAATCGAAATGGGTGCAAGAGGAGTATATAAATGTGGAGAAATGAGAAGAGTAAAAACAAAAGAAATTTCTCCACTCGAGAAACATGGCACTGTATTAGGGAGAAACACCAACTCTGCTTTTGGCATCCTGCTGTGTGGTTCAAACACGCAACCCCGAGGTACTCTTTTGTAACTTGGATGATGATGCATGGAAGATTATCAACAGGAGACCACATGAGGAGTTGGAATATAAATGTGGATGCATCCTGTATTCTGTGTCAAGATCCTCTGGGAACTGCAGATCATTTATTCTTCAAATGCTCCTACTCTGCGCAAATATGGGAAGTCTTAGTGAAAGGGGTGATGGGAAATCAGTTTACTGTGGATTGGGGAAGGCTGGTTAGGCTCACAACGGAGGACTCTAACTGAAGTAAGGTCAAACTCTTTACAACCTGCAGATGCATGTTACAGTCGACAGTACATGCTATTTGGATGGAAAGGAATCGAAGGAAACGTAATGAGTCTCCTTTTCCAAATGCAGTTTTGATCAGGAGGCTTGATAAAAATATGAGAAACAGATTCACCATTCTACAGAGGAAAGGGACCAAGGAGTTGGATGGAGGAATGGCGTATTGGTTTGGATCTAGGTAAAGTTGTAACGAGTTTTGAGTTTTTAAAAATTTGTTTAAATTGATAGGAGAAGATAAATTTTCATGAACTCTATATAGGACACACTTGATGTAACAATGTCTTTTTCTTTTGAATTCAATTTAACATTCAATTGTTATTAAAAAAAACATTCTTGCTAAAGGTAGAAACACATGGTCATAGATCGGGACTGATACGAGAACTGATACACCGATGAATAACAACAAAGAAACCAGAGGGATTTCTAAACCCAGGTAATTTTTTTTGTCCATGGTAACACCTTGCTGTTTCTTCGTCACTAAAAAAACAGTTAAATAATCAGAATTGTTGTGAGAAAAAGTAGTTTTAGTCGTTTTGTCTTTTTTCTCTCTCATGAAAATGATGGCGTTAGAATTGGTGTAGTGATGTTGAATAAAGTTTTGAAAGTGAGTTGGATTAATTTGTGTTGAGTTTATTCAGCACCTTAAATAATATAAAGAGGAGATAGACAATGACAATTGTTGTTAGGTTATTGGCTATTTCTGCTCCATTTTGTTTTATATTTTGACCATAATTATTTGTAATAACTTTTTATATAAATAAATTTATTATTTCTATTTTATATCAAATTTTTTAATTTTTCATGCCTAGAAATAGAATCTTGTTTCATTTGATTTACATACAAAACAAAATAAAAACATTTAAATATAATGTGTTAGTATTTTTAATAAATTTTAGTTTGATTTCTTACAATAGATTTTAATAAATTATTATTTATATTTTAAAACTTTAAAGAAAATAGATATTAATAATAATTTTAATATTTAAATTCTTTAATAGTATTAATAAGTAAATAATTATATAAGATGTTAAATTTTATTAAACAAAATCATTATAGCATATACAAGTAAAGAGAGTATTAAATTAATATGTAGAAGAAAGAGAAGATGATGAAGAAAAGAAAAAGATAAAAAATTTGTTGTTGAATTTGTTAACCATTGTATATAATCTAAAATAATTCAGTTTCCAGATAAGCACTATTACTAGAAAATTTAACGCTGCCATACAATTCGGTCAAGCATTTTTAGATGTCCTAAGCAAAATATTAACAACATGCTCTTATATTTTTTTTATCTAAATTATATACTTCCTCGGGTTTTAAATAATAAATATTTTAAAATGTAATACATTTTCTACATTTTATGCAATTTTGATAGTTAACAATGATAAATTGCAAAATTCAAAATATTAATTGCATTTACTAAATTTCGTTTGATTTAGAAACTAGAATAATGAAAAATAAATAGTAAAAAAATTTAAACTAATTCACAATAAGCATCTAAGTCACAATAAAAAATATAAACTAATTCAATTTCATTAATAATTGGTTAAGATAACTTCATAAAGTTAATTTCATAGCCAAGTTATCACAAAAATTTGACTATATCTAACTATAATTTCACTAAAACGATTTTGAATAAGAAATTTCACATTTTAAAGTAACTATTAGTTAACAATACAATTATCTAATATATTTATAAATAAATCATTTGTAAATAATGCAAATTATTATGAATATTATCAATATCAAAAGTTACGAATTTTATATTCATATAAATACTTTTTAAAATATGAAAATATGTCACAATCGATTGTTTGGGTGAATTTCACTTTGGGTTGGTTCTACAGCCATGGTCGATGTATATTTTATCAAAAATTAAAAATTAAGATACATAATTCAAATTATTAACACAGTTGATAAACCTTTTGAATTTTTTTACATATCGTATTTTTTATCGGACGAATCATCATATTTTACGAAGCCTAGAAAAATATGTTCCTTATCATTAAGTCATTAAATTAATATGCGCAAACATATCATATATAATGTCAGGTATATTTTGAATATCTGTCCCGATTTAAAATTTATTATGTTTTGGCTCTTATTTAGAAAAAGATCGATCAAACAATTCACAGTCATGGTCCTCGCGGATCGGATCATGTATATAATGTACAAAAAGAAACTCCAGATATTTGATATCTTTCTCTTTAAATGAGATATCAATTCTATCGACGGTTTCACTAGATATAGTTTCATTAGATATTAATTTCTTGTGGACACTACAATACAAAATTGTAGTTGTTTTTAGTCTTCTATTTTCAGATTTTGTATATCTACATGAAGTATGTATCTATCAAAAATAGTATGTATAATAGACCACTCGACCGATCTCATCCACTTGAAAATTCGAGTAAAAGTTCCTCATTCGACTTTGAATAGATTTGTTGGCTCTGTGGGTCAATTTTTAGTGTAGGTATGAATTAAAACTTGTGATCTATATAAAAACAAACAAGTCAAAATACGTGGCCTTTTTTAGTCAAAAATAAATATTAAAACTTTAGTAGATTAATATAAAATTTTATACAAAATTATAAAAGAATAATATTTTTTTTTAATTTTCAGCCCTCAGTTTTTAAAAACATCTTAACTTTCATTTATTAAATTTTATTTTAATCCCATTATTTGATATAACTTTTAAAATAAAAAACATTAAAATATTTATCAAATTTTAAAATTTTGCTTAAAATAATTAAATTTATTGAAAACATATTAAATATCTAATTTATATTAACTTTTAGTTATCACATGCTTAGAGTTAAATGAGCCTTATATAAATGATGTTCAATTGTTTTTTTTTTAAATTGAGTAATATATAATTATTATCAATATAGTTAAGAGACAAAATTTTGATTTTTAACAATGTTGTTTTTTGTAACAAAAAAAATTGTTTCACTTTTTATTGAAAACTCGAGTAATGTAAATAGTCATTTCTAACTAGAATTGAATGTGAATGACGGAGTTAACAATGTTGTTCTATAATTTACAAGATTATAATATATATTAAAAATTACGGATTTTGTTTCTTTTTAGTTTAATTTTTTTTTGATATTATTGACAGCCACAATTTCAAATTAACTTTATATAAAAAATATTTATGGGGTGTTAATATATAAAACATTACCTCTCTATCTTGTAGATATTCTCTAGACGAACCAACATTAGACACATAATAAAATTAAAAGTTCCTTAAGATAAAATCTTCTTATTTAGAAAGATAATATTGCTAATTGTCCTTAGATAAAATCTTCTTATTTAGAAAGATAATATTGCTATTTGTCATTAGACCTTAATATGTACTTCTCGTTTAAAACCTTTCTATAGTTTGTTGAGACCTCTTTTGGACCGAGCTAAGGAATCAAAGTTAGAAACCCTATATAACCTTTTACCCATCTGGCCCCTAAAACACACACAACTCCTCATCTCCTTGTCATTTTTTGTTCTTTTTCACCATGGGCAGAAGAAAGGTAACACACCAATTGATTTCTGACAACTCCACTCGCCGAGTTACGTTCAGAAAACGCAAACATGGTCTGTTGAAGAAGCTCAATGAGTTAACCATTCTTTGCGGCTTACGCGCTTGTGCCATCATCTACAGCGACTACGAGGAAGGCCCTGAGGTCTGGCCAAACCGCAAAGAGGTTCGTGTTCTTCTCAACCGGTTCAGGGAACTCCCGGTAGAGAAACAGACCAAGTTCATGATGGACCAAAAAGATCTGATGACAAGAATGATCCAAGACGCAAAGAAGAGGTTGGAGAAAGAGCAGATGCATAGCCGTGTGATGGAACTTGGGTTAAGAGCTTCGTCTACTGATATAAACGATGGTGATTACTCGGAAGATCTGATCAAAGCAGCCGATGTTGTTGAGAAGAAGATCAAAGTCATCAGAGAAAGAATCAAGGCTGTAGAATCAGGAGCAGCCATCGTCATGATAGAATGAATAGCCTTTCAAAAACATTCAACTATGCT
The DNA here is from genome assembly GCF_000801105.2 of Raphanus sativus. NCBI lineage: Eukaryota > Viridiplantae > Streptophyta > Magnoliopsida > Brassicales > Brassicaceae > Raphanus > Raphanus sativus. The sequence continues at coordinate 10,012,553 of NC_079511.1, forward strand.
TTATTTTCATGGATTGTCATTGTTAGGATTACTGTCTTGAATGTTTCTGTTTTATGATTTATTAAAGATGAAGAGAATAATATTGATCTCTTTGAAAAAAGAATAAAAATAAAATAAAATAAAAATATTGATCTCTTTGGCTTTCTCGGTACCATCGCTTAGAGCTGGTCAGGATCAATGTAAGGCTGGACATTTTATCACTAAAATCTAATTTGATTTGTTATCCGTTTCGATTCGATCCAAAATTTTTGGATATCTCTAAACTTTCAAAGTAAAGCAAATACTAGAAATCAATATCCGCTAAAATCGAAGCAAATCACAAATATTAAAATTTTGGGAAGCAGAATCCGATCCGATCCGGCAATATATAAATACTTTTATACCATGAAAAACAAAATATTTTACAAAACAAATTTGTATTGAATTTTAAAGATTATTTGTATTAATTAAAAAATATGAGATATCCGTAAATATTCGTAAATATCCACAAATATTTATTTATTTTCCGAATATTCGTCTTTCTTAATATCCGTATTTTTCGAAGCAAATCAAAAATATCTTCAAAAATCTGGATATCCGATATGTGCCAGGCCTAGATCAATGTATTCGGTTTATGAGATTTTTTAATGAAGATTTTCTTCCTTATATGTTTTTTACTTTTTCATTTTTTATTTATATTTATTCACTCGTTTGTTAATCCAAGTAAGTAGTACAGAAAAATATTTACTGCCGATTATAAAAAGTGAAATTTTGTTCGAGATAGACCAATAAGAGCTATTATCTTGAAATGACATGTGTTAAGATTTCACAACGAAAGGTTAAAGAGACGAATACTAATATATAAAAAATATTTTGGTAAATATCCAATTAATTTTAAGTTGATAGTAAGAGTTGCGAACTTTTTAACCAAAACCGAATACCAAACCGGATTCGACTAGAAATGGACCGGTCTGGATTGGTTTCGGAAAGAACATGTTTAACCAATGGATAATTTTTATGAAAAATTTGTGGGTATCGATTCGGTTCGGATTTTTACACAAATCCAATTGGGTACCCGATTAAACTGAAGTTTATAGCTTTAAAATTAAATTCACTTTTACCAATATACCACTTTAGTTTTTTGTAGTTACTTTTAAACTATTACTTTTACCACAAATCACAAATATCTTTAAAATTTTGGATACTCGATCTGTGCCAGGTCTAGATCAATGTATTCAATTTATGAGATTTTTAATGAAGATTTTCTTCCTTATATGTTTTTTAATTTTTTCATTTTTTAATTTATATTTGTTCACTTGTTTGTTGATCCAAGCAAGTGGTACAGAAAAAGATTTACTGCCGATTATAAAAAGTGGAATTTTGTTTGAGATAGACCAATAAGAGCTATTATCTTGAAATGACATGTGTTAAGATTTCACATCGAAAGGTTAAAGAGACGAATACTAATATACATAAAAGATTTTGGCAAATATTCAATTAACTTTAAGTTGATAGTTAGAGGTGCGAAATTTTTAACCAAAACCGAATACCAAGCCGGATACGACTAGAAATGGACCGGTCTGAATTGGTTTAGGATAGAACATGTTTAACCAGTGGATAATTTTTATGAATATTTGTGGGTATCGATCCGGTTCGGGTTTTTACTCAAATCCAATTGGATACCCGATTAAACTAAAGTTTATAGCTTTAAAAGTACACTAGATTCTGACCCGCCCTTTTAGAGGGCGGGTATATTTTTTGTTTTACCTTTTTTGAGAAATTTAATTTTATATTTGTGTTATTTTTAATAATATTTGTAGTTATATTTTAGATGTAGTTATATTTTAATGTGGACATAACCTTTATCAACTGATCATGATCCAGTTTTAATAGTATTAATTGTTTTGTTCAAGTATTCTAAAAGTCTTGTAAAGATATTGTAAGCAATTTAAATTTCTGATGTTTAATATATTTCAGTGGCATATTTGTAAATACTAAAACAAACTAAGATGACCTCAAAAAAGTCTCATATTTCTATTGTAAAAATGTTATTAGAAATGTTAATATATATTTAAACAACTAAAATAAAAAATAAGTCTGTTAGAAAAAAGGTTTACAAACTACGACGTTTAAAAATTAAAACAGACTATCTATGCAAATCATACCTGTAACCGTCATGATCCATTTTAAGTTTCAAAAAAAAAAAACGTGTCAGGTATGATCCACCTTGGTCTTACCCTCATTTAGAGCATTAATAACGCAGTTTCTCTTGGGAGTTTTGAAGAGAAAAAGTGCATGTGGGCCCCACACAACATCAACAAACTCAACGCCAAAGTCGCGAAAGAAGGACTGGTTTCTCTTGATGTTTGCGGGCCCCACGACACGTGGCGGCCCGCGGTTGGTACGTTTTTAATTTTTTTTTTTTTGTAATTCGGACATAAAAAACGAAAAAAAAAAAATTAGAAACCCAAGTGGGTTTTTGCAATAATGATGCTCTTACATCTTCTACTCTACTCCTCTCCACCTAAGGATAGTGTTTCTTTATAATCCATCAGAAATGGTGATCATGGCAAAAGTAAAAAACTATCTTTTTTTTACTGAAAAAAATCTATCTTACCTGTAAAAAAATGTGATACAGAAGTTTACAAAAAAAAATGTGATACAGAAAAGAATGATTTCAAAGCCTAAACAAATTGGCAACTCGAGAGACGTTTTGGTTAGGTTCAAAGAAAAAAATGGTATATAGTGATAGGAAAAGCATAAATTAATTAAATGTAGGTGTTGTTGTTTAAATAAGAAGAATTTCTGTTGGTTAAATAAAAAGAAATTAGGAAAATACAGAATTTAGTATAAATCATAGGTTTGAAATATTCAAGTGGTAAGATCCGTAAATATTATTGAAACAGAAGAGCACCTCAAAAGAAAGTCTTCTGTTTTAATAGTATAAATAAAATATATTCAAAATACCATTGATCTCCTTCACATAATGGAAACTGCATACAAAATTACGTACGCTGTTGAACATCGTCCAAACTAAATAGGATATACACTTATAGATATCCAGTACTCCAGTTAAAGCATTTTGATGCGTGTGTCCTCCAATAGTCTTCTGATCTCTTGGAAACCAGAGACACTCGAAGGATATATAGCAGAATACACCAGTTTGGGTCTCGTATTTAAAAGCCAATGATGTATTTTTAAATCCAACAAAAAATCACAAACCATCCTTTATGGGACCTATTTTTATTTTTTATGTCATCTTGTGTCCTGAATCTTAGTCCTTCCATCACTCTTTTCCAAATCAACAGCCACTTCCATTAACCAAATTGTGTCAGTTGGAGTAGATTCGAACTCCTGCATATAAAACCAAAACTCATCTTGTTTAAGTTTTCAATAGTCTTCCATTCGCCAAACAATACATTGATTCCCCAAAGATTTCAAATAGTTATTCCTACAAGTAGCATGAATTAAAAAAAAAGTAGCATGAATTTTGATCCCCTGAAACAAATTACATTAAAATAACACATTAATCATAATCTCAGTAAAAAAAAAGCTTAAACCAAAAACTTAAAAATGTGGCAGTACTTATTTACCTTTCTGTCTGCAAATATGATCCCTAAAGTCTCACCAAATGACTTTGGTTTCAATAAACCAAGTTCTTTTCCATGGCCTACTTTCATCGAGGTACACCATCTTTTTCTTAGAAGACATTATATGAGAAATGAAGCTTTGAGTCTAGATGGCGTGTCTTGTTTGATTGTAGATCGTCAATATATAAAAGAAAAGTAAAGGCATCAGGTTTAGAATATTCTCATTCAATTTAGTTATAAAATAGAGGCCGTGAGTTTAGGAAAATCTATTATCTTGACAACCAAGTTTATTCAAGTTATGAAACATTAGATTTTCTGGTATATTATTATCGATATTTCAGTTACCAAATTCACGCTTTCTTGTTTTGATTTTATGTTATTGTCACGTTGAAGATATGGGAATATATGATTGGCTGGGTATTTATGATTTAGATTATTCGTTATTGTTAATTAAGTATAAAAATAGTAAAGATTTCGTTTCTTATACTAAATTTACGGGACTTTAGAAAATATAGAATAGTTGCCGTGAGTTTAGGAAAATCTATTATCTTGACAACCAAGTTTATTCAAGTTATGAAACATTAGATTTTCTCATTCAATTTAGTTATAAAATAGAGGCCGTGAGTTTAGGAAAATCTATTATCTTGACAACCAAGTTTATTCAAGTTATGAAACATTAGGTTTTCTGGTATATTATTATCGATATTTCAGTTACCAAATTCACGCTTTCTTGTTTTGATTTTATGTTATTGTCACGTTGAAGATATGGGAATATATGATTGACTGGGTATTTATGATTTAGATGATTCGTTATTGTTAATTAAGTATAAAAATAGTAAAGATTTCGTTTCTTATACTAAATTTACGGGACTTTAGAAAATATAGAATAGTTGCCTAAATATTAGCCTTTTATTTTCTAGTAAATATTTTTTTGGTTTGTGATTTACAAAGATCTGCAAATTGTATACGTTGGCCGAGTATATTGAACAGTTGGCCGAAATCTTTTTGTTTAGTGATTATCCATATAATTAGGCTGCTGTGTTAATTTAAAAAAAAAATTTAAAAATTAATGAATAAATTAAACATGATTGTATTTGGGGTTGAGGGTTCGTCTCCACACATCTTAAATTTAATAGCTTCGATATATATAAAGTGACTGAACATTTTTTTGTCACATGATGTATAATTTTGAATAGAGCAAGATGTGTTTTGATAAGATTGCAATCGATTTTAACTAAATAATACTTTAATAAAAATGAACTGAATGGATTTCACAGTTGAAGAATGTATAGATCAAAATGTCGAAGCTTAAATGTTGAAGCATCAGTGTTGATGGGACATGATGATATAAGTTTCATAAAAAAATGGTACATTCAGGAAATTGTCTAGATGGTTTAAGATTGCATACACAATGGTCCATCAATGTATTGCATACACTCGTTTAGTTACAGGAAAAAGGGAAAAAACTTTTTTATTTTTAAAAAGGTGCATTAAAAAGAAAAGCGTTGAATATATGATAAATAAAAACATTGTTTTAAAATAAAATCAGTAGCACATCTATGTAAATATTGTTAAAATAGATTGGCACCTCAAAAAAGAACCTTCTGTTTTAATAGTATAGATTCACTTTTACCAATATACCACTTTAGTTTTTTTGTAATTACTTTTAAACTGTTACTTTTACCAATATGCGATTTGTGCTCAATTTTTTTAAAAAAAAAAAAATAAAATTAATAAAATAATGTAAACGAGTTTAAATTTCACTCTTTTCCCAAAAAATATAAATAAAAAATAATGTTATATGTTTCACAAATTTAATTACAAGTATAATCTTAACGAACTAGTTATACCCTATATACCCTATTTTTTCCCCAGTACACACGTCCTCTAGTGCTTACACTTGCCGATCTCATCTCATATCAGCTCTCCTGGCGAAATGTGGAGTTCACACTCCTCTACTTGGCCGACACGTCCTCTAGTGCTTACTATCACTTTTTCACATTTCTAACCACTTTTCTTCGCCTTCTGTGAAACCAAGACTCTAGTGTTGGTTTTGCCGTTTACATCTCAACAACACGGTGGCCGTCTTTCACGGTTATATGGTCATCAAAGTTAACAAACCTTCAGTATTTTTAGTTTGTTGAAACGACACATGTCTCCATGGCATTTACTTGTCGCCTTCGGATCCTTCCCTGCGAGGAAAATTCCTTGTAAACTCCTCTAACATCAACAACACTACTTGTTCGTTCAGAAATGGTGAGTAATGAAGAAATAGAATATAAAAAAAAAAAAAAAAATACTGTTACACGGCAATTTCTCTCTCCTCGACTTTCCACCTTTCTCTTCTCTCTCGCAGACCAAAAGCAAAGTACAGTGCATCTCTCCGGCGTCCGGCGGCGCGTGAGCGTGCGTACCGGCGCCGGAGGAGCTTCTCTCCCTTCTCCTCGTTTGTGGTTTGCTGCTCCTCCTCCTCTCGCTTTTCCTCCGATATGCTCGCAGTCCTGGGTTGGTTCGTCTCTCCGGCGAGTGCTCCGTGCGCAAGGGGCGTATCTCCGGCGAGTACATGCTTCATCTGGTGTTGTGGCGAGGAGGTAATAAGGTCTGGTGGTGAAGTTGTCGGATTTTAGGGTTTATGACGAGATCAATTTTCTAGATCTGGTTTTAGATCTCGTCGGATCTCTGCGTCGTTGAAGGATTTTGAAGGTTTGCTCCTCCTATTAGACTATGGCGGTGTCGTTTGTCGAGGGGTGGTGTCAATCGGTAGCGGTGGTGGGTAACTTTGGTCCTCTCCGGTGTCGGTGAGGTTCATCTCTCTCCTCTTGTTATCAAGAGAGTCTCGATGGGTCTTCTCAACGGTTGCACGCCAGGAGTCATGATATGCAGGAGGAGATGGTATCTGACTCTGTCTAGGCATGTGCGGTTGCTGCTGGTAACTGTGACAGACAGTCGTCTATGGCTTCTAGATGGTTACCCGTTGCTCCGCCTCTCTTCCAATTCTTCCTTCACGGCTCCCTGTCTGGTTCTCCGTTCTTGGAAGTGGCCGCTTTCATTTCAGAGCAGTCTTAATGCGTCTCATTGACAGTTGCTTCGTTGACTCCGAAGCTTGTTTATTTTCACGGTCTAGTAAACGGTCTGTCGGTTCTCTATTAATATCCCACATCGTTTGGGATAAGTGTCCTTGGGCAATATATATGTGATTGGGTAATCCTCCACTCTTGAGCTAGCTTTTGGGTGTGAGTTAGGCCCATCACTAATATGGTATCAGAGCCCATGGTGAAAGCCCAGCAGATGATTTCCCATATAAATAGTTGTCTACCTATGTAGCCTATAAAAATGGCCCCAATCACATATATATTGCCCAAGGACACTTATCCCAAACGATGTGGGATATTAATAGCCCCTCTCGAGATGTGGGTGGGAAACGGTCCAATCGGAAACAGCCCAAGCCCAACATCTCGGACATACCATAGCAAGATGGACCATTTTTATAGGCTACATAGGTAGACAACTATTTATATGGGAAATCATCTGCTGGGCTTAACCTGGCTCTGATACCATATTAGTGATGGGCCTAACTCACACCCAAAAGCTAGCTCAAGAGTGGAGGATTACCCAATCACATATATATTGCCCAAGGACACTTATCCCAAACGATGTGGGATATTAATATTCTCGATAGCCAGAATTGTAGAGGTGATTCTCGGGAGAGTCATTGATCGTCTCGGGTCAACAGTTCGTCTAAGCTCCACTTCCCGGTGTCGTTTGAGTTCTTTTGTTCTTTGCGACAGTGTGGCTTGACTTTACTTGCAGGTGGTTTGAGGCTTCTTGACAGGGTGTGGCGCTGACATCAACCCGGTTTCTTGCTTGTCCCGACGGCATTGGAAGTGGAGTTCTCTTGGTAAGAGTATCATTCATCTCTATGCTCGTCCAGCGTTTCATCGATAGTGACAGTTATAAGTTTCGAGGAGTTCATCGGAAGCTAGCTACTCCGGAGACGACACGGGAGTTCCCGGCATCCGAAGCGATGAGGAGAACCTCACGGTCCTGTGGTCATCGTTTATGGTTGAGAACGGTAACCGATTCCTTTAGGATTTTAAAAACAACTTAGCGGAATGTGCCAGGTCTAGTGGGTGGGCAAAGTTATGCTGTAATACATTGACTTAGGAAATTTTGTTCAAATCAAACTTGTAACCGAAACTGAATCCCCGTTTTCGGGATGAATAAAGAAGATTTTCATTAAAAAAAAAAAAAAAAAAAAAAATATAGAATAAGCTACGCGATGAGCCTGCCTTTCACATGTAGTAGGCCCAATATATATTTTGGACTTGAAGCGTACGTGTGAATGAAGGGGGCCAAATTCTGCGAATCATGATGGAATATTCTCAAAAAAAATGTAAAGCGAGAAATAGAAAGGTTTCGAGGTTTGAACAATAAGTAGACTGTAGAAAATGAAATAGAATGAATGATGGATAGAATCTGAAAGGCTTAAAGAGGAGTTAGATGTAGAATTAGGAATATTCGTCGAGTGGCCGGCAAAAGTTGACACAGAAAGGGAAAGAAATTGCATGCAAGATAGCTTCAACCCTCCTTTATAAAAGAGAATTTAAATCACCAAATATCACTTTTCTCTTGCAAAAAATCACTTTTCTCTATGAATTGTTTTGTATGGGTTTAAGTTTAATTTAGAACCAAACATCACTTTTCGTACTAATTTCTTTTTCTATGGATTTAAATGGAGCCTTTGTGGTTTTAAACTTCAGACTTCTAACATTGTAGTAATCAACTAAAATGAAATAAAACTGGTTTTTCTTAATCAAATCAATTTTAACGTTTGATTGAAGATATATGTTGAGTTTTTAGATTTTAAAAGATGAAAACTAAACAACAAAAAATTACATATGTTTAAAACCAATGCAATGCCAGGGTATGCATCGTATTATTTGCACTTATAGTACATTATTTATAGATGAGATATGTATTATATAACAAAGAAAAAAGAGATACAGGCCATGTGAGATGACATGTGGCTTTAAGGCACTTAGACAAGGAAACAAAATGCAGGAAAAATAAAGCAGCCACCTTGTATCTTCCTTTGCAGATTCGCCCACAACAACACTCACACACACACACACACACACACACACACACACACATACAAGTACTTGTTTACGATCACACATAAGTTATCTTTGTTTTCAAATAGACAAATGTTTATTTTAGTATAAATTTTTTGTTCGCCTTTCCAACCTTAGTGGCATTAATCTATTATACATTAACATCATTGAACGATTATTTAGAACTGACCAGTGCCCACACAGTCACCAACCACATTCATGAAGATCCTGACAGATTTTTTTTTGACTGAATAAGTTTATAATTTATAATTCACTTTAACATGAAACAGGATGAAGACATCGTCGTTTTATTGTTTATTTCTACAATAGTTTTATATAATACTCTACAATTTTTTTACCAAATAATACTCTGCAATCTTAGTTAGAAACTTTTTTACAATGCCACGCAATTGCAATGAGTGGATTATAGACGTAGGGTCTGCAAAAACGCTATGCATAAGCTCTAATTTTAACGAGCCACATTCTCTCTCAATCTTTTATGAAAACGAAAGGACGAGTAAAAAGATATCAAAAAGAAGAAAAAGAAAGACGATCAAACCCACGATCGTTTCTTTTTATTATTTAGTCTAAACCCAAAAATAATCTAATTAAAAGGAGCAGCGTTTTATTTTAAACATGAAAGGAGAAGAGAGAGAACCATGCAAATTCAAGCGAGGGAGATCGGAGGAGAACAGCTATGAACAACTCCTAGAACCAAACCTACTTGTTATTGATACCTCTCCTTGGATCGTGAGAGGTGAGACTTCCAAATAGTTTATTTGGTAAAAATGAAAAGCATTGTGAGGTTCGAACTTTCCTCCTTCCGAAGAAACTTTTGTCATTAATCATTTTAGCTACCTAAAGAAATTCTAACTATACTAAATAGTTTAATTATATTTTCTTTTTAAGTTCTTATATGGTACATTTGATGTAAGAAGAAAATGAATACAAATTTGTTGATAGCACGACAAAGTAAGTACGAAGGAGTTTGATACGCAGTTACTGGTATTTAACAATATTCTCTGCATTGGTTTTACTTTTCTCGGACGTTACCCTAACTACTAACAGTATTAACTCAGACATCTCCGACCAAGTTTTCTACACCACGTGTTTGAGTTCACGCCAGAACATGAAACATATTTCGGTGAGATTCTACCAAACTTTGCTAACGAAATTTAATACCATCAACCCTCATTTTCTGTCAAGACTCATTTAATTTACATTTCGTTTTTATCTTCTCTTTCATAGGCCCATATATTAATGGATATTAATCTCATTCACGAATATTATGGTGGAATTTAGAGCCAATGGGGGATGGCGCGGTAGAGAAACCAGTCTACTAAGGTGTCGGCTTGTCGCTGAGTGTTGATAACACATCAAAGATGGGAGAAGACTTTGGTGGCAAAAAAGTTCTATCCATGAAAATCTGGTGCGTGAAATGGGAAATTAAAGAACAATACTTAAAAATAATTGAACCTTAGCTCCGAAGGAGAACATTGTTGCCTTTAAAAGCAAGACTCCAAATTAAAAATTAGTGGGTATCAGCGGTCTTTATATATTTACCAAACGAGTATCATTTTTATTTACTTCATGTTTTATTTTCGTCATTTTCGTTTTATAGTTCGTATAAATCTAAAAAACGTGATGGCATATTAATTCTTTTTATTTAATAATTAGTTCATATTTTCCTCCTTTTCGATTGTATAGTTTGTACAATAACAATATTATAACCAAAAAACTTGATGGCATATTATTAATCACGACGGTATTATTCCTGGCATCATCACTGAAATGAAGACCTATCCAAGAGATGAGAAAAACGTAGAAGTTTAAATTGGGTTATATGTGATGCTAAGGAGGGGTAGGAGAGTTAAAATAAATTTATTTATCGAATAGTACTAGTAAGCATGTAACTTGTATATGCTGATTTTTTCGGTCAGCAAAATGATAAAAATGACATGTTTAACCATGAAATCTTTATAAAATTAAAAGGACCAGTTAAATAGAGGTATAACTAAGTGAACTGCCGACAAAACATGAAGATATGAGAATAAGATTGCAGTTGAACTAAATTATCTCAAACTCCATTGTCTTTAAGGATTTTTTATTCACTTCTGAAGTCTCTAACAAACGACCAACGCCCTCCGTAATCTCCACGGAGCGGGCACTTTAATTGTTGATATCAATACTTTTTGTTTGTTATAATAATTGATGATATCAATACATTACTCAGTAATTACTAATTAACTAAGTAGGGAGCACTTCCAAACAAAATACTAGTAAAATACATAGATTCAAGTTATGTAATATCAAATCCAGTGTCGAACTTGAGAAAAAAAATGTATCAACCAACGGTGTACATAGATTCAAGTTATAAAATATGTAATCCACACATATGAAAGCTATCAAACAATTGGTGATGATGATACAACAAAGTTTAGGTTCACTTTTTAGGAAAGGACATGACAATATATACTGTAGATTTCATGATGGGGCAACACCGATATCCTTGAAAACGAGAGATCCAATCAATAAGAGTTGGGTTTCTCCTTTTTTCTTACTCTCTCATGGAAGAAAATTTTAACATTTTAAGTAGGAAATTAGACGATTAATAAAGGAGATACAATAGACATTAAAGGTTTATAGTTTCGTGACTGGAATGAGGTTTTTTTTTGTGTCCCTTTCTTCACCCACTTAAATCTTATCTACCTTAGAGCATCTCCAACCTCACTCTATTTTTTATTCTAAAATAAAGTTTAGAGTAAAAAATGCTTTAATGGTACTCTATTTCTCACTCTATAATAAAATGAAAAATAGGTTTACTCTAAATATAGAATAAGTAATTTTTTTTTTATTCATCACTCTATTTTTTACTCTAAAATAGAATACCATTGAAGCAAACTCCAACTCTATTATAGAGTCACTCTATTTTAGAGTAAAAAATAGAGTGAATCCTTGAAGATGCTCTACGAATAAGGTTGCTTTTGAAAATAAAATAAAAGGTTTTGCAATTCTCTACTCAATCATCAAAGCAACAACTGTCTTGAATCTTGATTGGCGTTGAGTTTATTTTTTTGCTAGGAGTTGAGTTCTAAAGAAAAATTTGACGTTTCTTCGGCTGGTTTATGAAACTAAACACAATATATTAATCGAGTGACCAGTTTATGGAGAATAATTTTTATCACCTTCTTTCGTTTCTAAAAGAACTATGTTACCATGGCTTTTATATAAAATAGTATAATTAAACACTCAGTTTTAAAAGCATTATAAATAAAAGTTTTGTTCATTTGCTTTTAATTAATAGAAGAACGGAAGACCAACTTCGAACTGATAAATTTAAAAGTTTTTGGTTTTATGTACGGTTTAAACCGTTTATCTCTTTGGTGCTTTGTGTTTTATTTTGTAATAATAAGTGAGATGTATGTACTCTCTGACAATGTTCAGCTTATAATCCATACTAGATTTTGATCCGCGCTTTGGAAGCGCGGAATATTTTACGATGAAAAATTTCACTAATAATTTAACAAATGTTTTGGTAATTTTTAAAGAGTGTGTATTTAAAATATTTTTGCATTTAAATCAGTGTTTTTAAATTCAACCCGATTGTGATTATACCGGTTAATCCGAAGATCTGACAATTCAATTTAGGTTTTTAAAATATACATATTTAAAAAAATCACTAAAACCCGAGACTAACCGATTGAACTGATGGATGGCCGATATGTAATCTAATTGGATTCAAATTGTAATAGTTTCATAATTTGTAATCTTATAATCCAAATTTTAAAGTTTATTATTTTGCAATTTATGAAATTATAACGTTTCTACAAAATTTTAAAGAGAAAATGATATATATAAAATAACTAAGATTAATTATTGTATTGTTTGGAAACATTGATAGTAGTATAAAAATAGATTGTTTGGAAACATTGATAGTAATATAAATAAATAAGTATATTGTTTGGAAACATGGATAGTAGTACAAAGAAAGGAACATTAGTGATTTAATGTAGATTTAACTATAAAGTATAAAGATGTATTTAATTTAAAAACTTACAAAATAAATATTAGGTCTAACAGAATGTTTCTGTTTTAATAAGATAGATTTGTCAACTGACTCGTAATTTAGATAGATATGTAGTTACTATATTAACTCAGAATGAAATGATTTACTATATAGATATGAACAGTCTTTAAACAATACGACCTCTAACTTAAAACAGAAAGTCCAATTTTAAAATCATCGTCGTAAACACTAGCTACTTTATTAAATACAACTATTTTTCAACTAAACCATTGATGAGTTTATCCTTTATTCGTAGTGACGTACAGCCACTAAAAATGTTGTAAAGATTAAGCTGTATAAATTGAAATAAGTTTTGGAAATTCATATATGATTATGATTGTTTAATAGTCTCAATACCTATGTTAGATCACATGATGGAAAATTTCACATATAATATAACTAAAACGAATAATGAAATTCCTCTTCCTTTTCATTGTTGCTGTCATTGTAATATAAACTATTACAATAATTAAGACAAAGAAATAAAACTAGTCCACTTTCTAATTATCGTTAGCAATACCAAACAAAGCACAAATGGCCACCACCACATTAGACAACGATGGTACATCTTTCATGGACCCACACCTCACTCACTCACCCTTTTTTTTCTTACATATTTCTCATCAGTTCTTCTTTGTTTAAGCGTACACAAATTGAGTGTTAAAAAGAATCGTACAATAATTTTAAAATAAAATTGTTATAATTAAACAAATCATAGAAAAGGTTATTTATTTTTCATCAACTACCATGTCAGATAACTATGTCCAGCCAAATGGTACGTAAGGATATTCGGTGAAAATCACCGACGAGGACGATATTCGAAAGATATAAAACCAAATGATTCATATGTTTGAGTAATAATCAAGAATATTCAACACTTTTTGTTTGAATATTCAATACGAATAATTTCATTTCTAGAGTCTCCATCTATTTCTACAAATAATAAAGAATATATGAAAATAACAATAAAATAATTAAATTTGGGAGAAATCGAAAAATGAGTAAATGACGTCTTCCTCTTGACTTCTGTCTGAATGTCCCGAGTTTTACTCCTCTTTAACACATCATCTTCTTTTCGTTTTGCGTATTTTACACCCTCTTCGAAGTTCAAACACACAAAAATAAAAATACTAAAAAAAATCAAAAGATGATAAGTTGTTTCTTCTCTCTTCTTCTCTCCTCATAACTCTTCTCTTAAAAAAAAAATTCAAAACCACTTCTACCACCGAGTCTTTCTTCGTCTGAATTCACCCCCCAAAAAAAAAACTTTCCGAAAATGAGCAAACTAGTGGTCGAAATCGTGGACGCGAGCGACCTGATGCCCAAAGACGGGCAAGGCTCAGCGAGTCCCTTCGTGGAGGTCGAGTTCGACGACCAGCGTCAGAGAACGCAAACGCGTTTCAAAGATCTAAACCCTCACTGGAACGAGAAGCTCGTCTTCAACCTCGGCGACTCCGACCCCACCAGCCGTCTCGCCAACAAGACCATCGACGTCACCGTCTACGACGACCGCCGCGATAACCAGCCCGGGAAGTTCCTCGGCCGCGTAAAAATCTCCGGCGCCGTCGTCCCGCTGTCCGAATCCGAAGCCGACGCCCAGAGGTATCCCCTCGACAAACGAGGTCTCTTCTCTCACATCAAAGGCGACATCTCCCTCAGAATCTACGCCGCTCCATACGACGGCGCCGATTTCATTCCACCTCCGATGGCCCCGGCGGAGGAGAAAGTGACGAAGGAAGAGAAGCAGTTCGAGCCTCAGGAGTTTCATAACCAAAACCAAAACCAAAACTCGTACGAAGAGGCGGCGATGAAGCCAAAGAAGAAGGAGAAAGAAACAAGAACTTTCCACTCGATAGGAGCCGAGCTACCGTTTGAAGCAAAGCCTCCTTCTCACCTCCCTCCTAACCAACCTGAGTTTCGTTCAGATCCCATGAGAGCTCCGGGCCCACCTCCCGGAGCCTCGGTGATGCAGATGCCGATGCCGGGCCCACCGAGGCAGAACCCCGAGTTTCAGCTCATCGAGACGAGTCCTCCGTTAGCAGCGCGGAGGAGGCAGTCTTACTATTATAGGAGCAGCGGGGGAGACAAAACCTCCAGTACCTACGACCTCGTGGAGCAGATGCATTACCTCTACGTGAGCGTCGTCAAGGCACGTGACCTCCCCGTGATGGACGTCTCCGGAAGCTTGGATCCTTACGTGGAGGTCAAGATTGGTAACTACAAGGGTTTGACCAAGCACTTGGAGAAGAATCAGAACCCTGTTTGGAAACAGATCTTCGCTTTCTCTAAAGAGAGGCTTCAGTCGAATCAGCTCGAAGTCACTGTTAAAGACAAAGATCTCATCACCAAAGATGATTTCGTGGGAAGAGTGTTGATCGATCTCACGGAGGTTCCTCTCAGGGTTCCTCCGGATAGTCCTCTTGCTCCGCAGTGGTATAGACTCGACGACAAGAGAGGAGTGAAGACGAACAGAGGGGAGGTGATGCTCGCTGTTTGGATGGGGACTCAAGCGGATGAGTCTTTCCCCGACGCGTGGCACTCTGACGCGCACCGCGTGAGCCATTCTAATCTTTCCAACACTCGCTCCAAGGTTTACTTCTCGCCGAAGCTTTATTACTTGAGGATCCATGTGATGGAGGCTCAGGATCTTGTCCCGTCTGATAAAGGGAGGGTGCCTGATGCGATCGTTAAGATTCAGGCGGGGAATCAGATGAGAGCTACGAGGACGCCTCAGATGAGGAGTATGAGTCCTCAGTGGGGGGAGGAGATTATGTTTATTGTGTCTGAGCCGTTTGAGGATATGGTGATCGTGTCGGTTGATGATAGGGTTGGTCCGGGGAAAGATGAGATACTGGGGAGGGTGTATATACCGGTGAGGGAAATTCAGGTGAGGCAAGAGACTGGGAAGATGCCTGATCCGCGTTGGTTTAATCTTCAGAGGCATTCGATGTCTATGGAGGAAGAGACTGAGAAGAAGAAAGAGAAGTTCTCTAGTAAGATTCTGCTTAGGCTTTGTATTGAAGCTGGGTACCATGTTCTTGATGAGTCAACGCATTTCAGCAGCGATCTTCAACCGTCTTCGAAGCATTTGAGGAAGCCGAGCATCGGGCTTCTCGAGCTGGGGATTCTCAGTGCTAGGAACTTGATGCCTATGAAGGCTAAAGATGGGAGGATGACTGATCCCTACTGTGTGGCGAAATATGGGAACAAATGGGTGAGGACGAGGACGCTTTTGGACGCGCTTGCACCTAGGTGGAACGAGCAGTATACTTGGGAAGTTCATGATCCTTGCACGGTCATAACGATTGGGGTCTTTGACAATGGTCAGATCAACGACGGTGGTGATACCAAGGACCAGAGGATTGGGAAAGTTAGAGTGAGGCTGTCTACGCTTGAGACGGACCGGGTTTACACTCATTACTACCCGTTGCTGGTTCTCACTCCCGGTGGTCTGAAGAAGAACGGTGAGCTTCAGCTAGCTCTGAGGTACACTTGCACCTCCTTTGTTAACATGATGGCTCAGTACGGAAGACCGTTGCTGCCCAAAATGCATTATGTTCAACCGATACCAGTCAGGCACATCGACTTGCTGAGGCATCAGGCGATGCAGATAGTTGCAACGAGACTGTCAAGGTCCGAGCCACCGCTGAGACGAGAGGTTGTGGAGTACATGCTTGATGTAGACTACCATATGTTCAGCCTAAGGAGAAGCAAAGCCAATTTCAGCAGAATCATGTCGCTTCTCTCCTCGGTCACTCTGGTCTGCAAGTGGTTCAACGATATCTGCACGTGGAGAAACCCAATCACAACCTGTCTTGTCCATGTTCTGTTCCTGATTCTTGTCTGCTACCCGGAGCTGATTTTACCCACGATCTTCCTCTACCTCTTTGTGATAGGCATGTGGAACTACCGGTACAGACCGAGACACCCGCCTCACATGGACGCTCGTGTGTCCCAAGCAGACAACACCCACCCAGACGAGCTTGACGAGGAGTTTGACACTTTCCCGACTAGCAGACCAGCAGACATTGTCAGAATGAGGTATGACAGGCTTAGGAGTGTCGGTGGAAGAGTCCAGACAGTGGTGGGGGACCTGGCGACACAAGGAGAGAGGATTCAAGCCTTACTTAGCTGGAGGGACCCGAGAGCAACTGCTTTATTCATCGTCTTGTCGTTGATATGGGCTGTGTTTATATACATAACACCGTTCCAGGTGATTGCCATCTTGCTCGGACTGTTCATGCTGCGTCATCCACGGTTCAGGAGCAGAATGCCTTCAGTACCTGCCAACTTCTTCAAGAGATTACCAGCCAGGTCAGATATGCTACTTTAGGTAAACGAAAAAAAAACATCATTGTATTTGTAATAGTGTGTATGAACATATAAGTTGGAGAAACTTGTAGAGTGAAGCCAAGGAAACTAGTTTTGCCTGAATGTGTGTACTCCCCAATATTATGTATGATGTTCCAATATTCTACCGCTAGTGAAATAAAATGAGCCAAATTTTTTTCACAATGCTCAAAATAAGATTTCATGTAAATCATACAAGCAAAAGAGGAGAGTGTCTGGTGTGGTGTGAGACGTTATGTTCTTGTGGCAGAGAAAAATCATTGGTTGTGGTTAAATGACCTTTGGGATATTATCATCCCGACGAGACATCTGGATAGCCAACAAGGATCTTTGGCGAAGTATCCGTTTCTTCTTCTCCCATGTCCATTACATCGACTGTGTTCATGCGCAGAACTTCCGCAGAGTTCTTCTGTTCTAACTCATGATCGTTGTCAAACGGTTCCATAGCTGGACACTGTTTAAAGAAACGGAATTTTGAGTTGTATTCAAAGATATCTATTAATCTGTGGATGTAAATCAGTAAGATCGAGAATCTGAACCTGACAGAACTCAGCGTAATGTCTGTAAATTTCGCACCATACCAACCATTGGCCTCATTGGTTGATGTGATCGGTAGGTACCTACACAAAGCAACAAGTGAGTGATATGATGCAACTAGAGAGAAAAAAAAAAAGAATATGGATTTCCAAAATGCCAAGCTGTCGTTGGACAGGGAAGGAAAAGGGGAATCAATACCTTTGGAAGATATCTTCCTCATGATTGTGGGGCTCAGAAAGCCAGTCCAAGTTGCAGAAATTGTTGACTCTCTCACGCCAGGCCACACGTATCTCAGTGCGTCTTCGCCAGGTTTTGTGGCAGAGCCACTCTCTTCAGGTTTTCTTGAACCAAACAACCAAATCGGGCTCTTGTGCTGAATCTCACTGCAGATGAGAGAAACTCAAGAAAATTAAACTAATTATTCTCAAAAAGTGATGGTTTGGTTTGAACCAAAATCTCTGTTCTTTTCTAAACTAGGAACCATCTTTCTATTTACATATAGGGATTAACGTCCTATTAAATGCCACAAAAACCCAGATTCAAGTTTTGTTAGTCATTCCCAGTGAGGATCATTACGCTGCATCAGGAGCCACACCAGTGCTGCCACCTCGTCTTTGGTCTGTCTCACTACAAAGCCTCACATTCTTTATTGAACTGCACGTCTGCTCGATCAGTTTGTGAAAAAAAGAAAAAAAAAAGTTTGTGAAACGACGTCAGCTTCTTCCGTGAGAAGTCTTCTCTGAAAGCTGGACATGGTGCAAGCTTGACTCCAATACACCACTCATCGGTTTCGGGATGGAGAGGACCCTGCAATACACCAGAATTATAAATCATACGTAACCCAGAGCCAGAGGTTAACATCTTTCTTGGAAATTTTAAGTTTGGTATTTCATGAACGGGTTCATAAATCGCTTAAACGTCACGTCCATTTCAGGCACCATCTCAAAATATTATTTTTGTTTGCATCTAATGAAGTATTATTAACCCATAACCTGACACATACTAGGCTCACTAAAAGTAAATCTTACCCGCTTCCAGGGAAAATATCATCTTCCAATCCCTGATGCATGCATGTAGTGATCACAATCCAGCTCCCAGAGTGCAGGTAGAATCTACTCCCAATAAGTTATATTAGTTACTACTAGGAGATTCAATAGAAACAAAAATACAGAGTTTTTAGCCAAACTATCTTGGTAATTAAAATTATTAATGATGCCTAAGAGATATAGCAGATATGTCAGGGTTCTATTTGCCTCTACCTGATCATAACTAAGATTCACCAGGTCTTCAAAATGCATTTTGGTTGACTCGTATGTAGGGATCATACCTCTGTACTGAGACGAAACAACCAGAAAAAAAAAAGGAAGATCAATAACACGCACGTACGTTAAAATCGTCTAATAGAGAGATAACAGACGCATGTTACGTTAGTTTCTCACAGAAAATATCAGGCCTGGCACTAAATTTCGAGGTCCCCTTGCGACCAAAAGAGTGGAATTGATCCTCGCATCTTTACCACCGGAGGTCTTTTTTCCAATAAGCCTCTGCCCAAAACATATAATAAGAACACAGCCACGAAACTCAATCTAGGGTTTTCAATTTCTAAATCGCCATGGCAGGTTAGTCTCGCGATCGTGTTTCTCTGAAGCAGGCGAAGGAAGGTTTCAGGAGATCATTTGTGATTGAAGAACGAGCGCTAGGAAAGTTTGGAACTCGCATGGGCGAAAGGGACTTACTCCGTGCTTTTTATAGTTTTAGAGATTTGTGTTTATCGTTTATATATCTTTAGGCCTTTTTCATTTATACGAAAAAGCCCAAAACATATGGGCCATATAAATGATTTTACTATATATTAGTAACCAGACTGTTTTTAGGTGAAGTCCAATAAGACATTCGTTTTAGTATCCCAAAATATTTTAAAGTTGTGATATAAATAGTTTCATACCTCTGAATTGTGAAAAGAAAATAATATTTATGACTTTATAAATCTTAAGACCGATTCCAACGCTGTTGGTAAGCTTAGTTATCCAATATTTAACTAAAAGTTGAAGAAGCTTCAGCATTCTAAATTGCAAGAAAAACATCTTGTGTTGCTTTTGTTTGTGGTTCTTTTTGAGAAGAAAAGTAATCAATACAAAATAGACTTCTGATTTTGTTTATATAGCGGAATGTTTGGTTTAGATAATAGGCTTGAACAAAAAGTCCCTTGACTCATACGATCGTCCTTAATTATGCATAGCTCATGGTTCCCATAACAAAGCATTGAATAGTGGACTCCAGAATGTTTTTTGTTGAACAGTAGTTAAACAGAAAACGCTGAACAGATATTGTAGAAAACTTCGGAAAAACTGAATGGTTGACGAAATTATTAGGAAAAGAAAAAGAAAATTAATATATCTCCAAAATTATAATAGCAGACTTTTTAGTTTTGTTTGGTGGAGTGATAATAGATTGGTCGAAGGTTGAAGATATTTATAAACTTTATCATTGGGGCTATGAAAAAATATATTAAAAATTAACGTTGTTAGTAGACTTTTATAAGCTTTATGTTTGTGTGTGTATTATTATTACATCACGTTGTAAAACTCAACTCTATTTACGTAAACAAAATATAACATATAAGAGAGAAGCGAGAGCTAGAAAGAGAAAAACAAAAAACAAAGGGGCTTCGATTCTCCGACCGACGGTTGGGGCTCCTATAGCCACCGTCGGTCGGATCTCTTTTTTTTTTCTTTTTCTTTGTGTTGGTTTGTGTTTATAGTTTATAGATTCCGGCGCTGTTTTTTTTTCCTTTAGCGGTGGTTCGGCTTTGCCTCTGGGAAGCGGTGGCTTCTTTAGCCCCGGCTTCACCGGCTTTTGTCTCCGGGAGGCGGGGGTTTATCTCGCTCCGTCATCGCCGGCTATTATTAGGGTTCTCCGTTCGCTTCGATCTATGATATCTCTTGCTTACCTGTACTCTGCCTCTCAATCTCTGTCTGGTGCTGCATGTTGTTATGTTGGCAACAGAGGATTGATAGAAGGCGTTTAATCTATATGATGATTTCATAGATCTGTCATGTGCCAACAGCTCGTAGGGAGCAGTGTTGGGTTTGGTTGAAGGGTGTTGTCCCGGTTATGAATCCGCCGCCGACGGAGAGCCGTCGTGTTGCTGTTTCTGAAGCCGGAGGAAGAAGATTGACTTTCGTCGGGACGCGTGGCGGATTGAATGATGTGTGGTCGTACACGTGGGTAGGGAAGTCGGTCTTATTCTGAATGGGCTCGGTTGGGCTTTGTAATTTAGGCCAATGGTTGACTCTTTGTTAATGGGCTTGCGGGTGGCCTTTTAAGACTTGTAGTGTTAGCCCTGTGTTGTTGGGCTTTATGTTTTAAATAGTTTGTATTCTATTGGCCTTTGGCCTTTAATATAATATTAAGATGGCAAAAAAAAAAAAAAAAAACTCAACTCTATTCTATACTGCAACACTTTGGAACTTTTCATAAATTGTATAAATGACTATACAACCGCGTAGGAAAGAATGTTAACAATTGTATGGTTCTATGAGAATTTAATAAACATTTGTTGCGTACTACATTTGCATTATATTTTTAATTGGACCGTCATTGTTAGAACTGCGGTGTGAAAGTCGAACATGGCTTAACGGACACAACACAACAGGAAGAGACAGAAGAAATGCACATGCCCAACCCAAATAATTCAGTTATCCAACTAATTTACTAGAAAAAAAAGTAATAATTAAAGTATAGGACACGTGGGAGTACATGAGAGAAGTAGCGTGTGGAGTGAGTGATTGGAGGAAGAGAGAGGTTGAGTATTGAGATAAAAAAGACAGCTACCTACTCATCTTACCAATCTATCTACCTACTTTCATCCAGATCTACTCTCTTTCTTTTATCCTGTTTTCTAGACCCAAATAAAAAAAAACATTGCTGATATATTTCATGCTAAGCTTAGGTTATATTTCTTTTTTTTAAATGATGCAGTAAGAATTGCATATGGTTGAACGGACCTTGTGGTCAAGTGGCAGTGGATGGGCCTGGAACGCTAACACGTTTCAGGTTCGATCCTCCTGCTATGCAAAACTAAGTCACATTGTTCTGTTCACCTAATGCGGATATGGGTCCATGCTTTAGGATCCATTTGAATACCCAGGAGAAGGAGTCCATCCGCGGGCTTGCGACTCCCCCGGGGGTTAGGTCTGGTTCCAATAGTGACCTGGGTTTAACCCTTTCCAGTTTCAAAAAAAAAAAAAATTGCATATGGTTTTAGAAACGGCAAATCTACACCCTTTTTTACACGAAGAAAAAATAGTAATGTCACATTTAATTTTTTGAATGATCAATCTTGTGATTGTTAAGAAATTGTGGAACTGCAAACTTACTGTTATGATGTTTTTTTGTTTTGTTTTGTAACTTAACTATTATGATGTCTTCTCAGATCACCTAAAAGAAAAGTCAATAACTAAACCGTACGATCTGCATCTGAATATGATTAATACGAAAGGAAAAGTTAGGAAAACCCCCCATGTTCCTCCTGTGAGTGTACAATCAATTTATTTCCCTGGTTGGTACAATATTTTTTCATTTCATTTGTAGATCGTTTTTATATAACTTTTTATTAAAATATAGTTTGCTAGGTTATTATAAATAACATTCAAAACCGAACATCAGACAGGAACTCTCTTCCTTCAACAAAAAAAAAACACACCAATAGAGATCCAAGAAAGGAGAGGCCATTAAAGAGAGAGAGAGAGAGAAATGGGAAGGTCACCTTGTTGCGAGAAAGCTCACATGAACAAAGGAGCTTGGACTAAAGAAGAAGATCATCTTCTCGTTGATTACATCCGCAAACACGGCGAAGGTTGCTGGCGTTCTCTCCCTCGAGCCGCCGGTACATATATGCATATTCATGTATCTCTCTATGCATATAGAGAGAGGATGGTTTGATTGAATTTTACGAAATTTTGACAGGTTTGCAGAGATGTGGAAAGAGTTGTAGGTTGAGATGGATGAATTATCTAAGACCAGATCTCAAGAGAGGTAATTTCACTGAGGAAGAGGACGAACTCATCATCAAACTCCATAGCTTACTCGGTAACAAGTTAGTCTCCTCCATCTCTCTCTCTGCTTCATGAATCATAACAGAGGATCTTAAAAGAGAAAAAAAAAAAACAAGAATCATGTGTGGATGTTTCTCTTTCTTTCTCAGTGATATTTTATTTTATTTAGAATCTGATCAAGATTTTCATTTGCAGATGGTCGTTGATTGCTGGGAGATTAGCAGGAAGAACAGACAACGAGATCAAAAACTATTGGAACACTCACATCAAGAGGAAGCTTGTCAGCCGCGGGATTGACCCAAACACCCACCGTCCGATCAACGAATCCGCAATCCATCCTTCAAAAACAACAATACCGTCACTTCTAAACGACGAGCCTGTACAATTCGATTTGGCCGAACCGGATCAACATCAGACGGTTAAACCGGAAACGATGGCGCTAGACCGGGAAGAGGTTAATAATGATATCAACAATAATAACTCCACGAGCAGTGGAACGACGTCGGACGACGATTGTGTACTCAATTTGGAACTCTCTGTTGGTCTGGCTACTACGAGGTACCAGTCCACCCGGAAGGCAAATCTTGACTCGGTCGAGTCCACTGGACGGTGGGGATCCGAGTTGTTCGGGGCTCAGGCTGAAGTGTGTTTGTGTTGTCGGATAGGGTTTCATAATGAGTCGTGTCCTAATTGTCGTGTTTCGGATGCTCGAACCATCTGGGAATCGAAAATTCTTTAGGAATATTTTATATATTAGTTAATTTGTAACTGTATTTTTGTTTTGTTTTGTTACGTTTCTTCTTGTAATGAATGCATCAAGTAACAAAAAGTAGGATAAATTTTCTGCTGGAAACAGATTAATTTAACGTAGTATTATTATTTGTTATCTGATCAAATCTGTAGATATATTTCAATCTCAACTTTCAGGTAAAAAGCTAAAGCTTTGCATAACTAATTAGATTTTCTTAAATCCACACACCTACGTGTCACCGAGTCACGGATATGCAGAGCAATTAGGCAGTCTTTGATTGCAGACGCAAAACAATACCTAATTTTTTGGACTGTTGACGCATAAGCATACCTAAATGTTTGGTCTGAAAGGTTTTCGTATGTGTCTTTCTTGGTTTGCTATTCGCATCCCGGTTTCATCTTGTGGTCGTCTGACATGGAAAGATTCCTGTTATAGGATTGGACGGTATCGGTCCACTAATGTAAAGATTGGGAGTGGGAGAGATTTCAGGTAAGTCGCTTCTTGGTCTGCTCCATCCTAACATTTAACCAACGAGGAGAACACTCTCAATTATATGATTTCGTGAGACAGAATTACTACAAAAAAATGCTTTTCACAAACAAAAAAAACAAATAATATGATTTTAACGGACTACACCCAGTTACTTTCCATATTTCAAATAACTAACCCTGGATTCAGCATGTTCGTTTTTAGTTTCCTAGGAAGTTCAAACGTGTTATTAAGTTATATAAAAAAAGTTTAAACGTGTTATTAAGAAAGTTAAACAAAATATTGAAACGTGACAGAAAAGATCTCAAGTAATGACGACCATAAATCTATCAAATGTGAACACTTCTCGTTTTGAAACAAACTGTGCTGGCAGGCAAGTTCGAAGAAAGTTAGATATAAGTTTCTTTCATTAGTTTCTTACCATTAATTAAGACTTAAGACCATATTTTACATCTATAATGTATAAATCATATGTGAATACTTTGGTATATATTTAGGTCTTGTCAGAGCATTTCCAGTATAAAACTCGATCTTTTCTTTCGAAATGAAGTAAAAAGGAATATAGAGTAAAAATACTCAAAACCTACTACATTACTCATTTCGTAATAGATTAATGAACAAATAAAAAATAGATTATTTCATTTATAAAGTACATTCTATTATAAATTGAGATATATAGTTGAAATGAAACAATTTCTATACCATATTCTATTTTACTCTGTTTTAGAATAATAAATACATAGGATTGAAGATACCCTTAACTATCATTGAGATGTTGATTATCAATACCATTAATCAATACCATTAAAAGAAATATTAAAATTTTCCAAATATATCATTACTATTTCAAAGAAAATTAAACATTCATTCATGGCAAATTAGTCATTACATTTTTGGCTTATAGTATAACTTACATGTTTGGGCTTAAATAACTAAAAGTTATATGTACTTAACTATAAATTTAATCGGGCTTATGAGTTTAATCTCCATCAAATTATTTTTGCAGTTCCCAAAACAAAACAAAAATCAAATCGGGCTTATGGTTTAATCGCTATAGACATTTCTGCAAATCTTTTAATGGCATTGATACCGATTTCCAAAAAAAAACTACACGCATACATACAATTTATATGGTATGTAAATTATCACCGATTTTCATTGTTACAATTAAATTTAAAAATTAGTGTAATAAACTACACGAACACGAAAATGAATACATACACAAAAATTAAAAAATATTTACTATGTCATTTTGTACATAATATTGATATGACAATTACAAGTATTTTAGAATATTTTTTAAAGTATCATACAATTATATTTTTAATCTAAAATAAAAAATACAAACTTATAATAGGTTATTAATAACAAAACTAAAATATTTTTTTGTCAAGATAAAATTAAAATAATTATGTCATACCAATAAGGTTTTTATATTATCATATTTATTTACATATATAATACAAAATTCACTAAATTCTAAGGAATCATAAGTTTATGTAACATTTAAAAAGTATACAAATAAATTTAATCAAAATTTTAAAAATCTAAAATATTATCAAATGTTTATGTTTTTATCGGATCAATGCGTATTAGATCGCATGTTAATAGTGATTTTTTGGGTTTTACATATTTTTATCGGATTTTTAAATAACTAATTTTTTCATTACATTCAAATGAAATTATATACAAAGCACCAGATCTATCAGTTTAACCACGGATTTTAGTCGGATATGAAACCACTTCTTAAAACTCAAACATTTTTAATTATTTTTTCTAATAAAAATTTATAAAGTTATGCAAATTTTATCAAAGTATTTCAAAAATTATTTGAGCTTCCAAAAATAATATTACCTTCTAAATCGAATAGGTATAAAAATAGTGTAGATTAATGATTAGAACTAATTATACAAATATATGACAAGAAAAAACTCATTTTCAGTTTAGAATCGACAATTTATATCACTACTACATTTCAATAACGAGAACATATGTTCTTCAATTTAGAATATCTAAACTATTAAATCACACATATCATTTTTAAATGTATTTCGAACAAATTTCATATTTTGAAGAAAAAAATAAATGATAAAAACATAAAAACTCATTTATTGTGATTCCAACCCACAATAGTGATAGTTTGCAAATCAGTTTCAGATCAATAAACAACGAATCTCATACACAAAAAAAAAACAAATCTGCATTTAGAAAGCCCCAATCAAAATTTAGTTATTTATTTATTTCAGACTTTAAAGTAGAGCAATTCGAGTGTACTTGCATAAGGCATGCAAACATGTGATTAAATTTGGAGGGATCTCAAAACACAAAATCTCTCTGGACTGACAAACATCATGTAAGTTATCAGTTGACTTTAGCAAAAAAAAAAAAAGTTATCAGTTGACTTGTTACCAAGTGTTGTCCATAGAAGTCAGTTCTTATCCCTATCCTATACCAAGAAATTTTAAAGTCAACGTGGATTGATTCCACTTCGTTCTCCGGTTTCGTTTTTTGTTAGTAGAGGAATGACAAGTACACAACTGTAGAATATCACATAATGACACCAAGTTGATAGCTAGATATTAACAAAATAATATTTTCAAGGGTTTTTCTTTTAAAACTAGCTAGATTATTCATGTTGCATTAGCAATTTTTAAAAAATAAAAACACCCTTAGTCAGCAATCAAAATATAAATTTTCACATTAAGCTTTTAGAAGAAAAGCCCGTTAATATGGTAATAACAGAAAAAAAGAAGTTATTGTATAGTTGTTGCATAAGCATAACTAATAACAAATAATCATCACCATTATTTTAAGCTTTTTAGAGTGGACTGTAGAAATCAGGTAACGTGCCACTGTGCCAGCTCAAGTCTGGTTTCAGCATGTGATTTCCTTGAAACATATTTTACTTTAAAATGATGTATCATGACATCGTAGTTTAGGTTCTTTTAGGTAGAATCTCACCTAAAAGCTGGTTTGATAACAGTAAGTATATGCAGGTACGTTTTACAGATATAAAATATTGGATTATTGTATGCATCTAGAGACAGCTCTTATTTCACTGAACCGTTCAGTCCTTTTCTTTTTGTAACATGAAGCCTGTTTTTGTGGCCTTAAACATTTTCCACACAATTATATGAAAATAAAAAATAAAAGTACCATTTTTGGAAACAAACAATCCAACAATATGTTTGCATGACAAATATATATATATATATATATATATATATATGATTTTATTTACATACAAAGTGAAACAAAATAAAAGAGTTTTTAACACTATAAGTCACTTTTCAACATTTTATTACTTGTTAGGACACTTTATACTACTGGGACAGTTTTTTGTGCTAAAAAGACTAAACTGTCCTCAACTTAAACATTTTCTTGTTGTTCCACGTGAGTTTGAAGTTAAATTTAGTTTGTGTTTTTTCTCACGTTAGATCTCATCTTCTCTCTCTATTCTTCTGGTCTGAACAAACAATAAAGCTATGTTTCTCTCCATGGGTCAATCCTTCTGTGTCCTGGATCTTATATCCTAAACGTGAAAAGAGACAGTTAATTTATGACAGCGGAAAATATATGGCCGGGATCGGAGTTTCTTCAAAATTCCGTTTCGAAACTCTTTTTCTGGGTGGATCGGTTCACAGTCAGCACCCAATACCTTCCCCTCCAATCATAAGTTGCATAATTTCTACCTACAAAACACCGATTAAAGTTTGATCCTTCTGAGAAACTCTTTGTTCTTTGTGAGTTATCCATCTCATCTCATCTGAAAGCAAGTGAACCAAATTTTTTTGGAACTTATGTTTGAACATTTATTTAAAAATCAAAGTCTTGATTCAGTTGAGCTGTGACTATATAAATGTATTTTTTCACCAATAATTTTTTTTATTACAAATCAGATAATTTAGTTCTGAATTTTGTTTTAACTCCACATAACTGAAGAGTATGGAATCATAGGTTACTAATTTTGTTTGAAGATGAGCCTGGGAAACAAGTGAAGATGAGCCTCTGAAAGGTGAATGGGTGGGCTACACACAGAGTTGTGACCATTTACTTATCGAAAATGTATACATATGTACACATATCAATCGGTATACGTGTACATTGTTGTAATTTAATGCACATGTACGCCACTATTAACGCAGTCCACAAAATTCTTTACTTGAATAAAAGTCATTCTTACTGCGGTTCGGTTTTGCTGTTCAGTTCACTTAAATGATTAATCTTTTAATGACTGAAGATGAGAAGTGGCGTCTATGTGTACGATATGCTGGAGTGTCCACAAGATATGGGCATACATGTGGACATTTTAATGACTAGAGATTCACAGATCTATAACCCCAACGCCATGCGTTTATGTACCGTTCTGAGTTTAGTGATGTACAACACTATGATATTGATGTACATATGACCACCTCTGTACACTGTGATATTGATGTACACATGGATACTATACAACTGACACATTTCAAAAAGGTTACAAAGGTGGCTAGTAAATAACTCTTAAAAGACATTGCATCTCAAACTTGCCTTGTCCTAACAATTTTGTCTCAGAGAAGTCATTGGTGGCTCTAGCTAGCTCTTCTTATGTGAAAGTTCTTTGGAGAAGCATAGCAAAAGCCATGGAAAGAGTGGGAAAAGTACTAGACAATCTGAGTAGTCGGATCCTGCTCATGAAAAGTACTAGACAATCTGAGTAGCTGAAAAACACAAAAACATTCTAAATCTTAAAATAAGATTTTCAATTTTGGAAAAAGATTGAAACTTTGTAACCAAGGTTTTTGAATTGGTCTGATTTTCTTTTTAAAACCTCATAGTCATCTATATGTTTGAAGAACCAAATATTCATCATTCCTAATTTCCTAGAATACTCCATATAAATTGATTTTCAAATCCAAAACATGATACTAGAATGAAACACCTCTCTAAAATTGATATCCTTCTCAAATCCCAGTGTAAATGAAGAATCTATGACTGAAACCTCAATTTTACCCAATCCAAAAGTATGTACCTTTCAAGATCCGTCGTTCCCCATCGGATATTGCAAATGAGACCACTTTCCATGTCTGAACCTTGAAAACTTCACATCCCTTGCACACCAGATCTCCAATAATCAAAGCAAACCAAACGGGAATATCCCCCTTTCCTTTATAGATAAAACTCATCATGCTGGGAAATTCCCAGAAAAACTCTCCATCTTTGTCCCAAACACCTCTTTTCCAAAAAATCCTTTGATACGAATCCATCTCCAATTCCGTCGAAATCCATCCCCTCGTTGATTCTAGTTAAGAGAATCACAAAGATCCTCCCGATCGATTCAATCTTCACCGTGATTAAAAGATCTCATTTTTTATCGCCGCCTAGGGTTAGAGAGCGTTTTTTAAATCTGATATCAATATATTGATATCCACTCAAAATCTTGTGACAGAAAAAAAATGTAAATACAAAATCAATTTAGAAAGAAGGAGGATATCATGGTAATTTTATCTTCCTCTATATGTGTAAAGAGTCGATGAAAGTGTCTTGGTAGACTAAAGTGACCTATAGTGATATTACTAAGATGAAAAGTGACCTTGTATGTAATTCTTTCCAAAATAAAAACAGCAAAAGTTTAAATAGGTTTGAATACTTGTGATCAAATAGGTACGTACTGAGTATAGATAAAATTAAAACTCTTTTTCTTATAATTCTCAATTTATATTAAAAAAACAGCTATATTTTTAGAAGTTTAAAAATTGAGTTAAATTTTGCCGATACTAGATAAGTATACAAGGATTATTTGTTCAATAATTTACAAACAAGTTAATTACCTCTATTTTGTTTTAAAATAATAGTAATCCATACCGAAGTCTATGTTCGGAACTATACTAAACGCTAGTCGGACGGTAATTCCGGATCTAGTAAATTGCCTGATTCAGCAGGGATTGATCGAGACTTAGATTTTGTATTTTTTAATATATATATATATATATATATATATATATATTAATATATGTGTGTTTGAACAAACAAGTCAACATCTCCCAGTGGTCTGGACACTTATACTGACTGGTCTGGACACTTGAACTGATGCCAATCTACCTTCCACATGGGTTAGTGAGAGAAAAAAGTGAAATTGTGATCTATATATAGTGTCCTTCGTGGTTGATACATAGTCAATTATTTGAGCTTTCTAGTAAGCCCTATTTTCATTATTTACAATTTTTATTGGGTTGCGCCGATTAATCAAATAATAGACCGATTAATCGGTTCAATCGGCTAACGATTTTTTAATCCAAACAGAGTGAAATTGGCGGTTAAATTCCAATCATACATTAACTGGGTGCCCAAGATTTTGAACACAAAACATAACCATGTGAGAAATGGGATAGAAGATAGATAAAACCAACATGTGAGATGTTGGGTGGTAGGTAACCAAATCTATGATAAATGAATAATTGAAAAGGATAAATATAATAAAATGTTCAATTCAAGGTATATAAGAAGAAAAATCATTAAAATGTGCAAAATAATGATAGTACGAGTTGTGAGGAGAAAGTGATGATGTTGCACATGCAGCTAGTTAGAAAACAAATTATTGTACAAGTTTTGAATCAATCATTCGTGGAAAAAATAAATATACAAACTAAGCTTTTATTGAACTTAATGATCGGCATGACTTATACGAACAGTTACATACACTTTGACGTGGCCAGTAATCATGGCATAAGAAAAACGCATTAGTATTAGTGTATTACGGTGGTTAACATTGTAATAATAATATTCGGTGACATAATATAAAATGAAGAAATTGTGATTATTCTCTGGAAGAGATTAAGTTCTAACTAAAACTAGTACACCGTAGGGTTCTAATATGGTTTACAAAGGATACTATTTGAAGTTTGAAGGATGTAAGAAATGGCCTTTTAGTTTGTATATCTGTCAACTCTATCCAAATGATTCGCTTAGGTGATCCATCCAAATGATTCATTTAGATGTAGTTTGACAATGTTGATTTTTCTATCCAAATGGAACATTTACATATATCATCTATATTTATACATCTTTATTTCTGTTTGAATGAGTTTAATCAACAAATGAATTATATACATTTGTTTTGATTTAACTAATACTTATAATTTTATGTTTAATTATATTGAAGTTTTCCAATTTTTATGGGAAATTGCATTTTTCTGATTTTGACGAAAAAATTAAAAATATAATTTCAAATTACACAAAACAAACAGTGATAACACTACATTATCAGTTATAGTTCACAATTCATGTAAATAATATAATTTTCTCAAAAACAAAAGATTGTATATCACAGTTTATAAAATTAAATCAGCAAATCTTAAGATGTTGAAAACATGCAGCATCAAAATAAATACAAACTAGGTGATATCCGCGTCCTGCGCGGTTCAAGATATTTTACGAATAGTTATTTACATTATATTGAGATATGATAATTTATAATATGTAAATATTTACATTATATTATTTATTTGTTATAATTTAATAATATAAAAATCTTAACAAAAGGATCAATAGTGATGAATTGTTAGTCTCTAAGATATTTCAATGTATTTCTCTGTTTTCTTTCTAAAAATGAATATTCTTATAAGATTTTTTATCTATTTTAAAATTAACGATTTTTACTTATTAATGTTACTAATTGATCCATTCATTGTAATTTTTATTTTCATAAAAATTCAGTATTTTTTAAACTATATATTTTACTCCAGAAAGACACAAAACAAAACAAAATAAAATAGATATCATCTAACCATCAATTAATATATTTGACTATAAATGATTAATTATGCATCCCAAAATGAGAAATGAAAATTTTATCAAAGTTGTTGGAGTATTTCAAATAACTAATATTTAGGTTGTGTTACAAAAAAAAATATTTAGGTTGAACTTAAATATGTTATCAGTATGAAAAATCTATGTAACTTTAAAAATTAAATTTTGATTTTAATCTTAGGTAAATATAAAACTTTAAATACCATTTATTAAATAAAATTTTCTTCTAAATTATAAAATAATTGCTATTATGTAAACAAAAAACTGTATTGTTATAAATAAAAAGAAATTAGGTTTTCCATAGACATATATTTTTGTTATAATTACAAAAATTTAAAGGGCTATTTTATAAATAAAAATATATCTCTATTATAGAGGAATGCTATTTTTACCTCTAATAGAATTCTTTATTTTTGAAGAAAAAAACAAAAATAGGCTGGAATAGATGTTATAAATGTCATATAATTTGGTAACTTTCTGCATTCACAGAAACCAGCTCCAATAACATCTGAGATAATAATATTAACAAAAGTAATATTAGTATTTTACTCTCTTGGAACTTGAGATATAGAAAATGATCACTTACCAACCAAAAAATCAGGATCGAGGGTTCCATCTAGAATCGAACGATAGGTCACAGGTTGGAGCCCAGAGAGTTGGTTCGGGAGGTCTTCACAGTTTTGAATCCGGGTGGTAGGAAAGAAACCAATCTTGTAAGGGTGGTTGGTTGTCCGGTAAGAACCGCAGGAGGGTATCAAGGAAAAGTAAAAAAAAAAATCTTGGAACATCCTTGGCTGAAGAATGGTTCAAACTGGTGAACTTTAATTGACGCATGGATTTTATTTCCTTGAAAAAAAAATACTCGGTCAGAAAAAAATATTCAACACGAAAAAGAATTTGTATGTAACTGCATGATGGAACGGCGGACTTATTTTTGCATCCACGAAAACCATTTCTAGGATCTCTTCACCAGCCGTCGAATATTGCTTTCACAATCTAATTATTTTCACCCTTATTTTTCACATAGATTTCTTTGGCTTTAAATCCGAAATAAAGTTCATAGCATTCATTTTCGATGTTGCTTTTAAATACATTTAGTTTGTGATGGCTGTGTAAGAAGTGTGTAGGAATATATATATATATATATATATATATATATATATATATATATATATATATATATATATATATATATATATATATATATATATATACAATCGAGGATATAGGATTTAAGGGATGGGCGATTTAATATCATGGTAATCAAATAACACCTATAATTAAGACAATAAAATGAGTAATTGATCGTTCAAAATATGTATAATTTGGAAAGAACGCAGTTTATGGGATTTGACAGTCTGATTTTAAATCGAAGGTTACTAATCATATATTTATACGATCAATCTTTGACTAAACAACAAATATTTTCATCATAAATTGGAAAGAAATACTTTTGACTTTCCATAAGAAATATAACCACAAACCTAATGGAAACGTAGGTGTACTATTAAGGTAATGTTGCAATCGCGTTAAATCAGAATTTTTTTCCAAAAATAAATTAACATTTATGAAGATCTTTCAATTACAAAGATATCGGGTCATTAAGTATATGGATTGCAAAGAGATGACTCTTTTAACATGATAGTCTCAAAGAGATTGATAGGAAAATAAAAGACACAGTTGACTTAACAGAAGTAAACAATAATTTTTTACCAAGTATTGAATAATTTTTGGCGACATGCAAGCGATGGTTTCATAGTATGGACTACCTTAATTCAAACATTTTTTATTTACAAAACATTGATCAGTTTAATTATTAAATATATACACTTTTTCATTACACGCAAAAGTGTATGTTTTATAGGTTCGCATAGATTATATCTTTCTAGCTGCTGCAAAATAATGTTTAGTTTTTAACATATACAAATACATATACAAATTTATTAATAGTCACTTTGTTGTTTTATTTTTATACTGTAATGAACAATATCTTGGTCCAGTCACTAATAATTTGACGTCCATATAAAACCTTTTATACATATGTACTATATTACAAACATTCATTACAGTCGGTTCCTGTATTATTACCATTTTCTATACAAAATATATTCAAAAATAAAAATCGAAAATTTACAAAGCAACATGAAAAATAAAATATTGGACTTTAGATATCATGGCCAACATCATGATATCAACATATAGTACTATCAAAAATAAAATACGGAAGGAGATGCTTTTAGTTATTGCAATATGTGTATTTTAGGTAACCGTCACAGACTGATTATATATGTTCGTGAACTTGCTGTTCTTTAGGTGAATAATATATGTAAAAAATATAATATATGTACATTGCAATGACATGGCATAAAAGGTAAATAGTCTAGACAAAAGAGAACTTTTATAAAAAAAAGCTGAGGTGAAATATGGTGAAGACACATAAGTAATGGCATAGTGGTTAATAACACATCAACTAAAGGTTTATTTTAAAAATGGTCTCATGCAGTTGGAGACAAATTTAATTTGTAATCAAATTAGGCCTGTTAATGGTTCTAACATTCACCGATCCAAATTGGCAATACACATCCCGCCGCGGAAGAGAAAAAACGCGCCATTAAAATGTGCCGCTAAAAAAGAACACCTGAGATTGTCTTTTCCAGTCAACAGTCAACGAACGGTACTATCAAAAACCTGCGAAGACCCACCCCTTCTCCTGATTCCTCTTTCTCGCCACTGTAAACCTAACCGTTTCTCAACCGTCGCGTTTCGTGCTCTCGCTGGTGTTTATCCGATCCTGTGCCGTTGCTGGTTCTCGACGCGTTGAAGGCGACGATGACTACGACGACTGATGGAGAGGAGGAGGAGGAGGAGGAGGAGGAGGGGGGGGGGGGAAGCAATCAAAGCTCTCAGTCGATTTGAAGGAGAAGATTGATCTCACTGAGAACGAGCGGGAGATTTTTGATCGGTTTCTCGGTACTCTCCGTTTTTGCAACCTCGACACGCAGCTTCGCGTCGCGGGTGGTTGGGTTCGCGATAAGGTACTATCTCGCCGTCGTGTAGGATTCGATGAGTTTAGTGAATCATCGTGGTTTCTCTAGGAGGATTTGCCGCTGAATGCTAGTTTTATGTATGCTTTGTTCTTTGTTCTCAGCTTCTAGGAAGAGAGAGTGGTGATATTGAAATACATATCTCTTGCAAATGTAAATCTAAAACACAAATTGCAAAATCATATAAAAATAATAATCTAGATCACAAACAAAGTAAATCCCGTCCGTAGAGTCGGCCAGTCATAGTATTACATATTATGTTGTTAATATGAAATTCCTTTTAGTTATATATATGAATTGAATATATTTATTAAGGGTAACATCGATTTTAGTCAGTCTAACTTTTAACGTGAGATCTCCGTTGCGAAAAATCACTTCGCAAATAATAGTATAAATTGGTGGAAGCTCCCTTGGTCCAGTAGTTTGACTAAGGGTTAATTAATGTTTCTATATCAGGAGATCTGATTTTCAAGTCTCAGTAAAAAAGAAATTATGTGAATTAATGGAGAGAAAGTTTACAAAAAGATTTGCAGCATAACGCAAAGAGTTTCATCAAGCATGGATCCGATAGGCGGTTCTGGTGATGCATCCAAACGTAAATTTTCATAAGATATGGATAAAATTATCAGCTGTAGAATTATATTTAATATTGTAATAGCATAATTATCCATCTTAAAAAAGTATAGATTCATAAATTCACATTATTTAGGAGTCAACAATAGATTATTTTATAAAAATAAAATTTTGATTTTGTTAGGTTTAGAAAACTTCCTTTTAAGATAAGGAAATTAGTTTTTAAAAAGCTTTTAATACGGTCGACAAGAAAAAGAGAAAGCTATATACGAAACTAAAATTTGTTACACAATCAATATACAAATTCAAGAAGTTTGGCTTTCTGCACGTTTATTTGTAGAATTTCTCAGCAGCGAAGGACGGATGAATCTTGTTGCTCTCGTATTCGGGATCCTCGCGCTGTTACATATCTGGACGGATTCTCTTGTCGACATCAAACCTAATTTCTGTGAGTTATTTTCTGCTATTCTTCCATGTGGACTAACTTTTAATTAGGTTTTATTAGGTTTTACACAAACCGTCTGAATACGCAACTAGTACCTTTCCTTCCCTATTTCACAGATCTGGAAATAAACTATTAACTTGTACTCAAAGCGCTGGCCTAGGAGAGTATGAATCTTGTCGCTTTCTTCTTACAGTTTCCCTTTCCATTGTGTTCTTGTGCAGCTTCAGGCAAAGTGATTTTGATGGCTTCCAATACCGATCTCGAAGCTAATTTCTGTAAGTTGTTGTTTTGTTTTTGATTTTCCATACTTTGTTCCAACTTTTGTGCATCATGACGCAACTTCCCGTTTCTTACAATGTAATTAATCCTAATGAAAACAGTTTCACTTCCATCATCGAAGTCACCTGGGCCAAGAGAAGGAGTGCTTTACGTGGCTGAGCCTCTCGACGCTTGCCAAAAGTTGAGCAATAAACCAGAGCAGAGCCCTAATGGGATTTCCCCCTTTGTATTGATCGCAAGAGGAGGATGCAATTTTAAGGAGAAAGTAGAAAACGTGGTTAGAGCTGGTTTTAAAGCTTTCATAGTTCATGATGATGTACACCGCGACATTTTGGTACCAGGTAGAGTCATGTTTTCAGAGGCAAATAACTCCAAGATTAAGATTGATCATGCAGCTTTTGTCAGCAAAGCAAATGGAGAAACACTAAGCAAGTACGTTGGTGTGGGCCATATCAATGCCAGTGTGTTGTTGGTTCCTAGGTTAAACAAACCTGAGTGGTGGATCTTCATCGTATCATTCTTGATCGGAGTTGGTGCTGCTCTGGCTGCTTGCATTTTCCTATTAAGACAAGCTTCTCGTAATCTTTAGTTTTATTTCTGTTTCCTTTTTTTTTATCTTTCTTCCAAGAAAAAATGATTAGTGACTATGCAAATATTGATGATCATATAGCTAACCATGCAAACTAAAGTAATATATAGTCGTACAAAGTATATGTGATACATGACAACATACCTCAACTTTATGACGTCATGTAGTAGACATCACGAGTTTATAAACTCTTTAAATATCTCATTTTATCAACTAAAATATAACAGACCCTATCGTAATTTAAAGTAGATTTTGATCCGCATTTTAGAAGCTTAAAAATATTTTTAACAAATACAATATGTTATAACATTTTTGATAAGTAGTGTTTTAACATTTTTATTTTAGTGTATTTTAAACTATATAATTGTATTATTTTTATTTATATTAATATGAAAGTTATATAAGATCTATTTTTAATTATTTTAATCTGTTTAGTTTTGAAATTTTAATAAAAAATGTAATTTTTTTATTAATTGTGTGATACATACTACTTTGATAAATTTTTAATTATAAAACTTATTTATTGTCAGTTTACTAACTCTAGCATTTTATTTGTTTAAACTTATTTGATGTCAACTTAAACCAAACATAATAGTGCATAAATAATTATAGATTATATACTTTTAAGAATATAAATAATAAAAAATAAGAATCTAATATGAAAGTTTTACTAAGTTTAAATGAGTGCAATTTATGTTTATGAAAATAAATATAAAATAAAGCATTAACTTAATTAACTTCATATTAAACAGATAAAATGTTAGAATTAATAAATCGACATCAAAGAAGTTTTATAATAAAAGATTATGCAGATTATGGAGAAATATGTTACAGGAGATCTTCAGCTTGGTGCAGGGCGTACCATCGAACATGGATCTCATAGGACGGCTCAGAGTGGTGCAGTCAGACGTGTATTCTCACAGGATGATAGAATTGTCGGCTGTAAAATCGTCTTTGTAATATTCTCATCGTTGTAATAGCATAATTAATCGATAATAATCGATTCAGACGTTAAAAAAAGTTTTATAAGAAAAAATTTATCAAATAAGTGTATACCAGAAAATTAATTAAACGAACTACATAAATTTTATTAAAAGTTCATAAAAACAGATTAAAATAATTAAAAAACTAATTTAAATAATAGCTCATTTGACTTTTATATTTAAGATAAATAAAAATATTATAGTTATATTTTTCCAATTTACATAAATTACCATCATGTTTGTCATATTTAAATTGATGAAACGAGATTTAAACGGTTTCTGACATACACATCAATTTTGGATGAATGAAATTAAACTCGTAATGTTAACTAAATTAATAACATCATAAGTTGAGCGATGTTGTCATGCATAATATATACTTCGTGTAACTAAGTATACATTAGTTTAGTTTGCATGGTTAGCCATGTGATGTCAATAATTTATGTAGTCAGAAATCATTTTTCTTTTTCCTGCGAATTCCTGCTCTCTAAACTATATTTGCTTTCTATTATAGTTTATTTTAGGCTCTGAATGGTAACAGTGGATTGAGCCAGTTCAACTGCTTTGTAATTTTAGCGGTTATAAAAGTGTATAAATATATAGTATATGTTGAGATTTTTTTAAATGTTAAATGTGGTGCGGAACGAATCGTAACATTCGAAACCTTAGTTAGGGTGATGATTTCTTAGACAAAAAAACACTTCCTGACCCCTCATCCTTTGTCATCTTAAATATTGTTGGCAAATCTCATGATTCAAGAGCCATTCGCTCATTTATAAGTTTGCTTTTCTTTTCTTTTCCGAATGAATGTAAATTTTATTCAATCAAAAGCTATGTACAACTAGTGCTTCTAGATCTAATATTGTTTGAGCTTATAAAAAACAGAGATAACTTTTAGTAAAAATTAGTATTGGAGCATCAAACATGCTTTTACAGTTATGAAAGAAAACATAATGTAAAACTATCTATGTGATTTTTATTTGAATGATCTCCTACAAGTTATCACAGGAATTTCCTTGGACATCCGTTTTCAATTTATCTTCACAAAATAGCATTCAAATATAAAAAGTGATCAAACGAAGTTTTATTGAAAAATAAACTATACATTTGTATCATTTAGGTTAATTAATATGAATTTAGAATTTAGCATTAAGAGATGAGGTTTGGGATATTGTTTTCAAATTTTCAATCAAGTTAAGTACGTAACTAACCACAGTAACGTATGTACCTAGTAGTATATATGGACACTTTTGATCGTTTGCCGATCCTTGTGACAAAAACTTAAAAGGGGGGTATTTGGGAGAATTGCCCCACTTTTTATTCAACAAATTATATTAGCTGAAAATATGTACCCCTACTGATTGAGTAAACCCTCAATTTTACCAACATAAGAGTGAATGTGCATAGAGATTGTAGGGGAAAAGTGAAAAGATATAGGAAAACACATACTAAATAAAGAAGGTAAATTGTAAAAAAAAATTAGAAACTAACAAATCTTAGCCGAATATTCTCAAAGATTGACAAGGCAAGGATTATCAAGTCCAAGAATGAGATCTCTTAATGACAGGCTTGGTCTGTTTGTCCTCTTCCAATGAGATCATTCCAAGATGAGAAGGATCTTCCAACATCATCTTGGCGACCAAGTAACCAGCGATGGACCATGTCTGAAACTTCCTCGCCTGTTTTCCAATGAACCTTCCCGACTTGCCGTCATAGTACTCCGGCCAACCGTCTTTCAGCAACCGTGACTCCGCCAGGTCTATGGCCCGTCTCGCTATCTGTGGCCGTCCCGTCTTTATGCACGCTGCTGTCAATAGCCACAAAAGCACTGCGCGATCGCCGGATAGAAAGAATCAGAAAAAAAAAAGAACAAATATAATTATCATTACATGAAAGCAAATAGTAATAAGCAATTAGAGGATATACATTTTGTGGTAGCCACATACAATTTATCTACCAAAAGCTATTTCTTTTTCCAATGAAATAAATCAAATACTTTATACTTTATGATGAATTTTGACTAATGATAACACTTTCCGTAAAGAAGAGTAGATTTATGCATTTTTTCCTCAATAATATTGTCTCCAACTTTTTAAGCCTAAAACTTATTTATATAGCTTTCTAAACACACTACTTTACGACAGATCAACGCTATTATAAATTTTGACTTTCACAAAGTAAAAAAATATGTAAATTTTTAAACTTTCATCATAATCTAAACGAGAATAATTTCAAGAAAGGAAAGAAAAGAGTCACCTGGCCAAGAACCTCCGTTATGGTAACTCCACCGAGTATTCTTAGGGTCACAACCAGTAACGATCCTCCACTCATGGCTCTCAATAGCCGGATGACAAATCTTAACCGGCATCTCTCCGACAAGCTCTTCCCATCGTTCCTCGATCAAGTCCATGATCGCCGCCGACTGCTCAGGCGTGGCTAAAGAAGCAAGGATCGCCACACAGTTGCCAAGAGCGAACCACCTGAAATCCATACGAGCTGGACTGACGTTTCCTATGAAGTAGCCGCCACGGAGAGGCATGAAGTCGAAGACCCACTCAGGGATCGAGTCAGGGATGACGTTGAACTTGTTGACCGCCGTGTGTGAGTACTCCTCCGTCTTGTAACGGTAAATGTCGTTGAGCTGCTGAAAATCCAGCCAGAAATAGCTTCTCATGTGAAAGCTAAGCGCGTGTAGCCGCTTAGATATCCTCTCCATGAACTCTTTCCCTTCCGTGTCGTGCTTTAGCATCGACATTGCTGATCGGAGAGCCATGAAGAAGAGAGCTTGGATCTCTATCGGGTACCCATAAACCCCCTGCGCACGCAAGACTCCGTCACGTTAGACATTAGTTCGCTATACAAACCGAACCGAACCTAACTTGTCTTGAAAGCACAAAGAAACCAAACCAATACGGAAATAGCTAAATAATACACTAAACTTATGTTTTGAGCTAAAATATATTAGAAAATAGGTTTAATTATACTCCTTTTATTTCAAAGTAAGTGTAGTTCTAGAAAAAAAATCATTATAAAACAAATAATTTTTTTGATTTAATGTATATTTTGAATTAATTTATTTATTTTACCCTGATTAAATAATAGCTAATAATGAATATTATAAAATTTCAATAGTTAAATAAGAATAAAATTAAAATATTAGCTATTTTAATTTATATGAAAATTCAAACATATAATTCTAAACAGAGGGTATCAAATAATATTATTAAAAAAATATGGTTCATCAAAACCGAATAACTTGATCGAAGAACTGAACCAAACTAAACCAAAAATATGTAAAACAAACTAAACCGGAAATATTAATTTTAATTAAACCGACCGATTTTTCAACCCTACCAACTCTTATTGATCTGGATGATAGAGAGAAAGAGAGAACTATTACCATTCTTCGGTCGACCATGGAGCAGCCATCAGCGCAAAGCAGTGTCGGGAATGTATCGAAACCCTCGGAGAGACAAAGAGACAGAATGAGTCTCATGCCCTTTTGACATTCAGGTGTTTCAGCTAGAGAAAGGTCTCCGGTTGATTTTGTATAGGCTCTGAGGAGAATGATCCACCAGAAACCTGAGTCAACCGGAGCCACTCTTCCAATCGCGCTCTCTCCAAAGTCAGCAATGACCGTGTCTGTTTTCTTGATCGGGTCGTGAATGACCTTGAAGCTAGCAGGCATCGCGCCTTCTCCAAGCTTGAACCTGTCGATTCTTTTCTCCCTTCCTTGGATTTGAATTGTCATGAGCAGGAAGTTCTTGACTATCTCTGGCTCTCCGTTCATTAGGAAAGCTAGTGCGCTTGGAACAAAATCTCTTACGAAAACCTAATAAAACATTTTAAATAAAATTAGAATTCATTTATTCAAAGGTTTCTTTAGAGACGTTTATGCAAAATATATTATAAAAAATACATTTCAGTTATACAAAATAAATAAATAAAACATTCGCTTATTACAAATCAGAAACGTGATTGGTCAAGACCCGACGTCATCATGAACCATTTCAAAACAGAGCTTCAGACATAACTATGAGACACACCAATAAACGATACCTGGTCATAGTTCAAGACTTCCTCAGAAGCATGGTCGTAGGCAGCGATAGTACCAACCGGTTGGCCACGGAAGTGAACCAAAGATCGCCGTAGAGCATCCCAAGCCTCGGCGACCATAGGATGAGGCTCGAACGAGTTTCTGGTGGACGAACCTGGAGTTTCCCATCCTGACCGGCCACCGGGAGAATTGACGCCGCTGTCCAGGATTCCCATTTCGCTGAACGACCTCTCGTCGAACGACCTTTTGCGTTCAATGTTTAGCCTCGGCCGGTCAAGTAACCGAGATAGGTCGTCCACATCTGATAACGAGCTTTGTGAGTTTACTCGGAGATCGTCCATGGGGAATGACAAACTTTGTTTCAAGTATAGATCTGGAACACACGAAAAAAGGTAAAAGTTATTAGAGCGTTCTTGGGAAATGATTTGTTTAAATTTCTGTTAGATGAGGATCTTGGAACGTAACGAAAACATTAAAGATTAGGCTTATCTAGATAAAAAAAATATTAACAACCATTAGTACTGTTGTTATGGGTGTAAAAAGATTATCGTTAAAACAACGATACGTAGAAAAAACAAAGAATACTGT
This sequence comes from Raphanus sativus, assembly GCF_000801105.2. Classification (NCBI taxonomy): domain Eukaryota; kingdom Viridiplantae; phylum Streptophyta; class Magnoliopsida; order Brassicales; family Brassicaceae; genus Raphanus; species Raphanus sativus. Next base: position 10,054,832 of record NC_079511.1, read on the forward strand.
AAAGGTTCGTGTAGCTAGTCTGTAGCTCAGATCTGAGAAGGAGAGGATAGAACGGACCTTTAAAGACGGAGAAAAACCCGGCCGGCGAGAGGTAATACGAGAGAGAGAGAAGAAGAAGAGAAAAAAGGAAAACGAAATGAAGAAGTGTAATATATATAGAGGAAGAGGAGAAACGACGAACGTGGAAAGTCTCTCGTTTTTCTCTCTCGTGGAGAGAGAAATAAGAGACAAGGCTAGTTGCTTTTGTCGTAGAGGGAAGGTTATTGGAGCGTGGTATTCACGGGAAAGAAAACGACATCGTTTTATTCTGACAATCTAGCCTGGCCGAATATGCATCGATTGGGCCACTGGACTTTTCGCCGGGTTCGATCGGCGTTATCGACTTTTTTTATAAGTATGTGTTATTATTAGTCTTTTAAATATGGCTTTAGTTATTGTAGAACCAATCAAAATTCGCCAATGTGTATATCCTGTCGGAATTCAAGATCCCACTTATCTACTCACGATTTTATTCATTATTGTTTCGAGCAAGTTGGACTCTGAAATTACCAGTTTGTATCGTTTGCTTAGTAAGTATTTTTTTTACAAGTATTAAATACGTGTAAATACGCAAAAATGTTTTTCTTTTTGGGTGGTTTGGTTTACACGCAACATATGTGGATAGGATAGGATCGGATCTATTAGTGAGGAAGTATATATACGAAGAATAAACTTTCGTCACGCTGAATTAGCGTTTTCCAAATTTAGGCAATATACTCTTTAGGAGACACATTAAGTTCTGAGTGAAATAATAGCTGTCGCATTACTTGTTCGTCAAATCAAATTAAATGTTTCTTATAGTACTGTACTTAACAAGAAAATAAAGATACTAAACGATACTCCAAACCAATTTATCAGATAAATGACATTACTTCGTAAATCAATCATGATTAGGAAAGTTGATTATTGCGTAAATGGTTGATAAAACTTTTATCATTGCAAGTTGTCAAGTTGATATGTAGCTATATTTCCATCAAATAAAACGTGGATTTGGCAAAATATAACTGTCAGTGGAGCCTGGTGGTGCATGCGAGTCACGTGGACGATGTTAAATCAGAGATATGTGTTTTTGCTTTCAAGTCAGGCCCTATAGTCGATAGCAGCTGAGATGAGAGAGTGAGAGGTATTGATCAATTTTTTTTAGAGGTATTGATCATATCTTCGTCTATTTCACCCGTTTGGCTATATAAATTGACCTGATTTACATCTGTGTGCAAAACCTTATTTGTTTCATGGCTTTTAATATATACTACTACTAGAGCTTTGAAATTTCCACTTTGTAGTACAAAAAGTGGAATACATATTACTTTTTATATACAAATTATAATTAAAAGCCGTGTAGTTAAATACTTCTTCGTGTTTTGTTAAATACGTAGTCATCAAGTCCTTTCGTCAAAAAAAAAAGTACCTGGTAATCGAAGGGGGGGGGAGTACAAAAAGCGGAATACATATTACTTTTTATATACAAATTATAATTAAAAGCCGTGTAGTTAAATACTTCTTCGTGTTTTGTTAAATACGTAGTCATCAAGCCCTTTCGTCAAAAAAAAAGTACCTGGTGATCGAAGGGGGGGGGGGGATTTTATCTTCTTGGTATTCAAGATTTAATTATGCATGCGTGTAAATTTAACAAAAGACATATTTTCACATAGATTCCGCAAAGTCTTTCGATGACAGATTATAATACTATTGCTACTTGCTAGCTATCATAGAATATTTTCACCAGATGAATGGGAGGTTTACGTTTATTTCACCGTCTTAGGATTATATAACAATATGATTGTCCATATACAACGCAAAATTGATAGATTATTCTACTATACTCAAAAAAGATATACAACGCAATATGCATAAATGTTTTTTACAATGCAATATGCATTGATGTTTCGGATAAGTATGTGTATGAAACAATCTATCAAAAAGCATGCGGTACATGAAGTGACATAAAAGTGATTAGGGCGTCAATGAGAAGGCACTCAAAATAAGATCACTATAGTATAATATTCGAATGAAAAATTGACATTATATTTAAAATCAAGAACAAGTATAAGAATGAAACCAACATTGGACAGAGAGGTAATATACATATCATCGATCTTTATTGACTAATAGATAGCTTTACAAGAATTTGATGTGTAGACAGAACACTAAAAGCAGAAGAATCCATGGTGTCTGCCTGAATCTTTGGTCTAACATTCTTCAACCGAGTGTGTAGAGGCGAAATGAGATGATGAACCTTCTGATTCCCTACAAAGCAAATAATTGAACCGATGACTTGTTGCCTGCACAAACCCAGGGGACGCATTGCTTGGGCTAGTCTGATATGGTAGCATCATCTTGTTGAGAGATGATATGTTTGAGTAAAATGGTGAGTCCAACGAGCCTATACAGGTGGTGTATAATCTTTGCGATGAAGACCGCAACGGAGAGGCTGCTTGTTGCCCGAAATCGGCAGATATATGGCTGACATTTATTGGCGATGGCCAGCTTACATCAGAGGCAGACCCAAAAGATTGTTGATTGTAGGACGAGATCGTGTGCAAAATTGAGGATCCCACAGGAGGAGGGTTTATATGCACTAAAGATGATCCTGCAAGGAGCGACGTGCTCTCTGAAGCTGATGGCTTGTCCGTGCTTATTCTTGCATCCTGTTTACACACTGGGCAAAACGTTCTCCATGATGTAAGCCACAAGTCTACACAAGTGGCATGAAACTCTGTAGACACCAAAAGGCCATAGAATCATAAGTTAGTTTGTTTCTAACAAAATATGTTTAAATCCCATATACTTAACTGTGACAGCAAGGTAAGACTCTAAGCTTTTCCCCAACAATGTAGTCTTCGAGGCAAATAGCGCAAGACAAAGCAGTTGTGATGTATCCACGTACAGAAGTGAAAGTAACACTCGGCATTGCTTTCACCATCCTACGGCTCATCCCATGGAACTGGGATGTATTGTTTCTACGTGATGTGCAACGCCTATAGATGAAGAGACTAATGGTTAGAACAAAAAACATGATCAGTGATACGACCAATGCTGTGCTCCCGAACAAACACCACCATGAGTCCTCCAAACGAGGGACCAGCATGAATCTTGTTTCCACCAAACCAGCGTACTTCTTGAATGTTTCTCCTGCTGCTTTCGACACAAAAACTGCTTGAATGTTTATACCATACTCTGAAAAATAGATCCCAAAATCAAAATTTGTAAGCATCTGTTGTGATGGACATGAGAAGAAACAGATTAACAAATTAGATGAATAGAAAGAAAAACACAGATATTTAACGTGGTTCTCCAATTGGTTACATGCAAGACTACTTTTTGATGGAGAATCTTACAAAGATCTGTCTACACAGGAAAATCATATTTAGTTTTCTCTCCGGCTGCTGCCAAGGTTTAGAGGAGGTACAAAACTTATATAGTTGTGTCCTAGAAACCCTAGCACTAATGGGCCTCAAAAGACTAAGGCCTAAAAGATTTAAGGCATTATTCAACAAATCTCCGCCTTGATTTGAATCCTCGAGAATAAGATGTACCATAATGCATTTCTTCGTGCTCATAATATTTTTAGTCGCTCGGTGGTTTTTAATATATGCTAGAATTGGTAGTATTCAATTAATGATTTTTGAAACTTGTGGATTGTTAGTTTGTAACATTTTAATGATTTTTATAGTAAACAAAACTAAAACTATACCTTTTTGTGCACCAACTAAAACTATACTTAAAAACACTTTTTAATAAAATAAACGTTCATATGAAAATCTTAGGTATTTTATAATAGAAATTCTAGCTAGATTTGAGAATTAATTAGAAGTATGTAATCAATCCAACTTTCACATTTGACACTAAAATAGTCCAGCTCGCATTTATATCAAAAATCTAAATAATTACCATAGCTTTTTTTCTTTGTGATCATCTTATGTAGTACACTCAAACCAGGTCCAGTATATTGTATAAACAGTATGCTGAAAAAACTTGATGATCTCGTTAAACTTTTTGATAAAGTGATTGATAAAACAATATGAGTATACAATTTTAAAATATCATAAGAGTTAATAATATATTTTTACTAAAAACAATGAGTTTTATTTAATTATTTAAACTAAATTTTAAATGTGAAATATTATTATTAAAAAAAAATATTTTAAAATATAAAATTTATTTTTGGATATAAATATAATTTTTGATATCATTAAATAAAATAATTTAATTCATTATTTATTTATTGATAAAGCAGTAAATGATTCATATATAATATATCATAAAAATTAATAGATGACATATAATTTATTTATTTCTAAATAATATAGATATGTTTATTGTATAATATATATATATATATTATTTTATGTTTTTAATATAAATATTGAATGATATGTATAATTATATAAACTATAGTATATTTTAAATGTGAAATATTGTTTTAAAAATATATATATTTTTTTTGATTATGGACATATTTTTATATTACTAAAGAAAAATAAATTAATTATATATAGTTATTTTGAATTTTTTACATACTCTAATTGCAAATGCTTTACCAAAAATTTCATATGAAATTATTGAGTAAATACCAATTAAAAAACATTAGCATCTTGTAAATATTTTTCTAAATGTTTTTGTAATAAATATTGATTGAATAATAATAAATATAATATTTATGCTATTGTTTTACCAATCAAGCTCTTATTCTCCTCTAGAGTCGTTTTCCAATCTCGATCAATTAATGTATTACATAGCAATTTGCACCTTGTGTTTCGTTCTTTATATTTTAGTAAAAAGAACTGTATAATGACTTTTGTTTTAGATTTTTTTTTCTGCATGGAATCATTATTCTCATTCTTTTTCTGTCAACTATCTATTTATATAAAGTTCACTTTACTCTCTCCTCTTTGCACCACCTAAGATGCCACATCAGAAACTAGAGTGTTCTCGCGCTGACACGTGTCTAAACATAAAGCTCTGCGTTTCATTAATCTGTAAACCAATTGAGTCAGGTTTTATCTATTTCTGGGCCTTTGTTATGATTTTTTTTTGTCAATTGGGTCTTTGTTATGTTATTGTCAAGCCCGCTGGCGAACACGCATTCATCGCCAATTAGGTTTCTCACCGTCTTCATCGTCAGCCATCTTGGATACAGATTTCGTTAACTCGACTTGACTATTCAGTTCGATTGGGATCCCATACCAACACCGAGTACAGACCTTCATCTTCCATTTCAGCCTCGACCTTCTATCTTTCCAATTTGACGGTTACAGTTATCAGACCCCATGTGTTGTTAATCCCGACCATCCACTATCGGTATTAACTTCCACTATTTATTAGCTCTCTAAAATATAAAACCGCCATCACTAAACTCTCTTGGGCTTCTACTCTCCCAATCTATATAAACAGATGGTTCATAACTCTCCTCTTTTCACCGTAAACACACCTTCAGAAGCTTAATTTAGTGTTTCTCTTCCAGATTTTTTTTTTCGGAAGCTTCAAAGAGGTATCAAACATCGGCAGCCATGGCTATTATTGAGCACCAACGTTCAGAAGATTATGACCCAGGCAACTGTACGCTACTCGGATCTTCTCTATTTCATATAGTTGTTGTTTGACTACTTTCTCTCTTTCTATTCATTGACATAATTCTGCTTTGTTGTGGTTTCAATGCATCTAAAACTTGATTTTCTTCAAAGTGGAAGCTTTAGAACCACTGATTTTCTTAGGGTTTGTAGTAGGTGCTCTGATTCGTGTTCTATTCATTTTGTATTTGTTATGCAGAAAGCTCAGATCCAGATTTGGCTATTTGAGCAGAAATGAGGACTTAAGGAAGAATTAATGTAAGCAATCATATTTTCTTCTGTGCTACACATCTGTTGCTAATGACATAAGTATGAACTATGTAATTCCTTAGTTAGTTGCCTTGGAAAATCGAGTTTGAATACATGATCAACACTATGACTAACACTCCAATCAGGGGCGGACCCACTAAGGAAGGAGTGGTGTCAAGTGACACCACAGAAAGTTAATAAATTTTTGATTTGTGCATAGATTACATAGAGAATTCTTGCTAACTCCTACTTGACAATTTTTTTACTTAAAACATATATTGACCCCACATAAAGTTGGTGCTGGGTCCGCCACTGACTCCAATGCAGTTTTTAGAAAAGTATGGTCAGAAACTCAATTTCACTTTCCTACGCTTCTTGCCAGGTCTGTCAAAAAAAATCAAGGATTGATTGTTTCAGTTTTTTTTTTTGGTATTCTTTATAATTAGTGTGTTGGCGTTTGGATCCAAAGAGAACATTGATCCTTCCAAATACCAATATTCTTTGCTATAGTAAGTCTAATTTGTATTTTGTCGGTTTCATAATATTTGAAGTTACTTTTCATGTATTTTTCCATGTATCAGTTAATAGGATTACAGCTTCTCGAGACCTCGGGGAAAATTAAAATTTAATAGATCTGTTGGCAAAAAAAGGTCGAAGGAGTTCTTGAGAGACGATGCCGCTGGTTCCAATATTTCTATTTTGTGGTCAGTCGTCACTGTTCTGAAAACTGTAAACCCACTTTGGTTAGCTTCCGTCACATGGAAGTTAAGAGGTATTACCATACCTTTACCGGGAAAAATGGTTGTTTCCTCGAGCTAGAATTAGACCCCCACCATGTTGATTCCTATCTCAAGTTAGCTATAGAGATTCTCAAATGGAGTGACAAATGTAATTTTTTTAAGCATGAGTGAATACTCTGTGTATAACATTGAGCGAAGTGCCTGCTCAAATCTAAGTATTCACATTAAAAAAAGTCATGTAAATGGTAACCACTTTCTTTAAATCAACATTGAAGCTTGTGGCAAAGTTACCATGACTTGAACCCATTTGACCAGTGGAAGGTTCTAACCTGGACGCTCACATGAACATATTAACCGTTCTAGCTGTCTCTGGTGGTACCACCGGGACATAATCACTTGCTCACTCCACTCGGAAACCATAACACAAATCCAATGTTCCTACAATTTGTCATACCAATCCTTCCTACCTTCGATTGTGTAGATCATATTGATGATAATTTTCAGACACTCTTCATAATATCTACTAAAAATTACTTTATGTTTTAACGTATAGTAATCAGTATCCAAACCGTCAAATACTAAACAGGTCTGTAGATGAAGTTAAGATAAGATCAGAATTTGGGCTTCTTTAGCAGGCCTATAAATAAAGTTTACACATGGGTTCTGTTTACACAAGTCCATTCACTTAGTTAATTGAATACGTATTATGAATACATACATAGCCGGTCTGTATTAGTATACTGTATACATAAATAATGTGGTCAGCATTATTGTCGATTGGAGTTGCCTTGGTATATAGTTTGAACGGTACTCCTCATGTTTCATACAATTTTTAGGTATCTTACGGTACAAGCTATTATCCAAAATCTAAAATGGGTTGATTTCAGCATGAATTATTTTTGATATACGCACAGGTTAAAGTAGACTTTAAAATAAGGACACAGTCCCTTATCCTAACGTCATAGCTACATCTTCAGAGAATTTGCAATGTAAGAATTTTAATAGTTTTAGTACCTCAACATCATGTTGCTTAGTTGAGTTTGTATCATCCGTTCAACAGTCCTGTACATGCTTATTACATTTTTGTGATCATACAGCAGTTTCAGCAAGAGCATCTCGACAAGCCCGTATGCTCAGACGATCAACAAAACCGCAGCAGACAATCCCAGATGGTTAGTCACCTCCATATTCTAATCAGAAGTATTTTTTGATTGTCAGATACACAGTAGATTAACTCATTATTTCGTTTCTTAGCTAACAAGCAACTAATGAAAAAACGTGGAGGAGGAAGACCGTGTATTATTTCAGGTACATCGATCAGTCTGAAAAATGATTCTTATATATATATACTGACTCCATTAACACCAATATTTACATCCCTTCAGAAGCATCTGTTTCAGCCAACGCTCTCCTTGACGATAATCACCGTCCATGGCTGTCTCTTACTTACCTCTCCAAATTGGACACACTGCAGACCATCCCTAAATAGCAATACATAGACTCAGCTCAGGTATAATCGTGTTGTTTGAGCATAGTTATTTATATTTTCTAAGTAAGCAACCACTTGAAAAAATATTGAGAGGTAAATTTCCTAATATCCTTGAAAGTTATAAATTAAATGGTCCTAAAGCCAAAATAAAATTCAAACAAAATGTACATGTAACATTTATTTTACATAAACTTATATAACTTTAATTATTTTATATGTTTTTCATCAAGAAATACATAATTTTAAATAATAGAAAATAGTAAATTTTGAGTGGTAAAAATTCAATATGTTAGACAAAAAATAAAAACAAAAAATATTAAAACCTACATTTTGGAAAACTGTCTAATGATTTATGTTTTAATAATATTAATATATGTAAATATATATGTATATATAATACTGAAATAAATAGAAAATATAATTAAAAATAAATATTATATAAAAATCTCGGGCGTAGCCCGGGCCGACCCTAGTATCTTTATATATAAAGAAGACCTTGCTTCTCTCCCAGACCTGCCAGCTCGGACGCCACGTCACAAATTGGAGCTCTGCGGTGTCGACACGTCAGATCCGCACCGTTTTACTAAAGCGTTGTTTTATGTTTACGGGCTTTGCGGTGGGCTTCGTCCAGCGCTTCTTTTGCGGCCCGTCGACACAGTCTCCTAATCAAAAGCTCTCCTTCGTGTTCTTCGATTCTCTTCGATCGTACGGGGACGATCCAGATTCTGTAACGGTATGCGTTGTGATTTCTTCGTCTTTAATCCTATTAATTCGTAAGCCCACTCCGAAACCTTCAATTGCGTTGTTCGTCGGTGAAATCGGGTATAAGTATGTTAGTATCTCTTCTCTGTAAATCGCGATCTCCACATCTCTCTGCTGCTCATCTAACTCATATTCATCTCTCTTTATGGCGAACTCGAAGATAATGCCAGTTTTTATGGTTTAGTGTTTGGGATTATGTACCTGTTGTTGGTTAGATCTTAAAAAGCTCGAATCTTTACTGGTGTCTTTTTTTGTATATATGAAACTCCTAAATACGAGTCTTCACCACAGTGCTAAGTTTTGCAGTGCGTTGACACGCTTCGCACTGGTCTAGCCATGGGCGCGGATCGAGGAATCCACGTTGAGGCCGATTCTAGCTTCCTCCCTTTGACGATTGCTAAGATCTTGAGGGGCCTCGCTGATGTCGAGTATCCTGGATAGATTTTCCTCGGGAAATAGGTACGTAACACTACAAGAAAACTGCTCGATTCCCAGGGAAGATATCCTCGGAATGTCGTCGGAATTCACGTATTCCGACGACAAACCCAGGAAATGATCCGTCGGAATAATATCGTCGGAATAACGTAAGTCGTCGGAATTCCCTCGGAAATTTGTGACGAAATTCCGACGGAGACTTTTTCCGAGGGAATTCCGAGGAACACCTACGGTGATCCCATTGTCGGAATATCCCTCGGAATTTTCCGAGGGAATGTCCCTCGGAAAACACTGTCGGAAAATTCCGAGGAACTCTCCCTCGGAATATTCCGAGGGATATTTCCTCGGAAAATTCCGAGGAAACTGTTCCTCGGAATTTTCCGAGGGAATATTCCTCGGAATTTTCCGACGGAATACTCCCTCGGAAAATTCCGAGGAACACTTCCCTCGGAAATTTCCGAGGGCCTTCGTTCCTCGGAATTTTCGTAAAATATAATTTATATTAATAAATAAATATTAATTTATTTCTTATTAATTAAATTGGAAAATTAATTATTAAATTCGAAAATTAATTATTAAATTGAAAATTAAAATAAAAAACATAATATAAATAGTTCAAAAGTAATATTCATACAAAACAGAAAATAAAAATAAAGTTTAAAACATAAATTAAAGTTAGAACTACTCGTCCTCGTCGACGTCGAAGTTCTGGTCCGGGAATTGCCTCATGAAGGCCGCCATCATCTTCTCACTCCGCCTCCTGTCTGCCTCTCTAGCTCTCTCTTGAGCCGCCATCTTCTCCTCCAACTGACGGATGCGTTCATCCTTATCCTTCAGTTGATCCATCAGAGTAGGATCAACTGGCACCTGAGACGTAGGAGGAACCGATTTGGATCGACGACCCAAACCGACCAAACGTCCCTTCTTCTTTGGAATCGCCTGAAAAAGAAAATTTAAAATCTTAATCATAGAAAAAATTTTTAAAATTAATAAGTAAATTGATATTTACAAAATATCTTACCGATTCAAGAAGCTCGTTGATTCGGACTTGAGAGAGGGCAGTGGACTCAGTAGATGTGGCGTCAAGATCGAGATCGGCCTGGATCTGGGAGAGACGGGCCTCCTCGTCTTGTGTCATACTGTCCACCAGGGAGACAACCTCCTGCGCAAGACCGTCATCAATCTGGCCCGTGGTCTTGTTGGTGTGGATCCTCTTGTACAAAGGGAAATCACCCACGGGCTCACCTTCATTTTCTTGCGCCTAGGAAAACACATAAATTCAAAAAAAACATTAGAAAGCAGAAAAATTAAAAATTTACAATTAAAAAGAAAAGGAGTTTGAACTTACCATCTTGTCTGCGAGAGTGGGAATAGACTGAGCACCCAAATTGTGCTTGTACATGCCCTTCCCGCCACGATCGCTCTTGCGGTTGGCGGAGTTGGTGTTAGAGACCTGCTTCGTCGAGTCCTTGTCCCAATGGACACACAACTCCTCCCAAGTGGTCATGTTGATCCACTTTGGGACCTTATAATGAAAAAAAATTTTTTAAAGTTAAATAGAATTAAAAAAATATATTAATAAAGTTAAAAAAAAGAAAATACCTTATCCGCTAGCCACTTCTGCTTCCATTCATATATTTGCCCGGAATATGAATCCATACATTTGTGGATGAAGGCGTTGCGGATGAACGTCGTGTTATCCGGATGCCAGTTGAACTCTTGCTGGAAAAAACAAAACCTGATTAGTAGAAATAAAATTTCAAAGGAAAAAAATAGAAATTTTTAAAAGTTAGAATACTTACAGCAAACTGACGAAACCAGAGCTCCTGCTCATCCCTCGGCATCACTGTGAAGGTTGCGTATCCCTTCTTGAGGTCGGAATACATCATCCTGTTGATCCAAGCGCTGATCCCGTTATGGGATCGGTCGAACCTAATACATAGGAAACAACTTATTAAAAATGAATCTAATTTTTCAAATAAAGAAAATTAAACTTTCACTTACCAAGTCTGACCGGGTTCCCTAGGATACAGAGTGAGATAAGGGAGATGGTCACGACCTGGCTGTTGCACCAGCTGTGCAACAGTCATCACTCCTGGAGCGACATGAGGCTCGGGAATGTCTGGGAAGTCGTGAGGAAGATGAGGGGCCGCAGCGGGAGAAGGAGCCGCATGCTGAACCATAGCGGGACGGGGGCTCTGCGATGAGGATGACGAACCCCGAGACCGGCTAGACGAAACCCGAGAATCCGAAGGGGTCGTCGAAGTAGCGCGGCCTCGCGGTGGGGCCCGACGAGATCGAGCCCTCGCACTCTGGTCACTAGAATCCCTATAATTTTTTAAAAATAATGAATTAAAATTAATAAAATTTATTTTTTAAAATATATATTTATAAATTATAAAAACAGCTAAAATGATTTATAAATTAAAAAAATGTCTTAAGAATTATTAAATAACTTATAAATTATTTATAAATTTCAAAATATCTAAAAAAATATTAAATGACTTTTAAAATTATTTATAAATTATAAAATTTGCTAAAATAATTTTTAAATGACTTTTAAAATTATTTATAAATTATGAAATTTGCTAAAATAATTATAAAATGACTTTTTAAATTTTTAAAAATTTTGAAATTAACTAAAATAATTATTAAATGACTTATAAAATTTTTATAAATTATAAAGTAGCCAAAATAATTACTAAAAAATTGAAACCCTAAAATTAATCAAATCTAAAATCAAAACCTAATCAAACCCTAAAATCTAATCAAAACTTAACATCAAAACCCTAATCCTAATCAAAACCCTAATCCTAATCAAAACCCTAATCCTAATCAAACCTAATCAAACCCTAATTCTAATTAAAACCTAATCTACTCAAATTCCCTAAAATCTAACAAAATTCCCTAAAATCTAACCTAGAACTAATAAGAGAGGGGGAGAAGAGAACTTACATGGAGGAGGGAGAGATTAGGGGAGTGGGGGTGGAGGGGGAGCCCGAATATCAAGAGGGAGAGGAGGAGGAGCCGGAAATCGCCAAGGGAGAGGAGGAGGAGCCGGAAATCGCCAAGGGAAAAGAGAGAAAAGAGAGAAATGGGGAAGAAGATCCGCAGATCTGGTTTTACCCCGAAAATTCCGACGGAAAATGAAACCCTCGGAATTCTGTCGGAATTTTCGGTTTACGAACCGGTTTACCAGAATTCCGACGGAATTCCGAGGGATTCAGGAATTCCGTCGGAATTCCCTCGGAATTATGGGTTCCTCGGAATTTCCTGGGAAATTTCCCAGGAAATTCCTAGGAATCCTATGGTTCCTCAGAATTTCCTGGGAAAATTCCCAGGAAATTCCGAGGAACCATAGTTTAGGGGTTCGGATTAATGATTTACAAACTTTAGACCGTTCCTTGAACAATTTGGCAGTTTTCTCAAGACTTATATTGATAGTACATGACAAATAAACATTCAAATTACAAAATGATTGAATCGAGTATAAGTATTGTCGTTTAGGTTCATTAAAGTGTATAAGTGTTTATCTTGCATTGCTGTTTGGGGATCTCGGTGCAACAATCGGAAAAGTGGCCATTAATTGGTACAACACCAATGTCTTGTCCCATAATCAATTGAAGACACTTACTAAGGCTTACGTAAGTCTTCTGGGAACCGTAAATTGGTGTTTTCGATTCTAAATCCTTATTCCCTAGGAATTTCCTGGGAAAATTCCCAGGAAATTCCGACGAAATGCTGAATTCCTAGGAATTTCCTGGGAAAATTCCCAGGAATTTCCCACGAAATGCTGATATCCGTCGGAATTTCCTGGGAATTTTCCCAGGAAATTCCTAGGAATCTATACCCTAAAATCAAATCCCTAAAATCTGATTTTACAAGGTAAAATTCCGAGGAAATTCCGAGGAAACCCTCAAGATCCTCGGAATTTCCTCGGAATTCTGAAAAAAAAAAAAAAAAAAAAAAAAAAACTATACTACTCTCCAATCTCTGGTTCATCCTCTGAACCCGAGTCACCATCATCACCACCAGATGAATCTGAATCTGGATCTTGGTGAAACTCTCCAATCTCTGGTTCATCTTCGACGTGAACAACGGCTTCGTCTCCAAAATCGGTGAAATCGATAACAAGATCAACTGCAGCTACATCTCCTGCTGCACTTAAGTTGCCGGATGTGTTTGGTTGGAGTGGGTCTTCCAACTCAGAACTTCCTTGAACTCGGCTTCTCGGGTTGAGTGCTGTAACAGTAACCCATGGATCATCTCTGTTCGTAACCCGGGGGTATTTGATATAACAAACCTGTAACATTTTTAAATTTGTTAATTAAGTATGAATGATGATGAAGCAAATATTGAAAATAATTGACATATATATTTTTAATTACCTGATCGGCCTGAGAAGCAAGAATGAAAGGATCATAATATGGCAGTTTTCGCCTCGAATGTACTGATGTGACACCAAATGCATCTGTTGTGACACCTCGATCCGGAGTGTTGTCGTACCAGTCACAATAGAAAACTGTGCACCGCAATCCAACCATGCCCGGATACACGATTTCCAAAATCTCGCGTATGTTTCCGTAGTATACATCATCTCCAGCTGCAGAGCAAACGCCAGCATTATAAGTCTTACTCGAACGTCTCCTCTTAGAAGTTGTGAATGCATATCCCCGAGAAGCAAATCTCGGATATGACTTCACAACATACTTTGGGCCCCAAATCATCTCGCGTAGCCAATCATTAATTGTTTCACCTCTGGCCATACCATCAGACACCTATTAATAAAACATATGTTAGTATAAAAATTTGGTAAATAGTATAAAAATTTATTTTCTGCACTCACATAAGTACGCATCCATCCAGCAAATTCTCTCATCTTCAGTGCTTCTAGTTCCTCCTCTGTGGCGTGTCTATATTCGAACCGCTTTTCCGCCATGAAAATCCTGTACATATTATGATAATATAAAAATTTGAACTTGCTAAAATAAATATTAAAAATAATATTTAAATTTTGTACCTCTCGTATTGAAAAACATCTTCGCAGTTGGTGAGCAAATATATTTGCAATTGACTGTGTTCCTCTTCAGTAAGTTGACGGTTCTTTGGTTTTCCGCTGAGTCGTCCAACATCTGTGAAGATGTCTGGAACCGTAACATAATATGTTGCCCTTTCGCCTCTATCATCATGCCGAGCGGGTTTTCTGCTTTTCGTCTGCACTTCTCCTGGAAAGTAGTGCTCCGCAAAGTTTGAAGTTTCTGCTCTGATAAACTGTGCCACTATAGAACCTTCTACCCTACTTAAATTTTTCACCATTTTCTTTAGATGAAACATATACCGCTCATACAGATACATCCATCTATACTGAACAGGACCACCAAGTTCCAATTCTCTTGGCAGGTGAATAACAAGATGCTCCATAACATCAAAAAATGAAGGAGGAAATATCTTCTCAAGGTTGCACTTAATCACGGCTATGTTAGTCTTCAAGTTTTCAATACATTCAGGAGTAACTGATCTCGTGCATAAATCTCGGAAGAAAGCACTTATCCCGGCAACTGCTTCATAAACATTCTTTGGTAATAGTTCCTTGAAGGCGAACGGAAGGAGGCGCTGCATCATTACATGGCAATCGTGACTCTTTAAGCCGGTAAACTTTCCTTCCCTTCTGTCGACACAGTTACCCAAATTAGATGCATAACCGTCTGGAAATTCCACATCCTTTGAAATCCAATCAAAGAACGCATCTTTGGCCGCTGCATCAAGTCGGTATATGGGAAAAGGAGCCCTGCCATTCTCATCAACATGAAGTTCTTCACGAGCACATATATCGACTAAATCCAGTCTTGACTTCAAATTATCCTTGGTTTTACCTTGAACGTTAAGGATCGTGTTCATCAGGTTGTCGAAAAAGTTCTTCTCAATATGCATGACATCTAAATTATGCCTCAGCAGATGATCCTTCCAGTATGGCAGATCCCAGAAAATACTCTTTTTGTGCCAGTTATGTAGATCTCCAACAGCATCTACCGGATAATGCACATGTCCACCCACGTCTGGGGTCCTTTCTGCACCAAAATCTCTTAGTTGTGTCAACATTTCTCTCCCACTGATTTCCGGTGTTGGATCATCAAACACCCTCTTGTTCTTCGTAAATAAATTCCTACTCCTGCGATATGGATGATCTGGTGGTAGGAATCTCCTGTGACAGTCAAACCAACACGTTTTCCTTCCATGTTTTAGTTGGAAAGCATCAGTGTTATCTTGACAATATGGACATGATAGCCTTCCATGTGTTGTCCATCCAGATAACATACCATATGCTGGGAAATCACTTATTGTCCACATAAGTACTGCCCGCATTTGGAAGTTTTCTTTACATGAAACATCGTACGTTTCAGCACCTTGACCCCATAGCTGTTGCAACTCATATATTAGTGGCTGTAGAAATACATCAAGTGATCTCCTAGGATGCTCTGGTCCGGGAACAAGAATGGAGAGAAACAAAAACTCTCGACGCAAGCACAAGTTTGGCGGTAAGTTGTATGGTGTGAGAATGACTGGCCATAGAGAATATTGTCTCCCATGCTTCCCAAATGGGCTGAAACCATCCGTACATAATCCAAGGTAGACATTTCTTCTTTCATACGCAAATTCTGGATAGGTCGATTGAAAATGCTTCCAAGCTTTTGCATCTGAAGGATGTCTAATCTCACCATCCGTTGAATGCTCCGCATGCCATCTCATTGGTTGCGCTGTGCGTTCGGACAGATACAACCTCTGCAACCTTTCCGTCAATGGCAAATACCACATCCTTTTATATGGCACTGGAACTCTTCCACCCGTATCTTTATAACGAGCCTTTCCACAAAATTTGCATGCATCCAGCTGCTCATCCGCCCTCCAATAAATCATGCAGTTATCCCTGCATACATCTATTACCTGGTACGATAAACCAAGACCAGCTACCAGTTTCTGAACCTCGTAGTATGAACCAGGAGCAACATTATCCTCAGGTAGAACACCTTTTACAAAATCAGCAATCGCATCCACACAGTCTTCAGCCAAATTATAATCGGATTTAATGCTCATCAGTCTTGTTGCAGATGATAAAGCTGAATGACCATCTCTGCAACCTTCGTACAAAGGTTGCTTTCCAGCATCCAACATATCATAAAATCTCCTAGCTTGTGTATTGGGTAAATCTTCCCCTCTAAAATGATCATTTACCATCTGCTCAGTACCTACACCATAATCTACGTCCATTCTAATTGGTTCTTCTAACCTAACCGCAGGTTGAGGTTCGCTAGTACTACCATATTCATAATCAGTTTCCCCATGATGATACCAAATTTTGTAACTCCGTGTAAACCCTCGAGTATATAGATGAGTCCAAACATCTAACTGTTTTATAACCTTCCTATTTTTACAAGTAGAACAAGGACATCTTAACATACCTGATTTAGCTTCCGGTTGGTTGAGAGCTTTCCCCATGAATTCCTTTAGACCATTTTCGAACTCTGGCGTAAGCAATCTCGTGTTCGGATCCATATGAGGTCGATCTATCCAAGAGCGATGATAATTATAAGAAGACATGATTTTTTCAATCAGATTCGTGTGTGCAAAATAGAATGAGAGAGGATGAAGATATGTAGTGAATGAAGAGGATGAGGGGTGCTTGCATTTATAGATTAAATCTGCCGATATTTCCCACGACATTCCCAGGAAATTCCGACCAACTAGCCGTTGCCGTCGGAATTTCCTCGGAATAATCAACGGCTCTATTATCCCTCGGAATTTCCTCGGAAATTTCCGAGGGATCTACCAGTCCGTCGGAATTTCCTCGGAAAATTCCGAGGAAATTCCGAGGAAACACGAAAATTGTGTTTCCTCGGAATTTCCTCGGAATTTCGTGGGAATATTCCGACGGACACATAGTCCCTCGGAATTTCCCTCAGCTCAGGTATAATCGTGTTGTTTGAGCATAGTTATTTATATTTTCTAAGTAAGCAACCACTTGAAAAAATATTGAGAGGTAAATTTCCTAATATCCTTGAAAGTTATAAATTAAATGGTCCTAAAGCCAAAATAAAATTCAAACAAAATGTACATGTAACATTTATTTTACATAAACTTATATAACTTTAATTATTTTATATGTTTTTCATCAAGAAATACATAATTTTAAATAATAGAAAATAGTAAATTTTGAGTGGTAAAAATTCAATATGTTAGACAAAAAATAAAAACAAAAAATATTAAAACCTACATTTTGGAAAACTGTCTAATGATTTATGTTTTAATAATATTAATATATGTAAATATATATGTATATATAATACTGAAATAAATAGAAAATATAATTAAAAATAAATATTATATAAAAATCTCGGGCGTAGCCCGGGCCGACCCTAGTATCTTTATATATAAAGAAGACCTTGCTTCTCTCCCAGACCTGCCAGCTCGGACGCCACGTCACAAATTGGAGCTCTGCGGTGTCGACACGTCAGATCCGCACCGTTTTACTAAAGCGTTGTTTTATGTTTACGGGCTTTGCGGTGGGCTTCGTCCAGCGCTTCTTTTGCGGCCCGTCGACACAGTCTCCTAATCAAAAGCTCTCCTTCGTGTTCTTCGATTCTCTTCGATCGTACGGGGACGATCCAGATTCTGTAACGGTATGCGTTGTGATTTCTTCGTCTTTAATCCTATTAATTCGTAAGCCCACTCCGAAACCTTCAATTGCGTTGTTCGTCGGTGAAATCGGGTATAAGTATGTTAGTATCTCTTCTCTGTAAATCGCGATCTCCACATCTCTCTGCTGCTCATCTAACTCATATTCATCTCTCTTTATGGCGAACTCGAAGATAATGCCAGTTTTTATGGTTTAGTGTTTGGGATTATGTACCTGTTGTTGGTTAGATCTTAAAAAGCTCGAATCTTTACTGGTGTCTTTTTTTGTATATATGAAACTCCTAAATACGAGTCTTCACCACAGTGCTAAGTTTTGCAGTGCGTTGACACGCTTCGCACTGGTCTAGCCATGGGCGCGGATCGAGGAATCCACGTTGAGGCCGATTCTAGCTTCCTCCCTTTGACGATTGCTAAGATCTTGAGGGGCCTCGCTGATGTCGAGTATCCTGGATAGATTTTCCTCGGGAAATAGGTACGTAAAAGTTTTGAACTTTATTGAGATTCTTAGCTTAAAGTTAAGATTCATTGTTTATTCATCTCTCTTTATGGCTAACTCGAAGGTAATGCCAGATTTTATGGTTTAGTGTTTTAGATTTTGTAACTGTTATTGGTTATAAAGCTCGAATCTTTACTGGTGTCTTTTTTTTTATATATGTAACTGAGCAATAGAAATCACCACCGCTTCTCAAACCTAACTCTGAAAGGAAAACCACAGAATCTGATGGGTGCCTTCTTTTCTAGGTCACGTTTGCGCAAGAAACGAAAAGGTATCAGTTACAATGAAAGTTCAAATAATACGTAAGACTTACTATACTAACTCATATGTTCTTGCCTAAACCCACAGTAGCTTTTCCATGGATATGATTCTTGACGTTAAGAAGCAAGTTCTGCAAAGTGAATTCGTTATCGTGTAGCTGTGCAGATGAGCGACTGAAAGAGTCGAGGAACATCATTGCAAAATATCAAGATAGAGTTCCCGTTAGTTAAAGTTCATGCCTAGATCATTGTGTCGTGGTGATTCGGTGTCGTGGTGATTGGGTCTCAGCTGTCTTTTGCGGTCTCCTAGAATTCAAATGATTAATTACTCCAGTTTTGTTTCTGTGATCTGATTCACTTTGGTTAGTTTTTTAAGAGACTACCTCTTTTTCTTTCTTTCTTAGTTGTTAGAATCAAATAAAAAAAACTGTAATTTCTGACTATACAATTTTAAGAATTTGAAAATAAAATTAATCCAAATAAAATGTGATATTTTTTTACTCAAATGGTCTCTAAAATAATAACAAAAATAGCTTAATGTCAGAAAACGTATTTGAGAACAAATAAAAAAAAATAAAAACAAGTTAAAAATATAAACGAAAACTAGATCTCAATCCGCTTGCGGGTGAATATTTCCATTTATCTATACATAATTATTTATTTTACATGGTTAACTATAATATTTAACATATTATAAATTATTTAATATAACATTCTTAAACATAACAATTTTATAGTTTATATGCAGTAACTTAATATATTTATTTTAAGCATATATTAAATTATGGGATTTAAAATCCTAAATTGAAAAATCATATTGATTAAGGATCAAAAATTTAATTGAAAATTATTATATCAAATTAATATAGAAAATGTAGTAAAATATTGTCTATGAGATTAGTTAAAATGAAATATATATTCAATTTTCAAATAAACACGAAATTAACTTAAAATAAAAGTTTTAAGTGAAAATGGAATATACATTTATTTTAAACATATAACAAATTAATTAAATATTTATAAGGTTTATTTTAATGAAAAATTTAATATATATTATATTGTAAAAAGGGATATAAAAAGATTTTTATTCAGATACAATTTGAGAGAAAATATAGAAATATCTATTTGATTTGTTTGTTATAGGATAATTCATATAATTGAAATATTTATACAAAAATAATTTAAACAATTTTTTAAGGGTGGTTCAAACAAAAACAAATCACACATGAATTAAGTCATGACTTATATTTTAATATAATAAATAAAACGCTAAGTAAGAGAATGTAATATCCATCATAACTTAATTTTTTTTTTAAAACATTATTATACACATATCTTGGAAATATAAATCTAAATACAAACCAAAAAATCATACAAAAGAACAAAAACTGAGATCATAAGTAATGTAAATCCCGCCCATAGGGCGGGCATATCCTAAAAACTACAAAGTTAGCAAAAAATAGTTAAATCTCAATTTTAAAATAGTATTTCTAACATCGCTTCAGAAAAAAATTTATTCATGTAAAGAATTACTGTTTACAATACTATGGTTTTGTAATTGTCAGCTTACATTAAACCGTCTAATTAACATATGATTGAAATATATATGTTACTTATCGATGTTTGTGGATTATATTGCTTATAGAAAAATAAATTATAACAACCAATGTTTATTATACATATACTTTAGTTTTTAAAATTATTTTATAATTCAAATCCCGCCCGTAGTGCGGGCCGATCCTAGTAAAATTATAAAACTTAGCCTTTGGTGCATATAACATGAAAACACCAACACAGACGCAATTACGCAAATAATCGTGGCCTAAGTAGTTAGTTATTCGGTTTCGTTCTCCGTTTAAAGTCTCATAATGCGCGCTTTGAAAATTTGAATGTGGTTTATAGAAAACAGTAATAGTATTGCGTTTTCACGAATTGGAGCCAAACAATGACATCTACTTTTTCGAACAACATTGCGTCTGCATGCGGTTATCTTCATCTATCTCTCTCAGTCTCAGCTGTTCTATGTCTGAACTAATTAAGAGACAGCTGTTATCACTCTTATGGCAAAGATATCATTAAGACATTAATTTTCAAACTACCTAATTGCCTCTTCTTTATACACTTTAGTACACTTGTCTCTACACGTGTATCGACAAGTCAGTGAAGTCGCACGCATTACAGTACATATATTATTGTTAAAATCATCTGAAATCTACTGTAAGTTTACTCTAATTTTCACGTAACAAATTGACTTGGCTTTAGATTTCAGTGGACTAGGTTTAACTTTTCTTCCTCGTCCGTGCATGCTAATTAAATTAATTATATATAACCTCAAAGACCAATCAAAACTGTTGTATCAAGGCTCCAACACTTTACAGCTAAACTCAATCTAAAATCTGTGATTTATGTTTAGTACAGCGATGAAAGCCTATATTGCATGTGATATCTATCCAACATGAGTTTTTTTTCACTCAATAAAAAAAAGAAGAGAGGAAGAAGACAAAATAGCTAAACTTTGTCTATATAAAGAACCATCCACAGCTTCTATTTTCACAAACTACTTCAAACCGACAAGATGGAGAAGATGAAAGTGGTGGCTTTTGTTATGCTCATCTCTCTTCTTCAGCTTTCTCAGGTAAAAAATGATCAAACACATTTTTCAAGATTCGCTTCTCTTTGTTACAAACATATTAACTAAAAACACTGAAACGTTATTGTCTTGTTCTTTCACAAGGTACTCGCAGATGCATCTTCACCCAGCAACGGTGAAACTTCCTCTCTTTCTCAGGTAAATAAAACTGATACAAACATATTAAAACAAACTTACCAATACCGTAAATAAATTTGGTTTCTTTTGTTGCTAATAGATTCAGATGAACGACGAGAACCAAGAGGAGGCTTTTAAGAGAACATATCACCGTCCACGATTCAGTAACACTCTAGTCCTCTCTTTTCAGGTTCTTTTTTTTTTGGTCTACTCGACAACTTCTTGATTAATGCATGAGCAAAATATTTGCAGATTGTGGGTCTGCCTGCGCTAGGAGATGCAGAGAGACGTCGAGGAAGAAAGTGTGTTACAGAGCTTGTGGAAGTTGCTGCGCAAAATGTCAGTGCGTACCGCCGGGGACCTCAGGCAACACAGCATCATGTCCTTGCTACGCTAATCTCCGTACACATGGCAATAAGCTCAAGTGTCCTTGAGACTACAAAAAAACCTCTACGTTACATGCTCTGATCATCTTCTAGCTAATAAACTATATGTTTGCTTCTATTGTATCTTGTGTGAGCTTATATATTTCCCATTATGTTGCCATTATTCAAAACATTGTAATCGATTTCCGAATAATAAGATGAGTAATTTATTGTTTAAGAGTAAACAAAACAGGAAACAAGTTTCATACTCATAACAGTAACACAAAATGTCCTTACAAAATTAAACATAAGAGAGAGACACCGTTTATTGGTTTCTTCGTCACCGTTTCTTGGACTTAACCGCCACAACGTCTTTATAGAGCTTAACGCGATCCTTCAACGCATCTCTTCGAGGCCGAGCCACCTTGTTGTTCGGATCAAACAACAAAACCTCTTCAAACGCTTTCAACGCCAAAGGCAGCTCCTTCTTCTTCTCGTAAGCATCTCCAAGGTTGTTCCAAGCCGTTACATAACCAGGCTGAATCTTCACCGCCATTTCAAACTGAGCGATTCCTTTGTCCAGTTTGTCCTCTCGGACATAACTCACCCCGAGAGCGTTGTAGACCTGTCTCGAGAATTTGTACTTGTCATTTGCACTTGCTGGATATACAGTGTGTGTGTGTGTGCGAAGTTTTATTATTTACCTGAGCAAGATCTTGATCGTCACCGTCCCATTTCTGGATGGCTTGAAGCAAGAACTTGTTGGCTGCAGGATAAAATTTGCGTCTCAGCATCACTGCACCGAGCTCAAAGAGCTCTGTTGCACTTGCATCCCCGCTCCTTACTTGTTCCTTTAGATTATTCAGACAAAAAAAAAAACCATATAACATAGTTTTTGATCAGTGTTCTAAAATCGGTATAGGTAGCAGTACCCGCCTAATCAGTAAATTGACTCTAACCAGAAACAACTTTTCAACTCATTCGCACAGTAACACGAATCATTTCCCGATGGGTCTGGGCGTTTAAGCACCTGCCTAAACAATCACCCTCTATAAAGCGGCTAACTACCGTCTAGGGATTTTTTATTTTTTTGAATATGGGTTTTGATCAACAAGTATGGGTACTTACTTGAGTCAGTATAATAACAGTGGTTTGCTAGAAACATGAGAGGCATCAATAAATACTATTTCATCAGTGCTCTGCTACATTTAATCTCAGTTTATTATTGTAATATATCCTATCTACCACAAAGGTTAATACTTTTGGATCATAAGCAATACCTGTAGTTCTTTGGCAGAGAGGTCAAGTTCTCTGCGGACAAGTACTTGGCGAATCACATAGAAAGTACCAACTCCGAGCAAACCAAGTAGCAACAGCAAGTAAGAAAGCTGAATCCCTAGCTCAAACAACTCTCCAACTTCGTAAATCGGTTCAGGCTTCACGATCTCTGACGCTGCTGCCAGCTGTGGATAAGCAGAGACCATCAACAAGCTATGCCCCAGCAGAAAGGTAGATCCTTTGCTCGGTAGCTTCTTCAAAGAAGCTTTTTTCAAAACCGGTAACCCTCTAGCAGCAAGTTCTGCGTTAGTCCTTCCATGTATCTGCCTTCATCCACAGGTTTTACAAAACATGGAGGAAGATTAGCAACCGTATATGTATTATAAGCCAGTGAATTCTCCAATATTGCAATAAAGTAAGCTTCTTTGAGAGAAACTTGGAGTGTTTACCTGTAAAGATATCGTTTTGGGATGGAGCTTGAGCGATACAGGAGAAGAAGGGAGAATCTGAGAGTGATGGAGATAGAGGCGGTGAATGGGAGGAGACGATGGAGATAACGTATGGAGTATCATGCTCGATGAGATTACTCTGAAAGTGAAAAAAAAAAAAAAGATTACTCTGAAAGTCTGAAAATCCACGAGTGTGCGTGTTTTGTGTTTGTGTGGTGAGGAAGATGAAGATAAGGCCCACCCACGTTACTCCGGGTTTAGCCCGCCCGGACTCTCTCTCTCTCTCTCTTAAAATTTTAATCTGCACATTTTATTTATTTTAATCCTATATAAAACAAAAATGAATATTTCATCATTTTGTGCTCTATTTTTTTTAACTATATTGCAAAAAAAAAAAAATCAGCTTCATAAATCAGATGAGTCCTGAATTGATGGTGTTCTATACCCTGACTAACGTTATTAATTAATAAGACACGTATTTAATATTCGGATTATTAATTAATCTGAATATTAAATACAGTTTTGCAGGTCAAGAGCTAATGAAGAATTAATGTACTCCCTCCGTTTTTTAAAGAGTGTCGTTGTGACATTTTTCACACAGATTAAGAAAGTTGTTGAAATATATGTAAGTTGTAATTAATTATACCTCTTTGACCAATAGTATTTTAAATAAATAAAATTATTTATAAAATCAATGCAGTTTACAATTAATTTTCAGCTGAAAGTTAGTATAATTTACATTGGAATTATAAAGTGACACTCTTTGTGTAACAAGAAAATGAGCTCAGAGTGACACTTATTATGAAACAGAGGGAGTACTAAACTTTTGTGTGTTTGATCTGTTCTGTTCTAGGAGACAATTTCTTCATCAGGATCATATGGGTTGAAAGAACCACTCTGTGGCTACACTCATCAAAGAAAAGATATAGTATCAGCCTAGCTCATCCTGACTTTAGCTTTGTAATTTGTTAGGCTTATAACTGAAGGTAAAACATAAGGTATCTTGGTTGATGCAAAATTCAATGTATGCATAACTTTGAGTAAGGTGGCATAATGCATTTTGGATTTTTTAAAAATTTATTATTTGTACTCGGTTCTAATATACTTTTTTTTGTTCTTCGGTTCTAACATACTTGACAAACAAAACCAACAAAGGTAATTCTTCTTCTAGAGTAACTATTACATTTTATGTTTTTTAAACAAAGAAAAAACAATTGCAATTCTTCTTGTGTGAGATATGACTGAAAGATCAAAAACAATGAAGTAGTAATAATTAGCCTTGAAGGTGGCAAACGGTGAATTATACTCCAAATTGAAAATTTCAGTTACAAAAAAGGAACATAATGGGTTTAGGTACAATACAAACCAGCAACCCAAGGAGATTAATTTCCTTTTTCTCTTTATGTAGGATTTGCACAATAACACTACTGTTTTATGAGAGTTACATAGCCACTCAAACACTGCTAAAACTTAATGAAATCCCATAGCCCCAGTCTTGAAAGCTGGAGCATCCGGTGGCGGCGAAGGCAACACCGTTAAAGCCAATATGCCACTCACTGCGGCCGCAATTGCTCCTAGCACAAACGCCGGAATGTTTCCACCATGGAATAGTTCATCGAATGGTCCACCACCCACTGATACCACCATCTACGTTTTAATGAAACAACAAATACATATAAGGATGTGAAGATTTTTTGTAAAGAAATAAATACAATTGATCATTTCAAACGTTTTTTTACCTGTGGGACAACAATAGCCAGATTCAGAACACCTAGGGACAGCCCTGTTGAAATGAAACATACAGATCTTTACTTTAAATTATTTATACAAGATTATAGTTTTCCTCAGGTGTGGTAAAACTTTATTTTATTATTATATATTTCGTATATAGAGTCAATCCGACCCCATGTATTAATATATGGTTACTTATAGAATCATCTCAATAAGTTGTTAAATTACGAATCAGTACGTATTAAATGCTTATAGCTTTTCTAGGTCCCAACACTTTACGAAGATTGTAGACTTACATTATCCAAAACAAAACGCGTGATTAAATTAAATAAATGACTCAATATATAAATTTACCTTGGCCGGCACCAGAATTGGTTGAAAATATGGAAGCTAGCGCAAAAGGAATACTGAACGTAATCTGCAATTAATTAAAATTTGAAAATAAATCTGGTCAAATTAGGTAATAAATTATTATATTTCCTGGTAAACAAAATTTAATACTAATAATTAACTAACGTACACAAAACTTCTTTCTGTAAAGTAAACAAAAAAACAAAACTAATAGAGGCTTACCGCTTGGGGAATACCGAGAACAGCAAAGAGAGTTAAAGCACCAGCGGTGACACTTCCAGGCGGTCCTGTTTTAGCACCGCCGTGATCTCGCCGGTGATCCTCCGCCTGTTTAGTCACCACAACAGTCATGGCCAAGCAAATAGCAAGGATGAAGTTAACAGCTCCCCAAAGCCGTTTAGCTCCACCCATTTTCCTACCGACCCATTCAACACCAAGAGACATGAACCCAAGAACAATCGCGTTAAGCATAAGCCCCAACGCGCCAGCTCTAACTCCGTCGTTGTAAAGCTTTTTAGAGGCGGTACTTGCGTTTGCGTCTGAGTTTCCTCCGTACACCTCACGGCCCATCCAGTCAGTGTCGAAGAGGAGGAAAGGGAACCAAGCGATCCAGTTCAGTGCAGTGACTATAAGAAGCATCCACATCGGTCTTTTCAGCTCTTTGAAAGCTCCGAAGATCTCTCCGAAGAAAGGAACGCTCGAGCCTTTCCCGTCTGCGGTTGGCTCAGGGGTCCATGGCTTCTCGGTCACGTAACATAGAGACATGAACGTGACCAAGAGGAGAAGCGTTATGGAGATGAAAAAACACGTTTTGAGGTTCGCGCAGTAGAGATCGCAAGATTTGGTCATCGTGAATGGGACAACTTTGTAGAGGTTCTTGTAAGAGCCCGCCGCGTAACCCAAAACGTTTCCCACCGCCATGAAGAACGAGAAAAACGCGTTTGCGGTCCGCGTTTTCTTCGCGTTTCCCGCGGACAGGTCAGCCAAGAATGCACGGCATGGTCCTTGGAGAGTGTTGTTCGCCACGTCGAGAATCCAGAACCCGAGGGCGAAAATCGCGATAGCTCGCGTTCTCGGCGGTTTGTCGAGCTGATCACCCATGCTGTGACCTATATCGGCGGCGTAACCGATAAGGAACACGGCGACGGTGACTAGACCGGCTCCGGCGACGATGAAAGGACGACGGCGGCCGAATCTTGAGGTGCAACGGTCACTGTGGTAACCGACGATGGGCTGAACAAGCATACCGGAGATTGGGCCGCAGAGCCAGATGAGAGAGGCCCATTTATGTGGGATTCCGAGTAGCTGCACGTAAGGAGTCAGGAGAGATAGCTGTAAAGCCCAACCGAACTGTACACCGGCGGCAATGGAGGAAACCGATATGATCTTGCGGAGAGCCGCCGGCTGATCAAGCTCAGACGTATGCATCTCCAACGCGGAGGAACCGTTGGAAGCTTTCTCCATTAAGTAGAAAAAGAAGAAACTAAAACTTTGTTTTTAAGGGGTTTTGTGTTTTGTTTTTTTTCGGTGGTGTCTCCGATGGTTGTGGTGGTGGTGGAATAGGGGAGAGTGGAGCCGTATTTATAGGAGGAGAGGGATAGGATTATCCGAACAGGAGACAAGTTAATAGAGTTGAAGCATAGAAAAGAAAATTAAGAAGTCTCTTTGGTGTAGGGTACAGTACTGACACGTGTCCATCTTATATTAATTTTTCTGTTTTAAATATTTTTTTTCTTTTTAGTGTCATATTAATTTCTGTATTTGGAACTTAAATTCTTTGTTATCGTGATTTCACTTTCTTTATTAGCATCAGCATTGAGAAAGTAATCTCTCACATTTATAATAATAAAAAAGTTTAAAAAGAAAGAAAAAGTGCAAAATGGGACAAATTGTTTCTTTAGGAACCTCTGCTGAACATATAAGAGCCACATGTCATTCTATAAGTGGTCTTATTATTTTATATATTTAAATTTTGATTACAAAAATAATTTTTATTAGTGTTATAGATAGGGGTGGGCACTTTACCCGATATCCGAAGCCGCATCCGAACCCGATCCGAAAAACCGAATCGAAATCCGAATGGGTATTAAGTTAAAAAGAGATTGGATATCCGAACCCAAACGGGTAATACCCGAATCCGAATAGATATCCGAAGATAACCGAACATATATATACTTAACCTTATATTTCTAGTTTACATCTTTCATTTTATTTAAAATATTTATATTGATGCTACTCATACTTCAAGATCATATAATATACATGTAATTACAGAGAAAATGATTTGACATTCACTTAAAATACATGCTAAGCTTTTTGTTTCATTTATTAACAAAATTTACATCTGAAATTTGAAAGTAATAATAAAACTAATGTTTATTTATTTTTGAAACGTTATCTCTAAGTCTATTAATTATTTAATCTGTTAAATTTAAAAAAATAAGTTAAGGAAAATCTATATTTTTAAATATAATAAACTTTAAAAAATGGAAAATTAAATTTTTTTCTTTCAAAATCTAAATATCCGAACCCGATTCGAAATAACCGAACCGAAACTAAAAATACCCGAACCCGACCCAAAATGCAGAAATACCCGAACAGATATTATAGTTCTATACCGAAATACTCGAAAATCCAAAATATCCGATCCGAATCCGAACGGATACCCGAACGCCCACCCTTAATGTTACATATAAGAAATTATCCCAATAATAATATGCTCTTACTGCGGTTAAAATATATATATGCTCTTACTATCTATTGATATGGACCCTTCGATTCTCTGGCACTTTACTTTCGTTACACCTTTTTAATTACTTTTATAAAACTGGAATTTAAATGAAAATATATATCTTAGAAAAACATAAACCGAGAAATTCGGATAGAGAAAAGTCGGAACTGATATGTAAGAGCATATACTATGCTGATAGATATATTCGGATTGAAGTTATTTTGTGATTTTTAAATTAGCTAAAGAGAAAAAAAAGAATATAACTGCCGAATTTCGATCTAAGCGAGTGGCACTGGAATAATTTTTGGTGTTACACTATTTTGATAAACTATTATTATTTTATTTCAGACGTAAGATTTATACACATAAAGACACATTAATTATTAGTAAACAAACAAAAGGATAAACTTAAACATCTCTACAGATATTTAGATGAATAGATTATAGTTTTGGGCGATTATATATCTGTATTTTCAACTCTTCTATGTGACTAATAAGTAATCTTTATGTTTCTTAAAGAATGTCATTTTACCATTCTTTTTTTTTGTTATACAAAACATTTTTGTTGTTTTAGAATTCTAATACAAATTGTATACTTGCTTTTAGTTTACAATTGATTGTAAAATGCATTAGTTTTATAAACCAAACTGTATATCTCAAATACTATTAATTAAATATATACTCCCTCTATTTCGAATTACTTGTTTTTTAGAGTAGGATTTTCGTTTCAAAATAAGTGTCGTTTTCGGTTTTCAATGCAAATTTATTGATATTATTTTTTATTTATTTTTCTATTGGTTGATATATGGTTAGGTGTATTGGTAATAGTATTTTTATTTTGAAAATATATAAAATTAAATATTTTCTTAATATGTGCATAAATCTAGCACGACAAGTAATATGAAAGGGAGGGAGTATAATAAATGAAAATATAAATGCATTTCAATCATTTTTAAATATGTGTAAAAATATCTAATGACACCTTTTTATTAAACAGAGCTAGTAATAATCAACTAAGGGAAGGGTCATTTTGTTACAATTATGTCATTCATACTTAAAATGTATTAAATATCTTGAAATATACACATGTATAGTTGGTGTGTTCTTTAATGTATGTATATATATATATATAATCACCATTTATTTTTAAAATCATAAATTTATGCTTTCAAGATATTTTACAAATATATTGTGAAGAGAATAAAGACAGAGAATAGTACCATTTGACAACCACATAAACAAAATATTTCAACAAAAGACTTTTGAAGAAAATCAATATGGTTCCGGAGAAAAAAATAATAAAGGAGATCGTCTTAAATTTCGATGGCATTTTGACTATATATTCTCTTATCCACGATTAAACGAAGATAAGCAGGCATATCTGGGTCTTATTAAGATTATATGATCACATGTTTGTCGATTTAATTTACTCTTTTATTTCCGAAGTCTCACACCTATAAGAAACGTATTGTTGACCCACTAGTCATTGATAAATGATTGTTGTATTTCATAGTTTTTTGCATGATTTTGAAATATGTTTTAAAATAAAATACCTATATTATAGGACTATTAGCCTTAATTGTTAAAAATATAAGATAAGGAGAATATTATATGTAGTATATATGTGAAATAGAAATATTAAAGTAGAAAATAGAGCAAACGAAGTAGAGGTCGTAAGTCAAAGAGAAATAACTAGACAGAAAATTGTTGTTTTGGTTACAAAAAGAAGATTAAGATAGTAGAGATGAGAAGCTAAATTGTAAACGTGTATCTGAATAAGTTTTTTTGTTAATCTGCCTCGAGATAATTTAATTAAATTTGTTTTGTTGTGATGCTGTCAAATGACGTAGACTTAGACATGGTAAATATACATGTCCTGTATATTATTGAAACACTGTGATGGGAATATTATTGTTAGTTGGGTAAAATAAAATCATTCACGTATAGCCTTGTAATAAGATCATATATAATTTGATCACATTCAAGCTTTTTTTTTTCGAACACAATGGCTATATAATCTGTCAGTTCACGAAGATTTAACAGATTTTTTCGATAAAATGAAAAGAAACTGGAAGTTCAAAAATAAAAATAAAGAAGATTGCACCGACTATCAGTAACCCAGCTCATAAAAGGAGGAAAACGAATTTAACAAAATCTGGTAAATGTCTCCCACAAAACAAAGTGGATGCAGTATCATTGCAGTTCATATGCAAACGATTTCATGGTCCATATAAATAATACAAACCAAATGTGTGTGAAATTATAATATGAAACCACTTTTTGATAAGTAGTATGAAACCACATTTATTCATCAATAAAATCAGATGAGAAATTATAATGGCCTCATACTTTTTTTTTGGAAACTTCATAGGATTTTTTATTTTGGGTGAATGCTAGTAGTAGTTTTATTAATTCCAAAACATTAGGGTCGGGGATTGGGACCCTTAAAGAAGGTTGTAGTTAGTTTGCGTTAAAAGATTTGTGCTTTGGTTCATCATTATGCACCCGTAGTTGGCAATGACTCGGCAACATGGGTTTTGCCTCGATTTGTTTCTTACGTTTCTTAATTCTTTAAAATTTCTTATATGAGAAGAGTCAAAATATGAATAAGATGAAGAGAAAAATCCGAGTCGTGATGTTGGTGGCTAGGATAAACATATATCTTTTTTTTTTCAACGGATAAACATATATCTAATATCAAGACTTTTAAGGTAAGTATTCCTAAAAAAAATCATTTTAGTACGAAGCATTTGATTCAGAAATATGGAAAATTGAAAACTCCTATTTAATTATTAAAATTAATAAAAATATTAATATGAAAAGGACTCCGAAGTACGTAAGGCAAAAATCTAAAGAATAAATTACACTCTTAAAATTTGACCGAAAGACGAAAACCTTAATATTTTGAAGAAAAGTTGTAGATAATTCAATAAATTATGTATCAGAGATTTCGAGTGACGTGGTGTCGACCAGTTCTAGGGATCAACAAACTTATGGCATTAAAGGAATAATGAAGAAAGAGAAGTTATTAACTCATTGACTTCAGTAAACTATCCATTAACTATTTAACTGCCACTCCGCTCTTTTCAATTACTAATTTATATTTATTGATTTTTTATTTTTTAAAACTCATTTTATATTTATTTTCTAATTCAACATTTAAGTTTATATTTATATCCAATTGTCTGTTCATATTTAAGGTTTGTATGCGTTTCACTAAGATGTTATCACTTCTAAGTTGACTAAAGCTTTCTCTTCTGTTTTATCTTGTCCGATATTCCCAATGCTATGTTCTTATCCTTAACTTGAATGATTTTTAAGCTCTGAAAATATACATCCATAAAACAAGGCCTTTATTACGTATATAACAAATTTACTTGTGAAAAAAATTATTCTATTTCTAAAAAAAATCTCGAGCTTATTTTTGTTGGGATAACACATTTAAGATGAGTTAAAGTCACAAGCGGTGTGCACTTTAGTTTGAAAGAGAAGTTAACACCAAACTCCACAATGATAACAAAAGAGAATACTAAATAAATGATTAAAGGAAATATAAATCAAATATACAAACAAGGATAATTAAAAGAAAAATTAAGATAAAAGTATAGGAATGGTCGGTAGAAAAGAATAATTAAGGAATTTCTGAAAAGAAAAGAGAGCAAGACACGTCATAAAATGAGAAGAGTGAAGTTCACGCGTCTTCGAACAAACAGAGGAGGTTGGTTACGTGCACTCGCAGATAAACAAAACAAAAGAGAAAAAAAACAGTTAAGACTCAGTTAATGACTGTCGGGTCGTTCGTAGCCAAGTGGCTGCTGAGCTCTGCCTTCGGGCCCTGACGTCGGGGGTTCGACCCCCACTTACCTCAGTTTGAGGATTAAAAAGGTCCAAAAGTGACCAGTTGACAAAAAAAAAAAAAAAAGACTCAGTTAATGACTCATTAGTCAAAGAAAGGAGTGGGGTCACTCGGAGACTCATTGACTTTGGACACAAATTAAAAGACAAAAGAGTCTCTAACATTTGACTGCTGTGTCATAAGTAACGGCCAACGGACAAAAGTGTTCGTATATACTAGGTACATACGTTACCGTGGTTAGTTACGTACTCAGCTTGATTTTACCTCTAATTTTGTTTTTAGGGTCTTTTAATCTAAGTGATAAGCTGAAGCTAGCAAATCCGAGTGGTTATATATTGTTAAAATCACGTTGACCAATCACAGTTCTCATAATAAAAAAGCATTAGCATTGAATAGGTGGTACAAACCTTAGCATGATAAGCTTAACAGTTTCTCTTCTTAAATGTCGCTTGTACAACATTCTATATTTTGTACCACCTACTATGATATATTGTTGCACAGGATGGTGACCAAAAAGACGGTGCTGCATACTTTACCATTTTACATCAGTCTAGTTTGTTCCACCTATTCTTATAGGGTGGTGGCCTAAAAAGACAGGTGCATTAGTTACCAACTTACCACAACAACTATAAAGGAACACTAATCATATTATATATATATAGGTAATATTAAATGATTAAGGGGGAAACAATGATATATTGGACATACTAAAAATAAATCTATATTTAAATATTTAAGTTAGTGAATGAAATCAATCTGAAATTAATGTCTATAGAGAGTTATAGGAAAACAAAAGCACAGAAAAAGTTCAAGAACTTGCCTTGCTCTGGAAAAATACGCTGATCTCAAACTTTTCACTAAGAGGCGTATCGTTCAACTTGTCTCACGTACATCAGCCAGTGTGGTTGACCTGTAGGCGTCGAATGTATGGTCGCAACATTAACTAATTAATGAGTAGTACTATATACATACGGTTAGATTTATATATATTTTGGTTAGATTTATATTCATAAGTTACATTGGATAAAACCTGCATGTGAATGTGAATCTAGTTAAAACAAATATGAATCTAGTAAAAAAAATCTTGTTAGATAAACTTGTATAAGAATAATAATGTATTATGTATTATTACATATACAAAGAATTATGTATATTTGCATTGTCTACCCATAACATATGTCATAATTAGCTATATACCATATGCAACTGTAATCCACTGTACAATAAAACAGAAAGACCACTATATCCCTATTATGTTTCTTCCTTCTCCTTCTTTCTCTCCTCCGCTTGCTTCCTTTCCTCCACCTTCAAACTTTCTCTGGTTTTTACCACCGTAAATCCTCCATCAAACTCCACCGCTTTCAAATCTCCATCAAACTCCTCCGCCGTCAAGCCTACCCCGACTTCCACCCCCGTCAAGCCTCCCCAATTTCCATGACCACCAACACCCACCGAGATCGTTGGCGGCCGAGATCTCTCGACGCCCAGCTCCGCCCCCGAGCTCCTCTCCACATCGAGACCTCTCTGTCCTCCCTCCGCTCTTCCCTACCCCGACGTCCATGACCACCAACACCCATCCCCGGAGCCCCCGACAACTCAACCCCGACCACTGTCGATGGTTCCCGCAGCGCGTCCCTTCCCACCCCCGTGCCGTCATCTCAAGTCCGACTTTTCCGACTTCTCCGGCCGCCGCTCGAACCGCTTCGTCTCCAAAGGGTTTATAAATCCATAGGAGGGTTAGGGTTTAGTTTTGATAAGAGGGAAGGATTTGAGAGGAGAAAAAGAAGTAGGGGCTAGCTCACGCCGTCTCAATCGCCACCTCCGCTCAATTCACTACGCTCGACTCCGCCTCCCCCCCCCCCCCCGACCCGAGCTCCACTAACCTAACATAATAGTTTTGTCGAAAAGGGTTTTTCGGTATTTTTGCTAGCACCACTTTATTTTCTCGGCCCAATTTTACACTGTACATGGTAGATCATTAATTTTGGGTTTGTTTTGGTATATTGAGCTAGTTAACTCAAGAATTATTCGTCCAACTATTTATTTATTTTTTTGTCGTATACGCAAATCACCCATATGCTCATTTGAAAATAATAAGGTACTACATTTTTTTTAGCACAAAGGTACTATTCAACACTGGAATCTACTTTAAGAGAAAAGGGAGTTAGGCAATAATGTTAGTCAAGCTGAAAATATCATCTTATATCCTAGACTTTTAACCACTGTTTGATACTAAAACGTTGCTATTAATATTCTTATAAAATTTTTGGTACCTACTAAATCTCTTTCAAATTATCAGCTCAAAAGGGACTAATATCTAGCTAAGTAAAGAATCTCGCCTTTTTCCTGGTTGAGCAATTTCTAGATCGATCGAACCGCCATCACATAAGATAGTCGAATCAAGCATCTGAATCGCTTTATTTTGCTCTCCAAATCCTTCACGAATTTTATACACCATGCGCATCTAATTGTCACTCAAATATTTTTATATACTATAGTGAAAAGTTCGGACAAGTTTTTTTTAAGTAAACGTATGCATAACCAAATGATCTCGGGGCTATTCAAACACTAAGTTTTTTTTTTCTGCTAGATGAAGATCTTAATTCAATAGTTAATCAAAACTAAAACTAAAGCTAAATTAAAACTTTAGATGCTAATCGATGAGCTGGAAACTAGGTGAACTCCAACAATTCCTAGGCACGTTACACAATGAAACCCTCTGATGGTGATGAGGATCCATGCTTACGTCTATTAATGCAAACCCTTACAAAATTAATAAAATCACTACATGTATTTACAAACATTATGTATTAAAAACTATATCTTAGTAAAAAAATGGAAATATTTTATCAAAAACATTGTATATATGCTACATATATTTTTAGATAATTTCATTGATAAGTAGATTTATTTAGTTGACTATTTCGTTAAGATTTCTTTTGAACCTATTAGTCTTTTTTTTTGTGTGCACATGAACTTATCAGTCAATATTCATTTTAAACCTTATGGTTCAACCTATATTGTCCGTGCAATCATGCAACAAATCAAAGATGATTTGGGTGGGTTCGATAAATCATATATTTTCATATTTAGTTACAATTGTCCAGTAAGGATATTTATTATGTTTTCTTATGTCAACAGATATTTATTATGTTTGTAAGGGTTTTCAATGTAACGTATTAATTTGATGAAATTGAGAATATGACACTACGACATAAAGAAACCCAGAAAAGAGGAAAAAAACAAACTAGTATTTAAGGCTATGTATCCTAACAAGTATCCAAATAGTTTTTTTATTATATCAACATGTTGGGCAACTTGGTCTTCTAGATGACAGAATCACACCATGCATGCATAGCTCAAAAGAATAATGCAAGAAAAAGTAAACAATATCAAAGCATTAAGGAAACTAATTTTAAAATACGTATATCGGAAATAACCAGTTTTTCTTATAGATGAGTTCAGCATTACTCTTGGTAATATATATATTGAATACAAAGGGTCTGATTGATAATAGCTGTAGCTTCGAAATTATTGCTGTAGAAAAAAATCTGTGAATTTTTTATTATAGTTTTAGATTTTACTGCCGTAGAGTTTTATGGAAAGCACTAAAAAATTGCTTTGGATATTTGGCTCTGCAGAGCATTTCTACAGCTGTAGGTTATTTCAAGAGCTGTGATTTTAAAAAATAAATTAAAACTTGATTGCTCTGATTTTGGTGCTTTAGAAATAATTAGGGCTGTGGAGAGCACCCACAGCCACTACCAATCACACCCAAAATTAAGAAATATTAATTATCCTAAGAATATCTATATATTAGCTTTGTGATCATTTGCATTTCCATTATTTTGTATAATTTATTAGATTAATTTTCATTAGATATTAAATGGTATTTCCAACATAGAAAATAAAAGTATATAATTTGTATGCTTCTAATTCTGCATTAAAATAATCTTCTATAATCCTGTCTCTAGAAGTGTCAAAATGAATAAACCAATACAAACCAAACCATATCATAGTTTTTTTTTGTGCTAAATTGTAAATATCATTCATAGAATGAAGGTTTGGTTACATGAAGATGAACCAGAATCTGCTTACAAGCTATTCTGTTTTTAGAAGCCGCAAAAAGTTTTAAAAAACTCATAAGAAACATGTAAAAATATTGACTCTAAAACAACCAAACAAGGTGTTAATGGAGCCAATATGAAGATAGATCAACCAACAACATATGATTCCAACCTCATAACACTTCTATAACTCTAATAGAACCAAAAGAGTCAAGAGTAAAGCTAAAGGAGATCGCACGAACACTCACCCGAGGGTGGCTCCAAACGGCTTCGACGGAGGCGACTGGCAACGGCCCCGGATCACCAGACGAGGAGGACGCCGAGCAATACAATCCCAAAGCTAACTCGGCTGCAGAACAAAGGCATTGACCCAACATTTCACTGCTGAAGATGAAAAACAATTCCTTGTCAAGCGTAGGCGGTATTAAGCTCCCCCAACCGGCCACACAACACTAGAATGCAGTAGAGACATCAAGGGTGCACACCAAATATGTACCGGAGCAAAGAGATGGGAGATGAAGCGCAGGAGGAGAAACATAGCACTCCTCAAAGCAGGTGAGATATCAGGAAGAGGGTTCGCCTTAAGGCCAGTGACACCATCGCGTCGGGTCGTCCTCAAAACCCTTAGGAATAGTATCGGCGGCAAGAAGGGAACACCGAACAGACACTGTTGACCATCATGAATGTTGTCGACTGAAATAAAAACTGAGGTCCTCGTATCGGTGAGCCTTAGCACCGTCATTACTCCAATCGGTGAGCCTTAGCACCGTCATATCATAGTTTTAAACTTATACAGTATGAGTTATGGTTCAAACTAATTCATTTCACAAATGGATTGAGTGAATCCATTACTCATTTAAGTTAATGAATTAATAGTTTTAATAATTAACATGTGATAATAATTTTGTGTTCTAAATGATTATTAAGTAAAAGTATTATTTTGGGGACTGAAAATAAAAGCATTACTTAGACTTTGTAAAAATACGGGTTCATGATTTTTTGAAAGAATACACTTTTGCTATTTGGTGGGAAAAATAATATTGTGATTTTGCTCAGAAAAATATATATTTAATGTTTTGGCACGAAACCGAGATTTTATAGTTTTGTCAGAAAATCTCAATTTTACAATTTTTGCGAGAAAACAAGATTTTGCGGTTATTGCGACAAAACTTAATTGTACATCTATAGAGAAAAACTTGATTTTACAGTTTTGACGTGAAACATGATTTTAAATTTTGGGCGAAAACATGATTATACGGTTATGGCGGGAAACACGATTTTGCGATACCAGCGAGAAAACTAATTTTTCAGTTTTGGCGGGAAACATAATTTTCGGTTTTGGCAGAAAACATGATTTTGCGATTTTGGCGAGAAAATTCGATTTTGTTGTTTTGGTGGGAAAACCTCAATTTTGCGGTTTTTGCAGAAACATAATTTTGTGGTTTATGCAGGAAAACATGATTTTGTGGTTTTGCAGAAAATATGATTTTGCGGTATGGCAGACAAACATGATTTTGCGATTTTTGCGGGAAAATATGATTCTGCGGTTTTCACGGTAAAACTCAATTTCAAGATTTTTCAGAAAACATAATTTTGTGGTTTTGACGGAAAACCAAATTTTCGTTGTTTTTTTTTTTGCTGAAATACACAGTTTTGCAGTTTTGACACGAAACACAGTTTTACGGTTTTGATGGAAATTTTGACTTTGCAGTTTGTGAAAACATGATTATGTGGTTTTGGCGTGAAAACATGATTTTGCGGTTTTGGCGGAAAAATAAAATTTTGCGGTTATAGCGGAAAAACACGGATTTGCAGTTTTGGTGGGAATACATGATTTTACAGTTTTGGTGGGAAAAATCAGTTCTACGGTTTTAGCGGGGAATCTAATTTTGTTGTTTTGCGGAAAATATGGACTTATTGTTTTTTTCGGGAAAACATATTTTTTTTTGGTTTTGGCGGGAATACACAGATTTGCAGTTTTGGTGGAAAAAACATAATTTTACGGTTTTGACAGGAATATATGATTTTGCGTTTTGGCGGAAAATATAAATTTCTATTTTTTTGCGGGAAAATACGATTTTTCTGTTTCTGCAGGAAAAATATAAATTTGTTGTTTTGGTGGGAAATACAATTTTGAAATTTTGACAGAAAATAAAAATTTTCAGTTTTGGCGGAAAATATGATTTTGTGATTTTTGCGAAAAAACTCAATTTTACAATTTTGGTTGGAAAATTGATTTGCGATTTTTAGGGCAAAATACCATTTGGGGTTTAGTGGGAAAACTTGATTTTACAATTTTGGGAAAAAACACGATTTCGTGGTTTTCGTAAAAAAAATGATTTGAGGTCTTGGTGAAAAAAAATTGCAATTTTGGTGGGAAATTTTGATTAAACTTGGTTTATTAAAAATAAACAAATAATATTTATTATTTGAGAGATTGGGGGTTGATAAAAAATGGGAAATTGGATTAGATTTAATTTATTAACTTTTTAAAAATATATGAGAAAAAGATAAAATTTGGTGTAAAATAAAAATTAGTTTAGAAAGTTGGATTGTTTTTTTATTATTTAAATTGAGTTTATGCATGTTATAATTTTTTACTGGTTTGTTTATGGATAACTCATTATACATTACAATTCAAATCAATTTAACACAGTCCATTAAATCTATTTGTATCCAATTTTTCTATTCATTAAAACTCATGATTTTGATTGAGTTGTATTTATCCGTTAGTTTTTATCCATTTTAACACCCCTAACTCTCTCGGTTTCAAAATGATTTATGTTTTAAAATAAATAATTCAAAAATACATAACTACTTTTTCATTGTATTCTTTATTAAATACAATGATGGTAAATTAACAGAAACTATAACTGTATTGATTGAATTTTGATTGGGTAAAAATGATAAAAATAGTTAATCACAAATAATATTTTCTAATCAAATTTTAATATTTTTAATATGCGCAAAATTTCCAAAACATATATCGTTTTAAAAGGGATAGAGTAGAACCAGTTCCGGGCTTGAGCACATGCATAAGAAACATTGGTATGGGGTCGGTAGTTTATATAGGGTTTTGGGTTTACTAACATGTAATAAGATAAATGTTTGAATATTCTCTTCCTTATTTTATATAAAGTAAAATAGAAAGATAAATTTTAGAAGTGATACTTTTATAAGTTTTAGGGATATTGTCAATTTCTATTTCAATTTAAATACAAATATTTATTTTAATTTATCATTTAGGGTCTATATTTTTAGTTTCGTATTGGATCCCTAAAATTAAAGGACCAGTACTGAATAGAACATAAAAAGCATAACATATTGAAATCCCAAAGAAATGTATGAACTTTGGACCAAAATATCTCATTCATATAGAGAAAAAAAAAGAGAGTAACTTTGATGAATTTGGAGTAACATTATTCGGATTGCCAATTGTTACATAAACCATCGATGAGTTCCTTCGCACCGAAAGCTACAGTCGCGAGCTTTTTGAATAGAGGTGGTCCAGCATGGCTGTTTCATGTCTGGACCGAGCCGGAGAAGGCCAC
The DNA here is from genome assembly GCF_000801105.2 of Raphanus sativus. Lineage (NCBI taxonomy): Eukaryota > Viridiplantae > Streptophyta > Magnoliopsida > Brassicales > Brassicaceae > Raphanus > Raphanus sativus. Next base: position 10,094,709 of record NC_079511.1, read on the forward strand.
AACTCGTGGGGTCTCTTCATTTACTACCAACTGCTCCTTAACTAACTTCGTGTTCCTTAAACATCTTTGTCATTACGCGTGTTACTTTTTGTTTAGAGTTTAACCAATTAAACCTAAAAAAACACTAACTAAACCTCTCACGCGGGTCAACCTGGTCATCAAACTTTGGTCAGAAACAATCTCCGACGCTGCTTTTGGCCGGCCGTCTTAGGCGACTGACCCTTTGGACTTTTCTTACAGTTTCTTCTTTACGGTTGCAATCTCTCTGGTTACTTTGTTGCCGACACATATTTTATGATCTTTTATAGATTTATCAAAACTGTCGACTCTTTATCACGATAGCGTAATAACTACTCTAACTGTTTTCCGCATTGTCTATTCATGATTTTTTTTTTCTGTATGCGTGTCAAACAACAGTGACCATCGAGGAAATTCGTCAGGTATGCTAACAAACTCACAAGAGATATGACTATATATCCTAGTGTAGTACCTAACACAAAATTAAACTGAACTTTCGACCGACCAGGCGACCATAACGTTTAGCTTATAGATCGAGTACAAATACACCAATGATGTATAATGATCAGATCGTCATTTCCCATTAAAACATACCTGACTCTATCTCTATAAGTCGATTTAAACCTAACAAATAATGATCGAATTAATACTCTCGCGCAAGGCCAAGAAAATGGCATAAACGTTTGGTCCCATTTTTTAGTTCACATTTTTTCTAGTATTTAGTTAATTACTCGATTTATCAAAATATCGAGTCTTTTATTTGAGACTGTTAAAACAAGTTACATGTATGAGGTTGACACACACTTTCATCAATCAACTAGGGTCTTATTCGTCAAAATCAAAAACTAATAGTCTTTCCAAATATTTTCGTTTGTTCCTTTCCTGAAAAGGATAATTTCTGATCTACCCGATATATTTAATGATGATGTAGATCACCTACCCAAACTTTTGTTTTCTCCAAAAAGATATCCACCCAACCCATTTGTTATATGATACAATCACACGCCGACGTCACTAAAGTAATAAACTTGAATCGGGACTTCTAGTTCAGGTGGTAAAGAGATCAGAGCTGTGAATTCCGCCACTTGGGTTCGAATCCTGGTCACTGAATAATTAACATTTCGGCATCACCAAAAATAGATGATCGACATATGATAATACATGATTAGTTTGGATTATTTCTGTGAAACTAAAATACTTATGCATAGTAAAAAAAAGTAGTAAACTTGAAAATACGGTTTAGTTGAGTTTATGGTCGTCAAGTGTTTCAGCTAAATACTAAAAAGAATTCTAGAAAATATTTACTATTTATTCATTTGGAAAAAATGTATGAGCTAAAGTCCACACCAATTTGGTAAGATTGCACAACAAGATCTCAAGCTATGGCGTATGGTTGGCATTTTACCAGAAACCCGAATCCATATCCAAACCCGAACCAAAATCTGAACTGAAATAACAAAATACCCAAACGCGTATTAAATTAGGAGAAATTTGATATCCAAATTCGAACGGATAATAACCAAACCCGAATGAATATCCGAAGATAACCATTATTTATTTTTAACCCTATATTCCTAGTTTATTTCTCTAATTTTTCTCAAAATATTTATATTGATTATACACATGGTTCAAAATTAGATAACATACATAGAATTGCAAGAAAAGTGAATTTTTATTCACTTAAAATGTTTAAAATGCATGTCAAATTTTTTGCTTCATGAATTAAAAAAGTTATATCTAAAATTTAAAAACAATAATCAAATTAGTGTCTTTTATTTTTAAAATTTTATCTTCAAATCATTCAATCTATTAAAAATAAAATATAAGTTAAGTAAAAGTTACATTTTAAATACAAAAAACTTGAGAAACGAAATTTTTTTTTTTCCAAAATTTAAATATCCAAAAACCTGACCCGAGATTAACCGAATCCGAACTAAAAATATTTGAACCCGATCCGAAAAATAGAAATACATATTCTCCTATACCGAAATATTCAATCCGAACCCGGACGGGTATGCGAACACCCCACTATTTTGCTCTCTTCTGAATTTGTGTCAACCTCAAAAGAAATCATTTGCGTGCTTGAAAAGTCAAAAAATGAGTTTAGGTTATAAGTTCAATACATGTTGGACCCAGCCTTTCCGGTTAGACTACTTCATCTATGAGATTAACAAGGAGACGTATAATCGGTTGGTAACACAAGATTTTTGTATGCGAGACGTGTTAACCTATGTGCCAATTTGATGTTATATCCTAACTAAACACGCAGTGGTACCTAAAAATGAGGTAAAATAAGAAAATTCAAACAATACTGTGAAATTCTCAAAAACGTATCGATATATAAAAATAGACTGTCATTAATGGAAAACAACTACTTTGATTATCCACTTCTTACAAAAGAGATTAAATTATGTATATATATATATATATATATGTATTTGAAATACTTCCATATATTATTGTTTTTTGTTGTTGTTACAAACTTTTTTTTTTCTTTAAAATTCCTTTATTTCATCTTTCTTCCCTTCTGGAGAAGTACCATTTACAAAATAGTGCAAAGATGAAATTAAATGGATCGGCTAAAATAACCCGCCAGAACCATTGATTACAAAAAACAAAAAGACACTAGGTCGAAGCAATCCAAGTGTCATGTGAACTTTAGGCTGGCTGGATAGAGGTGAATCAAGTACGAAGATAAGTAGTAGCGGTGACAAGAGTTGTCGAGGGATGATGAGAAGATAAGCTGACTCTATCAAGAGCTGCTAACTTTGCTCTCAGCAGAGTTGCAATCTCCTTCTTTAGAGAGGATGTTGATCTCGATGGGTTTAGATGAAGTCTGCTATTCCTCTCTTTCCATACAAAATACACAACAGCATGAAAGATAAGCAGAAGCACTGTTCGCAGTTTTTGATCTGATGCAACTAAAGGAATCCAGATTCTAGTGCTCTCCAAATCCGAAGGCGGTGTTTGGCTCGATTGATCAAACATAGAAATCCAAAGTTGAGAAGAAAACTGACAAACCAAAAAGAAGTGACCTCTAGACTCATCACCGTTCTGACACAGCAGACAATGAGAAGGGACAATCAATCCCCAACTAATAAGCCGGTCTCGAGTGGGAAGCCGATCACGGAAGACAACCCAAGTATTAAAAGCATGTTTTGGAATACCCCCTGTAAACCACACTGTTTTGTGCCAGGAAAAAGAGTCTGTACAAGGGTTCAAAGCCTTCCATGTTTTTGCTGCAGAGAATCTTCCAGTTGTATCATCCGGACCGATTTTCAAATAGAAAGTGTCCTTTCCTTGAGAGATGAGATTCAAGGATGATTGCGGAATAGAGGCCTTGAGGACCCTTGCGATTGGATGACGGCTTCTCGGCAGGTTCCAGACATTATCAACACAAACATCCGAAATTTTAGCTTCCAAGGAGATCCCCGTAACCATAGGACCCGTGTCCCCAACAATTCCCAACAGCGGACCCAACTCAGTCCAGTCATCATGCCAAAAGAAAGCATCATTTCCAGAGATTAAGGAGCACTTGATGAAAGGTCTGGCAAGAGTACGGAGCTTCATAATTTGCTTCCAAATCCAGCTCCCGGTGTCACTGAAATCTGCCGTCCAGAAAGTTGTTACAAACTTTAACTAGAATTCGATCCGCAGTTACGGGTGTTTAATTTAATTTATCTTCAACGTAAATTCTAAACTGTTGGTTTTATAAAAAACTTCCATATATATTTTTTATATTTTGCAATTTACATACAGAGTATAATATATTATTTTATAATATAAATGTCTAATAATTATTTTTTATTTGTACGTAATATTATATTAAAAGAAATTATAACCTGATACAGTTTGATGTAATTGTAATATTCATATATTAACCTGTTGTTTTTTTATTAATTTATTTTAAAATAAAGCAATATGCTAAATTTTTTTAATTTTTGCATTTGTTTTATATGAATTATTATTAATTTTATGATATTTTATTTTCTTGAAAATTGAATTCTCGAAATTTTCTATTGAACTAAACTAAATAAAGTAATACTCTATTTATTTTTTTCTATAATATATATTTTATATTTCAGTTTTTCTTTTAAATTTCACCACAAAAAAACAACAACCATTGTAATTAATTAATTAAAATTTATTTTAAATGCATTGGTAGAATCTGTAAATAAAAAAAATACAAAAGGCAATACATAATTTATTGTAAATGCAATGTATAAGTGTATAAATAAAATAAAGTACTTAATCTGCTATCTATGTTTCTAAACAATTTTCATTATCCTTCTATTCATGTTTCCAAACAGCACAAAATGTACTTCAGTTTTAATAATATAGATATTATCGATTCTATTTTTTGCATACTTTAATCCTTGAATTTCATATATATGTAGCTTTCAGAATATTTTTTGGAGTATTGTTGACATATAAAATATGGTACCGATCGATTATTCCCGATCAAAGAGGATATAAAAAGTATTCAAATTCTACTTTGAAATCTCAAAGAACAAGAAAACAATAAAAACAACAAACATCAGAAGAGTATCATCACCGTCCGGTTTATGGACCAAGTGGGATTGCGGTCTCCACCACTTGCTAATATACGGTCCATGTTTGTACCGATCGAGCCGGTTGTTACATATAGAAAAAGTATCGTATATCTTTCACTCATAATAGACACATGATTTGATTTGTTACTGTATATTTTTATATCTCATCTACTCTATTCTTTTATAATTCATGGAATAAATTATATTAAACACATCACACATGATACTCATATAATTACTTGCTTTTGGACAACACTGGCAATGGCTAAATATTTAGCTAGATAAGATATATAAAACGAATTTTCATCATGGGCATCGAATTTATATACAATGTCATACATTAGGAACAACGAAAAGATATAACCTTTTTTTTTGGGTCAAAATGTTAAAAGATATAACCTTTTTCAGCCACTTGATTAACTAATTATAAGAAATTCTTATGTTTAAAGAGTTACTCCATCGTGATAATAGGCTAACAATATTTATAATCTAGAGGGAAATGGTTCTACATAGAATTCTAATCAAATTATAATGGATCAAAACTAAAAAGGAGAGCGGTACAACTAGTCTCAGTAATAAATACTATTTAAAAACTAAGGTTCATTTGATAAAATTAAGACACTACATAATATCCTCTCAGTTTTTAAAAGAACGATTTCTATAATTTTCACATAGATTAAGAACCATTATTATTGATTATGGCGTGTCATTTAGTTTTATAACTAATGATAGGGGTATTCCACTGATCAGTAGTATATACATAGAAAAATAACATGCTATAAAAATTTCACATGTTCTTCTCTTGCAACAATTACATTACATGAGCGTATCCATCAAAAACCTCTATTGATGAATTAAACTATGCATACGTATAAAACTGAAACCAACATGTTACGGGAAAATATCCCACATCAATCGATAGTGAAGTACTAGGAGTATATACCGTGTTTAAACACATTTTGTTTTCTTGGACAATGAAACCCAATACCATTTTCTGATAATCATCGTCTATATTGTCTTCTAGTGTAAATAGTTATTTGGATAAAATAAATAAAAATCTATAAGAATCATATGGTAAATATGAATCTGAGTGCTACTTTTTACTAATCATAATGATCATATTCGCAAGGGTATAGTGCTCGTACGAGTGACTGTGAAAAAAAGATGCACACATACACAGACGTTCACGACAAAAGATGTCGCGACGAATTTGGCCCAAGGATTGTGAGAATAATCAACACTCGTTTGGTATAGTGCCTTACATGTATCTGCATCTACAAACCACATACACACCCTATAGAAAATCATTTTTATTCAATAAGTCTATCTAAAAATGCTAACAAACGTGATGTTTACGAGTTAGTATGGCTGTATCCTGTATGTGTATGTGATGAATCTCACACACAAATATATGCATACATGTGATTATTAAACATTCATGCCTACATAGATAGACCGTGCATGATATTGATGAGAACATATGACCATGCACACATGAACATAATAATGTCAAAGCCTCAAAGGTATGGAACTGTGGCCATACTTGGGAATGTCATTTTTTTATTCGAACCCATCCCAGCCAGCACAACAACGACATAATAATAAATTTATAATAAAAAAGTTTCGTAATAATGTCATTTGTGGAATTCTAATTCCAATATTCTCAATTATTGGCCACATAAAAGAATAAGAATAGAAGAAAATGCCCATTGTCCAAAATCCAAATTCCCGAATTCAATAACAACGACAATGTTCGATTTTATATGGTGGTAAGAATAAGTTTCGTTCACCATCTTTTCAGTTATTACTATTTGGGAGCATACTGTCATGATTTGATTTGTTACTGTAAATTGTTTGTCTTTTCTTGATATTCCTCGTTATGTTGCTCTTCTTTTTTCCAGAGTTAATAGACATTCTCACCCAATCCTTAATGTTTTTTAAAAAGTGTTTTGATTTGATCAGTGTAAGTTCGAATATATGCTTATGTATACATCAATTTAAGTATGCATATCAACTTGCTGATTTTGGATTCGTGTTGATCCAGCTCTAAGTGAAGGAAGCATAATCTACTATACTGTTGTGTTGTTTAGTTGGTTAGGACAACAATCGATTCTTATTTGGTACATAACAAATAGTTATCACTCAAAAATATAATGAAAAGTTAAATGTCTTGGATTCAGGACTTGATTATTCTTTGTTTAAACTGAAGAGGTGGTAATTTTTTTTGTCAGCACATGGGTGGTAATAAAATTAAGAAAATGATCGTATTCGCTCATTAGTGGGTTTATGAATTATAAAATTTAAAAGGCTTCTAAGAGCATCTCCATTAGAGATTTGTGCACAAATTCCAGAAAAAAAAAGTATTATAGTATACCAAAAGGAGTGAATCCGCCCTTTGCAGTCTCGCTTGGAAGAGACGATATCATCAGAGTTTCGTGGGCCCACGACACGTGGCGGCCCACGATTGGTTCGGTTCTTTTTTTTTTTAAATCCAACGAAAAAAAATTAAAAATTAATTGTTTGCATTGGAAAGCGTGACCTCATTAGTCTCACTAATGGAGATGCCCTAAGGCTCTAATTAGTGACATGTAATATTTAGAGTTGAATTAGAGAAAAAGTTATAATTCCATGTAGTACGCAGTAAAGGTACTGTGGTAAAAATACGAATTATTGAATGTTTTCAAATAAGTGATTGGTAACATTTTTAGATGTATACGTTTTAGTATGTATTATATAAAGAATGTTATGGATATCATTATTAAAATTTATTATAAATTTGACAAAGTATATTAGAAGAGTTAAAATGTATTAAATTAAATTAAAACTATGGAATGTATTTGAACATATATTTATTATATAATAGTTATATATAATTTATATAATGACTTTGCACTGAAATATGAAAAAAAAAATTGAAATAATTTTAGTAGTTTTGTGATGTATATTTTGTTCTAAAAAATACAAATAACAATAATATTTATTAAAAACTTAATAAAAGGCACCTATATAAATAAATAATTTTATGTTATAACAATAGTCACCAAATAGAACTAATAATTAAAATTATAGAAGAAGTGTTTAAATAGTTACATGGATAAATGTAGACAACTATGAAATGAATTTGTTTTTTAAAAAAGATTGTTAAATATAATTAAAAGTAAACGTGTGCTTTTGAAACCAAAAAGAAATACGAACTCAAATCTTAACACATGCCATTTTTCTTGATGTTGAATTACCACTTAATTTATCAATTTTACTAAAGAGATAATTCAGAGTTGTAACTCAAATATAAGTATATAACACTTTTTTTTGAAACACAAGTCTATAACACATTATAATTCAAATAGTAACTCAAAATTTTAAAACTAATTCATGATTGGTGACATTTTTTGAGTTATCCCTCTAATTCAAACTTAATCAATAATAATTCAGTCACCAAAACTTAAGATCATCCTCAATAGAGTAATTTTATTATATAATAGCACTATTGAAGCAAAATTACTCAATAATAAAATTACTATATCTTAGTGTAAAATAATAAAATAAAATACTATTGGAGATGCATGTTTAAACTGAATAGAACAAAGTCTTTAGTAATCACCGAACAATGTGAAATAGCTAACCGAATTGCATGCATACTCTTGCTATTCAGGTAGTCAAAATAGGGCGATGATTGTTTCATTGGTTTTTCGATTTTGGTTTCTGGTTTTTAGATTTTGGTTTCTGGTTTTTTATTTTTAGTTTTTGGATTTTAGTTTTTGATTTTGATTTTGCAGTAGATTTTAGTTTTATGAAAAACTTGATTGATGATTTTAGATTTTGGTTTTTAGTTTTTGGTTTTTACTTTTAAAAATAATAAAATAAAAATATTATTAGTAATAAAATGTTTATTCTGGAATAATATAAAATAATGTACTATTTTATAAGATACAATTTGTTTTTCAACGGAAGCCATTCTAGATTTTGACATATTGTTTCACGAAAGTCGTTTATAATTTTCATTTTACACTCTTTATTTAAATGATCGGTACACCAATTTATTTTTCCATTTCATTTTCATATATTTCAAGAAATATATAAACCCTGCTATCGTTCCATTGTATTTTTCTTTTAATATTAATATCATACATAAGTTGGTCAATTAAACTATATAATCAGTCAATTAAAATAATTTATTTAGTAAGTAAATATCTCTTTGCCATTTGATGATTGTCCTTGGTCACTTGGTGTGCCATGCCTATAAGAATAAAAAATTAATTCCCTATGTAGACACAATTTTTTTTATATATGTAACTATAATATATATAACAAACTTGTAGATATAATATATAGAAACCGTACCTTTAAAACAGCAAGTAAAATGTGTAGATCCATAATTTGAAAAATAAAATTAATCATAACTATTGTATATATTCATAAATAGATAACTACAAAAATTATTTCCAGGTAGCAAAATACCTTCTCGATTGCATGTAGAGAATAGGGTTTGAAACCAAATGTGTATGATCAGCAGGCTTGTTAAAACTGGAGAATTGGGTGATGCATTATTTGAGGTTTACGTTTGCTTTGCTTTGTGTGTTTGTAGTGTTAACAGAAAAAAAAAATAGGAAATCATTTTTTGTTTTGTTTTTGGTCGTAGCTTTTTCTAGGAAGAATCCACTAGAATAGAAATTTTGGTTTCTATGAATATAATAGTAAAATGGATCAAAAATCAGTTTCCCTAAAAAAAATAGGAAATCTATTTTGCCAAAATCATAATTGGATAAAAAGTGGTTTTTGGAAAATCAAAAACCAGAAACTAGTGGTATTTTGTCCATAGTAATCGTTCAATCTAAACTTTAAATCGTACAAGACCAAATAAAATATTATATAATCGATCTTTTTATTTAAAACCCAGTATAAAATGGTTTTCATAGAATTAGAGAGCACATGAGCTTTGTACAGAGACCAGTTGCTAGGGCTAGACGATGTTAATGAACAGAGACCAGTTGCAAATGTACTTGAGAAATAGAGAGCACATGAGCTTTGTGGTTGGTTTTACCAGCCGCATGCTTGCGTCAACAAGACATCATCACTAGAACGAAGTGGAAATGTAACACTAATTAACACAGACGTGCCAATTTGTTTTTCTATAATAAAAAGTCACATGCATATTGGTTGTGTTTGGTTTTGTCACGATCAAAAACTCTATTTGATATACGTGTTGTCTTATGCTTTAGGGTTTCTCATCTCCATCCATCTCATCACATGTTCATGAAAATCAGTAAGAATTCTTTGCTATACTGACGTCTAAACTTCTTGTATTTTTGGATAACCGAGAGATTTTCAGAGCTAAATCAATATTAGTTTTCAGATCTAAATGAACATTGAATCCTCAAGATCATCTCCAACCCATTGCTATATTTTCATTTTTATAATAGAATTTAGATGTGAAATTGCTTCAATTTACTATTATTTTTTGGGCTTATTGCAAAAGTGACTCAAAACTTGAATTCAAACAGAAAACTAACCTTTTCTTTTGACTCATTTTTTTTTGAGTTTTTAACCCCACATCTGCATTTTATCTACGAAAATGCCATTAACCCTTTTTTTTTTTTTTTTTTCGAAAATGGCTTCTTTACTGTCTCAACCTCATTTTCTTCAAGTATTTACAATATTGCCACTGCCATGAATAGTGGGAACAACCTTGTACGAACTGTTTGGAGCTTTTAATGCCCTTTAATGCACGTAAATCTCTTTACACTCTCTCTGTTTCAATTGTTATGAACTAAAAACAACATTTTTTCACTTTCTCTCCATATTCATCCAAAAAACTGAAGCTTTTGATTCAAAATTGTTTGGAGCCATATTTCTTTCGTTTTGACTTACGGTTGCTTTCGTTTGAGGTTCTGGGTGGTTGGAGAAGACCCTGTGTGCAAACAAAGTCATCTCACCTAGTTGAAGGTACGAATTTGAATTTTTTTCAAAATCTGTTCGCGTAGAAGACTTACAAGTAAGTCATCTGTATGTAGAAGACTTACTGATGAGTCTTCTGGTCAAACGGACGACTTAAACTAAGTCGTCCAGCTTTGTTTGGTGAAAAAAAACAGTCCAGACGACTTATATATAAGTCGTCTACGAGAAACAGGCTAGTTTTGCATTTGACCGAATCGTGTCAGATCTTTGACTATTTCTGGACGACTTATAATTCAGTCGTCTCTCGGAAAGTTAAAATTTCAATATTTTATTAAACTAGACGACTTACGTGTAAGTCGTCTTAGGTTAGTTTTGTAGTTGAAAAATAAAACTTCATAATTTAATTTTTACCAGACGACATAATATAAAGTCGTCCCGTCAGAAGACTTAATTTAAAGTCGTCCGGGGAAAGCAAAGTCGTCCAGAATTTTTCCCAATTAAGTCGTCCAAACCTTGCTTATCCCGGACGACCTTAAATTAAGTCGTCTAGCTGGACGACTTTTAGTTAAGTCGTCTGGAGAAAGTTAAATTTCAAGTTTTATTTTTCAATTACAAAACTAACCTGGGACGACTTACGTGTAAGTCGTCTAGTTTGAATAAAATATTGAAATTTTTACTTTCCAGAGACGACTGATTTATAAGTCGTCCAGAAATAGTCAAAGATCTGACACGATTCGGTCAAATGCAAAACTAGCCCGTTTTTCGTAGACGACTTATATATAAGTCGTCTGAATTTTTTTTTTTAACAAACAAAGCCGGACGACTTAGAATTAAGTCGTCCCTTTTAATTTTCAATTGCAAAAGTGACCTCTTTAGACGACTTACCTTTAAGTCTTCTGGACGACTTAAATCTAAGTCGTCTGCGATAATGTTTGTTGAACTTCTTCATTTTCTCTATGTTTACTAATGTGTTTTATTTTGAATATTTGCAGATGATTTTTAAGTTACATGCAGTGTATGGAGAATGGTTGTTGAGAGATTTCCGTTGGGATTTTGTGGTTGATGATCTCAAAGGAGCAAGATTGTTTTTATTGAATGAAGATTCAACACATGCTGAACTTGTTGCAATGGCTCAAGAAGATTATAACCTGGACATGAGATCAGTGACTGTGGAGATTAGCTACTCATTACCAGCAGAAATGATGATGACTCCAAGCAGTCCTCCCATTCATGTTACAAGTGATAGACAAGTTCGAAACTTGCTCGAGATACTCAAAACGCATAGAGTATGTCTTTGTGTATCAAGCCGCAGCAAGGTGGAAACGGTTTCAGAGAAAAGAGAAGAAGCTGGTGATAATGATGAAGCTGGTGAATGGGAAGAAGATGTTGGTGATAATGATGAAGCTGGTGAATGGGAAGAAGATGTTGGTGATAATGATGAGGCTGATGAATGTTTTGAAGATGTTGGTGATAATGAGTCTGTTGAAGATGAAAATCAAGATGGGGAGGAGGAAAATGGGGAGGAGGAAAATGGGGAGGAGGATGCTGATAACACTATTGTTGGTGAAACGGATCAGAATGGTGGGGATTACAGTCTTTATGGAAAGGTTCTAGATGAGGACGAGGAAGATGATGATAATATTTGTTTTGAAGAAATTGAAAAGACATATGCTAAGACAAATGCTATTGAAGGAGGAAAATCGGATTGTACCAGCATCTATGTCAACCAGAGTTTTGTTAGCAAGGATGCACTGCTTTCAGAGCTGCGGTTGACAGCAGTGAGGGGTAGGTTTTCTTTCAGAATATACAAATCAACAAAAACTCTCCTTGTGGCAATATGTCGGGTTAGCGGTTGTGGATGGAAGATCAGAGCGAGTGTGAAACATGGGTCAAACACGTTTTGGGTAACAAAGTATGTGGAAAAACATTTATGCTCAATTGGAGACCGAATCGCTCAGCGGAGACACTGTACTCCAAAGTATGTTGGTAGTCTTTTCATTGATCGTGTTGGGATCATTGATGGGATAACTCCACAGCATATCACTGATGCAATGAAGAACATGTTTGGCATGACGCTTGATTACACCACTTCATACAGAGCACTGTTATATGCACAGAAATTGGTGAGAGGATCAGCAGAAGAAGGGTATTCGCGTCTGCCTTCATATCTCGAGCAAATCTCCATTGCAAATCCTGATTCTATCACGGCTATAGAACTTGATTCTGAGAAAAGATTTAAGTATCTATTTCTCTCTTTTGGAGCTTCTATCAAAGGTTTTAAGTATCAGAGAAGGGTCATTGTGGTGGATGGAACTCACCTAAGTGGAAAGTATGGAGGTGTTATGTTAGTTGCAGCCGCACAAGATGGCAATTTTCAGATATTCCCATTGGCTTTTGGGATCGTGGATGCTGAAGATGAACCTTCTTGGGAATGGTTTTTCACAAAATTGGCTAGTTGTATATCTCATGACAAGCCTCTGGTGATAGTCTCTGACCGGCACGCGGCCATTAAAAGTGCGTGTGAGAAGGTGTTTCCTTGGGCAACCCGAGGAATATGTTATTATCACCTTCAAGATAACATTGTCAAAAAGTTTAAAGGGAAACATCTCATGTACTTGGTGAAAGGGGCTGCTTATGCGCACACGGTTCACGATTTTAACCGGTACATGGCTGAGATACGGAGTGCAAACCCGGAACTTGCAACGTATTTGGAGAAGGCCGACGCCAAGCTATGGTCAAGGGTTTATTGTAAGGGGAACAGGTTCAACATAAAAACAAGCAACATCGCTGAATCTATTAATTCCGCACTGAAGCGAGCAAGAGGATTTCCGATTCCGTTCCTGCTGGAGTTCATAAGGCAGAAGTTAGGAAAATGGTATTGGAAAAGGAGACAAGATGCTTTGAGTCTCCCAACTGTACATAGCCGGGGTGTTGAATACTTGCTTGCTGTTCGATCAGAGATAGCGGATACGATGACGGTCGAACCAATTGATGGATGGCGTTTCTTTGTCAAAGGTGGCAAAATGGACTGTGCGGTTGATTTGGAACATGTAAAGTGTGGTTGTGGTGTCTATGGAGTGGAGAAAATACCTTGCTCTCATGCTATAGCAGCTGGAACACATGCTGGTGTGCATATCGACACACTTGTATGTCCACTTTACTCAAAGAATCATCTGTATGCAGGATACTCAGAGAATATATATCCTATCGTGTCACAACATATTGAGGAACGAGAATGCTTTCCTCCAAACGTAAAGCGTGGTCCGGGGAGACAGAAGAAATCAAGATGGCAATCTTGGTTGGAGCTATCTAGGATGAGGGGACACAAACCCAGGAAGAAACACAGGGCACGGAGATGCTCAAACTGCAAGGAAACTGGCCATACGAAACCACAATGTACACAACCAGTTGACTAGTTGTCCAGACGACCTAAATATAAGTCGTCCAGTCTTGATTACCCGTCCAGACGACTAATTTCTAAGTCGTCCAGTGTTTCGTCTACCTTCTACGAAGTCGTCCAGTGTATTATACTACCTTCTACTATCCCTTCAAGTGTATTTTTTTAGACGACCTTTTACGAAGTCGTCCAGTGTATTTAAGTCGTCCAGTGTATTTAAGTCGTCCAGTGTTTAGACTACCTTCTACTATCCCTTCAAGTGTATTTTTTTTTAGACGACCTTTTACGAAGTCGTCCAGTGTATTTTATTTTTAGACTACCTTATTTTTTTAGACGACCTTATTTGTAAGTCGTCCAGTGTATTTTATTTTTAGACTACCTTATTTTTTTTAGACGACCTTATTTGTAAGTCGTCCAGCTGGAAAACCTTCCAGACGACTTATTTGTAAGTCGTCCAGCTGGAAAACCTTCCAGACGACTTATTTGTAAGTCGTCCAGCTGGAAAACCTTCCAGACGACTTATTTGTAAGTCGTCCAGCTGGAAAACCTTCCAGACGACTTATTTGTAAGTTAGAAAATCTATACAAGTTAGAAAATCAAATAAATCATACATGCCCACAAACATACAAATAGATTTGTGTAAACAAATAGTTCAAATATACAAATAGATTTGTGTATACAAATAGTTCAAATATACAAATTGATTTGTGTATCTATACAAGTTAAAAAATCTATACAAGTTAAAAAATCTATACAAGTTAAAAAATCTATACAAATTGATTTGTGTATCTAATCATACATGCCTACAAACATACCACCATCCTCATTATCTTTCAGATGCTGATCAACAAGCTCCGTCCATATAGCCAAAGCCATAGTATCCCTCATAGTCTTCGCATTGGACCTAGCAAAGTCTTTAGGGCTAAAGGGGACCCCAAGAGCATGACATTCAATGTACTTTGCAGCGTACACGCCACAATCACCATTGTTGGCCGTGGGTACATCTTTGAGGAGTCTCTCATAAGTGTATCGCTCCAACCCATGCATCTGGTCTCCGCACTCCACAATCAGATAAGGGACCATCTCGAGAAAAGGCTCCATTATCTCATCCCATCTTTCTGGTATGGTAGTTGAAGGTATGCTGTCCCAGACGACTATGTGCCTCTTAGGGATCGATATCCAAATAGCCACCCAATGTTTGTTGTCCAAGTTCAGTGGCGCATAGATATCATCAATGTCCTCCCCCCACTTCTTGTTTGATTGGCAAAATGAAGGCATTGATCCGTCATACAAACTCGCCGCCCCACTAGGTAGCATTTTTCCTAAACCATTGTGATCAGACGACGATGTTTTGAAGACCAGATACTGTTCTCTCCAAGACTGGGTAAAGTTGTGATCCAGGAAGCACATTCGCTCGCTCCGGAAACATTGTGGGTTCTCCTTATACCTCTGCCTCAAGGTCCTCGATGTAGTCGCAGTTTAGACCAGTGATGTTTTCAAACTCTAACAGTGAAAACCTCGCAGGTTCTGGACCAACGAGACACCACATCTCGTACTTCTTCTTAATGTCCAGCTTTAAACCGAGCAAGTGGTGAACCAGCCTTGAAGCCCAACCAAATCCCTGCTCCTTGAACTTGATGAAAACTCCCAATCTCGACTCCTTGAGCTCTTCAAATTCAGCATCAGTGAGAGCTTCCCTAAGAGCAGTATGCAACTTCGTGTTATCCGTATGATACGAAATGCTATTGTGGGGTTCTGGCTCTTCCCCTAATGTGTATAACCTACGGGGGAGTTCTGGAATATCCATCCTTTTTGTCTGCAAAATAATCAAAGACAACAATAGAAGTCAGAACACAAGCTAAATCAATCACGCCTTAATTGTTACTCCAGACGACTTAGTAGACGACTTAAATATAAGTCGTCTAGAAAGTCGTCCAACTGGACGACTTAGTTGACGACTTATATTTAAGTCGTCTGGAAAGTCTTCCAAATGGACGTACTAAGTCGTCCAGGTTGAAGACTTTCCAGACGACTTACTTACAAGTCTTCCAGTAGAAAAATTTCAAGCGGACCTGATTAGTCGCAGAAGGAGTTCGAGTACTCGTCATTGTGGTTATAGATCTGAAAAAATAAACGTGAAACGGTGAGAATGAGTAAATTGAAAGAGACAACGTTTTATGTTCATCTTTTCCACGAGTTTGATGACTTACCGGCGTTAGGGTTTACAGAGAAACGGCGCTACGGTTTACAGAGAAGAAGCGGCGGCGCTAGGGTTTAGAAGAAGCGGCGGCGCTAGGGTTTAGAAGAAACGGCGGTGCTAGCTAGTGTTTAGAGTAAGCGGCGGTGAGAACGTTGGTGAGCACGGTGGCGAGGGCGACGGTTTGTTCGGAAATAGTGGAAGCGGGGGCGCTAGGGTTTAGAGGAATCGGCGGCGCTAGGGTTAGAAGAAGCTGCGGCGACAACGGTGAGAATGAAGTGAGATAGATAGCCGACGTTGAGAACGATGGTTGTTCGGAAATAGTGGGAATTCGAATCGCCTTTGATATCGCCGGTGAGAGAGAACTGTTAGGGTTTCTGTTCGCGGAAAATGAAAAAAAAAAAAAAAAAATCACCTTATATATTGGGTAAATAATCCGGTTAGCTTTAAAAGTACATTGGTAAACTTTAAGGTTTAGTCCGGTTTAGACGACTTATTCTGGCTGATAATGTACATCAGACGACCTAATATTTAGTCGTCTGGGAACAGAAGACTAAATATTAAGTCGTCCAATACCCTAAAATGAACCCCTAAACTAAAATGACTAAATTAACTTACTAACCACGTTATAAAATCAAATTATACTTCAATAGTGTTTACTATACACAGAAACGAACACGCCTAGGTAATTTTAAAAATTTTCAAAAACGGTTTTAATGCTTTCCAAAATCTAACCCTAAGAACACATACAATACTACAACATATGTTGATGAAACATAAACTAAAGAATATCATGACTCACTACTTTCACTCATCTGGGCTGAAAACAATTGAAATTTGTTATATATTAATTTATATCTCTTAAGACATATGTTAATTACATAATTCCAATTTTTCACTTATCAAAATATTTTTTACAAAATTTTTAAATTATGTTTAAGAATAACTGTCCAGACGACTTAACTTAAAGTCGTCTGGACGACTTATTTTCAAGTCGTCTGTTTACAGACGACTTGCGAGGGGTAGAAACGTAAAAAAAAATCCGTTTTTTTGTTTGTTCACAAGGAGATAGTTGTAATTTCAATAGCCTTTTAAGTTACTTTTGCCTTTGACCCAAGTTGGGGTACTCTTTTGGGTTTGACTCCAAGTTTTGAGTCACAATTGGTAATTCTCCCTTATTTTTTCTTGTATAACATAATTTTTTTTTCTATAAATAGAAGAAGAAATAGTAATTCTCTATTTTTATTTTGTGACAAAAATGTTATTTAAAATAATATATTGAAGTAAATTTCATCTCTATTATAAAAATACCAAACTACGTGGGAGATAGTTCTAACAAAATACTAAGCATAGTTTATTATCTTATTCATGATTGTTGTATTAACGTTATATACAACGATGGTTTATGAATATGAACTAGAATGATAACTAGATTCTGATCTACGCATCCGTGTGAATGTATTTTTTTGAAAATATGTTGTTATTTATTTTTATGTTACTATTATATATTATATAGATGTCATTGTTTTATAATTATTTTAGACAAAAGATGTTTTTAGATAATTAGATTGAGCTATTTTCATATATATTTTAAAGTTGACCCAAATAGATATCTTCTCATAATATAATGGACTTCTAATTTTTCTTAATAAGTTAAATTAATTAATTTTTATAATATATTGCTATCTGTGTTTCTAAACAATATTATATTTTTATACAGTTATCCATGTTTCCAAACAAATCTCAAATATATTTTAGTTTTAATAATATAGATAAAACTTAATGTAAATTTTTTTTTTGTCACTGAATATAAGTTGGTGTTTGAAATTAGGTTTTGCATTGTGGTTTTCTTATATATATTGAAAAAAAAATTATAAGGGTTATTGGAAAAATATTTTAGTAAAAGTCACTTTTTGAATATATGTATATTTTTAATCAGTTTTTGATACAGAATAATTTTAATTTTTCTTATTTAAATATGTATATAAGGTTTATTTTTTTAGTATTATTTTAGATAAAATATGTTTTCAGGTAATTAGATTGAATTATTTTCATATATTTTAAATTTGGTTGAAATAGATAATTTTCATAATATAATAAATTTCCAATTTTTCTTAATAAATTAAATCTATTACTTTTTAATATACTGTTATCCATATTTTTAAATAACATTATACTTTTTATATTAATATCTATGTTTCTAAACAAATCTCAAATGTATTTCAGTTTTAAAAATATAGATAGCTGATCACATCAGGAAAGAACAAAAGTAATATAACTATTGAGTACAACTTATTCACAGTTTCACTCGATAAAAAGAAAAGAAATGGTCGCAGTCAATAAAGACCTAACCGCCCTGAGATTCCACCCAACCCAACACTGCAGAGACCACTTATTCGTGAATGTGAACTTGCTAACATGTCGTGTGGCTCTTCTCGTTCCATGTTGCATCCTCTAAAATCATCACACTGAAGATCTGTTTCTTCTCACTGCAGCCTTCTTCTCTTTCCCAAAGTGCCCCTACCAGAAACACAACTCTTTCAATTTTCACTTTTATTGTTTCTGTCTTGTGTGTCGAATCAATCAATTGTGTACAATATTATAGTAATATGGACTTTTCCGTTTGCCAAAATAATATAGACTTTTCTATATTTCAAAATATTGTTGAAATTACAACCACATACTTTGAAATGAGTTTACTACACTCTTTTACACCCATTTAAATGATTTTTTTGTCCACACTTTTTACATGTGTATCGGGAAACACATAATTTAAGAGTTGTTCAAATCATATTTATTGTAATTTAAAAATAGAAAAGCATACTCATGATGTTGGTGGCCTAGCAGAAGTACAAGGAATTGTTTTTATGCCCCAGATTCAAATCACACATGGTACGAAATGTTATTATTTAAATCTGAATTTTCAAAAGGTTGACTGTAGATCTATGGAAGATTATAAGCTTTAAGGTCTAAAAAATCCATTTTTTTACAAAAAAAGGTCTAAAAATTCCATGGCAATAAAAACATATATTAAAAATGTGGGATACCTGATTTGGTATAAATGATAAATTCTTTATATTTTCATTGATTTTAAAATAATAGTTATAATATTTCTTGTGCGATATTTTTTCAGAGATTATTTTAAAATTGGTTATTTTAATAAAGTAAAGCAAAATAAATCAAAGAAAATATCCTAGAATAACCTTAAATTTTTTGTTTGTCACAAATATAGCTTCCAAAGATCAAAGTGACTAAAATTTTTTATTAAATAGGTATATATACACTTATATCCCTAGGATTAATTAATCTAGATCTTAGAGTTTAGAGTTAAAATGTGTGATTTTAAGATCAGAATTTAAAATTTTATAAAATAAAATATATATAAAAATTGAAAATATTTTTTAAATAGTTTAAAATAATTTCGAATTTCAAAAAGAAAATTTGAAAAATAAAACGAAATTTCGAAAAAAGTTTTTTGAATTTCTTTTAAAAGAAAATTGAGTTTGAAAACATATATTTAGAAACTGTAAAAAAAATATTTTTAAAAAATTATTTTATTTATTTGCATTTATATATCTAGGATATAAATGTCTTTTTAGTCATTTTCTCTTTATAGACTATTTTGTGACAAAACTTGTAGTCTATTTAGGAGAATTGCCCTAAATAAAATTATAGAATTTGGATATCTTTTTATTATATCTATATTATTAAAACTGAAATACCTTTAAAAATTGTTTGGAAACATGAATAACAATATAAAAAAAATAATATAATGTAACATGGATAGTAGCATATTAAGAAATAAAAGTAAATGGCTTATGTTATTAAGAAAATTAGAAATCCATTATATATGAGAAAATTATCTATCCAAGCCAGTTTTAAAATATATGAAAATTACACAATTTAGTTACCTATTTTTGTCTAAAATAATCATGAAACACAACTTAAACTTTATATACATATTTCAAATCAAAATAATAATTTGAAATTGATTTATACCAAAAATTGATTCAAATATATATATATATTATATATATATATATATATATATATATATATATATATATATATTCAAAAATTGGTTTTTACTAAACTATTTTTCAATAACCATTATAAAAAATGTTTTAAATATATAAGAAAAATACAATATAAATTCAAATTTCAAACACCAACTTAAACTATGGTTTTTATATTTCACATTAGATTTAAAAGTACAATATATGTGGTTATTTATATAAAATACTATTAGTTATATGATTATTTATATGACGGTACATATAAAATACGATTAATTGTATAATGATACATATATGATATTTATATAATGATGACATAAAAGATAAATAGCAATATATTTTTTGAAAAAATGCATTTGCACGGATGTAGATTAAAGTCTACTTTGTTTTAAGTTTTAACACTACAGTTTTAAAGGGTCCACTGTAGTGACGACAAAAAAAAAAAAAGGGTCCACTGTAGTAGAAAGCAACATCAGATGTTACAAGGTTCACCCAACAAAACTTATTGAGGCGACTGGTGGGACCTGCGAGGAGGAACCTTCTTATTGTTGACTGCATGGGAACCACGCACATAGGCCCATTATATGTGAGATAAATAGTGGGCTTTTAATAAGGAGAAAAGCCCACACGGTGTTCGTTAAATTTATAGAAATTCGATTTATCTCCAAGGGGATAGAACACAAGGGAAGCATCTAGAGACAGAACCTTGGTCCGTGTATATACGTAGCCACTTGTCTTTCCTTTTCCTCGAATCCTCTGTTTCTGATTTCTGGAATTAATTCTCGTTGAACGTTGGAAAATGAGGTACTTATTCATTCACTTTTTTTTTAGCTTTTTATACCTCTCTTCCGTTACGTTGCGCAATGCTTTGTGAACGTTTTTGTTGATAATAATATGCTTTCAAAGTTGCAGTCGACATCCTACGGTGAAGTGGGCGCAAAGGTCGGATAAGGTTTACATAACAGTGGAGTTGCCAGACGCTGAAGATGTAAAGCTTAAGCTTGAGCCTCAAGGCAAGTTCTTTTTCTCTGCTACAGGTGGAGCCAGCAAGACAAAGTACGAGGTGGACCTCGATCTGTTCGACAGTGTCGATGTGAATGTATGTGCAGAGATGATGAATCTTGCTACTTTTCTTTAACTGCGATCGTTTGTCGGAAATGGTGATCTTTTTCTTATTGCAGGAGAGCAAAGCGAGTGTGAGCTCGAGGAGTGTGTGTTACCTGGTGAAGAAAGCAGAGAGCAAGTGGTGGAACAGGTTGATTAAACAGGAAGGGAAACCTCCTGTGTACTTGAAAGTTGATTGGGATAAATGGGTTGATGAAGACGAAGATGACAAAGGTAAATGGTGATTTACTTTAGTGTGGAAGAAGGAGCTAATAGTTATATTTTATCTACTTAGCTGACTGGTCTTTTTGAAGCAGATATGGACTTTGGAGATTTTGATTTCAGTGTAAGGCTAATGAACTCTCTTGAGATTTCCTTAAGTATCAACACTCGTCTTTGGATTAGAAAATAATGCTTTGTTGTTGTTTTTTTTCTTTCTCTTTTTAGGGTCTGAACATGGGAGATAGTGACGAGATTGGAGACGAAGGTAATGTTTTGGACCGTGTCTAGGGTCATGACTTGGTGTTATTTAAAGCAAACCCAAGTATACTTGATGGTTAGATTTTGGTAGTAGTGAGGAGGTGTTTTCCTGCTGTTGTTGCAGAGGAGGATAGTGAGCTAGAGGGTGAAACTGTGGCAGAGACAAAAGAAACGAAGGACATTGTGGAAGAAGGCAACGGAGAGAAAGATGAAGAAGTAGATGTGAAGAAGGATTGAGCTTCATGTTATTCTAAGATTTCTCTACTACTGTTTTTACTTGAAATGGGTTTTGTAGTGGTATGAAGGACATAGTTTCAACTTTCAATGAACCTTCTCTTCTTTTCGCACTGTGATTTTACAGAATCAACCTTTGGCACGTATCTGGGAATATTCCGAGGATAAGCATCAACATTCTAAATAATGTTGAAGAAATTAATCAACACTTACCTAATCGAGTTGTAAGCTAAATAAAAGTGTTTACTCCCAGCAGAATGTTTTTTTTTTTTGAAAACTGCCAGCAGAATGTTACTAGCCACGTTTACATATATATCATGATGCAATGGACTTCTAAATGAAATACTCCCTTGTTTTCTAGTAGAAGTCGTTTTAGAGAAATTTTTTGTTCCGAATTATAAGATGTTTTCAGTTTTCTATATAAAATTTATTAATAATTAGTGTTATTTAACCAATAATAATATATATTTTATTATTAATTGAATTATAGTTAGGTAAACAATTAATAATATTTTTATTTAAAAAATGTGAAAATTAATTATTTTTATTCGGTGTATACAAGTTTAAAACAATTTATATTAAAGAATGTACTTTTAACAAGGATTACTGATTTTAATACATCATGATATCTAAATTAAATTTAAATATTTTATTCCTTAAATTTGATTTGATTCAATTTTTAGCGAAACAAATCACAAATATTAAAATTTTAAGAAATAGATATCCATTCTGTATATATATTGATTATATTTAAAATTTTGAATATATAAAATTATGTAATTATTATTCTAACATATGATTTGATAAATTCTATTTACATTATTCTAGTACATAAAAGAAGATAAATAATTTATGACAATTATAATGTTTTTGTTAACTAAAATTTTAAAACTTATAAAATATGTAGATTTACTATTTTTTAATTTTTATTTTAAATATCATGCAGAAAATATTTTAAAAATAAATTTGTATTAAATTTTAAGATTATTTGTATTTATCAAAACATATGAGATATCTTTAAATATTCATAAAATATCTGTAAATTATTATTTTTTATATTCGTAATTTTTTTAATAAAAAAAAATTGAAAAATTAGATACGTATAACATACAAAATAAATCAAAAATATCTACAAAAACATGAATATGTGATCGTGCTAAGCCATGAACCTAGATACATCGGTCACAATTATTTTCTGGGTTAAACTAAAAAGAATATTAAAAAAAAGAGAGTGAAGGAGCGTGAATGACTCGAGCGGGACGTGGTTGGGGGAAAAGGGGTAACAAATGTCGAGATCGTAGTGGTTCAGACATAAGCAAATTACGGACAAAAGGCAAAGACCAAAGGGGGCTTTCTGTTACTTAAGGAAGGCCTTATTCCATGGGGGAAGAAAAAGTAAATAAAAATCCTAAAAAGGTAAATAAAATAAAATAAAAGATTTCGGTTACATAAAAGCCACAACCGTGTTAAGGAAGGAGAAACATAAAAAATAAAAATAAAAGAAGACAGAGACGCCTGCTTTGATCGCCGGCGTTCTGTGTCACTCCGGCCAAGTCTTTCACCTTTTCCTCTCGAGTACGCTTTATTATCTCTTATCCACCATCTCTCTCTGTTTTCTTCCTTTATTTAATTGATTCAATTCAGATTTATGTTTTTTTTTCACGTTTAATGAGATTGGAATGTATCGATGGCCATCGCTGTGATGATGGATCGATGAACGATGTTTTGATCTAAATCCATCATCGGTGTCTATTTTGCAAATCTTCTCCTTTTTCTTGTTACATACGTTGGTGCTGTTACTTGGCATAGATTGATTAACCATTAGATAGGTGTTTGATTGTTTTTGATATATTGGAGAACTTTTACTTGAACTGATTCAATTTAATCCTAGAGTTTTTATCTGCTCTTCGTCGCTTTATATTTTGCCAATCATATAGCAAAAGTTTTTAGGCTTTCATGCGGTTACATTAATTAGTCAACGTGTTTGGTACTGATATGACTCGTTCTTATTATGTTAGTCAGGCAGGAGAATGCAAAACTAATTGTTAGACAATCCAAAAGTTGAGGAATTGGAGGGATTCAATGGAGTCCAAAAAGCAGCAACAACAACTTGTAGACTCAAAAACGGATCCACTCTCCATTTCTCAATTGAATATATCTTCTTCTTCTCCTTCGCCATTGCCACAGGCCAACAC
Source organism: Raphanus sativus (assembly GCF_000801105.2). NCBI lineage: Eukaryota > Viridiplantae > Streptophyta > Magnoliopsida > Brassicales > Brassicaceae > Raphanus > Raphanus sativus. The sequence continues at coordinate 10,118,798 of NC_079511.1, forward strand.
GGCGGAGGAACTGTTAAAGAGTCATAGACATTCTGATCTCCCCTCAAATGGTATATATATATATACCCTTCGTCTTAAATATTGATCTACTTTTAACTTATGGTTTTAAAAACTTTCTCACTATGTAGAAACTTGGGGAGATTTAGATGATGACTCTACCGACCCAAACTACGACCCTATCGAGGTATACTCTCGTTATAAAAATGTCTCATTGTATTACTCTATTAGAGTGATGTATATATGTAACTTTTGGTGTGGAACCAGGGCAACAACGGACATTCAGATCCAACAACCTTCGACGCAGATCTATGCGAGTACAAGAAAAAAGCCACGATCATCGTCGAGGAATACTTCAGCACCAACGACGCTGCATCAGTCGCCAACGAGCTAAAAGAGCTCGGTATGGCCGAGTACCGTTACTATTTCGTCAAGAAGCTGGTCTCCATGGCAATGGACAGGCACGACAAGGAGAAAGAAATGGCTGCGTTTCTCCTGTCCACCCTCTACGCCGACGTCATCGACCCTCAAGAACTCTACAGAGGTTTCAACAAGCTGGTGACCTCCGCAGACGATCTCTCCGTAGATATACCCGACGCGGTCGACGTTCTCGCAGTCTTCGTGGCACGTGCCATCGTCGACGACATCCTCCCTCCCGCGTTTCTAAAGAAACAGATGAAGGTGCTCCCTGAGGGCTCCAAAGGAGCGGAGGTGCTGAGGAAAGCGGAGAAGAGCTACCTAGCGGCTCCGCTTCACGCGGAAGTCGTTGAGAAGAGATGGGGAGGGGCTGATAACTGGACGGCGGAGGATGTTAAAGGGAGGATCAACGAGCTGTTGAAAGAGTATGTGATGAGTGGAGACAAGAAGGAAGCGTTTAGATGCATCAAAGCGTTGAAGGTTCCTTTCTTCCATCACGAGATTGTCAAAAGAGCGCTGATCATGGCCATGGAGAGGCGTAAGGCGCAGGGGAAGCTGTTAGAGCTGTTGAGAGAAGCGACGGAGGTCGGGCTCATAAACTCCACTCAGGTGACGAAAGGGTTTAGCAGAATCATCGATTTGATTGAAGATCTTTCCCTTGATATACCGGAGGCGAGGAGTGTGTTGCAGTGTTTTATCTCTAAAGGTGCTTCTGAAGGATGGTTGTGTGCTTCTTCTCTGAAGACGCTCGATGATGATTCGGGTGAGAAGCTGCTTGAAAACTCCAAGGCATGTGAGTTTAAAGACAAGGTTAAGTCGACTGTCCGGGAGTATTTCATGTCGGGTGACGCTTTGGAGGTTGTGCATTGTCTCGAAACCGAGCTGGGTGCGTGTTCGAGTCAGCTGCGTGCGATGTTTGTGAAGTATCTGATAACTCTAGCGATGGACAGGAAGAAGAGAGAGAAAGAGATGGCTTGTGTTCTCGTCTCGTCTCTTGGCTTCCCTGCCAAAGACGTCAGGAAAGCGTTCTCGATGCTGATAGAGTCTGCGGATGACACTGCTTTGGATAACCCGGTGGTCGTTGAAGACCTCGCCATGTTCTTAGCCAGAGCCGTGGTTGACGAGGTGTTAGCTCCGCGTGATCTTGACGAGCTGCTGAGCCAGACGCCAGGGTGGTCGAGCGTGGGGGAGAAGGTGATCCAGACGGCGAAGACGTTGCTGAAAGCGCGTCTCTCCGGGGAAAGGATATTGCGTTGCTGGGGAGGAGGAGGGGTGGTGGAGACGAACTCCCCCGGGTGCACTGCGAGCGAGGTGAAGGTGAAGATTCAGGTGCTTCTTGATGAGTATGTATCTGGTGGGGAAGTGGGGGAGGCTTGTAGGTGCGTGAAGGAGCTAGGGATGCCGTTTTTCCACCACGAGGTGGTGAAGAAGTCGGTGGTGAGGATCATAGAGGAGCAGGAGAAGAAGGAGCGGGTGTGGGAGCTGCTGAGAGTGTGTTTCGAGTCGGGGCTGGTGACGATTTATCAGATGACTAAAGGGTTTAAGAGAGTGGGTGAGGCGGTTGAGGATCTGTGTTTGGATGTCCCTGATGCTTGGGACAAGTTTAAGAGTTGCGTGGAAAGAGCCAAGGTTGAAGGATTCTTGGATGAGTCATTTGCTATTGAGGAGGGCTCGTCTTCGTCTGCAGCATTCTGAAACCTCTTTTAACTAGAGAGACGCAAATTTACATTTTGAATCCTTTTTTATTTTTTTCTGGTTTTATCAATACTATTAAATTTGCAGTGTGACCTATTGATACATGTTAGATCCAATTATTTACAATCTACTTTTTGAAATAACTAACTGCCAATATTTAACATATGTAATATAACGTGGTTTGTGATATTTTATAACTTCCCCTCCCATTTACTTCCTATAATTTAGGGATGCACTATTTTGAATAGAAAAAAAAATAACTTACACATCTGTTATATGCTTTGACTTCCACATATCTGATACCATCTTTTATATATATTATATCAATAACAATTAATAACATTTATATTCATAGTATTAAGAACTATGCTTACAAATAAATATATAACTATGCCAACTTTAAATATCGGACTATTTGAATACAAATATAGAACAATTCAAATAATTTTAAATTTATGGATAAAAATTGTTTCTGGGTCATTTTGTTAATAAATAATATTTTTAGTACATAGATTTAGTTATTTAGAAATTAAATAGAATTAATGTATGTGGGTATATAATTTTATTTTAAAATTTTGGATATCAAGTTGCATAACTATACATTTTTGCTATATGCATTTCAGAAATTATTTTAAAACTTTGTTCATAGATATTACAATATATTATATTTTCTTATTAGTTATCTAAAATAATTAGTGAAGAATATTTGTATTCAAAAAATCCAATTTGGAATCGACCCGAAAATCGAAATTTCATACTATATTAAACATGCTTATATATTCGAAACGGTTATTAAAATATTATATCTTAAAACCAAATATATTAAGAAAATCATATTTAATAAATAATTTTTAATAAAAAAAAAATATCAATACTATTAAATTTGGAACATGTCCAATTGATGTTAGTTGAATCCAACTAAAAAAGATATATATAATTGCTTATATGTCCATATAAATATAACTACTTAACCTTTAACCTTATTTAGAAAAAACTACGCCAACAACTAACTGGTGGAAAAGACTATTATTTTCTTAGGAATACGCAGATAATAACTGGTTGGTCAAATAAACAGTTGCATAACCTTTTTCAAAAGAGTCCGAACTGACATGTGGCAGTTTGTTGAATGGACGATATTTTGTTGTTTGTTGCTGGTTACAGCCTCGATTTTACAAAAATTATATTTCTTAAAAATATTAAACAAAAAATATATCCGTCCTTTTTAAATACTTTTTGAAAAATACAGGAATTTAAAAATAATAATTTAAAATTTAAATCATGTATAAGTTTTTATTATAAATATATTTTTTATAATAATTTTTAAAATATATATAACCCGCGGATAACCATAAAATTAAGCGGAGCGGATACCAAATTAATTGTTTGCGGATTGTGCCGGTCATATTTTTTAGCCAAAAGAAAATTGAAAATCCGCGGGCTGGCGGGTCGGCGGGCGAGTTTGACCCGCAACCTAGCCTTAGCCTTGCGTTTACCGGATCAAATTTTAAATTGCTATTATTTAATAAAATATATTTTGATTAAAATTTATACACAAATATAATTAAAGAAACATATACAAATATAATCAGAAAGAAAAAACAAATATCAAAAATTAAATTTCAAACAAAAAATATATCCGCCCTTAAAAGGGCGGGTCAAAATCTAGTATATATACTAAAAGTTTTGGTACTTTGATGATGATGATGATCTTAGAGAAAGCATCTCATCTTGGTGACATTTTGTTATAACTTATTTACTTATTTTGTTCCTCCTTAATTTTAAAATTGACCTGTTTTGTTTTTTTTTGGTTCTGTTTTAGTGTCATCAATCATCATATCATTAGTATTAGATTTTTTTGGTTCTTGTAATAATATACTTTTACACCATGTGTCAATCTGGAAACAGACTTAATACTCCAGAAAAGAATCAACATGATACTGTTTCTCTCTCTTTATTATAATTCTCCATTTTTTCTTAATAGATTTGGAATGCAGATGGGCAAGATAGGGTGCAGAATGTTGTATGCTTGTTTATGTTAATCAACTAATGTCCTTTGATTCTTTCGACATTTTTTTCTAAGCAGTTTAATTAGTGCTTTTTTAGCTTTCTTCTCGAGTTGTGTATTTGGATACTTGTCATGTGAGTTACTTGTTAGTTAGAGAAGAAAGCTAGAGAATGATGTGCTCAAAAGGGAAACATACTAATATATTTAGAGACATACGCGTTACAATGTGAACGACTCACCTTGTCCATCACAAAATAGTAGGCAAAGTCTGCAACTGTGAAAGCTTACTTTTATTTATGTTACCTTAATTACTACTGTCTACTATCCACCCGATCACATTGAAATCCCCTAGTCTATATTTGAGAAGTGATTTGCCACATGTCTTCTCTACAATCGTTTTCACAAAAAAAATTGTGACGTGTCTATTAAGATTGATGACATGTCATATGGTTAAATATGACATGGACAATTACATTTAATGCTAATATATATTTTTGAAAATCTTTTTAGAATATGGCAATAACTCATATATTACATTTAATATTGATTTATATTTTTGGTAAACTTTGTAGAATATGGTAATAACTCATAAATCATCACTAAAATAAATATATTCAAATATGATATTTTGAATTTCGAAATATTATATAATTTTACTTTTATAATAATAAAATTTTTATTATCTAAAATTTTCTAAATTTTCTGAATTAAAAAAAATAAATCGTAATATCATTAGTTTCTTTTAGATATCTACAAATTATATAAATATTATTTAGTTTTAAATTTTGATAACTATACAATTTTATATGATTTTTAGTAATTTTGTACAAGTTGATATAATAATTTAACCAAATGAAATAAATAATTTTTAATCTAAGATTTTAACTTTATATATATACATATATATTCTTAAATATAATTTAAAATAAAAAAAAATATTTTCTCTTAATTTTATGCTTAATTAATGATATTTGTATTAATTATTAGTCAAAATAATAAAATATATAATATTAATAAATTACATTTTAAAATATAAAATTTAACTTTTAAAAAATTCATCAGTACACATGGTGCATGAAAACACCTAGATTAATAATTGTGACATAGCTACTAAAATTGATGACATGTCTTATAGATTAATATGACATGGATAATTATATATAATGTTAATTTATATTTTTGATAAAATTTTTAAAATATGGTAATAACTCATATATTATATTTATTATCGATTTATATTTTTGGACTTTTAAAAATATGGCAATAACGCATAAATCATCATTAAAATAAATATATTCAATTATGGCATTTCAAATTTTGAAATATCATTTAAATTAAAAATATTTCAAAAATATATACATATTTTTAGAAAATTATAAAATTAAATCATAAAATCAAATTAAATCGTAAAATCATTAGTTTCTTATATATATTTACAGATTTTATAAATATTGTTTAATTTTAATTTTTGACAATTCTGAAATTTTACATATTTATTTAATATATTTAATTAAAATAAATAGATAGAAAAATCTACCTAATATTATAATTTTAAATATATACATGCACATTCTTAAATATAATTTAAAATAAACAAAATTAGTTTTATTTTAATTTTAATGTTCAGTTAAATCAAATTTATATTAAAATATTGATAAGAAAAAAGAAAATTTATAACATTAATAAAAATAAATATAATTTATATTTATCTTTTAAAAAATATTTTAAAATTCTTTTACTGCACATGGTGCAGGAAAACATCTAGTAATTAATAAACTTAAAGTTTCCGGTTGAACCGAGCTAAACCAAAATCCGGTTTAGTGTGAGTTATCAGTAACCGGAGAGGATCAGTGAGGGACGTGGCTCTTCCTATTCCACTTGTTTCGCTCCGTTTGGAATTCCAATTCAGTTGAAAACTCGACTCTTCTCTCTCTCTCTCTCTCTCTGATCATCATTCATCGTCAAATCTCTGCAATTATCGTCTCGTCTCGTCTCGTTGTGCGTGTGTTTGTGGTTTAACAAACAACAAAAAAGAAAAAGAGAAAAAATGGCGACGAATAGTTTAGTGATGGGACTGAAAGTGTTTTTACCGGTGATGTTCAGCGTCATGCTCGCGACACTAATCTACACCATCATTACCGATGGCCTTCCCCTACCAGACCGTCGTGATGTCTTCACTCCGTATTTTTATTCCATTCTCTTCATTTTCACCTTTGTCTCTATAGTATATATTTATTTACTCTTTCATGTTGGTTGGTTGGTTGGTGTCTGTTCAGATGGTTCGCTACGACGATTTTGGATTTCTACATCAATATCGTTCCTATTGCGGTTCGTTTTTTAATTTCCTCTAATTTTCTAGAATTTGATTGAACGGTTTGAGTAATTTTAGAATCGCATCAGGTCTGGATTGTGTACAAGGAGTCGACATGGTTTGGTTCTATTCTATGGGCCATTCTGCTCATCGTATTTGGAAGGTACATAATAAAGTCTATCACTTTAGGTTCATGGAAGGATATAACAATCATGGAAAACATTTTTCTTTTTTTTTATTTTGTAATGATTTGTTGTTTTGTTTTCGAATTTTTATTTGGCAGCCTGACGACGTGTGTGTATCTGTTTATGCAACTTATCAAGCTCACACCTCAAGAGGCTTCTGAAGATCCTATGTACCACTTGTTACTCCGTGATTCCTTCAAGTATGTCAATTTGTGTGTGTTTCCCCCGTTTCTTTTTTGAACTTCCCATTAGTATCTATTTAGTCATTCATATTAAATGTAAGTAATATGTTTTTTATTTTGTTAGGGATGGAGTGGGTCTCAGAGACAAGAAATCCCTTGTCGTCTCAGCAAGATTTGTCTTTGGTGCCTTAGGCTGTGTCATGCTCGGAGCTTTGGTTTACACCTGCTTGACCGATGGTTCTCCTTTCCGCATGGAGCTTCTTTACCCGTCAGTTTTTCTCTATTATTTTTTCTTTTGTTCATTGTTCTGTGTGCTTTGAAATCATCTCAAGTGTGATTCTGTCCTTCAACATTTGCTTATTTATCTTCTAAGGTGGATGGTGGTTTTACTGGTTAGCTTCTACATTCATGTTGCGGTTTTATCAGTAAGTCCCCAATAATTTTAAACCATCTCTTGTTCTCTTTGAGGCAGTCTTGAACCCTGGAGTTGTGCTTTGGTTTGGATGGTGTTATTAATAGGCTCTCATCATATTCCTGGTCTTGAAATCATATAACACCGTATGTACAGAAAGTCGTTTATCATTTATCTTTTTTGATATTTCAGGTTTGGGTTGTCTACAAAGAATCTAGCTGGATCATTGGAGTTCTCTGGGTTGCTCTATTACTATCTCTTGGCAGGTACAATATATTTTAAAACGTTTAACCCTTGAATGATCCATTCATGTGTTTATTTTATTGTATCTTTTTCTCAGCTTTGGAACGAGCGTAGTCATTGTTGTGCAGCTATTCCGTCTCTCTCCTCTTGACCCGCTATACCTCGTTCTTGTGAAAAACAGCAATCGGTAAGCTCCGAATATGCAACTAAAGAAAAACTATATTCTTCATCCAGAAAATGTAAATCTAAGAAGATGGGATTAATATATAGATATACTCAAAAAGGTAGCTCATCAACATACTGCTTATAATTCTTGTTACATTTGTTGTGTTGGAGGAAGCAAAGAACTAAATAAGGGCTAAGTTAGTGAACTCTCTCTCTTCTCTCTCATGGGTCATGGCAGGGCTGGAGATATGTATGAGCGCACTTATTCTGCGGTTCTGCGTATGTGAAGCTTCTTGATTTTATTTTTTCCCACACATTTAAAAAAAAAAACATTTCTTTATCCACCCACACAATACATGTCTGTATGATGCATTTATGTATTCCTCAAAATATGTGGATGATTCTTCTGTATATCAGTCCTTTTATTTGACATACATAGAAACCTTGCCGTTAACCTGTTTAATAAAATAGTTGTCGTTTTTCTTGGGGCATGGTGATGCAAATGAATCGATGCAATCGTTTTTATGGAATGGAGTGAGCTCTTTTGCTACGAATCGTTTTGCTTTTCTAGCTAGCCTTTAGTTTTGTCCAAAGCAAAGAGTTGGTCATCTTTGAACAAAAAAAAAAGAGTTGGTCATCTATTTCTCGGTCGATGAAAATTTAACATGACAAAGCATAATTAGCTGACAATGAGAAATGAACACATTCATGCTTTAATAATTGGTGATTACTAGATACATGAATTTAAACGAAATGAATAATGGGATTCGAACGGTGAAGATAAAAGCGACTTGTAATTATTCAGTTCTGCTCAAATGTTTCTATAAGTTTTCAAACAAAAAAGTTTCCTGTCTTTTTTGTTTTTGAAACACAATCGACACAATTTAGATGATGCGTTGTACGTTGGGAGGGCACTGGGCGCAGAAGAAGTCTGAGAGAGAGAAAGAGCAAGAGCAAGAGCTGAGAAGGAAGTTGAAGCAAGAGAGGATAAACCCGGTTTGAGAAATCTCAAGGAGCGAATCTTTACTTGAAACCTCTTCAGTACCAAACTCAGAGAACATCTCCTTAAGTTTCTCATAATGTAATGTAACCTATTCAAAGAGAAAAAAAAAAGTAACCTCTTCCAAGGTAACAACTAAAAGCCCATAGATATATGTCTTGTTGTTGATGTTACGTTTGTGCCATAACCATACGTACAGATTATGGTCAATCCACAAGGCATTAGCAGAGGATTTAGTTTCGTTGCTTATTACAATCCTGAAGAAGCTTCAAGAGCCGTGAGTTGTTAAAAGATTTTTGTTCTTCTGTCTGAGATATAAACTAATATTTATAACAATGCAGCTGAATGAAGCTTAAGGGAAGATGATAGGAAAGAAACCACTTTACATAGCTTAATTTTGCGCAGCGCAAAGAAGATAGACAAGCACACTTGTAGGTTTTTATATTAAACTCTCTTTAGTTACATATTTAAGAAACTAGGAGTTTGTTAAAGCTGTTTTGTGTGTTTCAGGCGCTGGTTTCACAGGTTATAGAGCACCAGGGTCAGTGCCATCTCCAGTGACGGGGGTTCCATCACCCGCCAGGTGAACCAATGCCTGGTCCACCTCATCACAGACCAAACCTGGTCCCGTCCCAGACCATTGGATATGGTTTTCAGCCTAAGTTCACGCACGGGATGCGTCCAGGTTCTGGCCCGGGGAACTTCATCATGCATTATCCTCTTCAGAGACAGCCCTAGGCCGGTCGTCAAATGGGATTCGGGACGCGGTGCTACTAACATGCCGCATCACATCCAACAACAACAAATTAAGCTTACAGAGTTTGGTTTATAGTTTTTTCAGATAAACATGAAACTGAGTTGGTTTGGATGGATATTGCCAGCTTATGCACTGTAATTTGAGCCCTGGAATGAGATATATATATGAATGGTGTGGGTAGCGGGAGGAACGGAATGATTTGAGTGTTTCGCAAGGAACCTTACCTCCTCCAGTCATGCCTTTGCGAATTGATGCTTCTTCAAACATCACGAGAAAGTTTCCTTACTTCCGATCTCTAAGCTTACTTCTCTCTAAGCTTCCTCTAGTCTTAGCTGATCGCACACGGGTTTGCCCCCTCTCTCTTTTTTCTTTTGCGTTTGCTTTTGCATTTAATGTATATTTCAAAGCGTATCTCTAACTTTAAATATCTTTTAAAGAAGACGTTTACAGAGAGTTGATAAAGGTTGGCATGTTCATTTATATTTTTACTTATTTGGTTGCCAACATGCATGCTTGGAGAGTGACTTTTACCCACTTGTGGAAAGGCAGGACCACTTCACGTGGGTAAAGTCACAGGAATGCTGTTGGAGATGTGGATCAATCGCAGATCTAGCTCCTGATGGAGTCGCCAGAGGCACTCAAGTCTAAATTCTCTAAGGGCTTTATATGTTCTCAGCCTATCTGTTGATGCACCTGATCATGATCTCGGTTTCTCTACCACCGACTGAAATCTCCACACCTCTATTTTTCTAGTTCAACTTTAGAGTATTTCTTTTAGTACTTTTAGCAATTTTTATTTTAAACTTAGTTTATGTTTTTGAAACTTTTAATTTATTGTGGTTGGTCCAATTTTATTTAGAGTCTTTAACGCTACATGAAATTTAAGTCGTTTATCATTTAGTAGTCATTGTCAGCAACAAGAAGCCACTCAATCATATATGGTAACAGCTGAGTGACATGATGTTGCGAATCCAAACACGGGTGTTTTCTGTGATGAATTGATTCGAATGTGTCCTACTTGGAATTTGTGGTTCTGCAGTCAATATGCTTGATTTCTTCTTTTTTTCTTGAGGAAAGGCGTAACATGCTTGATTTCAGTTATATATATATACGCACAAACTTCTTTTAAAACATTTATGGTTTTAAAATCAGAAATGAGCAAAACTGAATGGTTATACCATTTTCATTTCATAACAAATGGTTTGATATGACGTTGATTAAAATAGTTTATGTTGATCGAATATTCTCTGAACAAGAGCAAGAATCTAACTCATTTTAGTTTATTGGGAAAACACTTGCTGGCATATAATATTAGTTTTGCTGAGACTTCTTATCAGATTTTTGTTTTTAATTAAAATATGAGATGATACATACATGCAATGAGTGAATGAACACACTCTATTCATGCGACATATATTATGAAAAGTCAACATCAGTGCTCTAATTTTCAAATTGACTATACTTATAAAATATGATTGAATAATGAAGAGAGGTGAGTGGGTTTGATACGTGTCACCGGCCAAAATGTGGCATCCCCTTCTCATTGGAGCTTCACTAGCCGACCTTTGCCTCATCATTTGTTGACTTCACTCAACTTTATTTACATATTTTTACTGAAAACTCATTTCTTTCGGTTTCTAGATTGTTCCATACTTCCATCCACTTTGTTTCTTTCTTTAAAAACTTAAATTCATTATATCAACGTAGTGAATGAATATTTTGTGCGTGTGTTTGTAATATTTTTAATCGAATTTAGATTCCTACATCTGTGCACAAAAAAAGAAAGATCCTTTCGTTTATTTGGTGTTGAAATAAAGATGAACTGTAATTGAAAAATGGATCCTAACATGCAAGGAAACTATTTTATGTAAAACCACTCTCAATTATATGACCAAATGACAGTAAAACAAGGTAATATCTGATTAGAAATGGTGAATTCAACAATTAGATGCATAAAAGATTAAAGTATAACCTAATGAGTGAATCGAGATCGATAGTCGAAGTTGCGTTTTGAAATCTACCTCGGTTGGAAAAATGTTCGATTCTCTTATATTATATTGATTAACGTCACGGTTCTCCGATGGAAAAAGTATGTAACATAATAATAGAGTAACACTTGAAGACGAATAAAAAAGACTGTTGACAATGTAAGGTGTAATGAATATCTCGTTCAGTAAACCACAATAGAATCGATTCATTGGACTATATCTTAAATTAAATCTAAAGAAATGTCTACCGTGTGAGAGCTTACGACTTTTCAAAAAGCTTTTGAAGTTTTTGTAAAAAGTTTTCTCCACCATAGTATCACTTTAAATAGAATATGGTTTTAAACATGATATAATAACAAAAAGTAGACATGCTAGCTTTATCAGACCTGAATACTCTTTAGATTAACAATTTTTATTTCACAAAGGTAAATAGTAAACCAAAATTGAAGCCAAGTTCAATGAACAAAGCTTTTTTGTATTGCCCCTCTTGGTGGTCAAAAGGAAAAAAAAGTATCGCCACTCTTAATAAGTTTGCATTGACCTTCACAAAAACACAATCTGATAATCAATAATAATGAATTTATTTGTGTACAAGTTTGGTAATCACAACAATCATACAACTCTGCTTTCCGAGTCGTTATAAGTAAACGGCTGGGAGATATATAAACATGCTAGAACAGAGAGATATAGTCAATGGCATTTAGGACATGGATGTGGAGTTATCTTAGAGGTTAGTTCGGTACATCTAGCATCCCTTCTGATATCACATCATTAGAACATATATATGTGCTTCATATGTTGAAACAACTATAGCTTCCACAAATTATTAGAAGGAGAAAATGATGTGAAGTTCGTTTGTTTATTTGGTGCGTTAATGCTTACGAGATTCTATTACATCAACAATTGAACTATTTATTAGAGCAGAAAAGTAAATAATTACGCATAATGTTCAAAGAGTCTCTAGCAAGTCATCAATATCAAAAAAAAAAGTCATCAATATCAACAATCATAAATTTGAGATATAAGAAAAATTACACTATTTATTTTTCTTTTTTATATTCATTACTATAATTAAAGATAATATTTATTTTCAGAGTTTAAAATGAAATTATATTACTTTAAAAGTAGTTACAGTGCTTAATAATTAAAAATAAATGATTGTTTTTTATGGAAATTATTTCCAGCCCAGTTACAAGTCTCCACGTATGGTTTAGAGCCCATACCATACAGCATGACCATGAAAAGCCCACAGTTATGTTCCATCTCCAGACACCAACCAGCCAGCCATCCACCAGAGTGTGGACCCCACACACCACGAATCGTATGGTAGATCACTACAATATATTGCTGGCATCCTGTTGCGCCACGTCGTCGTTAGGAAGAAGATCAACGTCCATATATCTCTTGCTTCTGTGTGATTGGTACACATCATCTTGGTTTATGTTCAACTTGTTTATGTGGTAGAGTAGACAAGTGGGAAGAAGAAGATAAATATCTAAAAAGGGTGTGGGCCACATTTAACTCTTGAGATATTTTCTCAACGGGCTGTCTCCAGAAAAAGCTGCCCCGTTAATCAAATACCCACCATCAGACGGCGCGAATCTCTTCGGGTCAAGCTGCCCGAAAACTTTGTCGAGGAATTTGTGTGGGACTCGCTCACCACTGAAATCAACGGAGGAAATTTCGAAGGTGTACGCAACACTGCGTAGCATCTGAACCTAGCTCCTCCGAAAATATCTAGGGACACATGGCACTTGGCTTTGTAAGAAAAGTAATTAACTAATCACATGACAGGAGCTTAGGTGTTAAAGCAGGAAATAATACAACCACGACCACCTTTAAATAATAGAATATGTAATTAACGGGGAAGAGTTTATTTAACCAATCTCACCATACCATGAAGTAGATTTCTTTATTTGTAAATAAACAACAAATAAGCTTATTTATCTATATACACAATTTTACCGGTAAATTTTTGTATTCAGAAACCCTTTTTGTCCAAAGAATAAACTTTTTTTTTTTAAATTTAGAATATACCGAATTTTGAAGTAAACCAAATTTAAAATCAGATTTTGTGACATATCTTATAGCTAAAATTTATAAAAATTTAAATACTAAACTAGTTAAAATGAACTGAATTTGTGATTTTTACAGTAGAAAAGTTTATCTGGAGTTTAAAACTAAATTAGTTAATTTACTAAGGATAAGAAGAAAAAAAACAATCGTAAATTAAAACAACCATGGGAATAAATGTGCATGTATGTGAGAGGGATGAATGATGATGATGATGATGATGTTGCATATGGGCGATGAGATCTAAAACGAGAGCATAAAGAAAGGGTCGTGGTGGCAAAGGCAGAGGAGTATCGGTAGTACGCCACGTCAGGGGTTCGGAAAATCTTAAACCGAGTGGAGAAGCCTCCAAAATCTCTTTCTCTCTTCCTCTCATTTCTAACAAAAACACCAATCTCTCTCTCTCTCTCTTTATCTCCTCCTCCTCTTTGTGTAATAATAATCCTCCAGAATCATTTCTCTGATATTTCCTAAATCTTTCTCTCTTTCACCACTGATATTCAATCCATCATCGATTTTTTTTTAGCTCTCACAAAAATATCCAGAAGAAAAAAAAAAACACAGAGCCAAGTGCATAGGAAGATTCCTCCTGACAGGTCCGTGTTTGGTCTCCTTCTTCTTCTGTCTTGTTCCTCTTCTATGGTTAAGATTAGATTTTGATGTTTTCAGATGTAGTAATCTGATGATTTTCTCCTTAATTTGGTTACCTTTATCTCTCTGCTTGCATTTCTCTGAGCAAAGATCTGTTCTTTCTCAACACATCTCTCGTCTTTGTCTTTTGTTTATCTGATTCTTTCTTCTTAATTGTGTTGTGTCTACAGGAAGGAGCCAATATCAGTTTTACCAGCCTTGTATAAGAGTGATTCCTTTGTTTTTTTATAGAGAAAAGAACTCTATAGACTGTTGTTAAAACTCATCAGAGTTCGATGGGTGTTCGGTAGTAGAATAGTTAGTAGATCAAGAACTGTTAAACCACGACCTATTGATTCTCGATCTGTAGAAAGGAAGGGTGGATCTTCTCTTTTTTTTTTTTGGGTTTTGGCTGGTGGTGTTAAAGATTGTAACCAATTCTTTAGATGACTTCGCCTACTTCATCTGAGAGGTGGACCGATGGTCTTCAGTTCTCTTCCTTGTTATGGTCTCCCCCACGAGACCCTCAACAACATAAGGTACTTAACAATCAATAAAAAGGCCTCTTCTTTTTATAAGCTGTCTCATCCATTTAACCGGTACTGATCTGATATCTTGGACTTATCTGATGGTTACTTACTGATTGTCTTTCTCCTTTAGGATCAAGTCGTTGCTTATGTCGAATACTTTGGTCAGTTTACATCAGAGCAATTCCCTGATGATATTGCTGAGGTACTTGTTGTCTGTTATGAATAAAGCTTTTCTCACTAGTAATGATAAACTGATGTGTAAATATCTCTCGATCAGTTGGTCCGTAATCAGTATCCATCAACTGAGAAGCGCCTTTTGGATGATGTGTTGGGTATGTATGAGCTTCTCTATCAAACACTTATGATCCACAACCTGTTTGTTTTGAATGTTCTTATCTGATGTTGGCTTTGCTGATGAAACAACAGCAACGTTCGTCCTCCATCACCCGGAGCATGGTCATGCGGTCATCCTTCCGATTATTTCATGTCTCATCGATGGCACTCTAGTCTACACCAAGGAAGCTCATCCTTTTGCCTCTTTCATTTCTTTAGTTTCCCCAACTAGTGAGGTATATAGTTTCCCAACAGCGTTACTGTCTTTTTCTGGAACTTTGTTTTTTTTAATGCTGACATACATGTGTGTTCACGATCCTTTTACAGAATGACTATTCAGAGCAATGGGCTTTGGCGTGCGGAGAAATCCTCCGCATTTTGACTCATTACAATCGTCCCATATACAAGACGGAGCAGCAAAATGGAGAAACAGAGAGCAAGGCTTCAACTAGTGGCTCTCCTACGCTTTCTGAGACTAAGGCTGTATCACCAGGAGGACAGCATGAAAGGAAACCGTTGAGGCCTTTGTCTCCATGGATCAGTGATATACTACTTGCTGCTCCCCTTGGTATCAGAAGTGACTACTTTCGTTGGTAAGTAGATTCTGTTACTTTACTTGATGATGCCTTCTATAGTTTTGTACTGTGCTTAAGCTTCAACTAAAACTTGTTTATATCTACAGGTGTAGTGGTGTCATGGGTAAATATGCTGCTGGAGAGCTCAAGCCACCTACCATTGGTGAGTTTCCATCACTTCACCTGTGGCTATTAACGTCTTATAACACTCACGCTTAGCACTTGCCTGATTTTGCAGCTACTAGAGGATCTGGTAAACATCCTCAATATATGCCTTCGACGCCAAGATGGGCGGTTGCTAATGGAGCTGGTGTCATACTGAGTGTTTGTGATGATGAAGTTGCTCGGTATGAGACTGCTACGTTAACAGCTGTTGCTGTCCCTGCGCTTCTCCTTCCTCCCCCAACGACATCCCTAGATGAGCATTTAGTTGCTGGCCTTCCAGCTCTTGAGCCATATGCTCGATTGTTTCATAGGTAGTGTTTTCTAGCACTTGGAGGCATATGTTGTTCAGAACTGCTTCTCACTTTCTTGTACTACCTGTCAGATATTATGCGATTGCAACTCCAAGTGCTACTCAGAGACTTCTTCTTGGACTCTTAGAAGCGCCACCGTCTTGGGCTCCAGATGCACTCGATGCTGCTGTGCAGCTTGTGGAACTTCTTCGAGCTGCTGAAGATTATGCATCTGGTGTAAGGGTAAGCATTGGCTCCTTTGAAACTTCATCATCACCTTTGATAGGTCACTAAAAAGGATCAACTTTGATCTCACACACTCTCTTTTCTTTGATGTAGCTACCCAGGAACTGGATGCATTTGCACTTCTTGCGTGCAATAGGAATCGCCATGTCGATGAGGGCAGGTGTTGCTGCTGACGCTGCAGCCGCTTTGCTCTTCCGCATACTCTCACAGCCAGCACTGCTTTTTCCTCCGCTAGGCCAAGTTGAGGGAGTAGAAATTCAACACGCTCCTATTGGTGGCTACAGTCCAAATCAGAGAAAGCAGGCATGGTTTCTTTATCTCTGATATGAAAATTATATTGAGACTGACTAATAACACAACCATGTGTTTCTTACCAGATAGAAGTTCCTGCAGCAGAAGCAACCATTGAAGCCACTGCTCAAGGAATCGCCTCGATGCTTTGTGCTCATGGTCCTGAAGTGGAGTGGAGAATCTGCACTATATGGGAAGCTGCCTATGGATTGATCCCTTTAAACTCCTCAGCGGTTGATCTTCCAGAGATCATTGTTGCCACCCCACTGCAACCTCCCATCTTGTCATGGAATCTATACATCCCACTCCTCAAAGTACTTGAATATCTTCCACGTGGGAGCCCTTCCGAGGCATGCTTGATGAAAATATTTGTTGCCACCGTGGAAACAATCCTCACTAGAACTTTTCCGCCGGAGACTTGTATCAGGAAAGCTAGATCGAGTTTAACCACGAGATCAGCGGCCAAGAACATCGCTATGGCTGAGCTTCGTGCTATGGTCCATTCTCTCTTTTTAGAATCATGCGCTGGTGTGGAGATAGCTTCACGGTTACTGTTTGTTGTGTTGACTGTATGTGTTAGCCATGAAGCGCAGTCTAGTGGGAGCAAGAGACGGAGAAGCGAAGATGCTAGTAGCACCGCGGAGGAGAATCATCAAGCTGTATCTGACAATCAAACTAGTAACCGTAAAAGTAGGAACGTCAAGGGGCAGGGACCTGTGGCAGCGTTTGATTCATACGTTCTCGCTGCTGTTTGTGCTCTTGCCTGTGAGGTTCAGCTGTATCCTATGATCTCTGGAGGAGGGAACTTCTCCAACTCTGCAGTGGCTGCGACAGTTACAAAGTCTGTAAAGATAAACGGTTCATCTAACGAGTACGGAGCTGGGGTTGACTCGGCGATCAAGCATACTCGCCGAATCTTGGCGATTCTTGAGGCACTCTTTTCACTGAAACCATCTTCTGTAGGGACTCCATGGAGTTACAGCTCTAGCGAGATAGTTGCTGCGGCCATGGTTGCAGCTCATATCTCCGAACTGTTCAGACGTTCAAAGGCCTTGACGCATGCGTTGTCCGGCTTGATGAGATGCAAATGGGACAAGGAGATTCATAAAAGAGCATCGTCGTTGTATAACCTCATCGATGTTCACAGCAAAGTTGTAGCGTCCATTGTGGACAAAGCTGAACCTTTAGAAGCATACCTTAAGAACGCACCGGTCCAGAAGGATTCGCTGACTTGTAACTGGAAACAACAGAACAACACATCAGCAGGGTTTGGTACTACAGCGGCGACGTCAACATCACGTAACGAAATGACTCCAAGAGGAGGCAACCATAAGTATGCTAGACATTCAGATGAAGGCTCAGGGTCTAGTAGATCCTCCTCAGAGAAGGGTATCAAAGATCTGCTCTTGGATGCTTCTGATCTAGCGAATTTCCTCACAGCTGATAGGCTGGCAGGGTTTTACCGTGGCACACAAGTTCTTTTGAGGTCAATACTTGCGGAGAAACCGGAGCTTTCTTTCTCCGTTGTTTCGCTGTTGTGGCACAAACTGATTGCTTCTCCTGAAATCCAGCCCACCGCTGAAAGCACCTCTGCTCAGCAAGGATGGAGACAGGTAATCTACTTAAACGTTTTTGTGGTTCTTCACGAATCCAACAAGTGCTCAAGTGTTCATTCACTAATCATATATTATATCTCATGTACCAGGTAGTTGATGCACTGTGCAATGTGGTATCTGCAACGCCAGCAAAAGCAGCTGCAGCCGTTGTTCTTCAGGTCCATATTTCTCTTGACCTGTGTAAAGATTAAGATCAATCAGCTGAAGGATCTACCTTGATACTCTAGTGTGTTGAATGGTTGGTCTTGTGTTTATTATATACAGGCTGAGAGAGAGTTGCAGCCTTGGATAGCCAAAGATGATGAAGAAGGTCAGAAAATGTGGAAAATCAACCAAAGGATAGTGAAAGTGATGGTGGAACTCATGAGAAATCATGACAGGCCTGAGTCACTGGTGATCCTGGCAAGTGCATCGGATCTTCTTCTCAGGGCAACTGATGGAATGCTTGTTGATGGAGAAGCTTGTACTTTACCTCAACTTGAGGTAATAATACTATACTGTATAGTCTATACACCTTCATAGATTAAGGTTTACCCTTCCTCTGACTAGACTGAAATTTTTTTTTGTTTACTTTCTAACTTTTTTTTGCAGCTACTTGAAGCAACGGCAAGAGCAATACAGCCAGTGTTAGCTTGGGGGCCATCTGGACTAGCAGTAGTTGACGGTTTATCCAATCTATTGAAGGTAAAGCATCAGCCTACTACCTATGGCTTCCTATCAGTAAAACAAGTATGACACTGACTTTTTGATTCTTTATAGTGTCGTCTGCCGGCAACAATACGGTGCCTATCACACCCAAGTGCACACGTACGTGCCTTGAGCACATCAGTACTACGAGACATCATGAACCAAAGCGCTATAACCACCACCACCACCAAGGCAACTCCAAAACCACCACCGCCAACAATAACAACAGAGAAGAATGGAACGGACAGCCCGTCGTACAGGTTCTTCAACGCGGGGGCAATAGACTGGAAAGCAGACATACAAAAGTGTTTGAACTGGGAAGCTCACAGCTTGCTGTCCACAACGATGCCGACTCAGTTTCTTGACACAGCGGCTCGAGAATTAGGATGTACCATATCAATGTCGTCCCAATAACACGAGCAGCAGCGGCTCTTTTATTTAATGGAATTGGAAGTAGACAACCAATATGATGTTGTTACTTTTGTATTTAGTATGTATGTATGTATGATGAGTGAGTGACTAACGAAAATCCTATTCCCACCGGTGCTTCGCGCTTGGGTCTCTTTATCGGTTGTACATTTTTAACATGATGAAGCAGCACAAATCCACTTTTCTATTTTTTTTGTTGTTCGTTCTTGACTACTACAAGGGATCTAAACCGCTATGTTATCTTTCTTTATGCAAGTTGTGTATCACTAACCATGGCTGCACTATGTTACTACACTTATCCCATTTCATATTGTGCATAAACTCATTCAATAGCTACTGCCTACTGGCGACTACTCCTAGGAGGGTAGGATAGGAGAAGAGTGAACTCTCACAATCCTTTGACGATGCTATTGAATGAAAGGAGTAAAAATAAATCAAATATGCTTCTTACAGAGAGAGAGAGAGAGAGTTGAGTTAATTAATCAGTTGGATTAATAAAACAAGGACCAGTCGCTATCATACGCAAGTTAGTAAGTACATGGTCGTCGTTCATTACAAGTACCCTGCGGATTTAAACTGAACCAGCTGAGCCGAACCCAACCCATATTTTCGGTTTTGAATTTGGTTTAATACAGTGGGATTGTACCGAAAATACCCGATAGGAAAAAGATCAAAACCGGGCTACTTTAAACACTAATATTAGGCATGGATACATTTATCCGAAATAAAAAAACCGAATCGAACGGTTCGGATTTGAATCATGTTAATTATACTAGTAAATCAAATATCATGTTAACTATAATATTAAATTTTATATTTCTAAAGCTAAAAACTGAAACTGAATATATATATATATATATATTTAGTTTATACTAATCCAATTTTTTACCTCTTAATCGGAATTAACCAGAAAATTGGAACCAAACTGAAACCGAATGAAATTCAAAATTATTTTAGATGTAAGTCGGTTTTTAAATTTGCCAATCGAACCGAGCTGAGAATCAAAATACCAAACCGAACCAAATTTTCTGAATATCAGATCCTAAACCTCTATAACCGAATGCCATGGCTAATTAAAATAATTAAAAGTTTCATGTTTTCATCACTTTCTTGTCTGTCTCTCATCGCCGATTTGTGATTCACACTAGAAACGAGAGAGAGAGAGAGAGCGGCGATCTCAAAGGCCGGCGCTGACCTTTAAGTCATACACTGGGCTGATCCCTCAGGTGAGCTTTTCCTTCTTTCTCTGTTTATTTCTCCTCGCAAGAAAAAAAAAGAGTAGTAAATAGTAAGTAGCGAGGAAGAAGAGGAGCTTCTGAGAGAGAGAATGGTAAGAGGTCTTATTGTGGTTGCTTGAGTAGAGTAGAGCTAATTGCATGTTTAAACTCTTCTCATTGTGTTACGGATCCAACTCTCTCTCATTTTTCCTTTCATTCCACTATCTCTCTCTCTCTCTCTGTCTGTCTGTCTCGGCGTTTTAGATCTCTTCCGAGTTGATCAATCTCTTTTTATATACAACTTTATCTTCCTCCGAGAGTGGTGAATTCATCTAATAGTTTGATTAGCTTTTCGGATCCCAAATTTGGAAACTTTTTTGTTTTTTTTGGTTGTGGAATCTTGATTCATGTATGTATATATGTTGTCAGCAAATGTAACTGCCTGCTGTTGAAGGAGGAGGTTTTCTTCTCAGCGTCCTCGTCTGGGGGAGACTACTAACCCCTTCTTCTCTCCGGTGATAAAAAAAACCCATGAGAGTTGTCCCTTTCAATCATCATCATTACCCTGACCCTCTTCTTCTTCAGCTGGATTCCATCAAGAACCGTGTTTCCCGCGGTTGCGCTTCCTTTTCTTGTTTTTCTTGTGGCTGCGGCGGAGGCGCTTCCGCGGGACCTGATACCACCCCATGTCCTCTTAAAGTAGAACATCTGCAGCATCCCGTTGTATCCACGTTACTACCAGAGTCTGTTGCTGTTCCTGACAATGACAAAGACAACGGCGCAAATAAAGCTGATGTTGTTGCTGTTTCTGAGAAGGACGAAGACCACGACTCAAATAAAGCTGATAATGAGGATGATAACAGCAGCAGCAAAGAAGCTTTCAAACTCTCGTTGAGGAGCAGCTTGAAGAGGCCGCCGTCTGTTGTGGAGTCACGCACTCTTGAGGATATCAAAGAAGACGAGGAGACGTTGAGTGTCCATGACAATGCTAGCGGCCTCACTGGTTGTGGTGGTGGTGACGAGGATATGGGAAAGAGGAAAGTGAAGTGGCCAGATGCTTGTGGTAGTGAACTCACTCAAGTTCGAGAATTTGAGCCCAGGTCTTTGCTTAAATCCCCAATATGTTAGAATCCACATTGTTTTATTATACATCCTTTTAAGAAGAAGCATAGATGATGATGATTTAGTGTTGCTACTGAATAAACTTTGATATTCTTTTTTTTAGTGAGATGGGATTATCAGATGAAGAATGGGAGACGGGGCAACAAAGGACATGTTCTTGTGTAATCATGTAGATCATCAGTCATCACTCCTGTTACTTACTCACCTGTTCTTGTGTGTTTCGTTTCTCTCACAGTTTTCCAAGGAAAAAAGAAAGGGTGTATTTAGGGTCTGTTTATTACAAAAAGAGGTCTCACCAAGGTTTTGTTGGCGTGTACATTTCCCCCTCCCGCTCCCCATATGTTTTGAGTGGCAAACTACTTTATTCACTGTTTCCTTTTTCTAATAAAAAACACACAATAAGAGAATGACATCATATCGATGCTGAGAGCCAGAGACTGATCGAAATAACAACTCTTGTAACAAATCAGATAAGCATATACAATCTCAATCAGGAAGACAATGTTATGAAAAGCAATTTACTGGGTGTAAGTATTAAATGTAAAAGTAAAAGAATAACTATGGGATATAGATAAATAGTAGGGACTGAAATGAAAAAAAGAATCAGACAGAAGTAAAACCAAACTCAGAAACACTGGTCCGACGTTTTCCCGGTGAAGCGAGAGAGGATTCGATGTACGGACGAATCGGGAGTCTCAAGAGAGTACTCGAAAAACCTAGGAAGCAATCTCACACATTGCTGCCCTTTCTCTCTTTCTCTACAGAGGACGGTAGTGGTTATGGCGGTGGCGGTGAGTCTCAGCAGCAGAATAGCTCCTCGAGGGTGAAGATCTTCGATCGAGATCTCAAGCGCGTACATGTCTGTAGAGCTCAGATTCATCCTTACATTATCTCCCTTTTGTTTTCTTATATTTCTTGTGACTATTTTTTTTTGTGTGTGTTTGGGATGATTTTGACTAAAAGCGTGACAGAGCGGCATGGCTGTCTCGCAATAAAAACGACACCTTTGTCGACGCTGTTGCTGAGAATCTTCTTGACCGCTTAGAGGTAACAACACTCTTTTGAAGAGTATTAATTAAGCTTCTCTTGTGAGTAGCATTTCTTGAATTTTTGAATTCCTCTGTGTGTTCTAAGGATTGTAAGAAGAGTTTTCCATCTGCATTGTGTTTGGGAGGATCTCTTGGTGCTGTTCAGCGTTTACTACGTGCTCGCGGTTTGTTCTTTTTCACTCTCCTTGATTTTTTTTATTTTACATGTCTTATTTTGATATGATGTTGATGTTGGTGGTGGATTTTGTTTGCAACAGGTGGGATTGAAAAGCTTATCATGATGGATACCTCACATGACATGATTAAATCATGTAGAGATGCTGCTCAACATGATGTTTCACTCGGTAACTCCTCCATCGACACATCTTACTTGGTTGGTGACGAAGAGTTTCTCCCTATCAAAGAGAGGTAGTTAACAACAACACTATTGCCATTCACCAGAGTTCTATCTATATCAACTACTAACATTTTTCTTTTTTTTGGAAATTGTTTGTCATTTTAAAAAGTTCGGTTGATTTGATCATAAGTTCCTTGGGGCTTCATTGGACAAACGATCTTCCAGGTTCCATGATACAGGTTTTACTTTTTTTTTATTTTTGCCTGTGTATATGTGAATTGGTTTGTAACTCTTGAGTGGGAGAGACTTATTAATGTGTTGGGTTTTGGGATTGGGTGCAGTGCAAACTGGCTCTGAAGCCTGATGGCTTGTTTTTAGCAGCCATTCTTGGTGGAGAAACCTTAAAGTTCGTTTCTCTCTTCCATCTCAATATTGAATACATCTCCCATATCTTCCTTCTTATTATCTTTGTTTCTAATCAGGGAGCTGAGAATAGCATGCACTTTGGCTCACATGGAGCGCGAAGGAGGGATTAGTCCCCGCCTATCTCCTTTGGCACAGGTGTGTTTGTGTGTTAACATGTGATTACCGAGCTGAAGAACACTGGCTTATCTCTCTTTCTTTCTTTTGCTTTCAGGTTAGGGACGCAGGGAATCTGTTGACCAGGGCGGGTTTTAGTCTTCCTGGTGTTGACGTTGACGAGTATGTTGTTAAATACAAGAGTGGTAAAAAAAAACAAACTACTATTCCCACCTTCTCTTCTTCCAAAGCGTGTTTGTAATCTTGCTTATTATATATTTCCTCTTTCTTTCTACGCAGCGCTGGATCTTATAGAGCATCTTCGTGCAATGGGTGAAACCAACGCTCTTCTCCAGAGAAACAAGGCAAGAGTTTTCTTTCTTCCCGTCTCTCAACTAGCATACATTTACATATTTTCTTAACTAAAGCCCCACGTCTTCATCTTCTATATAAACAGATATTGAATCGTGAAACTGCTCTTGCCACGGCCGCCATATATGACTCCATGTTCGCCACTGAAGACGGCACCATACCTGCTACTTTTCAGGTATGCAATGTATAATAGAGTACAGACTGAAACAACAAAGGCAATACTGTGCATAGTGGACAAGGTTTATATATCGTTTTTTGCATTTTTTTTTGTTTGTGTATCAAGGTGATTTACATGACGGGGTGGAGAGAACACGCGTCTCATCCTCAGGCCAAACGCAGAGGTTCTGCCACCGTATCCTTCACCGATATCCATAAGCAATTCGGTGGTCAATAAAGCGACACTTTTACAAAAAAAAAAAAAAAAAAAAGACTCGAGTCAGAATCAGTGACTTTTTTAATTGTAGTGTGCATGCATATGCCCTTACTGAGGTGAGATCTTCTTGTAAACCATCATGATGTCTCGCATGGAATAAATAATGGACTATCTGACCAGATATGCAGATACATATTTGAGAGGAAGTTGATTATTATATTGTGCAACATACAATTTGTATTTCAAAAATGTTTCCAGATATTTTATCAAACACAACAATACGTGTATAATTATTGTCTGAAACAATCAAAGCGTTACAACCGAAGTTTCCAAGAATTGGGCCGATACCGAAAACATAATCGTATACATGTATATTCACAACGTTCTGTTTACTTACACCAGGCTCCTCCATCAGTGTCGTCTTTCCATAGCTGTATCTTAATTTTTAAAAACAAAGAAGAAGAAGATCAAACGTGATTGTGACCGTCCAGATAATCATACACTGATATATTCAAAGCACCTCCATCCCCGGACGTGCGATGATCACTGTTAACGATCCCGGCGTCAACGGCCATTCCGGCGTTAGAAGCAGCTTGCTGGATAGACCTCGGCGAAGTTTTAGAAGCGATGGAAGGAGGAAGCAAGTGAGGGAAGTTGAGAGACTCTAGCGAGTTCGGTTGGTGCAAACAGTAGAAAGCCACGTCGTGCGCTACGGCCGCTCCTTCGGCCGTTGAGAATGAGCCTAGCCAGAGACGGTCGCGAGTTCCCGGAACTCGTATCTCCGATACCCATTTTCCCCATTTCCGACGACGGATGCCTTTGTACTTAGATTGAGTTTCAATGGTGTCTCTGTAATCCATGTTCGTGTGTTTGTGTTTGTGTTTGAATCTGGATAGGAGACACGGTGGGCTATTTATACGTTGAAGTTGAGAAGTCAAATGGATAAACTATTACTATTATAAATTTAGGTTGACCGGTAAAACTTCGAAAAAATTGAAAAGATATTTGTTTTTTTTGTTCAAAAGAAGAATTCAACGGGTCAAAGTATGGACCCCTTTTCGGACATTGTTATCAATATGATTTTGACCCTTTGGTGAAGACTGGTTTCAAGTTGTAACTTTTGGATTTGTTTGTAATAGTTATTTATTTGTAAACTCGAAAGTTGTTTATTTAATAAAAAACATTTATATATTTATGGATGGACCATACTGGAAAAGAATAAAGTCTTACTCTGGTATATATTAGCAGTAGAATTGACTTATTTTAAAAAAGCTAAGTTAAGGCTGAAGAACAACTACCAGAGACTTATATATTTGTTCTTTCATATTCAAATTTTCAAAGTGAATTTAATATTATTGAAAAGTTACATTGTGTCATTCTATATCATAGTCATTTCTGCAAATAAATACCTTTTTGCCAACCCAAATAAATACGTAAACTAGACAATATACACCTAAACTAATTAGGTAATTTATTGTTGTTTTTATCATCTTTTTTTTTTGTCAAACATTGTTTTTATCATCTATAAAAAAGATTCGGTCAGTGCGTTTTGTAATTTTGTCAATAATTCATGCATCTCTCAAAAACATGCATCTAATCTAAGGAACAGAGTGTGAATGGAAAAGTATTGGAGTAAACAGAAAGAAAATAAAAGAGATTATTAGAAAAGGTGAAAATGAAAGGAAAAAGAAATGAGAGAGACAGAAGAGAGGAGAGTACTCTTGTTTGAGCTATAATAAATTTATTTATGTTTTTTTTTTGTCAACCCATTAAATTTATTTATGTATTTTAACTTTTCTATAACTAAAGAAAATATGAAAAAAGGAGTTTTCATTTATTTGGTAATTTTCAATGTAAATAAAAGTGAATTGATTTTTTCATTCTATTTACTCGAAATGTGTCATACAGTAAGAGAAAACAGTAAACAGTAAAACACAAAACCCACCAAGACTCGGTCAATAGACTCAATACTCTAGATGTTGGCTGCAGTTAACCCACGTGGGGGGAGGTGAGAAAACTATTTTATTCGATTTTTTTTTACTAATACGTCATGCGTGACGGTTTAAGCACCGTCTAAACCGGGTCCCTTAGAGCACCATCAACGCACAGGTAGCTTAAGTAGGGTTGTTTAAAATTTTTTATTATTATTTTTTCTTTTTTTTTGGTTTTGTTAAAAAAAAAAAAAAAAAACGAAAATGACCACTCGCGGGCCACCACGTGTCAGTGGGGCCCACGAAAAAGACAAGCAACACCGCTTGTTGGTGCTTAATCAGGCGTCGATGCTTCTTCTTTCTTCTCTTTCTTCCTCTTTTTCCTATTTTTTTAATCATAAGCCACTCCTAAACTACCCCCTTTAATGATGCTCTTATTTTCCATTTTTTAGGGGTATTTGACCAAGAATCTCATTGAGTAATCCAGTTCCACGGTTGACATACAAACAGGCACAGCGAAAACGAGTTGCAAAAAACTGTTTTTTGTCCTGTTGGTGTGATTAATATTCGGAGAGGGAAACAATAGTCGAGTTTAAGTTCACACATAACTGTAAATGTCACACGGAGCACCCACGTACAAGCCGAGTAGTCTTCATCATGTAATCAATGTGGTTCATATGCCTAATGCTTGAGAATGAGACGCACAACCATTTGTTTAGTCGAGTAGGTTCTTGTATTTACTCCCTTGTACACATTTTGGACTTTACTTGTTATTTGTTTATATACACCGACTCATATGGAAGACGTGACAGACTGACAGTAGTTGTTTGTTTATATATACCGACTCATGAGGAAGATGTGACAGTATTTATGAATAATTATTTCTCGAGAGGTTTTATGAGACATTTGTCCGCTCTATCTTGTTTAATTACAAGAGAACATGAAAACGTCTAGCATATGAAACACGTAATCAGAGATATTGCCAGTTTAGGGGTTATATATATACTATATTGCTTCTGTTATAAGTATATATAATACTATATTGCTTCTGTTATAAGTATTCATAACCTCTTAGTTAAAAAACATATTTCAAAAAATAAACCATATAAGTTTCAAGAAAAAGCTACATTTATTGAGCTTGGAAAGTTATCGAAAAAAATGCATTCTGTAACAATAAAAAGGATTTACGAGTTGACCAAGAAGATATAAATTTATTTTTTGTAAAAAAGGCAAAGAAGATATAAATTCTGAATCTTTTTCTTCAGTATTGTAGTGGCACAATAATTCACAAACTTTCGTCAACCTTTAATTCTCAAAAAAAAAAAACTTTCGTCAACCTTAAATTCCATTTGTTCAATTATCTACTTAATAGTATAAATTATATATTTGTGGAACTCGACCGTCGTACAGATGGGTCTCTAAAAAAAGAAAGATATACAATCTCATTATATATTTGAGTCTAGATTTTATTTTAATGAATCTTTTAGTTCAACTTTTTACTCCAAAATAAAATTACTCAAAAATAAACATTATATTTATTATTATTTTCACTTGTTACTCTATTTTAAATATACTCCGTACTGAAATAGTAATATCTACACTATTAAGAAGAAATCTTTCCCAAAAAATTTACTTCAAAAATCGTTACACCATTTCATTAATATTTTATATTTCTACATAAGACCTTTCTGTTTTAGAGATCAAACATATATTTGTAATATTTGATCTTTAATCCAATTTCCGTGAGACCAAAAATATATCAACCATTTTCAATATATCATTTTTATTATATGCCAAGAGTAATGAAAAATCATTATATCCGTCCTATGAACTTTTTCTAGATGCATTATAATAAAAAGGTTTTGGCTTATTTCATCCTCAGCTGCTAGTTTGATCAACGACAAGACTTAGGTTCATCCTCTATGGTGAATCTTTAAATTTACCACACCATTTATGACTAATAAAAATTACACGTAGATAATTAAATAAAACATATTAAATTTATTTTAAAATAGTTAAAAAAATAATGACAATTCTAAACCACAAATCTTAATTTTAAACCCTAAATAGTAATTTCTAAATCTAAATCCTATACCCTAAATCAAAATTCTATACCCTAAACCCAAATCCTAGATCCTAAACCCAAACCCAAATTCTATACCCTAAACCCAAACCAAAATTCTAAACCCTAAACCCAAACCAAAATTCTAAACCCTAAACCCAAACCATAAATCTTAAATCTAAACCAAGTATCCTAAACCCAAATCGTAGACCCTAAACCCAAACCTTATATCCTATACCCAAATTCTATACCCTAAACCCAAATCGTAAACTCTAAACCCAAACCGTATATCATAAATCCGAATCCTAGACCTTAAATTCAAACCGTAAACCCTAAAATTTAAATTTAAATTTAGGGTTTACGGTTTAGGTTTAATATCTAGGATTTGGGTTTAGGGTATACGGTTTGGGTTTAGGGTATATAGTTTGGGTTTAGGATATTATATTTAGATTTAAGGTTTATGGTTTGGGTTTAGGGTCTAAGATTTGGGTTTAGGGTATATGATTTTGGTTTAGGGTATAGAATTTGGATTTAGAAATTAGTATTTAAGGTTTAAAAATTAAGATTTGTGGTTTAGAATTGACATTATTCTTTTTTAACTATTTTAAAATAAATTTATAATGTTTTATTTAATTATCTACATGTCATTTTCATTGGTTATAAATGGTGTGGTGAATTTAAATGTTCACCATAGGGGGTGAACCTAAGTCTTGATGATTCATATGGAAAGTGATGGTAAGTTCAATCTTGTCCAAAAAATCTTCAAATTCAGAAGAAGAAATTATCTGAAACAATTCATCAAAATAATTCACTGCAATTTTTTTACACCTTATTCTTCGAATATCCTATTTCCCTCATGGTTTATGTTTAGTTTTCAAGCATCCTAAAACTAAAAAAAAATCTTCCGCTACGTCTATTTATAATTCTTTTACTGTCAAAATTTGTTTCCTCACAATTGTTTTTTTTTCTTTTTCATATATACGTTATAAAAGCTACGTGGGCTTCGAATATATATATAAATGGGTCCTGAAAAGTAGAAAAAAGATCTAAACAAGTGGCCCAGTTTTATTTGGTTTAACATCAAACAAGCAAAATATATTCAATGGCTTGCCTCGCTTTCTAGTTTCTACCTCTTCTGCAAGCAAAACCTGTTCCACCCTCCACGCGCGGCTTCTCCTACTTTGGTTTCGTCCAATTCAGTCTCAGACCGAACCTCTTTTGTCTCCTTATCACACGTGTTCTGTCGCCTCACTTCTATGCTCCTCTAGATGTACCTTGTCCTTCCATGTTTGCCCCGTACACGGTACGATCTAGCACACCACTTGTTCGATGATATACCTCAACGAAACTTCCTTTTTTTTTGTTCAAACCTTTCTTGCTTTGATTCTCAAACAGAGAAGCGCAATTGGTTGACTTTTTGCTTTAATGGATCATACTCATAGTGAAACAACAATCAAAACCGATCCTTTTCTCTTCGAATCATATGCCGCTTACTGTATATGCCGTCTTCTCCTTACCGCTGTCCCACTGTAACCGAGCTTCGCAAGTTCATACCCAAATCTTGGAAACAGCCACCGAGACACCGCATCATCCTAGATGAAACAACACCAGTTCCGGTTGTTGTTCTGTTCAAATCTCTCGGACGTTTCATCTCCCAAGGTCATCTCTCTGAAGCTTTCAGAACTTTCTCTCTTCTCCTTCTTCGTCACCACCAGTCTGGTTCTCATGAACTCGTTCTGCAATCAGCTGCTTCCCTTTTATCGACTTGCGTGGCGGTTAACGAGTTCGTTCCAGGTCAGCAGATTCACGCTCGTTGTATCTCGTCCGGTTTGGAGTTTGATCCGGTTCTGGTCCCAAAGCTTGTTACTTTCTACTCTGCTTTTAATCTCCTCCACGAAGCACGGACCGTTACTGAGAGCTCTGGCGTTTCCCATCCCTTGCCGTGGAATGTGCTCATCGGATCGTATGTTAGGAACAAACGGTTTGTTGAGGCAGTCTCTGCTTACAAGAGAATGATGAGTAAAGGAGTTCAACCTGATGAGTTTACTTACCCGTCTGTTCTCAAGGCTTGTGGAGCGTTGCTGGATTCTTCTTCTGGGAGAGTGGTTCACGGCTCCGTTGAGGTTAGCCCTCACAGACGCTGCTTGTATGTATGCAACGCGTTGATATCTATGTATGCTAGATTTGGTGATGTGGATATTGCTCGGAGATTGTTTGACATGATGTCTGAACGGGATGCTGTCTCGTGGAACACGTTGATTAACTGTTATGCGTCTCATGGCAAGTGGGAGGAAGCAATCGAGTTTTTCGATAAAATGAGTCTCTCTGGTGTAGAAGCGACTGTTGTAACTTGGAACACGTTAGCTGGAGGTTTTTTGCAGACGGGAGATCATGTAAAGGCTTTGAGTTTTGTCGCTAAGATGAGAAATCACAATGTGAGTTTAGATTCTGTAGCTATGGTTAATGGTCTGAAGGCATGCTCACACATTGGAGCGGTGCGGTGGGGTAAAGAGTTCCATTGCCTTGCGATACGTAGTTGTTACGCTCGGATAGACAATGTTGGAAACTCGCTGATCACAATGTACTCGAGATGTGGTGATCTTAAGCACGCTTTTATAGTGTTTCAGCAGATGGAAGGGATTGATTTGAGTACATGGAACTCTATCATCTCCGGTTATGCGAACAACGAGAGATCAGAAGAAGCATGTTTCCTGCTAAAGGAGATGATGCTCTCTGGCTTCCACCCAAATCACGTCACTCTCGCCAGCGTTCTCTCGCTTTGCGCTCGGTTTGCAAACCTGCAGCATGGGAGAGAGGTGCACTGCTACATCCTGAGGCACCAAAGCTGCTTCAAGGACAGTTTAACCCTGTGGAACTCCCTTGTTGATATGTATGCGAAATCCGGGAAAGTCGTAGCTTCCAAGCGGGTGTTTGATTTGATGAGCAAGAGGGATAAAGTGACGTACACTTCATTGATAGATGGATACGGCATGGTGGGTGAAGGAGATGTCGCCTTGGCGTGGTTCAAGGAAATGATCAGATCCGGTATGGAACCTGATCATATAACCATGGTTGCAGTTTTATCAGCTTGTAGCCACTCCGGTTTAGTTCATGAAGGAGAAAGGCAGTTTAAGAAGATGCAGTATGTGTTTGGTATACTCCCTCGCCTTGAACACTATTCTTGTATGGTTGATCTCTACTGCAGAGCAGGTCTGCTTGTTACCGCCAGAGATGTAATCCGGAGAATGCCTTACGAGCCGTCCCGTGCAATGTGCGCTACCCTGATCATAGCTTGTTTGGTCCACGGGAACAGAGACATTGGTGAATGGGCTGCAGATTTGCTACGGGAGATGGGGGCAGTGAATTGGGGACACTGTTTGTTGATTGCTGATATGTATACGGCTTCTGGTTCTTGGAGCAAGCTTGAAGAGGTGAAGAGGCTGATGAGTGTGCGAGCTGCTCATGATGAGTTTGCTACTCTTGGTTCTTCTTCAATCAATCAGGAGCAAAGTTCAGACGAAGAACGTCTTGTAGAAGTAGGGTAAAATGTGTTATCTGACGGTCCTGATTTTGAGAATGATCAAACTGGGAACATTGGTTTGTTGATTGTACATAATCTTATACTGCTATACACAATCGTGTTTTACAAGTATACGTGAACAGCTGAACTAATAAACAAACAACAAATAAAGGCAATATTTTATATTTGGATGACAAAATTGAAGCCCAGTAAGAGCCCATTATTCTATTGGCCCATTACTGTTGATGTTAATAAGAGGAGCTCTTTCGTGTATTGATGTCACACACCTAACAGAAACCCTCAGAAGCTCCAGCGAAGCGAGTTCCGTCTTTGTTTTCTCCAGGCGAAGAATGGCGTCGTTTGATGAAGCACCACCAGGAAACTCCAAGGCCGGAGAGAAGATCTTCAGGACCAAGTGTGCTCAGTGTCACACCGTCGACAAAGGCGCCGGTCACAAACAAGGTTAGATCTGATCCATCTCTCATCTCTTTGACTTTTATTCTCTATGTTCGGATCCGAATCTTCTTTACCTTTTTGAGTTAGAATAGATCTGTTCTTGTGTCCCTGATGTTTGATCCGTTTTGAAAATTCGTTGATTAGCAACGCTTGTTTTGTCAAATCATTATTAGATCCGATCCAAAAACTCGATTTCGTGTTATGGTGGAATGTGATTTTGATTCCTCGAAGTATTGTGGCTTGTGAATAACCTTTAACTTTTTTTTGGTAAATGGTTTTTAATAGGACCGAACCTAAACGGTCTGTTTGGAAGACAATCTGGGACAACAGCTGGTTACTCTTACTCTGCTGCTAACAAGAACAAAGCTGTCGAATGGGAAGAGAAGACCTTGTACGATTACTTGCTCAACCCCAAGAAGGTATAACTTTATCCTCTTTGTTTTGTTGTTGTGAATTTGACATTGGGATTGATTGCATTCTGATTTGTTCTCGTGATGTGCAACAGTACATTCCTGGAACGAAGATGGTCTTCCCTGGGCTCAAGAAGCCCCAAGAACGTGCTGATCTCATTGCCTACTTGAAGGAAGCTACTGCTTAGTGGGACTACATGATCATGACTTTTTAGTCTTCTCTGATCAAGATATTCTTTTGACAAATAAAATCTCCAAACTTTTGTTTTTGGTTTTTGGAAATGCTCTCCTCATCTTCAATTACACGTTTTGGTGGGGGAAATTTGGTTGTTTGAGTTCCAAATGTACTCGAGTCCTTACATTTTCTGAGGCTCATTCATATAAAATGCATCTATCTAGAAGCACTTTCTTTCCTATCAACATATTTTTGCATTGTAGATAACAAATATCAAGCTATATAAACTATGAACAATGGGGCAAGATCAATGACAACCTAGATATAACATGTTATCTTTAGCAATCATCCTAGATCACTTTCATTCATTTAGATGCATCTATCTTGGTACCTTTCAACATATTGCAGTGTAGAGAACAAAAATGGAACTATATTGTCAAATTATGAACAATGATAATGTCATCACGTATATAACATTCAACGACTGAAACATGGTTCTCCACTAAGGTTTTACAGATCCTAGAGCTCATCCAGCTGAATCCGTGACTGTTCTGTTCCCTTCTCCTAGTACGCATATCTCTACTCATCATCAATATCCTTTATGGCATCCTGCAACACCAAACAAGTGAATTAGATACAAGTGTGTTTAACCTTGTTCGATCAGATGGGACTTGTGTGTACTTATGCTACAAAAGCTTCGCACTAGTTGGTCTGACATTAAAAGGGGTTTAATATAAAGTACACAAGAGAAAGAGCACAACAGTTACTACTACTGAGTAGTACTTAGTTACCTTTGCAAGGCCAGTTACATATGTTGCAG
The DNA here is from genome assembly GCF_000801105.2 of Raphanus sativus. NCBI lineage: Eukaryota > Viridiplantae > Streptophyta > Magnoliopsida > Brassicales > Brassicaceae > Raphanus > Raphanus sativus. The sequence goes on from NC_079511.1 coordinate 10,152,383, forward strand.
CTAATGCAGTTACCAACAGACCCAACCCGAGCGTTAGAAGCTGGCCGTTTCCTCCAGGCAACCCAACAGTTGATTCTTCTTGCTGAAACAACACATATAGTAAACATTGTCATTTGATGGTAGTTATGTTGCTTGCTAGAATCACAACGTATCCACAGTTCAGCACATTCATCAACAATCAAGTCTCCACTGATCCATCAGAGATTCAATTTCTTCAACTCAAGTTAACATCCATAAGTAATGACTAGTCTTCCTCGTGCTGAGTGCCTTTCATTCTATATCAATCTCCTTTTCCATTATGTAAAAACAAAACCTTTTGATGTGATCCCATTCTATGACCCTCTTTTAACGCCCTACCTTTCTAAGCTAGCTTTCAATTTAGTTCTTCTACCATAGACTAAAGCAGACCAGCATGGACCTATTGTACGCCCAACAACGTAAGAAGTAAAAGCTCGGTGGATCTTATTGTGCTTGAAATGAGAAAGGAATATGTTCATAGCATGAGGGCTAGATAAACTAGATTAAAAGACAACAAAACTTACAATGATAGCTCGTCCGAAAGCTCCAGCGCTGACATAAGCCCAAGATCCTGGAAGCATACCTAACCAGCTGCACAAAACAATATAATCCTCAAATAAGTACGAGTACTCAAAATGTACATTTATCCAGTTGAGATCTTGTGTCCTTAAATGCTAACTAAATTCATAAAAAAAATCCTTTTAATAATACAGACCTTCCAAGTACATAAGGCACAAACTTGACCGATGTCAATCCGTAGAGGTAATTGCCAAGAGAGAAAGGAAGCAGAGGGCTTAGGCGAAGGAGAGTAACAACCCTAAACCCATTTTCACCGATGGCTTTATCAATGGCGAGGAACTTCTTGTTGCCTTCAACTAACTTAAGGATACGCTCTCTGGCAAAGTATCTAGCAATTAGAAAAGCAACACTAGCAGCCATCTAACCCAAAAACAAAAAAAAAAGCAAAACCAAAAGAGAATCACATAACCAAACAAATTTAAACATTTTGGGAAAGTTACTTGATGAAATAACTTACAGTTCCACTGATAGAAACAATGATGGTGCCAACGAGGGAACCAAAGAGAAGACCAGCCGACATGGTCAACGGGAGAGCCGGAATGGCTAGGATCTAAGAAACAAAACACAAAAGCTTGAAACTTTAGGCTAAAGAGTCTTAATGACAAGAGAGTAGGAAGAAGCTTGCCTCAAGGCCAGCATAGACGGCAATGAACAGTGCATACCCAGCCGGACCATAACCTGTTTATTAATCCGACAAGACAGAGAACTCATGTCAGCTCCTCAAAACTGATCTCAAAACTGATCTCAAAACTTGTCCTAAAATGCATCTTTTTTTTGTCTGTCAACGAGTTCAATCGATTCAGTGTGTTAATAGAACCTTCGATGAAAGTGGAGAACTGAGTGAGAAAGGAATTGATCTGGTCTCTGTAGACGTATCCAACGCCGGCGAATCCGCCAACGGTGCCAATCAACAAAACTCCGGCAAGAATAGTACCCTTGATAGCAGCATCCTCCCCACCTGATCCTTCGTCGCTCTCAGCTTTGGAGGATTTAGCGTCGTCGTTTTCGTCGCTACTGGATTTGGGATTGAAGAACCATCGGAGACTCTTGGAAGGAGGAGGCGGGGAACGGCGGAGAGACTGTTGGTTCTTCTTCGTTTGTTTGAGGGAAGAGCATGGCTTGAGGAAATGGAATCGTCTGAAGGAGGAGGTGAAGGTGAATAATGGGAGGGAAGAGGATCTGAGAGTTAGAGTGAGGCTGCGCATCTTTCAAGCAGCGTTGACGATGATGATTGAGTTAAAGCTGCTTCTTCTGTTTTCCATCCAGAAAGTTTTCTCTGTGGGATGATGGGATTTGTTGGCGCGGTGTTTTTTTTCATACCGAAGAAGAAGAAGAAGAAGACGATGTGGCTTCTGGCTTTCTAGAGTGCCACGTGTTTTTTCTTTCTAAGGATCACGATGTAGTTTTCATTTTTTTCTGAAAAATAAAATAACCAACTAACGAAATTAAAAATTTAAAACAATAATTCTATCGCATATTCGCATCGAAAGTCACAAGACAAATTCATAATAGTTTCATTTTTTTTTGTCATATTATATGTTTAGTACAATTTGCCAGGAATAAATTAGCAAAATCTCAAATTGATATATGAAAAAGTTTAAGATCGTTGGATGGAATGAAGTCCACGAACCGAATGAACCGACGTGGATGGTCCATTTGCCGTGGACAGTCACGGTGTTACGAAATTATTTATTCTTTGTCTAGTATACTATAAGTTATTTAAGAAGTTCTTTACAGTATATATCAACTTAAAAGATCAAATTAAAAACATTAACTAACAAAATAGTACAGTATTTAATTTAAAAACTAAGAAAGTAAAATTTGAATGATGGTTTATTATTAGCCATTCTAGTTTTCTCTACTTTTTTAATTGAAAACTAAATATTTTATAGCAAATATTTAAAAGTATTAGAGCAAATTACAAATCCCATATCCAAAATAACTTATAACAGAAGTGGGAGTGTAAGACAATAAAACCAGCAAATTACAATCTGAATCCTTTTTTCTTGATCATAGAGAAGTTATAGAAAGCAAGCTCGGCCATCTCAAGTTACCAATTACAAATCTTTGTGGTTTCCTATAAGTAGGCTTTTATTCATGGGGGTTCGATGTTACTTTTCAGGCCAGGTCCGGGCCCAATAGTTTTTAAAAATTTTTTTGAAACGACGCCGTTTATTCCACGAAGATAAAGCGAAGAAAATCTACCGAGAAGTCAAAATGAGAACTCCTCTTCAGCTTTACCGGTTAGGCGAGACTGATCGGTGATCGCCGGAGTTTCAATCTCCTCGAATCCCTTTCACTGACATTGTCTCCGTTCAACCACTCTAACTAATGGCCAAATCTCGATCAGTCGTGGAGCTCACTACCCGCTACGATCTCGGCGTCGGCGGCGGCGTCGACAAGATCCGATCCCTATGCCTCTCCCCACACTCCGATTCCCAAACCCTAGTCTACATCGGCACCTTCTCCGGATCCCTTCTCCTCCTCTCCCTCGACACTTCGACCAACATCGTCGCGCGTCTCGGAGCTCTATCTCTAAGCGCTTCCCCGGTCGAGTCCATCTTCGTGCTCGGCCACGAGGAGAGAGGGAAAGTTCTAGCGCTCTGCAACGGCCACTTGTTCTTGGCGGATTCGCTTCTCTCAACACCCGCTAAGAGACTGGGCGGGGTGTTGAGAGGGATCAGTGTCGTCGCTAAGAGAGTGAGGGGACGCGAGGAGTCATCTGACTTGTTGTCGTTGCTGCCTTCTTCCGAGGTTTCAGGTGAGTCTAGCTCGAGCAAGAAGTTTCTACAGATGCTTGGCGGTGGGAGTCGTGTGGGGAGTGATGTTAAAGGGAAGGACTCTCGACGTCGTCGGCGCGAGGGAGTTCGTTATGTTTTCGCTGTTGCGATTGGTGAGAGGATGTTGCTGGTTGAGCTTGATGAGGAAGATGGGAAAGGTGATTCCTTTGTTGTGTTGAAAGAGATTGTTGGGATCGGTGGGATCAAGACTTTGGTTTGGCTTGATGATTATGTTGTTGCCGGGACTGATAAAGGTTATAGTTTGATCTCGTGTGTTACTGGGAAAAGCGGGGTGATATTCGCGTTGCCTGATGTCTCTGGTCCCCCGCTGCTCAAGTTGCTTTGTAAAGAGTGGAAGGTGTTGTTGTTGGTGGATAATGTTGGGGTTGTTGTGGATACGAATGGTCAGCCTGTTGGTGGGAGTCTTGTGTTTCGTAGGAGGCCTGACTCTGTTGGAGAATTGTCTTTCTATTTGGTGACTGTTGGGGATGGGAAAATGGAGATACATCAGAAGAAGTCGGGTGCTTGTGTTCAGTCGGTTAGTTTTGGTCCTGAAGGGTGTGGGCCTTCGGTTTTGGCAGTTGATGAGGCAGGAGACGGGAACCTTTTGGCTGTTACTACCATATCAAAGGTACCTATCTCAACAATGGCTTTCTTCAATTCCCTAAAGTTTGTCTTTATGATGAAGTGGTCATGAATACTATGTCTGATTATTCGCTGTGATGTTTCAGGTTATTTTTTATCGAAGAGTGCCTTATGAAGAACAGATTAAAGACCTCTTGAGGAAAAAGAGATACAGAGAAGCCATCTCCCTGGTGGAGGAGCTTGACTCAGAGGGGGAAATTTCGAAAGAGATGCTTTCTTTTCTTCATGCTCAGATAGGGTATCTACTACTTTTTGATTTGCGCTTTGAGGAGGCAGTGAATCAGTTTTTAAAGTCAGAAAGCATGGAACCTTCTGAAGTTTTTCCTTTTATCATGCGAGATCCTAATCGATGGTCTTTGCAGGTTTATTTTTCTCCTGGCAGTGGCTACTTGTGTTGTGCTTTAAATTTGTTTTAAAGAGCTAGCTTCTCAAACCTTGATTAAACTTCTCTCTGCTTCAACAAGGTTTTCACTTTCTTTCAGGTTCCAAGAAACAGATACTGGGGATTGCATCCCCCTCCTGCTCCTCTTGAAGATGTTGTAGATAATGGATTGATGGCCATCCAAAGAGCCATCTTCCTAAGAAAAGCGGGAATGGATACTCCGGTTGACGAAGAGTTTTCCTCAAATCCTCCAAGTAGAGCTGATTTACTAGAGTCAGCAATCAAAAACATGACAAGGTGCTACAGTTTCTCTATTTGTGTACATTTCCCCCCCCCAACAGTTTTTAGTATACCCCTGTTCTCTGAGGTGGGAATTGGCATATAACGAGTTAATGTTACCTGTGGCAAAAGGTACCTCGAGGTCTCTCGTGAGAAGGACTTAAGTCACCCAGTAAGAGAGGGAATAGACACGCTTCTAATGCTTCTGTATAGAGCACTAAACCGTGTTGAAGATATGGAGAATCTTGCATCTTCTGTTAACAACTGTGTTGTGGTATGTCTTTTAGTGCATACATTATTCACACACGTATTTTATAGCACCAAATGGTACGTTGTTTTAGAAATTAACAACAGAAAGATGTAAGAAATCTGTAATTTGGATCTAGCTTATCTATTTATTTGACAGAAATATTTGACTAAGACAGCTATAGCTTGGTTAGAAAGAGAGAAAAATTTAGTGCCTAGGTCTGTAGGTGCATTTATCATCTTCTTAGCATTACAATGCATTGAATATAGAGATCTTGTTATCAGAAAGTTGCTTGCGGGGATGACAGTACAATTTGTGTGAGCGGTGCAGGAGGAGTTGGAGTCTCTTTTAAATGAATCTGAACATCTGCGGACACTTGCATTCCTATATGCAAGTAAGGGGATGAGTGCAAAGGCTCTTGCTATTTGGCGTCTCTTTGCGAAGAATTATTCATCTGGTCTGTGGCAAGACTCAGATGACTTGGTGCCTTACTTACACGAAAACGAGCTCATTAGGCTATCTGGAAAAGAGGCTGCTGCTGCAGAAGCAGCCAGGATTCTTGAGGAACCCTGTGATCCAGAACTGGCATTGCAGCATCTTAGTTGGGTATGAAATATATATGATATAACCCCAAGTTGTTGTTACTTTTTTAAATTCTAATATTTGCATCTTACGAATATAATTGATGATTGTGGGTATCAATTTTAGATTTCAGATATAAACCCATTGTTTGCTATCCAAGTCTTGACGTCAGATAAAAGGACAGAAGAGCTTTTGCCAGGTGGGAATCATGGTTATAAGGACATTTGTGTTTGGTTGTGAGTCGGATGTTGATCTCTTTTCGCTCTTATTAGAAACATCTTGGCAACTGTTTCTTGAGTTTTGAACTGTTGGTCTCTGTTGGAATTGTATTGATAAATAATGGCTTAGCTGAAGTCTGAGATGATTTAGGTAACGCCAGAAGTCCAATACTGCTTTTTTGCTTCGGGGTAACTTAATCTATGCATGCATATATTCTCATATCCATAGTGTGCTTTACCTCCATAGTCTGCTTATTCGGCTATTGATGTCCCTTACAGTAGGCAGTTTTATTTTAATTTTGTTATAATTTGGCTATGGGATTTTGATCTATGCATGCATATATTCTCATGTCCATAGTGTGCTTTACCTCCGTAATCTGCTTATTCGGCTATTGATGTCCCTTACAGTAGGCAGTTATATTTTATTTTTGTTATAATTTGGCTATGGGATTTTGAGTGGCTTGGCACATGACATTATTTGTATAATGGTGGATAAAACACTAGATCTTTTCATTGATGTAAGGGTCTGTGTTTCTTAATCTTGTTGCAGAGAAAGTGATCCAAGCTATTGATCCCCAAAAAGTTGAAATCATACAGAGGTATGGTTTACTTACACCATAAGTAGTTTTCATCCTATTGACTTTTTCTTAAAGCTTATTACTTATTAGTAATTAGTAAAAGAACGGTCGACCAGAGTTTTTTTTGTAGTGAAGTTGGGAATTTTTTGAAGTTTTCTTCTCATCGGATTCTTTATGTATGGGCCAGGTACTTCCAATGGCTGATTGAAGATAGAGACTATAACGACCCGCAGCTGCATACATCATATGCTCTCTCACTTGCCAAGTCAGCACTTGAGTGTGTTGAAGTTCAAAATGGTAACCAAGAAACTGATGCTGGAGGAAAAGAGGCCCGTGATTGTAATGTAGGAAGTATTTCTCTATTTGAAAGTGATGTGCGGGAAAGGTTGCAGACCTTTTTGCAGTCCTCAGATCTGTATGACCCTGAAGAAATATTGAATTTGATTGAAGGATCAGAACTGTGGTTGGAAAAGGTTTGTGGGTCAAATTTGTTTCCTTCGTTTTATGTGTGTAAACAGTAGCACCGATGATTATTCAACAAATTTTCTACAATCGAAACAACTGATATCTTGTTGTTTTATCTTCTGATATGTGTGTGAAACTCTTTTGGCAGGCTATCCTATACCGAAGGATAGGACAGGAGACAGTTGTCCTTCAAATTCTTGCTCTGTAAGTTCTCATTAATAACGAAGTTGAACTGTTGATGATTGTTAATCAAAGATTTGAGACCTTATACAGTGTATAGTGATTTTGAATATATGACTACTGATAAGATCTTTTGTCATGGGAACCAGGAAGCTTGAGGATTGTGCAGCTGCAGAGCAATATTGTGTAGAAATTGGAAGACCAGATGCATTTATGCAGTAGGTTTTTTTTTTCTCAATTTAATCTAGATTTATTGTGTGAATCCCATGACTCGAGTTCCACTTTTCCTTTTTTAAAATCCCCATATAACAGAAAGTTATGTTAGGTTACTTGATATGTATCTGGAGCCTCAAAATGGTAAAGAGCCTATGTTCAAAGCTGCGGTTCGTCTTCTCCACAACCATGGGGAATCACTTGATCCTTTGCAAGTTTTGGAAGTAAGAGATCTCACAGTCCATATGTTAATGAAGCTGATAATGCTTCTTATACTACAGCGTTTGCATTTGTTAGTTCATCGACGCTTGTTTGATAGTGCTGATATCATTTTTTTTTCTTCCAGAAATTGTCTCCTGACATGCCTTTAAAACTGGCGTCAGATACAATTTTGAGAATGCTCAGGGCTCGGGTTCATCATCATCGTCAAGGCCAAGTAAATAATTCACAAATCCCTTTAAAAAAAATAATATTCGCGTATTATGTTATGTGGCTGCTACTGTTGTGAATGCCCTTAACTTTGTGGGGGAAGTAAGATTGTGTGTTTCTCTTGTCAAATGTCACATTAGCAAGAGTAACATGCACAGTTACATCCTAAGAAGAAGTCATCAGTGAAGTAGCATTTATAAAGCTTATGAATAAATTGTTACTGTGCTTTTAAGTTCTTGAATATATATATGGTGGTGTGGGTGGAGCTTGAGTGTCTGAATGGTTCTTATGTTAATTGCTACAGATCGTACACAATGTCTCTCGTGCATTGGATGTGGATTCAAGGTTGGCAAGATTAGAAGAAAGATCACGTCACGTGCAGATAAATGATGAGAGCCTCTGTGATTCTTGCTTCGCCCGCCTGGGAACTAAGCTATTTGCTATGTACCCTGATGATACCATTGTGTGTTACAAGGTTAGTCCGCAACCCTTACTTACATCTCTTGCAACAATGCTTCCTTTCCTCTGAGGTTGCTGCTCTTGTTCACAGTGTTACCGACGCCTGGGTGAATCAAAGTCAGTAACGGGCCGTGACTTCAAGCGAGATGTTCTGATAAAACCCGGTTGGTTAGTGAACCGGTAGCAGAAGCCCTCTTTGTTTAAAAGTTGACCTCAAATCTCTCACAAACGCATAGAAGACTGTACAGTACAGATACTTGAAGAACAACATAAGGAGATTTCATGAAGTTCTTCTCTATGCTTGTGGAGAGAGATTCGAATCTGCAACGTTTCAACAGATTCTTCATGCAACGAGTAGTGGTAAATGTTGTAGGGGCATAGAGGAGTTCTATAGGGACATTTCTGACTTTGTGGCAGTTACAAATGGGCAAATGTTGCAAATAATTTTATATAGTACCTTGTTGTTACTTTCTTATCAAGACGAAGGACCTGTTTGGCTAATAAATGAAAATAAAAATAAAAAATTAAGAGGAAAATAAAACTCATGATTTGGTTACTGGATATGCACAGGCTGGGAATTTGGATACCATGCAATCATTTCACTACGCTGTGAGTACATTAAAACTCATGATTTGGTTACTGGATATGCATGGTATGATGAAAGTGTTTCGATATGAATGGATCTGTGTAGGAATATGATGTTGAAGACTCGATTTTGCCACTCCAACCATCTTTAAACTATACTGCACCTGAATTGGTGCGGAGCAAAACTCCATCGGCTGGAGCTTCTTCAGATATTTTTAGTTTCGGATGCCTCGCTTATCATTTAGTTGCACGGAAACCATTGTTTGATTGCCACAACAATGTCAAAATGGTAATTCTGAATCTCAAGCTCATTAGTCCAATCTTCAGGCTAAGACGATCTGATAGGTGTTTTTTTTTCCTGTAAAAAGGAAGCAGACTCAGAACTAGTTTCCGTTTTAGGTTAAATTTCACATTTTCATGATATAAAGTAGTAGAATATCTGTATTTTCCATTGCTGATTATTGGACCTGCAATTTTGTTGCAGTACATGAACACATTGAACTATTTAACAAATGAAACTTTCTCATCTATACCCTCGGACTTGGTATCTGATTTGCAACGGATGCTATCAACGAACGAGTCCTTCAGACCAACAACATTAGATTTCACAGGTAGGAATACCGAATCTTCAAGTTTCTTGTGACAAAGTTTTACCTCGTTGCTTGTGCACTTACATCTTGGACTTGACCTTTCATCTGCATGATCTAATTTTTTCAGAAGCGACACTAGGTTACGTGCCCTCCGTTTTCTTGATCATATGCTTGTATGTATATATACTTTCAAACATTGTTTCAGACAGACATCATCTAGATAGTAGGAAATATATATAACCTTTGGGGAAATTTTTATATTTACCACAGGAACGAGACAACATGCAAAAGTCTGAGTTCTTAATAGCATTGTCAGATATGTGGAAATATTTTGATTTGCGTGTATTACGGTATAAGGTAGTCACTTCATGGCTTCTTTCCCATATACTGTTAACAGAAAAAGAAATCAATTGCTCAAGTGCTTTGCCTTGTTACAATTAATCAAACTAGGTTTTGTTATGCAGGTGCTTCCGCCTCTTTGTGCTGAACTCAGGAATTTGGTTATGCAGCCAGTGATTTTTCCTATGGTTCTAACTATTGCAGAGTCTCTGGTGATTTTTCTAATCTTGGGTATCTTGCATTGGGTCAGTCAGGTTTCCATGCATTTCATTTCTTCTCTTTCTTTGAGATTTATAGAACTGGTTCTAGATGTATTTTCTCTCTCTTATTACTTGTGTTTTATGACCTATACTTAAACTCTCTTTCCGATTGTACAAATAAATCAATAGATAACGGCTATTTATCAACCTGTTATCTGTACAAAAACTTGGAAGTTGCTTCACATTGACCTTTGACAAGAATTTTTCTTGGATCTCTATCATGTTTTAATTATTGCTTGACCTTGAACTACAATTCACAGGATAAGAATGACTTTGAGTTGACAACGCTCCCAGCTCTTGTTCCTGTTTTGAGTTCTGCTACGGGTGATACTCTACTGTTGCTTGTAAAGCGTGCAGAGCTTTTAATTAACAAGGTAAAACTTTAACCTGTATGTATTCAGAAGTGGAGTTATGTTTTCGAATCATGCATTATTGTCTGCTAAGTTCTACTAATTTGACACATTGGGAAGGTGTAAAGTATTGTTACCTATGAGCTGTGCCTTAGTGCCTATGAGATATCTTGTGCCGTTACTTGGCAGTGCCACAGCCAAACATTGTTTTTGTGCTGCCGTAAACTAGTACAAGACCGTCACATCTAAAGCTGATTCATATTGCTACTTTTAAAACTGCTCTAAAATGGAATCACTTTCCCCTTTTCGTATTACATCTTACGCGGTTAGGCCCTCAGATTTTTTTACTAGTGTGCTTTTGTATTTTTAGACTAGTGCAGAGCATCTTGGATCTCATGTCCTCCCTTTGCTTCTCCGAACCTACAATGACAACGATGTCCGGATAAAGGAGGAAGTTCTGAAAAGATCTACATCTGTTGCTAAACAACTTGATGGTCAGGTGATGCTTGATGCTTGATGCTTTGTGTTTAATATTTTATCTGAGTGCATCATCTAATATGGGATGATACAAGCTTCAGGATTGATGTGTGGCTTACACAAGCGTAATTTCAAATGCATTTGAATTTTGGTTCTGCAAGATAATTTTGGTTATTTGCATTGGTGAGTTTCTTTCTGATTCTTTTCCAACTTGTTTCTGCAGGTCGTAAGGCAAGCAATTTTGCTTCGTGTTCATGGCTTGGCTCTCAAGACTACAGTTGTTGCCGTATGTTAGCCTTGATTGGTTCAATATTTGTGTCCTTTAAAGAATAGAGAGATTAAATGATGAGCTCCATCATCTAATCCAAATTTCGTGTGGTGCAGTGCAGGTCAGAGTAAATGCTTTGCTCTGCTTAGCAGAGCTGGTTCAAACGCTTGATAAACACGCTGTTACTGAAATCTTGCAAACAATTCAACGTTGTACTGCCGTTGATCGTTCTGCACCTACGCTTATGTGTACTCTTGCAATCGCAAACGCAATTCTCAAGCAGGTGGGTAAAATAGCTTACATGTGTCAGTGATCCTAACTTTGCTTTTATACCTGTGGTAACGTATAAGATGATTTACTTGTCACTCTCCCTAATTGTTCTTTAGTATGGAATTGAATTCACTGCCGAACACGTGCTTCCCCTAATTATACCACTTCTCACAGCCCAACAATTGAACGTCCAACAATTTGCCAAATATATGCTATTTATCAAGGATATTCTCAGGTATGCCTTCGAGCTTTCCCGTCCCTGTTTCCAAGGACCCCTTACAAAACTGCGAACTGTTTTTGTTTTTAACATCTGGCTTGTCTATCTTTTGGGCTGGGAACAGGAAAATAGAGGAGAAAAGGGGAGTTACTGTCAATGATTCTGGAGTTCCAGAAGTTAAACCAGGCTCTGCTGCAGATGGGATCCAGTTACAAACACCAATCCAAAAAATTGAGAAGGTTGCTTCTGCAGCAAAGAACAGTCCTGCATGGGATGACGACTGGCCATTCCGACCAAAAGTTCTGCTTCGAGAGATCCTGCACCCGCAAACTCTCAGTTTAACAATTCTACAGTTCAACCACAGCCATCGAACAAGACAACAGTGCCAACGACATGCGCTCCAGTTGATATAGAGTGGCCACCAAGACAATCTTCCAATGTTACTTCTCATCTAGCTAATGATGAGGCACGGCTAAACTCAGGAGGAACATCATCAACTCCTAGTTTTGATGAACTAGACCCTTTTGCTAATTGGCCACCGCGAGCGAACAGTGCTTCCATTGCTTCTGGGGGTTTCCACAACGGTACTGCCGCCACTCGACCTCCACCGAACAACAGTGGTTCTAGTTTGAGCAATAATATACCAGAAATGAAGCAGTTTCCGAGAGCTAAAACGACTTCTGGGCCTTTGGCAATGCTTTCTTGTCTTCTTTGAAATCACAGCAAGGAGGTTCAGGTATCAGTGCAAGTAACCAAGATCCTATGAACTCTTTTGGTATTCAAAATCAGAACGAAGGAATGCCGTTGTCTTTCGGAAGCAGTTCATACAGTAACCAAAAGCCGCCAGCAGACATAAGTTCAATATTCAAGTCAAGCAAAACTGAGCAAGCTGCAATGAGACTCGCACCACCACCTTCGACAGCAGTGGGAAGAGGAAGGGGAAGGGGCAGAAGTGGGACATCTACCTCGAGGTCAAGTGGTTCCAAGCAGCAACAAACCGAGCAGTCGCTGTTGGATCCATTGTGATCAATCGTTCGTTGAGACAACATTGGGTTTGGTCAAAAACATTTGCAGAGTGAGGGAGTGAGTGAGTTGGTCGTTTGTTTTGTTAATTCTTCAGGCTAGAATTCCACCATATATTATTTATACATCACTGCCACAGGTTCTTTCTCTGAACTCTCTCAATATTTGCTCATTATTGTTTCTTCAATAGTCACTCTAAATTTCGTTAGTATATTTTTTTATCATAGATTTAAATTCGAGTTTATGTGCAGTGCGATGGGATATGTTATGTAGAAGATGTTTATCGTTTTCATGTACATTATATTTTCTCTTGCATTTGATATATACATGTTCCAAAGAAAAATCGTATGGCGATCGTTATTCATGATAACATCTCCTAATTTGGTTTATAACTTATATCACATTCTTTGCTATATTATACGATAGTAATCTGCTTATATCAATCAATTCAATTTAATTCTTGTGGGCAACATAAGTCTATGAAAGGTTACCTTGTCCCTAATGATTAACCGATTAACCTAACATTTGTATCTCTTCGAGCAGTGAACGACGTTCTTCCGGTCTGAAATAATTTTTCCCACGGGTGGAGAAATTACTTTTGTTGTTTGATACGAGTAAACAATTATCAAATTTATCGGGGATCTCATATGGATTACTGTATCACGGTGCATGAAAGAATATACTCCGGCTGTAATATAGGAGTCTGTAGAAATCTATTGTAACAAGAACTCTGTTATATACCTTGTACGCAAAATGAATAAAGTCAAGCAAGTTCTCAAAATTACATGGTATCAAAGCCTTTCTCTGAGCCAAGGACTAAAGATTTACAAATCAAAAACAGACTCTAGGCTGGATGCCCTGACACAAGACGCTCCACGTCAGGATACTGCCTTCACTTTGGAGACAATCTTATCTCCTGGTCTTCTAAGCGTCAACAGACAATCTCTCGATCAAGTGCCGAAGCCGAATACAGAAGTGTTGCTAACGAGGTAGCAGAAACTTGCTGGATAAAAAACCTCTTACTTGAACTTCGGCTTCCAATCAAGAAAGCTACATTGGTCTTTTGTGATAACATCAGCGCCGTCTACATGTTCTCCAATCCCGTTCAGCATCAGAGGACCAAACATGTTGAAATGACCTCCATTTCGTTAGGGAGAAGGTAGCACTTGGTCAAGTTAAGGTTCTTCATGTCCCCACAACCTTCCAATATGCTGACATTTTCACAAAAGGATTAAACGTCAGAGATTCCGACGTTCTCACTGAGGGAGGGTGAAAGAATATATTCCGGATATTCTCATATCAGTTTTGTAAATATATTATCTTCCTGTAATATAGGAGTCTATAGAATTAAACGTCAGAGACTCCGACCTTCTCACTAAAGGAGGGTGAAAGAATATACTCTGGATATTCTCCAAATATTCTCGTATCAGTTTTGTAAATATATTATCTTCCTGTAATATAGGAGTCTGTAGAAATATGTTGTAACAAGAAGTCTGTTATATACCTTGTATGCAAGATGAATAAAGTCAAGCAAGTTCTCAAAATTACAGTGCAAGATATTCAGCTTGAAATATAAACTTTAGTAGGCTTATAGGTCCATGATTAATAGAATTAGTTTAGAAAACCCATCTTCGGCTATTGGCTAGTTAAAGAATTAGTGGGATCAGAAAGACACAGAAGCAACGACTTTTATTTGTTGTAATTAAATAATCTTGGTAAAGTTTAAACCAACAAATTTTAGAATAATGGACTTTTTGTTTTCAAATTTATACATTCTTCAAGAAGGGAAGGGAAGGGGGGGACAAGTCCAAGCTGGCAATCACGTTAACGTGCCGCAACAGCACAATCACAGCTCATCAAACCTTGTGGGGCCATCCCTTTTTATTGGCTTTTTACCGTAATAATTCCAAATCATCAATTAAGATGATCATATATGTTATTCTAGTGGGTGGCATTCTTCCCAAATCAGTTCACATTCTTCCCCCGCAATGCACACCTACCTTTTCTGGTTTATAGAAAGAAGAAGAATTGTAACTACTTTACGCAATTACGCTTCAGAGCTATGTACCTGCTTTTTTACCCCAATCTTTTTTTTTTTAATTATTGCACATTGATTGTCTCACTCAAGATTGTGTTGTTATAGATTTACAAAATAGATTGACAAAAAAAAAAATTTACAAAATAGTTGAGGATGTGTAGTCAAAAAAAGAAAAAAAGTTGAGAATGTTCAAGATAGTAGAAAATAGATACTTACTGTCATCACAAAAAAAAAAGATACTTACTGTCATCATAAATCTAGTTTCAAAATGTAATTTTAATTAGAAATATTATTATTAAAAATTCAATTTAATATTAAAACTTTAACCAATCACAAAATTCGTTATTTCATTACTGACACAATAAAATAAATAATTTCTGTTTTGAAATAAAAAATTATATTAAAATATAAAATTATATACATTTTGAAACCAAAAATATATTTTAATATAATTTATATTATAAAAGAGAGAGAGAGAGAGTACTATTTGAATTTAAAAAAAAAACAAGTAGTGGACATTAGCACAATATTTGGGAATCACAAAAAAAAAACTGTAAAATGAAGAAAAAAATTTGCATTGTTTTGCGCTATCATATTGGAGTATTTCTTACTCATCAAAAAGAAAAAAAAAGGAAAAAATAATATACAAAATAAAAAAATCTAAAAGAATGGGGAACAAGTCATCATCTTCGTCTTTTTCCTCCTCGACTCTGCCTAAGATTTCAGTTTCAAGTCGCTTTTGACTCTTCTCTTCTTTTTTTTCACGGTGCAAACCGTTTGCATCTCGTGTTAGTTTCTGCTTGGCGTAGACGTATTTAGATTCCCCCAAGAGAAAGATAGATTGCTGTTTCCGTCTACGCCTCGTCGTCGTCAGTGATACTACCCCGCACATCATCATTATCTCCTATATTCGAATCATAATCGGCGAATCGGATAACCCTACCCGAATAATCCTCTAGAGAGGAATCCTTGCTTCGATTCCCTCTCACAGGTCATTCTCTACCCGATCAAAAATATTGAGCTTTTGTATCATCTTTAGTTTTCCTCTAAACTACTCGTCAGATATTTGCTCTTATCATTGTCGAAACAAAACGCCTCCTATGTGTCTTTGCTTTCAGCTTTTTTTTTTCTATAGAAGAAACAAGTCTTCGTTTTAATGTGTGTCTCTGGTGACTTTGTAATTTCAAGTTAAATCAATAAAGCAGTCGTTATAAAAAACAGGGCGTTTACTGCTGCTGCTGCTCCTCTCTTGGATTTGTGGATGTGCCAATGCAAACTCTTCTGGCTAGGACTAGACGAAGAGTTTCTGACCACAATTCTTCTAATGGGATGATGAGTTTCTACAAAGTCTCTCTTTCTCTTGTTTTTCTCCTTTGGCTACTTCTCTTCCTCTCCAGCCATGGAGATGGTCGCAAAGGTACACCTTTTCGAAGTTCTGTGAATCATCACTATGATCTCTACCTCATTAGAGAGATTTTTTTACCTATCAGCAGCATATTAAGAACCAAACTCTTGTCTACTTACTTGCAGATGTTGACTCTGTTGGAATACCTGATCTTGTTGGTGGTCGGACAGATGAGACGGCTGTGCCTTTCCATGATGATGATGCACCGCCATTACTTGAGCCTGATTCTCTTCGTGGTACTTCTGATCTCAGTCATAACGATGATATAACTACCCCGTCTGAGGAAAGTGAAGACCAAGAAAAGTCTGTGAAGCAAGAAGATATTATCAATAGCACAGATGCTGGGAGTGATGGTTCAGAAAACAAGGACGATAATGATCTTTCGATTCAAAGTGAGACAAACAAGACAGATACGGAAGGCAAAGACACTGACTTTTCCAAGCAAAGCGAGATGAACAAGACATGTATATTGAATGATGTAGAGGGCAATGACAATGTCCACCTTTTGAAGCAAAGTCAGGCGAACAAGACAAGCACAGTGGGGAATGATACAGACACCAAAGTCAATACGTCTTTGAATCAAAGTCAAACGAACAAGACAGACACCGGGGATGATACAGAAAACAATGAGATTCTGAAGCAAAATCAGAAGATGAACAAAACAACAGATCCAGGGAATGGTACAGAGACCAATGCTTCAAAGGCTGATCAACTCTCTCGTGCTGTCCCGCTTGGCCTTGATGAGTTCAAGAGCAGAGCCTCTCACTCCAGAAACAAATCGTTATCAAGTCAAGTCAGCGGTGTGACTCACAGGATGGAGCCTGGAGGGAAAGAGTACAACTATGCATCTGCTTCAAAAGGAGCCAAGGTTCTGTCTTCTAACAAGGAAGCAAAGGGGGCTACGAGCATCCTAAGCCGCGACAGCGACAAGTACCTCAGGAACCCGTGTTCTGCTGAAGGTAAATATGTTGTCATAGAACTTTCAGAGGAAACGTTGGTCAATACCATCAAGATCGCCAACTTCGAGCATTACTCGTCCAACTTAAAAGAGTTTGAGCTTCAAGGCACCTTGGTTTATCCGACTGATACGTGGGTTCACATGGGTAACTTCACAGCTGCGAACGTGAAGCAAGAGCAGAACTTCACACTCGTGGAGCCGAAGTGGGTGAGGTACTTGAAACTGAAATTTCTAAGCCATTATGGTTCGGAATTCTACTGCACGTTGAGTTTAGTAGAGGTGTACGGGGTGGATGCCGTAGAAAGAATGCTGGAGGATTTGATATCTGTGGAAGACAACAAAAAAGTATTCAACACGCGAGAGGGAGATTCTGAGCAGAAGGAGAAGCCTGTAAAGCAGCAAGCAGAGTCCTCTGAAGGCGATGATGGTTCGACAGAGAGAGAGAAGGAACGGGAAACATCACCAGAGAATACAGTAGCAAAAGCTGAATCATCAATGGCTAGTAATAAGGTTACAGAGCCAGTGGAAGAGGTAAGACGTCATCAGCCAGGAAGCAGAATGCCAGGAGACACGGTACTGAAGATACTGATGCAGAAGTTAAGGTCACTGGACGTGAACCTATCAGTTCTAGAGAGATACTTAGAGGAACTGAACACGAGATACGGGAACATATTCAAGGAGATGGACCGCGAAACCGAAGTGAGAGAAAAGACGATTGCGACTTTGAGACTTGACGTGGAAAGTATGAAGGAGAGACAAGAGAGGATGGTGAGTGAAGCAGAGGAGATGAAAGAGTGGAGAAAGAGAGTAGAGAAAGAGATGGAGAGAGCTGAGAAAGAGAATGAAAACGTGAGTAAGAGGGTTGAAGAAGTTTGGCAGAGAGTGGAGTGGATGGAGAAGAAAGGTTTGATAGTGTTCACCTTGTGTATAGGTTTTGGAACTATAGCGGTTATTGCAGTTTTGGTCGGTATAGGGACAAGACGAGCAGAAAAGACCGGTGGTGGGGCTTGGATCTTGTTATTGATTTGCTCAACATTCATTATGCTCGTTCTGTCTCTTTGATGATGAGAGTTTTGTTTTTTTTTTCTTTTTGTACACTGTAGAGCCATGTTACTTATTCAAGTTCGCCTTGAGATTCAAAAACCGGAAAGATACTGCTGCGATTCAGTCTTGAACCGGTATATGGAATCTAACCGGTTTCTGTAGCTGACTGTTCAAGAAGTAATTAGTCAACTATCAGACAGTTCTATATAAAATTTAAAATAACAAATGTAGTAGGTGAGTACTACAATTTCAACGATGTTTCATTTTCAGTGCTTTCACACGAGCTTTTTTGAAAGAAGAAAAAAAAGATTATATAGCATGAGCTTGTGTTGTTGTTATATATGGAACTGAGGGAGAGTCGAGTGTTTTATCTTAATCAATGGCTGCCACCAAGACACCAGATATAGTTGGTTTTGTTATCTCTTTCATTCTTCTGCTCTTATTAGTCTCCTTTCAAACTGGAGTCGCCGAGGCTAAACGCAACCTACGTTAGTATACATATCCAAGCTCTTGCTTTTGCTGAAAGCAGCTTACATATCATAAATGACTTTACTAGCTATATTTTCTAACTTGTGGTTATTATAACTTCTGGGTACATATGTGATGTATCTATTGCTAATTGGCAGGTCAAGAACGGTTTCTAGAGTCCCCTCTCCCTCCCACTGCTCCTATATATCTGCCGCCCTCTAAATCGCGTAGAGGAAGAGGTCCATAATTATATACCAAAGTACCTTTTGAGAAGTCACGGAGAAGAATCTTATGTAATCGACAAGTTTATCGTTGTTCACTTCATGACCATGACCATGTTGTACGCTTTATAATAAAACTAGTATTATCGCCCGGCTACACACGGATCAATTTACCGTTACAAAATTATTTGAACATTGTCATAATTTTCAATCAGAAAATTTTCAATCATAATATTAGCAGTGTTGCACTAAAATAAAGCGGTTGAAAAAAGTACAGTACTAACTCATTTTATTATTACAGTGAAACCTCTATAAATTAATAATGTTGGGACTATACCAAAACTATAATTTTTTATTAATTTATAAAAATTATTAATTTATCGAGATACTAATTGAACCAAAAACTTAATTTGAGACTATAAAATTATATTAATTTATAGAGATATTAATTTATAAATTATTAATCTAAAGAGATTATACTGATGGTACATGTTTGTAGGATTTTTTAAAAATAAATAAAATCTATACCAAAATATAAAATATAGCTAAATACTTTATTTGATCCATTAACTTTTTCAATTATTCCTTTCACAATAACAAAAACTCCATGTATCTTAATATAAAAATTGGATTTGGTGATTCAAATAAATTTATTATTCTATTTTTTTACAGTCTAAAATAACGATTTCATTGACCTTTTATGTTACTTTACCTAACATCTTTTCTTTTGTTCAGAAAAAAAAACCTAACATCTTTTCTAAAACCACACATTCAAAGCAAATTTAACCCACATTACTTATTTTATAGTTTGTTGTTATAAGATTAAAATTTACAGCTTTGATTTGCTTTTTATTAAATTATAATGAATAGTTATGTCTTGATGAAAAATTGCCATAGTCGACCTTCCAGAAGTGTTATTGACTTATTGTCGAACTCAATTGCAGTTATCACTACTGAAAAATTATTGTTTCAAGTTTCAACAAAGGAAACATTAATCAATAAATCAAAAATTTGAGAAGGAAACATAGTAAAAACTGGAAAACATGGAAACCTTATTCGTCAGGCCAAAGCTTGAGGCACTCAACATGTACCGTTTAACTACTAAAGTCTTTGGCTAAGTTAGTTGTCAATGTCATAGGTCACGAACATCTAACGTGGTCATTTGATGGTATAGATACTTTTTTAGCAGCGGCAGGTGGTTTTATTCAGGATTGGTGGCAGCAAAATCACTAGTGGGAGTGTTGAATATGAAATAGTGCTATACTAGAAGTAGACACGATTTTGGTGGTGATTTTAAGAGAAGTTTTCATAGTAAGCTTGAACTAAGCGGACGAATATAAAAAAAAGTTTTATAGATTATAGACTTTGTTGAAAGGCATGTTTCCAGTATAATATCTAGGAGTCAATCAATTTATTGTCGAGTTTTCCCAATAAAATATACTCACACACCTTTTATTAAACTTTAGTCGACACAACAACAACAACATCAGGTTTCAAAGAAAAGCAAAATCAAAATATAAGAACATCAACAAAAGAAGTGTAACTACAATTTATTCTCGAGTTACATAAAAAAAGATCCCCAAACATTACTGCCAAATGTTTGAATGATTCAGCGTTATTGGTTACGTTCGTTCACTCTAGTCATTACGTACCAAGTTCGATATTTGTATTTCATCGTCATTTAGTGCGAAACGAAGACATTATACTCGACCACGGCATCCAAACCACTAATCGAGTAAGTGTCGGCCTGTGCATAGCCTCTAGCGAGCCTGAACGCACCGGTACCTCCTATTATCGGAAACTCTCTCACTTTTGAGAATATCGGATTCCGTCCGTACATAGAGACGGTGCTGCCGTTAAACTCACCTTCCGTGAACACCAAGTTAAACACCATGGTGAAGCTTAAGGTGTTCATATCCGTCGACGCATACATCCCCTGAGCCCTCCCGATTTCCTTGGAGCTCCGGTCGGGTCCCTCAGTCAAAGGGATGTCGGCTATCACAACCACACCAAATGATGAGACGGCGGAGGAGTTTACGACGGGGGGCACTGTGACTCTTATGGCGGTGGGTTTGTCACCGGATATTACGTCATGGAAGTAGAAGTGGAGGTGCGTGAGTTTCTCTGGCTTGTATCCTTGAAACGGAGTCGTTTTGGAGTAAGAGTTGGATTCTGCAGTGACGGCAAGAAGAAGAATCGTTGAGAAGAGAGGAAGAATAAGCTGAAAACGTTTAGCCATGATTGTTGTTTGTTGGCTACAAAGTCAAGAAATACTACATTAGGCTATTGTGTGTAAATGTGATATTTGTACACATAGTTATTGCCTTATTGGTTTATATAATATTTTTTTTTGTAACGTTTCAACTTTCAACTTTATTGGTTTATTGGTGACAATAACATGTCCGTTGACGAGAGATTAACAAATAGATATTGATGTGGGTCTTTATTAGAGGGACCGGCTGCATACGCCCATAATGTATTGAGAAATGTTACCAAACCTAGAAGAAACTAACGGAATGAGCCTTTGATTTTGTCCGCATACCATTACTTTTTTCGTGGATTGCACATTTTCCCTACTAGGTTATAGTAGAATTATTTTATTATATTTGAAGATTATCTTTTATATTTTATTTTAAAATTTCTCCTATTCTTACAATTTTATTTGTATTTATATATACAGTATTTCAGTAAGTATATAGAAAATTGAATATTGTGTTGCGTTTTGCTACCATTATATCAATTGATATTTCCTTTTTTTTTTTTTTGAACGAAATCAATTGATATTTCCTAAAATCAGATTGCATGTTCTTTCTTTTCAAAGTCGGTAATTCTACGTACGACAGAAGTGTTCATGTTCTGATAGTCATTTAGTCATTTATACTTTTATCAACATTATAGAGAAATGTATAGAAATATTTTTCATTCAAAAATTATATATAAATGTTATTCTTTATATTTTGTTTGTATTTTATGGAAATGATGAAATGGTCATTACATTTCATTCAAATTAATTATTTTTAATACTGGTGGAATTAGTAGAATAAACCATTTCAAGCCAAACATAATTAAGTCATATACTAATAACAATCAAAAGTTGTTTAGAGTCCAAACAATTCAGTAGGTATTGATTTTTTTTTTTTTGGAACACTAGTAGTAGTAGGTCTTGAATTAAGCTTTGGATTTCTTTGGTTTTTGTAGCTTCGAACATTGCGTACGAGCAGTCTAAACTCAATTTGTATCTTTTTTTTTGTCACGAAACTCAATTTGTATCTAAGTCTAACTATAGGTACCACCAGTTAAAGGAAACTGTACTTACCTATATGGCTATATGTGTGGCTAAAACATGCGATTCCACACGCAATTGCAGTCACTCGTACAAGATTTGGAATACAATGTGCATATAGACAGAGCTAGCCATATCAATATAACTCACCAAGTTACACACAACAAAACCGAACAAAATTTCAACGATACAAACCACGACAAACAAAAGTGAAACAATATTTCGTTTTCGAATTACATAATAAACAAAATCCCAAATAATTAATGCCAAATGAATACATTGTATTCAACCACGGCATTTAAACCAACAAGTTTATAAGTTCTGGCTTGTGCATAGCCTCTAGCAAACCTGAACGCACCGGTGCCTCCGATGATCGGCATCTCTCTCACCTTCGACATTATCGGATTCCGTCCATACATCGCTACGGTGCTGCCGTTAAACTCTCCTTCCGTGAACACCAAGTTAAAGACCATTGTGAAGCTTAAGATTTTCATATCCGTAGATGTGTACATTCCCTGAGCTCTCCCGACTTCCTTCGAGCTCGGGTCTGGTCCCTCTGTCAACGGGTCGTCGGCTATCATAACCACACCAAATGAGACTGTGGAGGAGTTTGTTCCAGGGGGCGCAGCGACTCTTATGGCGGTTGGTTTGTCACCGGTGATTACGTCATGGAAGTAGAAGTGGAGGTGGGTGAGTTTATCTGGCTTATGTCCTTCGAACGGCGTTGTTGTGGAGTATGCTTTGGATTCTGTAACGGCGAAGGCAAGAAGAAGAATAGTCAATAAGATAGGAAGAAGAGGCACAAAACATTTAGCCATGTTCGTTGTTCGTATTAGCCACAAACTATACTCTAGGCTATTGTATGCAAAGGTAGTTTATTTATACACACCACATGGTCAGTATACGTAATTTAAGGAACGCACGAATTTGTTTGTATCTAGTTTACAGTTAAGCGAAAACAACATGTTCGTTGACGAGGAGGGAGTTAACTAGATTTATATAAACAACTTGATATTCCGACCCTGACAAATCCTGATATATACATAAACTATGTAAATGATAAGGTATAAATAGACAAATGAGAATAGACATATAGCTTAGTCGAAAAAGAAAAGAATAAACATGTAGATTCGGGAATCCCATGACTTTAAAATATTAAGAGATAATGATATATAGATATATTGTAATTAGACATTGTTGTCTACGTTGATGAGCTTGTTTGCTTGTAAGAATGGTTCCAAACATAATATCAGTTTTCTCTGGTGACATTCTTTTTATAGACAATGAATATCCCATCCACTTCACGAATCAATTGAGAAGATGAGAGTTCTGATTCCTCTCGGGAAACTGGTTTGGCAATGGTACCACACAGTACAACACATGCATGATGCATCCATGGAGAGGATTATGTACTGTAGTCAAGCACGCGGTAGAAATCTTGTTTAGATTTTAGGTTTGTTTACAAGCGATATACATTTACTCGAACGATGCGTTGTGAAGTTAAATTTTATTCAAAAGTAATATAGTGATTTTTGATGCTTTAAAATCATATTTTGCTAAAAAAATAAATAAACTAAAAAATTAAAAAGAGAAATACATATCCTATCAATACTATTAAAGTTGAAGTATGACCAGTTGAGAAATGTTATGTCCAACAATTTCTTCATCTTTTTATATAACAATATATTATTTAAACACTAACCATGTTCTATTTCTAACTAACAGAAACAGTTATGTTTTGTTCTGTAACAAAACGGTTACGTTTCTTCCTTCATAATATTATTATGTACGTATACATTGATTTATTTTAATTTTTTTTTTAAAAGGCTATTTATTTTAATATTTTTCACAGGTGAAAGTAATTCTTCGCTTTTACTATAAGGGATTATGCAGCGAAGGTTCTCTTTGGGTGAACGGTCAAAATGATTAGGTTGGTTTAGAGACGAATGATAATTTAGATGATGACAAGAATACTCTGTTTTAAGACAATCCTAAAGTGCATGCCTGTCACAAATTCTTGCATTTTTTTTTCCAGTTATCATCCTAAAATGCTGCATTTGGTGCAAGCAAGTGACAGAGGTCTCACGGTGAAGACGCAATCCATGTCGGGGCAAAAAATTTCTATGGCCAAACTTCATTTGAAATGGTGATGATGACTTAAGCTTTGTGAAGTGAAAACTGTCCCGATTCTTTTGAAAATAACTGCAACAATAAACGTGTACTTTACTATAATTTTTAAATGTTATTTATAATATCAGTTTTTTCAAAAATCATTATCATATTACAACAATATAACTTACATCTCACCCAAAAATTGAAATTTTTCCAACCAAAAATTAATTTATTCAAATTTTAAATATTTTACATAGACATTAAATTTATCAATTAACAAAACACATAATATTAAAATAAAATTTAACGGAGTTTAAGTGGACTCTTAATAGAAATAAATATTCATATAAATTCATTTAATTTAACGGATTTTAAATAGGTTATTTGATTAAAAAATATTTATTAAATGTGATTTTACTTAAAATTAGTGAAGATCATATTAACCCATTTACGTGTATATATATTAAGATTTATTTTTCAAACATTTTTCAAAAACAAATTCGATTTTCAGTACCGGCTGGATTTGATATTGGTTTTTAGATATAACATTTTAAGATCCGTTCAAGTATATAAGTCAGGTCTAATAGAGAATGAGACTTTGTTTTTTTGGATCGATTCCAAATCAGGTTTTAAGGATACCGGTATTTTTGACTAATTATATTAGGTAATTAATAAGAAAATAATAATGTGTTGCAAACTTTAGGAATATAGTTTAAAAATAAATTTTGAAATGCATATGATACAAGTGTATAGTTATGCAATTTGACATATTTAATATAGTTACCAAAAAATATCAATACTATTAAAATAAGAACATGACCTATTGATATAGGTTGATATAGGTGTGATCTAACTATTTTGATATAATTATTAAAGCCTCTTATAAATCATTTAAGAAAAATATTATACAAATATAAAACAAAAATAATTAAAAACATAAATATAAAAATTAAACTTTAAAAAAATGTAAAACAAAAAATATACCCGCCCTTTTAAGGGCGGGTCAGGATCTAGTAATATACATAAAATCTCTACAAATCTAGGCACTACAAGTGATTTAGTGTATTTGATTTACCCTCAAATTTACTCCATCTACGCAAAGTACATATCCTAATAAACTCAAAACGGTGCTAGGAAAAAAAAATCAATTTTTTTTTTCAAAATCAGTTGTAAACTTGTACAAACCTTGTTTATCAATAAGATTAATCTATATATATAAAAGAGAGTTGTTTCTCTCCTGCTGACACGTCAGACGCCATGTCACAAATTGAATCTCCGAACGTTCGACATGTGGCGCGTTAAATGAAACGGAGTGTGCTGAGTTAATTCTGCGTCACATGGACTTGATTTGGGCTTCTTACATACTCTGACTTTAGCCCAAAGATCAGGTGATCGAACACAAACCCCTTCGTTTTCTCAGTTTCTTTCCGGCGGCGATGATGGCGATTCTGTTTCTATAAGTGATGCGTTGCGATTCCTGCGTGATTACTCCCAGTGTCTTTAATTCGTGAGTTCACTACAACCTCTTGCGTTGCTCATATGTTGACTTCGTGTTTAAATAGGTTCGAATCTCACTCACTTTCCATCTTTCATGTATTCTTGCTCCTCATCTCTCTTGATGGTTAAATCGAAGGTTAACGTGAGTGTTTCTAGCCGATTTGCTCCTCTAGATATCGATTGTTTTGAGTTTTTGGTTTACTTTTTTCCTTTCTCTGTATTGATGTTAACTCACGTGTTTCTTTAGCCATTTTATGAGTTCTGTTAGTGTTTCTGTTGAACCGATCATGATACTTTGGTTTTTTAATATAATTTGGTTTCCGTAGAACTGATCAGGATTCTTCAGTTTTGTAATAGGTTACCGTAGAGCTGAACATGTTACTCCAGTTTTGTAATTTAGCTGATCGTGATTCTTCGTTTAGTTGCAGGGAGACCAACCCTAAACAGCTTCTGTCTGATTTGAAAAATGGTCGTTGCAGGGAGACTGTTGTGACACAGGTCCTCCATTTTTGAGAAGCAAGGAACGTGAGGAAGGATGTAGAGCTTATGATTATGGTAGATGAGGTGGTATTTATTCACATTTGAATCTATGATATTATTCACATTTGAATCTATGATACTATTCACATCTGAATCTATGATAGTTGAAGTCTTTGGCAATTATGTTTATTGCAAATGTTTGATTGTTTATTCTTGATTGCAGTTGACTCTGATCCAGGGATCTATACCCGTCAGCCCGTTTAACACCTCATTAGAGAATGAGCAATTTATGAGCTCACAACTCAATTTACTTTCGTATGTTTGGTCACTGCAGAGGTAAGGATGAGCGAAGTAAACCTCAGTTGAACAATTATAAGACCAAAATTGATTAGGTCCTTATGGCTCTCTAAGAAGCGACTGTATCAGAGATTAAAGATGTGCATGTGTTTAATCCACTGTGTGTAAATTCGAAACACTAAAACTGGAGCTATTGGCATGCTCAGGTAAACCACAGATTAAGGACCTGTTATCGTGGGGATCATCATGTGAGCTCAAATCATGATCACTGTAAACATGGCAAGAGGTGTGATCATCATGATGCGGTGAATGCATAGAAGATTGTGCGGAGGAAGAGTTTTGAAATCTCAGAGACAGAAAAAGTTAAGACTTCAGGTCTGAGAAGGAAGTCGTTGACTAAAAAGGTTCTCGGTACCAAACTAGACAATTCTGTTGCTGCAAAGAGAGATGCGTTGGCTGTAAAGCAACAACCATGTGATTCCGTGAACACTGAAACATCTGGCCTTAAAAAAGATGGTGAGGTGGCCAGATCTGCTGATGGTTCGAGGTTAAAAGCAATGATAAAGCTCAGAATAACAAAGCAACAAAGAGTACTCTGACTGTTTCAGCTGTTGTTAAAAAGGTTAATGAAATGTAAAGTTCTGATTTGAAGAAGGTTTCAAGAATCAGTGATGCTGAAATTTCTAGGTTTCTGCTCCAGGAATAAGCGATGGAGATGTAAAAGGGAAGACTGTGTGTGTTGTTGCAGCTAGCTTCAAAGGTGTTCAGAGTAAGAAGGAAGCATCATCTGAAACAAAGAAAAACATGAGTAGTGGACATAAAAGTTTGGCTACTCCTAAAAAGATACGTGGTGATGCAGAGCTTGAAGCAGATCAAAGATATATAAGATCACTTGAACTTTTTTTTGTAATTCAATCGTTTTTAGTTTAGCTTTAGTTCAAAAAAAAAAACATTTTGGACCAAGTTGTCTGGCTCATTACCCCAGTATAACATCCATAAAAATTAAGTTCAGAAACTCCCATTAAATTAAATGATTAAAGCAATCCCAAGTCTCATAACGTGAAACTAACACAGACAAAAAAAAAATCATGACCCTCTGTGTCTTTAGGTTCTGACGACAAATTAAATTGAGCTTCAGAGAATCAACATGTATGCCTTGCCGAAAATATGGTGAAGAGAAATCCTATATCGTCTCTAGCAGGAGGCAAACAACAAGATTTTGAAAATTAGATATTGGTTCCAACCAAACATGAAACAACCTGATTAATCTAGAAACAAACATAAAATATACATTTGCCAAAATACCAAATCCCGCGCGAAGCATAGTTGTGTTGGGAGGAAGAATCGTTAAAGACATTATACTTACATTATATTTATGAAATATAAGAAAGGTTATACATGAATTCAGTTCAAACCAAATATGTTATTAAAAATTACAATATTATCTCAGAATTCTGTTCATTATTTATTTATAATATCATTTTCAATCTAAAATATTTTTAAAAATACTTCATAAAATTTTATAAATTCATATAAAATAGTTTAGTTATAACTTCCGATGACAAAAAAAAATTATAACTTCCCGCCCGTAGGGCGGGCCAACCCTAGTTGTTTATATACCAGTGAATGATCAAGCCATTGCAGCATACACTCCTCGAAGATTTGGATTACAACATTGTTGAGGTAAAACGAAATTTGATCGATGATGATAATCTAGTTGTTTGAAAGTTGTCTGTTACATTTGTTGTCTGATAGAATTTATTTATTTGTTAAATGGATTTGGTCAATTATCATTTAGTTTAGTGGAATTTCGTGTTTTGAAACGTTGTTAGCTTATAATAAGTAATCATTTGCATTCTCTGTGTTAATTAATTGTTCTTCGTCAAAAAAATAATAATTTATTTTCCAGACTGGACCTTCATTGACATCCTGGACTCTTTGTAACTGAATATAGTGAGTAATTTCATCCTTAATATGAATCCTCAAAATCAGTAATTGACGGGTTCAACTTTATGGAATACTTCTTTTTGGTGAAACGTTAAATTTATACTCCATCTATTTCATAATAAGTGTTATTTTAGCCATTTTTTTTACATAAAAATGTCACTTAACAATTGCAATGCAAATAATATTTATTTTTATCTGAAAATTAATTGCAAACTACATTGTTCTTATAAATAATTTTACTCCCTCCGTTCCACAAAATAAAAATTTCTAGAGTTTTCACGTTTAACAGAAATATAATAAATGTTTACAGTTTATTTTACTATTTATTTTTTCATACGCTTTCCAATAATTATCCACCAATAAAATTTAATCAGTTCAAATATCTACTCTA
Organism: Raphanus sativus; assembly: GCF_000801105.2. NCBI lineage: Eukaryota > Viridiplantae > Streptophyta > Magnoliopsida > Brassicales > Brassicaceae > Raphanus > Raphanus sativus. Next base: position 10,180,957 of record NC_079511.1, read on the forward strand.
TTAAAATAGAGTATTAAATGTATCTACCATAATTTAGACTCTATTAAGTTTGTTAAAAAAGTGCATAATTTATGGACCATTTAATTTAATACACTATAATCTAATTATTACAGACCAAACCAGCTAACTTGAATTAAAACAGCATCTAATCTATTATAAGTAAACCAAATTAAATTGTCTATACACGACCTCTCGTTGAATCTTTTATATGTTAAGCTGTTTTTTGTTAATACATGGGTTTCATCTAAAAATTAATTAGTTAGCCCAACCCTTTTTATATTCTAAGTAAATTCATAAAATTTTGGTCCATATATATTTGATCTTTTTAACAACTACAATAATTAAGATAGGATTTGTCATATATATTAATTTACATAGTTAAAATTAATACTGTAAATAAATAAAATTTAATAATTTATATTTAAAAATAATATTGAAAATTATCGAGTTTAAAAAATATTAATTTACAACCAAAACATCTAAAACTAAAAGAAAAGAAAAACATCATATACCAAATTTTAAATTTTTTCATAAAAATAACCATGTACAACATACTTATAACTCCATCACAATTCAATATATATACGTACATGTATTATATACATGTAAATTACATTAAAATATTATATATGTATATTATATACCACCAAATATATAAAATAATTAGAAAAATAATATTCGCGCACAAGTCATCACTAACCTTTGTCATAAACCAAAGAAAAAGGTAAAATCAAATAATTTAATCTCAAACCATTATTACGAACATCTATCGTGTTTATCATAAAAATTTAAAAAAGCAATTGAACTACAAATAAAATTAAAACATAAATATAAATATATATTTTTATTTTTAAAAATTTATTAAATTGTTCCGCCCTTTTGGTCAAAATCTAGTTCACAATTATTGTTTCTCAAAAATATACAAAGTATCTTAAAAATATAAAAAAATTATCTTTGTGAAATAAGAATAAAATCTAGAAAATCTTACTTTCGAAAATGGATAGAATATTTATCTCAAATACTATTGGTTGGAGAGATGTAATTAATAACAACTTACATATATTTTTGTCGCTTTGTTAATTTTTATGAAAAATGTCAAATCGACACTTATTCAAACGGAGAGAGTATTAATTAAGTAAGTAAATGTTTATGTACACAAACGAATCACAAGAATAAGACTGAAAAACTGAAACTTTTGCGATGAACTAATGTCCTCTGAGTCATTTTTGGAGCAGTTCCAGAAGTTTGGGATTCTCAGAGTAACGAGAGGACAAAATCATGTTTCTAACAGTTTTATTAATAAGTATAGTCATCTTAAGTTCGAAAAAAAAAATAAGTATAGTCATCTATCTGGACCACCGACTTTAGTTTTCATGTGTGTCTCTTATCATTTCTCTCTTTCCATATGTAGTACATTGATGGTTGAAACACCAACCGCAGCAGTATTAAGATTAACCTGTCACCAGAAGAGTAAGGGTTGTCTCCCAATCTGGATCAGCATTAATTTCTAATAGATCACCCATAACCGCCAACCATACAGTGAAAGTGTAAGGGCAGACGAAAAAGGTGATATATCCCTAGACTCATTAGATTCACCAAAAACAGACAACCTTATGCTACTTCCCAACTTTCTATTTGTGTGCCTGTTGCAAGTTTATCATAGACTGCTCACTGCTAGCCAAGAAATAAATGCAAATCTAGGCACCCCCTGAACAAACCAAACCACCTTGCTCCCTCTATGTTTTTCTTTATGCAATCGGATCTGCTCCTATGTTTTAGAAAATGAAGACCAGGAGTTATACGCATCTGACCCAGACCTCCATAGAATCGTGTCCTCCATCGACGTCTTGCATTGATTAACTCGTGGATGAGCATCCCTTTTGGTTCATCGACCGGTAGGTCGCCATCTAATTCTCTTTTTTCTAGTATAGTTTCCTTTCTATTCATACTTCCCAACAGGAACATCATTTGCAACATACAAGCAACAATGAAAGACAAACACCATCTCCTTCTTCTATATACTTCATCCTTTAGCTTTTAGGCTGCCAGAAAAGAATTGGTAAGTGAAAGACCATATTTAGATAAGAATGTTCGGTCTAGTTGGTTAAAATATTTATGATCTTACTTTCTATTTTCTAACCACTATACTGAGATGAGACTGTATGGTTGGCTTTGGTTTCTTCTTAGAAAAAAAAGTAATACAAGCCTTTTAAAGTTTATTTTTAAACTTTAGGCTCTCTTTGAAATATATAAACTATACAAGTGACTGAGTATATTTGATTTACAAGTGATACAACAACTAATGCCTCAAATCTACTCCATCTACACAACTAAACTTACAACGGATTTATCCTGCAAATTTCATATAACCTGTTGCAAGCACCACAAACTATTCAAATTTTAGCAAAAAAAAAAAAAAGAACCACAAACTATTCATCAATAAAATCAAGTAGTTCGCATATATAAGCACAATTGCAAATTCAACTACAGCCGTTGATTAACTTCAGCCAACTGTATAATATGTGTGTTGTTCAGGAAAAAGAGGACACAAAACATTTTAAAAATCTAAATTCCATTTTCTTCCTTTACTCTCCATTTAAATAATTGAACGTACCGTAGGAGATGCAATAAACAAGAAACACCAAAGCCTCTATCACCATGCCTATCAGCCGCGCGTCAACACCACATAACCTTTGAGTAGAGGCTTCGTGAAAGACACAAGCTACGAATCGCGTAAAAGAAAGCATTGAGAAGTTGGGGGCAATATTGTCTATACAAATATCTTTTTCCGAGTGTCACTTTTATCATTATTGTTATTTTTCGCTTTTCTTTCCTCTACCATCTTCTTATTCTCATTACATAACCAATCAAACCCTCAGTGACAAAAAAAAAAAAACCAATCAAACCCTAAAAATAAACTTATCTTGTGAATCTATTAAGCAGATCTCTAATCTCTTTGCCTACTATTTATATATAGTCTCTTTTATAGCCTACTTCTACTAACCTTTTGTGTCCCTCACAATCTCACAAAGATAAAACTAAATGGCGGGAGGAATAGGGTTGGGTGACACGACGTACACAAAGGTGTTTGTGGGAGGATTAGCTTGGGAGACGGACAAGGATACGATGAAGAAGCACTTTGAGCAGTTTGGTGAGATCTTGGAAGCTGTAGTCATCACCGACAAGGCTTCCGGCAGATCCAAGGGATATGGATTCGTATGTACAAACATATCCTTGTTTCTATTTATACATATATATAGAGAGAAGGGGAACTAATTACGTAAAGTTATAATGATCTCAGGTGACATTCAAGGAAGCAGAGGCAGCGAGGAGGGCTTGTGTGGACGGTACTCCGGTGATCGACGGAAGAAGAGCTAATTGCAACCTTGCCTCTCTTGGTCTTCAAAGATCCAAACCCTCCACTCCTAACCATGGTTTTAATATATATTCTCCTTCTCTCTTTCTACGTGTGTTTGTATATATATGCCTTCATGATTTATGCAAATTACAGCAAGAGAAGAAAAGAATAATTCTTAGTTAATATATGGTTAATGTCTATATAAAGTTTATATTGATTATAAATTGGTGTGGCCAATTAAGTTTTGGAGTTACATTGTCTATATAGCTGGTGATTGATGTTAATGGACCATAGATACAGCTTTCTTGTTGATCATATCAAAGTCATGCTGATGATGATGGTTGATGAATGTGCTAGGAGGAGGAAGGATTAATAATATGAGAGTGATGATGAGCACAATGCAAACTGGTTTTGGACCACCACCCACTTTCACTCACTATCCCCACCTCCCTCTCAATCTCTTTGGGTATACTCTTCATTCTTTTCTTTATTACATGTAATGATCATGATGATAGTACATGCATGCATGATACCATACAACTCATAGTCATCAATAAAATCGAACAAAACAATTTGCATAACATAGCTGGCTGTCCTTTGATGTTTCCATTTTAATTTGTGGACCGACACTATTATTACTATTAGTAATTAGATAACTCTTTTTAATTTTCACTGTTTAATAATGCCTGACAAAGGTGGTCAACGACAGCTTGTAAAAATAAAACTGATTCCCTCTTTCACCAATCATTTCCTTTTAACTCCTCTCTCTCCTCACATGCTTCCATGCTGTCTTGTGTCATGACAACGTGTACTCGTACTTGATGTCACTTTAATTTGTTTTGTAATAAAACATTGGATTTTGATACGCGCAGGTACTCACCTTACTCGTCAGATTACTCTCCATTTCCTACGGTCAGTAACTTTGTATAACGAATCGAATATTCTCTTTTGTCTTTAACAATACAGTTGTTCATGTCATGATCATATAATACATACTATAACCTTATAATCTATAATGTGATGTTTTACAGAACTTATACGGCGTGTACGGATGCAACTCAGGGGGACAATACGGACTGTATGGAAACGGAAACGGTGGAGGCAGTGGACTAACCGCAGCTGCTGCATCGGCCGCTCCTTTTTATCCGTGCGGTGGAGGACAAGGTGGGGTCCAATTCTCACAACCACAGCCATTTTATCACCATTTCTCTGCTTATGACAACCCTCACCATTACTCTCCTGCCACCATTTCTCTTCAACAAGGTTCGTATTATGATACATATACTAATATATATACACCACAAGCCAAAAAAAAGAGATGCATTGTTATAAAGTTATTAAGAGTGTACTTTTGTGTCACAGGTGTAACAGGCTTTCCCCTTCAGCCACCTCTCATTCCTTACCTTTGATAGCAATCAAAGCTATCACAATCGTCGTCATCATCGAGTCACGAGTCATCTATGGTTTATTGGATACTCTCTGGCTATCTCTCAACACTTTTGTTTCACTCTAAAAGCCACCCCATTTTATGGAACTTGAGGTGGCTTTTATTTGCGGATTCCCAATGGGATCTCCAATTTCATATGGTGGTTATGTCGTATTGTCATCTCCCACCTTCTTTGCAACTGCATCTTCACGAGAGAAAAGGGTTCTCTCTAGATAGAGTGATGATGTTGCTAATGGAGCACAAGCATCAAAATCACTCATGTGCTAAACTCAAAGCTGATGCATGTATCAGCTTATTTTGTTATCTTGTTTTAGCCTAGGGATGGCTAATCAACAAAACAAAAAAAAAATGTCTGTTTAGGATTTAATGTAAGAAAATCAAGCACTAAAAACTATGTGCTTTTTGAAAGACTGAAAAAATGATTGCATATTTAAGTATAATATCAGAACAACAAGCTGCAATAGCCTTTTAGTTGCATGATGGACATGTTAGTTGTAGCCTTAGAACTTAATTAGGTCATCAAGTCTCTACTTCTTACCCTTGGAGGGGAGGAATGTCTAAGATTATCCTTCTTATATAAAAAATGCATTATTCAAAGTCTTTGTTAGTTTTACAACCCCATTCTTCAGAACAATAGTGACCACTGTACTCACATTTATTCTTGTTTTTAGCTCTATCTCGGTGTATGCTTTTCAGTCCAGTTGCACACAACCTCTTCTAGTACTGCAACCTCTACTACTGTTTGAGTCGACCTCAAGTGACAAATTAAGAGTACATGTTTTCTTACATATGGTTCTGTGCTATATTTTAGCATCTTATAGCCCATCCATATTCATCTTTCAAGTCTTTCCTCGCAACATCTTGTAAGAAAAATATTAAAAAATAACATCACGAAAGCTTTAATTATGATCTGCTTGCTTCCATCAGCCCACTGAAGTTGATAAAAATTCGAGTCTAAGACACAAACCGTAGCAATGTTGGGTTCACCGATTCGCTTCTGAGAGACGCCTTGTCTTACATATTGCTCTGAAGCCGCACTCAGTAGAAGCTGAGACACTGTGAGATCCTTGTTCAGGCCAGAGCCACCAGGCCACTTGTGTTCGGCAGTCCTCAATATATCCATACCAAACAAACTGAAGGAAGTGATAATATCTTTGTGCATCAACTCTATATCTGTGTGTTCCATCTGCTATGGCTAGTGTCTCTATGTTGAGAGTTGATTCCTTGATTAAACCTGCAATATAGAAGATAGAAGTAAGAGAATGCAGAAGAGTAACCAGTGAAGAAATGTAAAACAGAGGAAGCTAAAACAAGTCACAACTACAATGAAGTGGAAGAAGCAAGAAGTCAAGGATGAGACTGGATCGTGTAACGAGGAGTTACACACTAAGGAGAATAAGATTAGTTAGCATTAGGTTGGTTAAAAGACAACCAAGTCAAGTTGTTAAGTTAATGGTTATTGGTTGGTAAGAGTTGTCAGAATAGTTGAAGTTTGAAGTGTGAGATTGATCTAGAGACGAGGAGTGTAAACTAGTTGTTGTTGTGCAAGTAAGCATGTGTAGTTAGTACAATGACTACTATAAAGATGTACGAGTGGTCTATTTTAATGTATGAAAAGAAAATGAGTGAAAAAGAGTGTTCGAGTAAAACATGTTCTTGCACAAGAAAGATAAAACAGAAAACAGAGTATACAAACAAAAAAGAAACAAATCTGATTAGTTCCACTCTCTACTTGAGCAACCGAAATGGATCTATCAGGAGGATTTTGAACTTGAATCCTCAGCTTCTTTATGCATAATCCATAGATTAGTGTCATTTTTACCTCACAAATTGATGTGTTAGAGAGGACAAGAAAGAAATTGTAGAAATGCTCCACCACACCAATAGCTCTTTCTAAAAGATTAAAAAAAGTTGAATGCTTCACGGATCCACAACTTTAACGCTGCAGCGTGATCGCTTCTGACTAGATTTTTTCGCAGTTAAAAAAAATAGTTAGAAAAAATGGGTGCCGAGTCTGATTTTTGACTAAATTACCAATGATGGACCAAAAACACTTCACATGCTTTTTTTTTTAAATTGACACTCCACATTTACATGTTTATACGCTCTCTGTTTCTGGATGTAGCATTGTTTGCACTTTCTAGCAGCTTTTAAGATGGTTAATCCTTTGATAACAACTTCAAGATAGTTTTCAAGGCGACAACACAATGACTGATGCTTGTCATGTTAATGTCATTTAATGAAAGCTCATCCCAAAGAACTTGTCTAAAGCAGGTACTACACTAGAGGGGAGTTTAAACGAAAAACAGTGTGCATATTTGCCTCATAAACCGGGTAAAAGCAAAGTCAATTTGCACTTGCGTAAGACAAAACAAAAGAACAACTTCACGATGTAATCATCGGCTCTGGTTCTGACGGGTCGCTGGGAGTTTTCTCGGACTGGCGTGCTGAATTGAACAATATGTCTTTGATAACCTGCACAGGGATGAATGAGAGTCAATCTCATGGATTCATGAGCCAAAATGGAAAAAAAACAGTATTCAGTATGTCAGATTGTATTTACTCACCTGTGACATTAATCCATGGACCTGCTCAACAGTTATCTTTGCACTATCCCGAGTAATCTTAGCCAGTGGAGGCTCATCCTAGAAAGTGATCCACAACACACATAGTTAGGGCTCCCAAAACAGAACTCTAGGAACCAAACACAGACTATTGACAAGATTTTAATCTACGAACTATCAATCAAAGTAGCTATATGTTGATAGTAGCAGTTAATTTAGCCAAATGTTAAACCTCTAGATAAGTAAAAACTTTGAAAAGAGGCATGTGGAAGAGCTCAAGTTCATAATCTCAGACAGTCAAGAAACACTGAGAACATAAAGCCCCTATATTTAGACAAACCTCTTTCTTCCTGTGAAGACTGGCCGGTATTCCTCCAAACCGGGAGTGCGCCAGCTGACTCTCTGCTTGCTCAAGCTTCTCAGCTTCATTGGCATAAGGATTACAGTGATAAGAAAAAAGAGAAAAATATTAAAAACTACCTCGATGAAAAAGGTTAAAAATCAACTTGCTCTTTGCATATCCAAGAATCATTTACCCAAGTCTGATATCTGTCCAGCAACATAGTCTCCATTGCCCAGTAGCGGGGAAGAAGAGAGAGTGTTCACCCAGTACTTGTTCCAAAGGAGATCCAGAAGGTGGCTATCAAGAGATGACTTGAAATAAGTGATGTCCAACGAATAGTACTGCCACATCCAAAACCAATCAAACATAAGAAACGCCTCCAAGATTAAAAGAAAAGCCAATAAAACGAAGATAATACAACAAGTAGTAGCACCTGCTTGCAATGAACACCAAAGTCCTCAATCTTGTTCAAAGGGATAGTCTGATACTCAGAAACATGATCATCAGAGATCTTATGCCCCTCCGGATAAGTCCTGAACGCCCCAATCTCAACCTTACCAGCCGAAACAGTCCTCGTCGGATCAATCACAACAGCCAAGAAAGGCTCCTGATACTGCTGGTTAAGCATCTGCGTTGAGACATCGATACCCGAGAGCCAGCATCCATACCCAGGGTGTGAGTGATACCATCCCACAACATTCTCCAATCTCCCAGCCTAATGGTCCAAAGATACATCAATAACCAATCAAACAGTTCGAAAGACAGAGACTTTAAGCTTCTAACGATGAGGGTATCTCTAAAACCCTAGTATACACCACAAACCCTAGTAGTAACCAATCAAACAGTTCGAAAGACAGAGACTTTACGCTTCGGGCATCTCTAAAACCCTAGTATATCACAAACCCTAGAAGTAACCAACCTTAAACATCTCGAAAAATCGAAACTTTGTAAAGAGATAACGAGCTACAGAGAGAGAAAGGTACCAGCTTGTTGGTCTGAGAGTACTCAACCATGTACTCATAAGCATCAGCCTGAGCATTAACCCTAGTCTCGGTTCCTTCGACAGGCAAGGCGAAAGCGTCCATCACGATGATGGTATCGCCATCGGTCTTCCCCTGCATAAGACCCATGATCTCAATCGTCCCGCCGGAGCGCGCGTGGACGACCATCTTGAGGAGCGCGAGTGCCGAGATCTGGACGCGCTTGAAGTAGTTGGGGTCGGAGGTCCAAGGCTTCTCCTGCTGGACCTTGGTCTGAGAAGCTTCGTCGTAGTAGAATATTCCGTCGGAGGAGGATGAATCGGGTTGGTCCACGGTGAGGATGTTGTTCTCGAGCTCCCATGTCTTGCGAGCGATGGTCGAAGAATCGTCCATTGTTTGGTGATTTTGATCAAATCGCGAGAATCAATGTTAGGGTTTTTGAGTAGTGATAAGAAGGAAGGAGAAGAAGCGATGAAATATAGAGTTTGTTTGAACCGACGGAGAGAAAGCTTTGGGCTTTTTCTGGATTTAGGAGTTTACACCTCTTTTTTTTATTGGGATGGGCCTTGTGGACTAATGTTTATAGTTTATACCTTTCTATATTTAATTCTATTTTATTTTACTTTTCTAATTTCATTTTCTTTAAAATACTAGAGATTTTATATTAGTTTTTTTGGTAAGTATTTTACTAGATGAAATCCCTGGTGAAAATATTTGTAATTTATCAATACTATTAAAATATGAACATGACCTATTGATATATGTGTGGTCTAATTATTTTAATATAATTATTTGAACCTCTTATTAATCATTTAGGAAAATTATTATACAAATAAAAAAAGAAATATAATTTAAAATACAAATATAACATTAATTTTTTTTTTAAAATATAAAACAGAAAAATATACTCATTCTTTTAATGACGGGTCAAAATCTAGTTTTAAATTAAATCTAATAAATAACAAAAATTATAAGAAAGTCTCTTATGTCTACATAAAATTATTGTTCTGTATTACGGAGTTATTTCATAAATGTATATATGCTTCTTCTTTTTTTGAGAAAAGGCATTATGTTATTGTTCTGTATTACGGAGTTATTTCATCAAAAAAGTTTCACCACCTAGAGAGAGAAGAGAGAGAAAAAGAAAAGCGATTTGGTTTTTCCCGCCGACGGCGGGGCTTCCTCAGCCACCGTCGGTCCGGCGTTTGTGTTGATCGACCGTTCTATTTTCTTGCTTGATCTATGTGCATGTGAAGAAGAAAAGTTTTTTTTTTTGCTCCCGGCGCCGCATCTTTTCTGTGGTGGGCGTTCGGTTCCGCCCGCCGGCGTTTGCACCCTTCCGTCAAGGGTAAACGGTTGGCTCAAGCTCCCGCGTCGTCTTGTCTCCGTAGGCGACGGCGGCTTAGTTAGGGTTTATTTGTCTCCTTTTATTGTCGATCTGGTGTTTGGGGCTTTGCTTCAAGATGAGCTCTCGAGTCACAAGTAAAGCTCGCTGTGGAAGAAAGCGTTGGTGAAGAGGACGAAGCGGTGGATGACGTTCTCTGACGGATCATAGAGAGGTCTGTGTCTGGTGGCTTTAGAGCGCTAAGGATGAGATCTCGATCTATTTAATCGATTGAAGTTCTCCACTGGAAGAAGCTACGGGACTGAAGTCGGAAGTGGCGCAGTTGTATGCGCGTGATGTGGCTGTTGAGACGCTGGCCAGCAACAGAGAAGTTTCTTCCGGCGGTGGCGTCGCGGCGAAGTAGGGTTTCTCGATTAGGGCAGAAGGGGGTAGATGGAGAGGTGCTTCTCCTGGACCTGGTTCATCTTGTTTTTATTGTATTTTGTTCACCTGGGCCGTGTTCTGTTGGGCCGTAGGTTTTATGTATATGTTGGGCTTCGACCCATTTAAATATAATCCAATTTGTGAAAAAAAAAAAGGCATTCTGTTAATGTATATGTTGGAATGGCCTGACTCCTTTTCATTTTTAAGTACTTGTCTGTGAGTGTGAGACTTGAGGCTAAGATTTAAATTTTGACATGATTCTACAATGATACACTAAGGTGAATTTATTTTATTCAGTTTGTTGATCAACTTACGTATATCATACCAAGATTGTAACGCTTAAGTTCCAATCACTTTTGTAGACTTTGTCAACATTTTTTTTGTCAACTAGACTTCGTCAACATATAAATCAACTTTTATAGATAGTATATATGGATCAAATATATCCCTAGAAACTATTGATCCTTTTTAACTTCTGCATATAATCCAGAGTGTCCATATATAGATTCTATAAAGCTGATCAATATGATCATAAAAGTCTACTAAAATTTTTATTGAAACTGAAGCGTTACGATCTCTATGCCATGTGCTTCCAATCGAACGGAGAGACCAATGTGTTACTCAAAGGCTCAACACTCAAAACTTTAGGTAGAACCAATTGGTGGAATAACCTTCAAGCCAAGTTGCCAATTAAATATCATCCTTCTTCTTCTTGAGAGATATCATTCTGAGTTTTGGTCGTGTTCACCTCCATAAATTGAGTGAATGATATTAGGTCAGATGTCCATATCGTGTATATTTTTAAAAAGATTTATAAATCTCAGCGTATATTTGTTCATCTAGAGTAAAGAAAAGCAATGACTATGAGTTACAATCGGTAGATTACTACTATAATTACATGTCAAGATCTAATAAATGACTAAATATACATGAAAGATGACATAGACAATAAGTAAAGTTTATCATGAACGTTACGTAAATGGCAGTATGACATGTTTTTTTTTTTGAAACCGGCAGTATGACATGTTGCAGGCCATTGATTTATTTGATCTTCTTTATTGCTTACTTGCAATTATATCATGCTTTTCTCCACACTAAACTTTTCTATTCTTAAGAAAAGAACGAATTGAATTTGATCCACATTGATTTATTTCAATCTGGTTAGCTGTCGATTATTTTATTATTTTATTCATTTTTCTTATTTGCCACTTAAAGATCATGCGAGAATGTGGGTAAAAAATAATATTACTAATTATATTCTTAATCTTTTTGTAAGTATTTATAAAGTCGCATTATTTACTTGTATAGTATCTAGAAGAAGTAATCAAATCATTTCGAGAAGTAGGTGGGCGTCAAGAAATTCGGCTACAACAAAAGGGTATTATCGTCCATTCATAATAAATTAAACACGGTTAGGTTCTACGCTGACGTGTCGAGTTTTGAGATAACTTTTGAATGACAAAAACAAACTACGCTTTAATAGTTTCGATCCACAAGGCATCGCTTTGTGACCAAACAGACTTTTGTTTCTTTCTTTTTTTTTTCAAAAAAAAAAAAATTAAAACAAAAACCGAATCTCTTTTTCTCTGTAGGAAGAAAGAAACACAAAGCAAACTCAAATTCTTCCTGAAACTCACTTTTATCGTTGTAGTTTGAAATCGATTGGATTCGTGATCGAGATCGGGTCACTGATGGAGAAGGAGAAAGATCGAGGAGAACCGATCGCCATCGAAATCGCGACGGAGGTTCCTCCGGCGGCTGCGACGACGAGAGTTCCACGGAGGATTCGCGAGAGGCTTTTGCCTGAATCAAGTAACAACAAGACGGTACCTTCTGTTCAAGATATCGAAGACAAGCTTCTCCACGCCCATCTTCGTAGACAGGTTTGTGTGTGTTTTAAAGCCAAAAGTGTTTTTGATTTCTATATTTAAATCAATCAAATTCAAAACGGTTTTTGTTTTTTTTTGTTTTCGTTGTTATGTAAACGTAACGTGAAGCAATTCTATCACAACGTTGTGAGAAAGGCCCGTGCGAAACCCAGAAGCCCATCACGATCGTGTGATGAAGAGCTTGGCCAACGAATCGAAGCAAGGCTCCTCGCCGCCGAACAGAAAAGGTAACTTTTAAAGTGAAAAGTCTCTCACTTGATCCTTGTCTCTCTCTCTCTGATTGTGTTCTTAATATTACACAGATTGGAGATTCTCGCTAAAGCGCAGACGCGTTTGGCGAGACTAGACGAGTTAAGACAAGCGGCGAAGACGAGCGTGGAGATTCGGTCCGAGAGGGAGCGCGTGAAGCTCGGGACTCGAGTGGAGTCACGCGTCCAAAAGGCCGAGGCCAACAGGATGAGGATCCTCAAGGCTTCCCATCAGAAACGGGCGTCTGCGAAGGAGAGGACTTCTCAGTCGATGATGAGGAGGATGGCGAGGGAGAGCAAGTATAAAGAGAGGGTGCGCGCCTCGATCAATCAGAAACGTGTGGCTGCTGAGAAGAAACGGCTCGGGTTGCTTGAAGCCGAGAAGAAGAAGGCACGTGCTCGCGTCCAGCAAGTGCGCCACGTTGCCAACTCTGTTTCGTATCAGCGTGAGATGGAGAGGAGTAAAATGAGGGACAAACTCGAAGACAAGTTACAGAGGGTATATAATTGTAAACACAAGCTTTTGTTGTCTCTCTGATTCTGTTATGTTTTCTTTGATCTTATTGTTTTGACGATACAGGCAAAGAGACATAGGTCGGAGTTTCTTCTTCAGAGAAGGAGACAGCGTGATTCGATTAGTCTCTACTGCGATATGATGCAGCAAGATGGTGATCATCTCTCTAGGAAGCTGTCTAGGTAAGTTCTAAAATCACTACTCAATTCTCTGTTTACTTTTATTGGTCTCTCTCCCTTAGAGCTTTTGTTTTGTTTATTAGGTGTTGGAGGTGCTTTGTGAGTAAGAAGAAGACAACCTTGGACTTGGCTAAAGCTTATGACTCTTTGAAGATCAACGAGTCATTACCGTTTGAGCAACTTGCGGTGCTGATTGAGTCGCCTGCTACTCTCAAAGCGGTTAACTCTTTGCTTGATCGCTTCCAAGTCCGCTTAGAAGCTTCTAAGAATGTTTCTCAACCGTCGATGATGGATAACATCGATCACCTTCTTAGAAGAGTTGCAACTCCGAGGAGGAAGATGACGCCGAGCAATCCGAGGATCAGGAAAGGAAAGAAAGCTACTCCTGGTAGGAGTGTGGCCGTGACGAAGATGTCTAGGTACCCTGTCAGAGTTGTTCTCTCTGCTTTTATGATACTCGGTCATCCAGACGCTGTTTTTAACGGTCAAGGTGATCAGGAGGCTGCTCTCAATGACTCAGCGAAAGGTTTCTTGAGGGAGTTTAAGTTGTTGATAAAGGTTATCAAAGAAGGTCCTGTTAAGCTGTCTGTAGAGGAATCGAAGCTTCGAACGTTGAGATCTCAGTTGGACTTGTTTGATAAGGCGTGGTGCGGGTTTTTGAATTCGTTTGTGATTTGGAAAGTGAAGGATGCTCGGTTGCTGGAAGATGATTTGGTCAGAGCAGCTTGTCAGCTTGAGCTTTCCATGATTCAGAAATGCAAGATTACTCCGGAAGGAGATGATGACATCATGCTCACTCACGACAAGAAAGCGATTCAGATTCAGGTTTTGTTTTTTTACTCTTAACTCTCTGTTATTATTTCCCTTTTTGAGATTTTTGGCAGCTTCTTACTCAAACTTTATGTTTGTTTATTTAATTATAGGTAACACAAGATCAAGAACTTCTAACGGAGAAGGTACGGCACTTGAGTGGGAACGCAGGAGTGGAGCGCATGGAGAGTGCCTTGTCGGAAACAAGGTCAAAGTACTTTGAGGCCAAGGAGAATGGAAGCCCTATGGCTCATCAGCTCGCTTGTTTCTTTTCTCCTCCTACCGCAGCTTCATCTCCAGTTCAACCTGCGTCTAGTTCAAGCAGCACGAGTAAAGATAGCGGATCAAAACGTGTGGTTCGTTCTTTGTTTAAGGATGATGCATCAACCTCATCTAAGCCCTCTAGAGTTGGTAATGGAACTGCTGACGAGGTTTCAAAACAGAATGAGTTGTTTGTCAACGAGCTTCTGCACGATTGGGATTTCAAGTTTCCTGGTGGAACCAGCGTCGAGGATGAAGAGGACGGTCTTAAGGTTTGTTATCCTTGCATTTGAAGTAACTTGATTACAAGGTTCTCTCAGCATTTGATTTTTTTTTCTTTTAAAATGTGTGATGCCAGAGGAAGGTAAAGGAGACTATGGAGAAAGCTTTCTGGGACAGTGTGATGGAATCAATGAAAGTGGAGGAGCCAGACTATAGTTGCATCTCTAACCTTATGAGAGAAGTGAGAGACGAACTTTGCCAGATGGTGCCAGATAGCTGGAATGTAGAAATTACTGAAACTATTGATCTTGACCTTCTCTCACAGGTTTGTGCCTCCTCATCTCTTCTGATCTTATATTTAAGTGACTAATCTCTTTAAATTTTCATATCTTCGTTCATTGACAGTTGCTTAGGTCTGGTACCTTGGATGTTGATTACCTTGGAAAGATGCTTGAGTTTGCGTTGGCTACTCTGCGGAAACTCTCTGCCCCAGTTAATGACCGTGAGAATGAAAGAACCCACCAGAGTTTACTAGAGGAACTTCACAGGTTGTGTCAAGCTAAAGATGAGTCTGGTAGTAACCTCCATGCTGTTGCTATAGTCAAGGGGATCCGCTTCATTCTTGAGCAGATTCAGGTCTGTTCTTCACCAAACATTAGCTTTAGAAAGAGAGAAAAAAACTTATTGTTTTGCTTTGTCCAACTTAAACAGGAACTTAAGAGAGAGATAGGCCTTGGGCGGATAACAATGATGAAACCCTTCTTGAAAGGGCCAGCAGGCTTTGATTACCTCACACAAGCTTTTGAAAAACGTTATGGACCTTCCACACAAGCCTATGATTCACTGCCAGCCACACGGAGGTGGATATCAACTCTTTCTTCTTGCAAAGACGAGTGGGAAGAGCACACCAGTATGCTCTCAGCTCTGAATGTGGTAGAGAGATCCTCCATGGGCATATCTCTCAGAACTGGTGGAAGCTTTCTGTCCACAGCCAATGCTGCATCACAATCAACTGTCACGGACGCTGCAGGTTTGTAATTGTTGCCATTTGATTAAATACAAATTCATTTTTTTAAAGATTACAGAACTTATGTTTTGCACATGGTTTGGTTCAGAAGGTCAAGTGTTAGAATGCAAGGGAGAGAGAGTTGATTTGACAGCGAGGCTTGGATTGTTGAAGCTGGTGAGTCAGGTGTCTGGTTTAACTCTACAAGTTTTACCGGAGACTTTTCTGCTCAACCTCTCTCGCTTGAGGGGGACACAAGCTGAGATTCAGAAGATAACTGTAGTAACCACAAGGTAATGAATCATATGGTTATATATGTTAAAGACTCATTATAGAGATTCTTTACCTGATTAAGGAGTTTCTTGTGTTCCGCAGCTTGCTCATTTGGCGACAAATGCTAGCGAGTGAGAGAGTGGTGAAGAGCGAAAGCGAAACAGAAAGCATGGCAAAGAAGTTGTTGGATCTGTTGGACGGGAAGGAAGAAGCAGGACTGATGGAGATTGTTGAGACAACGATGAGTGAAGAAGGAGAAGGGAAGAAGATTATGATGAGGGGATTACTGAGGAAGAGCTTGGAAGAAGGTAACACAGTGTACGAGAGAGTCACAGGTTGTATATACAAAGCATTGAGAGGAGTTTTATTGGCTGGGAACGGTGAGAATGGGAAGAGGTTGGTGGTGGAAAGGGAGATGAAGAAAGTGGGAGTAGGAGGAGGAAGTGGTGGTTTGAAAGAGAGGGTTTTAGAGACGGGTCGAGTTCTTGGAGTCGTGGCTCAAGTCTCGGTCAGGGTTCATGGTCCATGGTTAGCTCATCTCCTGCAGCATTGAAAGCACCCACTCTGGTAACATTGTATGTATAGCTATTTGTATATATATATATATAGTATTTTTAATAACACGTGTGATGTAATATTAATAAGCTGCTTTATGATTTGATGATGATGATGCAATAATAATGCATACATGCTGATTTGTAAAAACAAAAACGGCTTTGAATTGGGTCTTCTTCTCCCTCTTTAGTGTGTAGTGTACGAATGAATAAAGTGTTTGGATAGCTTGTTAATTGTGTGTTATTGTATTCTGAAACGTTGTATATAATGGGGTTAATGTAAATTATACTAAAGCTTGCTTTCAAGTTTATCAATGTATTTATGTGTTTATTTATTCTCTTTGATAAAAAAAAAAGTGTTTATTTATTCTCCCTTTTCGTGGACCATAAGTATTTACAGAGATTCGTGATTAAGTTTTGGACAGAGATTATTGATGGCATAATTAAAAAGTCATTTACTTGTGTAATGACTAATGAGATTACCAAAGTTGATTAGGAAGATCATGAAAATGGCTGAGTTACTTATTTTTTACAAAAAAAGTCAATTAAATTCAAAAAGATATGCGAAAATCTTCTAGTTCCAATGGTTTGACTAGAGTTTGATTAGTTGCATGGCTAATAGATTTAAGTTTCAAAGAGGCAGATAAAACTTTTTTTTTTTTTTTGTCATCTGGAATTTTATAAAAGGATTAAGTCCAAAAGGACAAGTCTAACACAAACAACAAACAGAAAGGCAAACAAAGCCCAAAATAAAACATTCATTAGACTAAACCAGGCCTTTAAGTCCACACAATAATCAAAGAGGAAAAAACTCTTCTCCCACCACGAAACCATTAGATATAACTTTTTGTAAAATGCTGACGGTGCAAATAGATTTATACTTCCTCAGTTTAAGTGGTGGTTTATTTTTTCCTTTTAATTCAGTTGATGTTTTAAAGTTTTTATGTAAAAAGTAACTGTAATTTAATGATTAATATTTTGAAAAAAAAATTAATGTTTAACATATTTATATCTTGTACTATAATTGAATTAGATGTAGTTATTATTGTTTTTAGACTGAAAAATAAATAAATTTTTAATCGGTGTGTATAAATTTTTAAAATTAATTATTTGAAACATAGAGAATATGATATAATTTCTCATGAAACGACATGATTGCTGCTATAAAATGGCATGTAATATTTTTTCTGTTTCTAAAAATTCACGTTTCGAAAAAATTTACGTTTCAAAAAGATATTTTTTTTTTGTTTTAAGCACATTGATTAATGATAAATAGTATATTTCAAAAAATATAATTAAAAATATAATTGTATTTATTAAAATTTTATCGGTTAAAAATTATGGGGAATCAATACCATTAAATCAGAATCATTCCCAACTTATGTCCTTAATGAATGTTTTAAAGTTTTCCAAAAATATTCTTAATGACATGAACAAACAAAAAAAATCATTAATGACATTAGTGTCTTTTGATTTTATGGACTTATTTCAACATTTAAATGAACTTGCTAACTAATTAAATGGGTTATGTTTTTTTATATAATCAAATTCAAATTCCATAAAAATTTTAATATCAATACCACAAATTAAAGTCTGCAATAATTTTAATAAATTGATATTAAAGATTGAAATTTTGTAACTACACGGGATAAGACTTAATCAAAAATATTATTGGCCAGTTTATATGTTTAGCAATATTTTATATAAATTATAAATCTTTAAAATTATTTAATAGCCCAAATAAAAATTTCGGATAACAATATTTTGAAAACTGACCCGAACACTGAACCGGACAATTTACCGGATTACTGGATCATTGACTCGACTGCAGGTAAACTGCAGGTGAACCGCAGATTAATAAATGAATTAATTTTATTATATAATAATATATTAGCTAATAAAATAAAAAAATAAAAATATATAAAATTAAAGTTACTACTTTCTAAATATCTTTAAAACATAAAATAATAGTTTGGATATGTATATCTTTAAAACCGAGAATTTTTCTTTTCTTAATCTCTTTTAAATCTTAAAAAAAAGAATTGTATCATATTTTTGACACATGTCATAATCTTAAAAAAGTTTGACACATGTCACAATCATGTTAATTAGTAACTTTAAAGAACCAAACTTTATATAATAAGATAAACATTTAGAATACTTAACTTAACTTTTTATATTTTTATTTTTATTTGATATACAACTAAAAAAATTATCTACTGGTTCAATCGATGGTTCAACTGGTACCGGGTTTTGGGTTTTAGTGGGTTTGAGCGGGTTTTTGCGGGTTTTTAAATTTTTGGGTTTTTTACAAAACCCAACCCGAATTTATTTTAGGTCACCGGGTTTTCCGGTTCAACCGCGGGTCCGGATCGGATTTTAAAATACTGGATAAAACTATTGTTTAACTTATTTACAAACATAAAACGGCTGTGGCGCATTTTAAATTTCGTCATACTGTACACACTATAACAAACCCGCATAATTGAAACTTGATCATGTCACAGTTTATATAATTAAAACGAAGAATTATCAATCTTTTGTTATAAACTAAAGAGAATGTGGAGAGTGATTTGTGAGAAAGTTGTGTATATTTCTCATTAGCCAACACCACATTATATAGTGGTTTGTACAAGTGCTTTACAAGGAATGAAATCTATACATTAATTACATTGACTACATTCATGTCATAGAGAAGACTTGGTCATGGTGATAACTCCAAGGTTGACTGAGTCTTCTGATCTCGGTCCGGTTTGTAGATGAACCGATGTAGACCGGGTGTAAACCTCCTTGGACTTCCTCTTGTACTTGTTGGACTTGTCTAGTACTTGGTTAAGTACTTGGTTATGGTCCATCCACACAATGAATATTATAACACTCCCCCTTGGATGCCATAACCATATGAGTTCATAATATGCTTAATGTTACCTCATTAAAACCTTACTAGGAAAACCCATTGGGATAAAACCATAGTTAAGGAAAAAGAGTACAACACATATTACTCCCCCTGATTTGAACATCACTTGCTGAATAGATGTTCATGGATTCTTACTTGAACAGTCTTGTATTGTTCGGACATATCATGTCTCTCAGAATCCTGATGGTACTTTAGAAAATGTACCTCTTTGATATCGACCACTTTAGTACTTTAGATAAAATGTACTATTTTATACTCTGGTCATTTGATTATGGTCCTTGACCAAATCACTCTTATATGCCTTTCCATAATATTGGTCGGCTAGTACTTTAGATCCTTTATATAATATGGATTATTATATCAAGTATGAGCTACTTAGCTCTTTAGGACTTATGGTCATGCCTTAGCTTTATGAGTATAATATTATTTGCCATAGACAACTTTATACGTAGGTCATGTTGGTTAGATCATGATCCTTATATCCATAGTTTTATCTATGATTGATCTAAGACATTTTGCAGTCTTAGTGTGCCGGCAATTCGTACACATATATATATATGGACGATTGGATTGATCTAGGCCGGACACGATCATGACATAGAATTGATCTAATTGATCCTCAAATTTATGTCTAATGACATCCATGATCTACAGCTTTATCATGGACCAAATCTTATAATATGGTCGGACCCGTTTGGTCGCATATGGACACATAATGCGGTCCTACACCTTTTGTTCAAAGATGAACTTTGATCTTATAGCTTATCTTTATGATAGCTTATTCATTCATACTACAGCTTGGTTGGTTCATGCTGAGAATTTTGACCAACCATAAGTATTACCAAAATTTGGCTAATTTGTGGTGATGGTCTATAACCTTTATAAGGTTTAATGAATAACCATTTAACCTTTCTTAGGCTGGTTAGTATATCACAAGGAATTTAAAATTTCTCTATGGACTGATTTGAATTGTTCTTATAGAACCTTTTCATTTGCTTACATGTAGCAATTTAATTCAGTCCATGGACAGCTTTAGGAAAATGCTGTTCATGAGAACTTCTTTTCTCATCTTATGATTCTGAGCTCAGTACATTTTGGTAAACCTTTTAGGTACCAATAATATTATTATCATCCAGTGAGTCATATATATAACATACTACATCTTTTGAATTTCTTCCAGACATTATATGTAGTGACATATGTAGTATTATCCACCACTTTGGATTATATAGACCTCCCTTGGTCTGTCTCACGATTTATCCTTCTTTCAGGATTTATTTATTCACTGGGCATCATATGGCGTTTACATATTCATGGCCAATTCAATACGCCTTTATCCGTCACTTTTAGAAACCCCACGTTTCTTTCTTTATTCATTATTATGAGTACTCTTGCGTGGGTTCATGATCCTCGATTCATTATTCATGTGCTACATATTTGCGCTTTTTCTATGAATGTATTGTGTCGACACATTTATATATATATGGTTTCCTTCCAGACATTTAAATAATTCGCGAGATCTCATCATTATCAATGCCTTCAGTACCATGAGACCCGGCGTCCCGAACCCCCATAGTTGATACTGTCGGCATATCCATTTTGGCCTTGTCTGGAAAGTCTATGACCTCGGTTTCTTTTGCACCTTTATTTAATTTCCGAGGTTCCTTTTGGAACATATATTCGGTCTACCACGCTTTAGGGTGTCATAGACTCAGTAGCAACTTGGTTGTGTCTTTAAGACATCAAAACCGTGTGGTGCTAAGCTGGGATGACATAGTCATTCTTTCTCGGGTCAATGTGTCTGGCATTTTATTTTGCTATCATTGTAGCATATGGACGTCTATAAATCTTTTCTAGTCCGAGGATCTTTGCCAAGACAATGATGGTTGATACCATTCTTTACCAGCTTACTACTTCTCTCCTTTCAATGTTGGATATTGGGATTCATAAATTTTATGTAATCCTTGTTCCTTGGCCTATGATTAAATCACCCATTTTGGCTCAAGGTTTCTTTTAAACTTATGGAGAAAGTATATTCATAATATGTATCCAACATATATTTCCAATCCTCCTTATAAGATTCTAAGATAATATGATCTTAGATGGCACATATATTTGTGGTGGATTTATTCATAATATCTTAATATGATATATGTCTAGACTCATGACCCGTATTAGTCTGAGGTGGGAATGATGCAAGTTAATTATCACTTATATGGCCTGATATAATATCTATGGCCTGATGCAAGTTAATCTTATATAACTCATGATGTCCCCAAGCATATGGACTTTTAGATTTTGAACCTTATAGGTAATGGTCATAATATCATAAAATCAACCAATATGAAATATGGTTGTGGACCATGTTTCACGAATTTTAGTATGGTCATGTATCATGGGATTTGTCCTCACTCCCCCTCATGAACATACTCTAATTCGTAGTGCTTGGGACAATAAATTCCCTTGTGCATAGATATATATTGCACAAACGTGAGATCTTATGGGATAGCTTTTGTGCCCTTTTTAAATCTTTGCATCATAATTCAGATGGCTAAGTATGGTAATGCCATCTAAGTGATAATTTTCGTGGGTTAATCAAACATGATTATGATTGCCCTGGCTATTTGCCTATTATCATATTGATCATTAGATCAATAGTGAATGTAGTCTCGACCATGTAGGCGATTTTAGGTACTCTTATTCTTTTTGCCCATTGTTGGAAACCATATTTTCTTCTTAATTCAATGGGTCTTACAGGGTGAATATAATGCCTTTTAGGCAAAGCCTTGGTCGGACTTCTTTTCCTTTCTTTCAAGGAATGTCCAGTTGAGTTCAGGAGTATTTTATGCATCATAATAGAGCCTAGATGGCCGAGCGTGTCGTGCCATACTTATAACGGCTTCTCTGAACTCTTTGGAAAGTGATTTGGGGTATTAACCCACAATCATATTTATCTTGGCTCAAAGAAGGCCTATAGATATAGTAGGTATAGTCTCTAGGACTTTCCTTTGGCCTTGGGAATTTTCATAAATCATAAGGAATTCTTTCTTTCCTTTGCCCATAGTTTCAATATGTAGAACATTCCACTTTGATTTATGTGGAATGTAATGCATCAGAGATTTTTAGATGTGTGCTTTTAAGCATCATCAGGTTGGACTAGCCATGACCTTGAAAAATATCTTTTGTCTCTTAAATTAATGTGGCTTGGTCCACTATAGAGAACAAAGACAAAGTAAAATGATGTCGAAATCTAATTGGCCTTTATTAAGGCAATATGAAGTCTCGTATTCAAGCTGATCATCATTCTTATGGTCGAAATTATTCGCACCATCTAGATGGACCCAATGGGTCATAGGGTTTTATCCCTTTATGCTCTCCTGGTAGAGTTCAATAAGGTGTTTGGGAGTTTTACATCGGTTGGCCCAATGATTATTCATCTCATACTGATGATAAGCAGGTTTGGTCGAGGCCTGGGTTTTTAAACCCGGACTTGTTCCCACGGACTTATACCCACGGCTAGGTTGATAACCTTGGCCTCGGCCTCGACTAATGCTGTGACTGTGGGTGATATCCACGCACACCCTTGCCATCTTCCATGGCCTTTCATATGGCCATGGTTTGACTCTTTCATATGGCTCTGTGGCCGTATATGCCTTAGGCAATGCCTTAAAATCCAGGAGGCCTCATCTCACTATTCCTCATGAGTAACTCATTGTTTTGCTTAGCAAGCAACAAACAAGAGATTAAATTTGCATATATGGAGGAACCTTTTTCTCGGTATTATTGCTGAAGCAAAACATTGCTTGTGGAATGTAGAGAATTTCTTCTCTAACATGTCAGCATATGTGATAGTCTCTCCACACAGTTTCAACTTTGAGACTATCATGAATAGAGCCGAGTTATACTTATCCACAGACTTATAGTCTTGGGTCTTTAGGTCCCTCAAATTATATAGGGCCTTTGGTAAGAGTACCATTATATGGTGATCATATCTGGATTTCAGTTTTTATCCAAAGGTCCAGAGGATTCTCAATAGTGAGATATTGATCATTGAGACTTTCAGTAAGGTGATTTTGATTCAATCACCAAGATTTAGATAAGATGATTTTCAACATCTGAATATTTAATCATTGCTTTCAAGCATCAAGAATTTATGCAAGCAATAAAAGTCATAATTTATATGATTTAATTTATATGATTTAATTATGATTTAATAAGGCTTCCCCCAAATCATATAATATATTTGCTTTAAGCATTTCTAGTATGACAATGATCAATTGATCACTGCATCTAGTGATCCTTTTAATTATAATTCAAATCTGGATTGATTATATATATATAGGGTATTAAGGCCCTTTAGGATTTGAATAAGGATCAATCATCATTTTAAATGAGATGAAGCAATATGGATGAAAGTCAATCACAATGGTCGAATGATAAATGCATGGCTCAAGAACTAATCGGATGTTCTGTGCTAAGCATTGGACCAATATAAATGTGATTCTTAATTCATGAGGATATTTGGTTTTCAAAGATCATAAAATAATAACCGATTACTTCCCCCCTTTACCGGGTAAACCAAGACAAGAAAATTTATAATTTTCAGCAAATGTCTAAACTAAATTCAATTGTATTTTCAATCAATTGGTTTCAAGGAAGGTTTATATTTTAATAAAAGCAAGCATGCTTAATTCTTAATAAAACTATATGACAAGAAGATGCATGGAAATGATCAGTTCATGATATGTGAATGATCTAACAATTTACTTATCCATGTTTGATCGGTTTAAACCGGTTTATAGTTTCAACCAAAGCAAACATGCTAAGTTTAAATGAAAACCGATTTGGTCTAATTATATGCAAGCAGTGTGAACCATTTAGATGCAAGCAATATGAACCAATTTAATTTATATGAACTATTATCAGGATTGTCAATAATATGCAAACATAAAATCAGTCTTAGCAATATGACAATTATGCATGGTCAGATTTCAAACAATATGACAATTTCATTCAAAGTTGGTTCAAGATGATTCAAGATGATTCAAGAATGCTATCAAGTATGCAACAAGATTACTATATAATTTAATCATCAGTTTCAAGCATTGGACTAGATCAAGATTAACTATCAACTTATGTGATCAATATTCAATATGATATGAAATCTATTCAAGGTTGGTTCAATTATTTAGCTATCAACCTATATGATCAGATGATTTCATGCATATTTATTCTATCTTATGACATATCAATTTTAAAAACAAGACTATATGTTATAAAACTTTTATAAACATTTTCAGTCAAAGATATGCAATTAATAAAATCAAGCAAGCATTTATAAAATCGATTTTCAGTTTATAAAATCTGATTTTGCATTTAGAAAAGTTTTAAAACTCTTGACAGATACAAAATAAAAATTATTGGTCAAGGATATGCAATGAATGATTTTAATTTCGATTTTATAAATGTGTTGACTGAATTTGGGAGATCTGGCCGAAAGTGGCACAGAAAAGGATTCATGGATTTTTGTTTTGGCCAGATTATACATTCATGTTTATCACATCTGGTAAATTGGCCAAAGCATCCATAGGTTTAAGCTATCTCAAATAGTTTATGGTTCATAAGTTTTTATAAACAAGATTCATATAGATCTTTAGGTATTTTAATCTATTTTTGAGATACTTAGAACCTTTAGAGGATGATAATTTTTATGGATTCAACATAATTCAGAATCAAGTTTCTTATGGATCAATGGATCATAGAAACAAGATTAATATTATGGATTCATATAGATCCTAGATTTCTTTTCAGATATAATGGTGTTCTTAGATTTTATGGATAGATTAGTTTACCATTTTACACCACAAGAATCTGAATGGACCACCATGAGAGAGAGCTGATCCACGGATGAACTGGTTGAGAGAGAGGTGGAGGAGCTGGCCGGAAACACCATGAGTCGGCGGCGCCGATTGTATATGCGATTGAAGACGCGTCAGAGATCGGATCGACAAGCCGTCTTCGGAAACGGATTCTTCTCGTCTTGGGCTTCAGATTGATAGGTGGATCGTCGTCTGGCTCCACAGGGTTTTAGAGATACGGCGGTTTAAAGTTGCGCCTGGATTTAGAATTTTGTGGCCGGAAAAGAGAGCTCAGGTGGAGAGAGACTTCTCAGGTGGAGAGCACATTCGTGCTGATAACGTGTTATAAACTAAAGAGAATGTGGAGAGTGATTTGTGAGAAAGTTGTGTATATTTCTCATTAGCCAACACCACATTATATAGTGGTTTGTACAAGTGCTTTACAAGGAATGAAATCTATACATTAATTACATTGACTACATTCATGTCATAGAGAAGACTTGGTCATGGTGATAACTCCAAGGTTGACTGAGTCTTTTGATCTCGGTCCGGTTTGTAGATGAACCGATGTAGACCGGGTGTAAACCTCCTTGGACTTCCTCTTGTACTTGTTGGACTTGTCTAGTACTTGGTTAAGTACTTGGTTATGGTCCATCCACACAATGAATATTATAACATCTTTTATATTGAAAAAAACAACAGAAAAATACCCGCCCTTTTAAAGGGCGGATCAGAATCTAGTAATTAATTAAAAACAAGCATTGGTAACTCTTTTTTCTTAATAATTATTTTTTAGAAAGGGAGTGAGTAATTTTTTCAAATAAATTAATATATAGGTTTCAAACTTTAGAAAAAAATGGTTATAAATAAAATGAAATTAAACAAGGGAATTAAAAAAAAGGGAAGGAAAAATGCAAAGCTTGGGAGGGATTAGGAGTTGGCCGGCGACTTGGAGAACCACGACGGCGTCTATGACGACGACGACAACGACGACGGAGAGCGTCAGAAAAGTCGCGCAGGTACTAACCGTAGCGGGATCAGATTCCGGCGCCGGAGCAGGAATCCAAGCCGACATAAAAGTATGCGCGGCTCGTGGCGTGTATTGCGCTTCCGTCATAACCGCCGTCACAGCTCAGAACACTCGTGGCGTTCAATCCGTTCATCTTCTCCCTCCGCACTTCGTCTCCGAGCAGCTAAAATCAGTCCTTTCTGACTTCGAAATCGACGTCGTAAGCTCTTTCATTCTTCTTCTGAGTGATTTGACTTGCTCTGTTTCTCTCTTGCTCTGTTTCTCTCTTGCTCTGTTCTCTTATGATGATGATGATAACTGTCACAGGTGAAGACTGGGATGCTTCCTTCCCCTGAAATCGTCCAAGTTCTTCTTCAGAGTCTGTCAGATTATCCTGTCCGTGGTAGAGAAACCGAAACACATACTCACTTGTTGTTCTGTTTTTTTTTCGGATACGAAAGGTTGTGTCTTTCAATAGGTTAATGTTAGTTTGTTTTTGATCAATGCAGCTTTGGTTGTTGATCCTGTGATGGTATCAACAAGTGGGCATGTTCTTGCTGGTTCTTCTATCCTCTCCATCTTTCGGTAAAAAAAAAAAACTTTTTGTAGTTCTTTGTTTGTAACTAGAGTGATAGAGGCATGTTCTGAGTATGGTTTATCTAATTTGCAGAGAGAGATTGCTTCCAGTTGCTGACATTATAACCCCTAATGTCAAAGAAGCATCTGCTTTGCTTGGTGGTGTCCCGATTCAGACTCTTGCAGAGATGCGGTCTGCTGCAAAATCGTTGCATGAAATGGGTCCTAGGTTTCCCCTTCTCTCTCATCCTTCTCCTTCTTGTTCCTTGGCAGTTATGAGGATATAAAGTTTGTTCATCATTGTTGTGTGATGTTGATCCACTTGTCTTTTCAATTATTCAGATTTGTGCTTGTCAAAGGTGGTGATCTTCCTGACTCATCAGATTCAGTAGATGTTTACTTTGATGGTATGATATAGCTCACCTTTCTCCCCCAGAATGAGATTCTTTTATCTGTTTTTTTTCTTCTTGATGTACTTAAACTTATGTGGTTGTTTGTATACGTGTGGGACCTTTCTTTTTTAGGCAATGAGTTTCATGAACTCCATTCTCCTCGCATAGCTACAAGAAATACTCATGGGACTGGTTGCACTTTGGCTTCATGTATTGCAGCTGAGCTTGCAAAAGGCTCTAACATGCTCTCAGCCGTGAAGGTAATATTTCTTTTCTCATAGGAAACAGTATTTTGGGATTGAGATTATCTGTTTTTGGATATGACAACTGTATTTAATAACGCTAATCTCATGTTCTGGACCTTTCTGCTGTTTTTGCAGGTGGCTAAACGCTTCGTAGACACTGCCCTAAACTATAGCAAAGATATTGTGATTGGCAAAGGGATGCAAGGACCCTTTGACCACTTTTTGGGTCTTAAGAAGGATCCTCAAAGCTATCGACAAAGCACATTCAATCCAGATGACCTGTTTCTATACGCTGTTACAGATTCTAGAATGAACAAAAAATGGAACCGGTCCATTGTGGATGCCGTCAAAGCTGCTATACAAGGAGGGGCCACAATCGTACAGATAAGGTAAACTGGAGCCTTCCTCCTAGAGTAGATTCAACTCTTTTATGTTTTGTCTCTCTTATGGAATCCCGTTAATAACATATCAGTGTTTTTGCAGGGAGAAAGAAGCTGAAACTCGTGAGTTTCTCGAAGAAGCAAAAGCGTGCGTTGACATATGCCGTTCCAACGGAGTTTGTTTGCTAATAAACGACAGGATCGACATTGCCCTTGCTTGTGATGCTGATGGAGTCCATGTCGGCCAGTCAGACATGCCGGTTGATCAAGTACGGTCTCTTCTTGGCCCGGACAAGATCATAGGCGTCTCATGTAAGACACAAGAACAAGCCCACCAAGCGTGGAAAGATGGTGCAGACTACATTGGGTCAGGAGGAGTTTTTCCAACGAACACAAAGGCCAACAATCGTACCATAGGACTCGATGGACTCAAAGAAGTATGCAAGGCATCGAAATTACCAGTGGTTGCCATCGGAGGTATTGGTATCTCAAACGCAGAGTCTGTTATGAGGATCGATGAACCGAATCTTAAAGGAGTAGCGGTTGTGTCGGCTTTGTTCGACCAAGAGTGTGTTTTGAGTCAAGCTAAGAAGTTGCATAAAACGCTTCAAGAAAGCAAAAGGGAACACTGAAGAAGACCCCCACAAAATACTTCAGCAAGGTACTTCAATTTATTTTTTTAACTGGTGATAGATGTATCATGAATAATAATAATTTGTTAAATTACCAAAAGGCAAATCAAGAAACCAAAATAAAATTGTTACTGTTTTGTAAATAATGTGCTTATCAATGGGCCTGTGTACCGATCAGTAGGTTTCATAACCTTCGTTCATCGTTTTAGTCTACATAGTGCAACAACTCAGCCTCTTTCTACTCTTCTTCAGAAGCTGTATCATTGAAGAGTGGAGCTTAGTGATCCAAGAGATTCTCACCGGATTATCATCTCTCTGCAGCTATAAGAAGAACCTCAAGTTTATTTCGCCTGCTCATAACCTGATTCATACATTTTTTCCTCAGAATCTTTTCACATTCTCAAACTCTCCAACAGATGCAGTTAATAGGAAATACTGAAGTGTGTTCTCATTTATTGATACAGAAATCTGAAAAATGTGACAAATTTTAATTTAAATGAGTACAAACAAACCGTTTCCATTGCCTCTATACACAGTCAGACACCAAAATGATACAAGGAACGTAGTGTATTTTTTTACACAGTTAATAAGTTTAGTCGGCAGGTGGTGGTGAAGAGAGCTCAACAAGCGTCTTCTCTGCTGTTCTCCTCTTCAGCAACTGCAAATTACCCACCCAAAACAGAATAGAAACAACCAAGTGAGGAAAAGGAAAACAATTGCTTGAAATATTACATCTATAATGCAGAGCACTGATATACCTCCGTAGTTGCTTTAACTGACGCTTGCAGCCTATTATGTTTATCAAGTTTGCATCCTCCGCACCAACTTGAAAATTCTCTTTGATAACTCTTCATCTCTCGAAAAGTTGAGCTATACATGACAAAGACAGGGAAATATATAAATCACCATGAACAAAACTTCCCACTTTCGATATTGTTCATTAGACATTGACTGATGAAACTTCAGCTAAATGGGAGATCAATGTGAAAGGCTTTTTACCTTCTACACCACAGAATCAAGTTGACTCGGTGTCCAGAAGTAGTAGCTTTAGCACCATGACGGTGACGTCCACGATGAAGAATGGCTCGACCAGGTACATGAGAGTAATCGTAATTTTCCTACAAAAAAATTAAGTGGAGAATCTTCATGAGCTTATGCTAAGTTTTAAGCTCACTATAATCAATGGAGAAAACATCTTTCAGGTTGAGACAACATCAGTATAATACATTTTCACCGCTTTCGGAATTCACATGGTGATCACATCTCACACCTCGGAAGTAGAGCTCCCCACCAGAAAATTGTTTACCCAAGCAGACATTCAAAGAAACCTCCGAGTCATCCACATGGAACCCTAAAAATCAAGAAAGCAAGTTTTAGAAGTTCCCACCAGTAGTCCAAATCAAAACTAACCAATGAAGAGACTATAGCAAAGCTTCCCAGTACTTACCAAGATCAGTATCCCTGTCTTTTCCATACTCAACAATAAAGCCATGGTGAGAATCCAAACCGGTTCCAGAGACTTCCGGGAACAGAACTGATAGAACATCAAAACCAAACCCATGAGCACATCTCTGAATATAACTTCTGCAAACAAAAGTAGAATGCTAAACCTTGAGATAAAGGACTAATGAAGTCATCAACCAACTTCTGAAGCATGCTTTCAAAGCCAAAATCATCAAGGACAACACCAAATCTGTTCATAGTATTGGGTCTCATTATTGTGGATCTTGAATCATACACCCACTTCTCCATATGTTCAACCTGACCAAAAACAAGTTTAGAATCTGAGCCAAAAAACGAAAACTTTTTTAAACTCAATTACATATACCTCAGCTAGTAACATTTCACAAAACCGCGGTTGAAGCATATCAAAAGTGTAAATCCCAGGAGCAGATCGAACAATTGCGCTTCTAAGCCTCTCCTCGGTGGGCTGACTAACAGCATCAAGAAACGAAGGCACGAAGAACCTAGCAGGGTCAAGAGTATAGATATCTCCATGCAGACGCTGAGGAACATCAGACGAAGCAAAGATTCAATGACAACAATCCAGATAACAACACAAGACGAAAGAAAAAAAGATAGAAACTTTTTATACCTGGTAAGAAGACAAGATCCTCTGCCTGTACTCTCTATGCCTCTGAATCTGTTTTACCCAAAGAAGAAGAAATGAGCTCTCGAAAGTAACAAGAAACAGAGTTTTTTTATAAAAAAAAAAGGTGGAGACTTTACCCGGTTCCGCTCACTGTCAGGGGAGTAACTCTGAAGAAGCTCACTCATGAAACGAGCCTTTTCGATTCTTGTCGAATTGAGAACCTTCTCGGGCAAGTACCGCTCCAGCGAGCTGAACAGAGCCGGGCTGAAATCGAGCGGCAGATCCTCATAGTTCTCCGGCTCGTGCTCTTCGTTAGGGGTTCTCCGAAGCTTCAATCTTGCGTCGCGGGTTTTGGAGTAGGGTCGAGGTGGTGGTTGCTGATGGTCGGGTTGTTTGCCTGAAGAATCGAGAGCCATGAGAGATCTAAGCTGAGTTGGATTGACAACATTCAGGTGAGAGAGGCGATGGTGGTCATTCTAGGGTTTACGTTTGGGCAGATGAATGATGATGGTTTGTCTGGGGGGTTAGGGTTAAGTCTTTATAAAGAACCCAAGAAAAAATGTGGTGGGACCACTGTCATTTTTAGTAACGTTGATTTTTTTTTTTTTTTGTAATTAAGTTATTTGGAATCTTATTAGTGAAAATCATTTGATCCTTTATCTGAGATTATATTTCATCTGTTTCGAATTAATATGTATGTTCTCCACACATTAAACATTTTGAAGATTATTAATGCATTATGATTTATTAATAAAATTTCAATCATTTAATATCAACGATAATTTAATAAATTCGGTTTTGTAAATTTTACAATTTATCAAACTAATCAAAATCATTTTGTAAAAACATATATCTTTTGAAACATAATATGTATAAACATATTTAACCAAAAAGACAGTAAACCTGATTAATGTTGTTGGTGAAAGTTTAGGTTTGAATAATCATTTTGTTGGGTTCTTTGCTGCAAATAGATATAACACTGCTGTGCATATGATCTGTACAAAAATGACCCAAAGTGTATCATGATTAATGAGAGAGTGACAGAAAGAAGAATGAGTGACAGATTACAAAACAGAGCATTGACTACAATGTTTACCTAAAACATGCTCAAGAGTCTTGAGAGAAGCAGAGCCTTGTTACTTTCGCTTTCTTCCCATAAATGTCCTACAATGAAGTTATGTGTTTCACACTTTCTCTCTTTCCCTCAAAAAAACAAAAATGTTTTCAAAAGAATTAAACAAATACACATGAATCTTCTTGCAAACAACACCACCATTTATGTGTCATCTTTTTATTCCTGTTCTTCTTGCCTCTGCTGTGTAAAAATAATAGCGCCATACTTGCAGGTAAGAGTGAGTTATATGCTAAATGTAAACGAGAGCTTCAACAACACTGGATCGATTCCGGCCATAGCATAGAGCTGTGTTTTCCCCTGAAGAAGTAGCTGCATTTATAATCTGATATAACATAGATGATGCAGAAGTATTTGTGAAAGCTGAGAGAAGAGTTTTTGTACCTACCAATCAAGCTGAGCCATCAGTAAGATCTTTGTGCATAGTAATTGTAAAATTATGCACTCAGGGACAAAACCGGCCAGCTCCAAGAAAAATATGTTCATTCAAAGTCAGCAACTTTTGCTTCCCCATCAACTGCGTAATATCTTTTCAAGGAACTCAACCTCTCGTGATGCGTGGTCTTTGTCCAAATGCTTGAACAAGGCCCAGCGTGTGTAAGCATCCGGCTCAATTTCTTTATCTAGCATCTCTTTATACAACTCGACAACCTCTTCCCATTTACCGAGGTCAGAGTTCTTGTTTATAAGCATAGTATAGCTGTATTTGTTCGGTGGAATCCCGTCTGCTTCCATCTTGCGGAAGTATCTGTAAGCTTCGTCTACCTCACCAGCTTTGCAGATCCCATGTAGAAGAGCGTTGCACGTCATGACGTTTGGACGAACGTTTCTCTTTTCCATCTCGCCTGAATACTGAAACGCTTGCTGTAGCCTCCCCACTTTGGCATGACCATGAATCAACACGAAGTAGGTTACCACAGAGGGAGATAACTTTTTCCTCAGCATCTCTTGATACAAGACCTTGGCCATCTTAAACCGACCTTTCTCCAAATAAGCACGAATAACCGTGGTGTAAGTAACATGATCAGGGACGAGACCATCTCTATAAATCTTACGCTGAAACTCAATCGCTTTCTCTAGATCCCCAACCTTGCAGAGTCCATCTATACAAACGTTATATGTGATCAGATCTCGAGCGTTATGATCCTTAGCCCCCATCTCTTCCTGCAGACGAAACGCTTTGTCCGTACCTCCAAGCTGCAGCTCCCCCACGATCCTTGTAGTGCACGCATATCTATCAGGCTTAATCCCTTTCTCCAACATCTCATCATAAATTGCAGTAGCCAAGGATAGATTCCCACTCTTAACAAACCCTTTTACAAGAGTCGTGTACGTCTTCACATCAGGATCAATCCCTTGCCTGAACATCTCAGCTTTTAACCGCTGAGCAGTTACCAAATCCCCTGACTCGCACAGACCATCCATCAGAGTATTATAAGTGACAACGCTGGGACCGATGTCCCTAACAATCAACTCACCAAACAAGAGAAAAGCCTCTCTAATCTTCCCCAGCTTAACGTACCCATGCATCAGAGTGTTATAAGACACAACATCAGGAGCCGACATACCAAGCAGCACCCGTCTAGCATCGTCCGTTCTCCTAAACTC
Organism: Raphanus sativus; assembly: GCF_000801105.2. Classification (NCBI taxonomy): domain Eukaryota; kingdom Viridiplantae; phylum Streptophyta; class Magnoliopsida; order Brassicales; family Brassicaceae; genus Raphanus; species Raphanus sativus. The sequence goes on from NC_079511.1 coordinate 10,214,214, forward strand.
GCAGAGCGCGCGTACATAAATATTATAAGTAGACGTCGTGGGAGAAACACCCGCGTCGAGCATCAGCTCAACAACCCCCCAAGCTTCGTCAAACAAACCTTGCTTACAATACCCTTCAATCAAAGGGTTAAACGAGTAAAACGTAACAGGGAACCCACATCTCCGCATATCTCCATGAAACCGCCTCGCTTCCTCCATCTTCCCGTTCTTGGAGAACCCATTGATCAGTATATTGTAAGTCACCTCTGTAGCCTCGACCTCCCTCCTCTCCATCTCACACAAAATCTCTGCCACCTGCTGCAAATCCCCAGCCTTGAAACAAGAGTCTAACATAGTGTTGAAAGTGATAACATTAGGCACAACTTCCGACACAATCTCGGGAACTCTCTGCACCACCAAATCGTCACCAGAAGACTTGAAACAAGCGTCCAGGATAGTGTTCACGGTGACAACCGTGGGCGTAACGCCGTGCCTCACCATCTTACTATAAACCTCTTGAGCCTCGTCGACCATCTTGTTATCCCTAAGAACCTTTAAAACTACGTTACAGTTTCTAACGCTAGGCAAAAACCTTTTACTAATCATCTTATCAAAGATTAATAAACAATGCTTCACCATAGACTTCTTGGCGTAAACCAAGAGCAAGAGATCAAGAATCTTGCGAGCGATTCCTTTATCAACAACGAAAAGATCGTGAATCTCGTGCATACCGAGGTCGATGCTCCTCTCGGCGACCCAGATCGCTTTGCTCATGAGATCGTTCTCGACCAGGATCTCGAGAATGGAGGCGAAGGAGAGGAGGGACTGTTTGAGATCGCGCTGGCTCTGTATCCACTTGAAGAAGTGGAAAGCGACGTCGGGCTTGTCTCGGATCATGGCGAGGACTCTGATGAGGAGATCAGGGTCGGTGACGAGGGGATGGAAGCGGCGGAGAGACCAGTTGCGATTGGGATTGGTGGGATTGTAGCCGTGGGAAGTCAAGATGAGATGAGCGTAATGGGACTCGAGATTCGGGGGTTGAGGAGGAGGAGAGGAGGAGGGGAGGAAGAGGAGGCGTAGCTTAGAGATGGAGACGGTTTTGTTGTTGGTGTTGGTGGAGGAAGTGGAAGTGGAGAAGAAGGATCTGGAAGCTCTGAGGCAGAGGCGGAGACATAGGATCATTGAAGAGACGGAGAAGAGGAACACATAGGAACGAAATGGAATGAATCAATTGAAGAGAAGAAGGAGGAGGGAGCGGCCATTAAAGTTCCACGAAGCCTTGTTGTGTCATCTCTCTCTCTCTCTCTCTCTCTCTCCCCACTCTCCTCCCGTGTGTGGGCGTCGGCGATCAATCTCAATCTCTTCCCGGAGGCTGCTACTACCCAAAAACAAGGGTTTATCCCAATGTTTTTCTTAACCGGATCGGTTTAATACTCTTCCAATTTCTCATCCGGTTTAGATTTTTGTCTGAAACCGTTAGAAAGTTTAAACCACTGTTAAAATCGTTAAATCCGGTTCTCTGTTTACCTTTCTGCTCCTAATCAAATGTAATTTACAACAAATTTTATAGAATAGTAAGACGAAATAGAAAACCACGACCGGTTGAACCATTACCCAAAAATGTCATCGGTATTACCATCGGATTCGGTTTTGAAACAACGTAATCATCTGAAATTACGTACTAGTCCTTGTCACCAAAGACTTTAGACATGATACCACATGAATGATCCATAGAATTAATGTTCCAAATCTAATCTAATTTCCAAAACGAAGTTCTCATTGTTCCAACTTTGGTAAGATCCGAAAGCAAAATCTAAGCAAACATATCTATAAAGTTTATGCAATATAACGCAACACATTGAACAATGCATATTACATGAATGTTCTACTTTCCGACAGGAACAAAAAGTCCACGATGTAATAAACACACACACAAAAATCTAACTTTGAAGAAACCTTGCAAAAATCCCAAACCCTCTCTAACTGCCGAGAGTAACATTCTGCATTTCAGCAACTACTTCATCCTCGCATCTCTTGTCTAGCTCAGCTTCAATGTGTTTCATCGAGCTTCTTAGCTTCCCGCAAGCTCCCGTAAACGCCTCTGAAGAATTCTTCAAACCCTCGACCTCAGCCTCGACTTCACCTAGATTTCCTTGTATTACCTTCAGCGCTTGCTTCATCTTGACAATCTCCTGCGGAGGATAAACGCAAGCTCCAATCTCATCGATTTGATCTCCGGTTCCTTTACACAGCTTCAGCAGCTTCTCAAGCGAGTCCACAAACCCGTTATCCTTGGGATTCTCCAGCTTGATCATCCCCGTGATGACTCGGATGAGTTCTTTTATCACCGTGATGGTATCAGACACGAGCTCAGCTACCATTTGAGCAACTTCCATTTCTTCAGGGGACAGATCATTCCCCAAATCATCATCGTCGTCGTCATCAGCAGATGCCTCGTCCTCGGGGGAAGCTGGTTTGACTTCTTTCATCTCCCTGAGAACATCCTTCATAGAAACAGCAACCTGAGTGATAGCCCTGCCAATGGCAGTGATGTTTGTCGCAGGAACCTTCTTGAAACTCGAGCATGCTTCCCAAACTGCTCCTGAAAGCTGCGGAATAGACGGCTTCTTCTCCTTCTCATATGATCCCTCTAGTTCCCAAAAACATTCACCATTAAGTAATCTCGATCACACACTAGTAAAAGTAAGAGCCTTTGAATATTATTTACCGTATAAGGAGACAGAGCCCTGCAACAATCTGAAGCTGGAATCAACGATCTTCTTGACGGAGACATGTATGAGCGAAGAAAGAGTTGACCCAGCACCAACAGTGCTACCATGGCAACAAAGCAAGAAGCCTTGAAGAGCGTTGAAGTAAGACTCCATAGTCTCCTTAAGTGACTCAGCTTTTGGAGCTTCTCCTCCGTTCCACAGCATTCCCACTATTCAAAGTTTCACAAATGAAAATTAAAAAAAAAAAGAGACTAATTCAGAGAGAGAGGAACCTAAAAGAGAAGACTTTTTTTTGGGTTAAAAACCTATGGTGGCTTGTTTAGAGAGGTGATCAGACATCTGAAGAACATCGCTCCAGTTCACTTTCTCCTCTGTCGGAGACGCTGTTCGTTCGAACAACTGCAAACGAAAAGTTTTAGCAATAAGTTCGCGTCTAAAATTACGATTCTAATTTCATTTAATACACTTTATAAAATAGGTAAAGAAGAAGAAGAATTTACCTGGAGAGTATCGTAGATGGTGTTGAGATGAGTGATCAGAAATTGATTCAGATCTTCTTTCTTTGTTTTCCCCATTTCTCCTCTTCTCCTTCTTCAGCTCTCTTGCGCCTCTCTCTCTAGTGGCCAAGGGTTTTTGCACGAAGCTTTTACAGACAAACGACGTCGTCTTCAGAAAGATTTTTTAAAATGGTTATTTTGGGCTTTTCGGCCCTTTGGGCCTTTTAAATTGATCATTTTGAATATAGCGTGACGCGGATTCAGACACTGTGATTTCTAGAGCTATATATTGACCATTTCATGGACTCGACCAAAAACTACATAAGCTTGTTTTATAGAAATGGAATTGGTAGCCAGTAAAGTTACTTAACTCTTAATCCTAATAAACAAATATATAGATTAAGAGTCCTGAGTTTCCTGTTTCTCAAAAAAAAAAACTCCTGAATTTCCACAAGTATATGAAAATTAAATCATCACCCAAATGATGTAAGACAAATGATGTCATGTTCATAATGTGTGAGTCAAAGTCTCAAAGACTGTGGGGATTGTAACAAGTGTTGGATACGACTTTTTTCCTCAATCGATGGGGCATTACAATTTCTTTTCGTATCGTTTTAAACCATATATACTCCTTACAGTTAAATTGTATTATTAAAGTATATCTTTTGATGCATGATGCGATGCAACTAAATCATTAATCATTCGTCTCAACAAGTTACTGGAGTATTGATAAATCGCATCCACAAGTTGCCTTGCACCACTAAATATAGGAGAAGATATTACCGAATAGGTAAAAGGGACGTTTACCAAAATTTCAACCTAATCCGCCCCATTTTGCCAAAAAAAAATTTGTTTTTTTAATCACAATCAACTCTGTAAATTTAAAATATTCTATCAAATAAGTTTTGTGGTCTATGAAAGGTGCATGTATGTCCTTTGACACTGCACTTCCTGTAAGTAAGTCTATTTGTATAATTTTTCTTAACTTAGAGAGAAGTTTGTGAAGTTTATGTAAATAATCTTATTAACATGTTCTGTTTTCTTATTTTTTATATGTTTAAATTATGGCTTTCCAATAGTTGATTAATCTATTAAGTTATAACTTATAACCAACCGTCAATTTGCAAATAAGCTCATGATCAGTTCTATGACGATGTTGACTACAAGCCAGCCAATCTGCTTATTACCATGTGTTTCAACCACACGGATATTGATACTCTTGTTAAGTCTTGATTTAAAGCCTAAAGTTACATCTTGCTGAAAAACACTATATATTTCGATGCAAGAAGATCTTTGGAGGATTTACAATGACAAAAGCAATCGCGATGGAATAGGAAAAAAATGTAAAATGCATGCATCTCCTGCGTTGGTTGATATATATGTGTAAAGTAGAGATTGAATCATATACTATATACATTTTTGATTTCGGAGGTGGGCTCCAATTTGTTCAATATATATTCATGTTTCAATTATTCCGTAATAGTAGTGTATGTCGGGAATGCATCTTGCGTGATACACCGAAATAATATCAATCCTAAGAGGCAACTTTAGTCCAAGTGCAATAATTGTTACGTACTTCATATATTTTTCCGTTGCAGATACTATATAGTTTTCATATCATGTTTGCAAGATAATTGCAAATCCAGACAACCAACCAAAAGACTTTTGTCCGGAAGTAAAACACAAGTCTGTCCCCAGTTTTCATAGGTATAAGCTCAGAGCTGATTAACTGACAGAAACAAAAAAAACATTCTTAAAAGTGTCTATAATAGTTAAGTCGGATTTATTTGGTTTCATCAACGGATGCTTTGCAACTTTTTTCTTTGAAGTCGCCTTATATTACATAAATTGACCCTCTAGAACTAGTAACTTCGATAACCAAAAATTTCAATAAACCACTTGCTTTTATATTTCCACAAACAATTAAGAAAGTAAGAAAATATGAAGATGACCCGATGAGCAAAAGGAAAAACCTATGAAATTACAGGCTACAGCCTCGTTGTCCGCCAGGAAATATTTAAGAGGGTCACATCAATTAGAGGGACACCTCCAAGTTTAAATAATTATCGTTACACCTAATGACACTTAACTAATGCTCACTTCATCAAGAAATAATCTAACGTGTGTTTGCTAATCCTCGGAACATAATATTCACCAGCCTATATATATAGACACTGCTCCCATACTATCCACTACGAGTTAGCTCTCTCTCTCTCTCTCTCTCTCTCTCTCTCTCTCTCTCTCTCTCTCTCTCTCTCTCTCTCTCTCTCTCTCTCTCTCTCTCTCTCTCTCTCTCTCTCTCTCTCTCTCTCTCTCCTCTCTCTCTCTCTCTCTCTCTCTCTCTTCTCTCTCTCTCTCTCTCTCTCTCTCTCTCTCTCTCTCTCTCTCTCTCTCTCTCTCTCTCTCTTCTCTTCTCGTGCGTCTGTAATCATGGGAGCTATAAATTTTCTCTCTGACTATATATCTGATCATTTCTACGTTTCAATAAGAAAAAGGAAGAAGCGTAAAATCATGCAGGTATAATAATTCCTAAACGACTCGCGCGTTTATCTATTACTTCCTCGTTAACTAATTGTTTAGCCTAGAAAAACAGTTCCAAAAAAAAAACTAATTGTTTAGCCTTTTTATCGAGCAGACAGTGAATATAAAGGTGAAGATAGACTGTGACGGATGCGAACGCAAAATCAAGAACGCAGTTTCCTCCATGAAAGGTTTATCTCTAAGCTCCTCCATTAGTCAAACACGACCCAACTTTTTCATATAGGAGATTTTCTACGTTATAGTTTGTTTTTTGTTTTTTTCTTACGTTATAGTTTGTATTGCTTATGACATCAATTAATTGTGAGCTACAAGTAAATTATCGTTGACACGAAATTTCGCTTATACCACATACAAGAAGGTTCCGAACTTTGACTCTCTAGCGAAATAATAGCCACGTTTTATGTAATTTAAAGGCCCATAATCGGAATAGTACAACTCCCTTTCCAAATCAGCCAAACACGGCCTTACTAATTACATACTGATCATCACTTTTTTTTATTTTGAAGGAGCAAAATCTGTGGAAGTGAATAGAAAGATGCACAAAGTGACGGTAAGTGGTTACGTGGATCCTAAGAAAGTGTTGAAGAAAGTGCAGAGCACTGGGAAGAAGAAAGCTGAGCTATGGCCGTACGTCCCATATACGATGGTGGCTTATCCATACGCAGCTGGAGCTTACGACAAAAGGGCCCCACCGGGATTTGTGAGGAAGTCGGAGCAAGCTCAGGCGCAACCAGGAGGTACAGACGATAAGCTCATGTCCCTTTTCAGCGACGAGAACCCTAACGCCTGCACCATCATGTGAATTGAATAAGTTCACCACGTGACGTTATAACTGGTGTAACGTCTTAGTTATAAAGTTGATGTTGGAACCTTTTTTTTGTTAGTGTATAGAATCAGAAGCAAAGAAACTTATAGACTAGTAGTTACCAATACCATATATAGATATGTATCAGTTTCATATTGTTATATTCATGTATACAGTTTTACTCGTATCTTAATGAATAATTCAGCTTGTTTACATTGTGTTACGGCATGCAAGCAACTAAGATTAACTTTATATATATACGCCTTGAAAAATATCCTACTATAATAGGTGATTGGGATGAACCAAGCTGAAACAAAAACTAGTTGATATATATTATGTTCGGTTTACTTGGATTACTTGCATCCCAAAACTTATATACGTTTACATGAATCAGATTTGATATTTTACGCAAGAACTGCGAAATGTTTTATTCGTTTGGTGTGAGAGAGTCATTCACGGTCATGACATCCTTATTTATCCAAAAGAGCTTCCGAGATTAATGGATAAGTATGGCGGTGAACAAATAATATAGACAAAAGTACAGATGTACAATATCAAAATATATGTAATAGTATCAAATTCATATCCTATAGAATGAAATAAGTATTTAAATACCTATCTATCTAAGACCAATGTTTGTTGTGTTCATCTGATGTACTAAGAACATTTCTAATGGTTAACTTCATTTATTTCTTCAAAATATGAAGTTTTTCAAAAATGAAGTAACATGTTTTCCAATAGTTTGCTTCATATTTTTCTTTCAAAAACAAATATTCTAAATATATTTTATCACCATTTTATAATTAATTATTAATAGGATTTTTTGTTTACTAATCTAACCTGGTTATTTTTTAGTAGTAATTATTATTTTTTATAAGTTAAACATTATATAAGATATAGTTATTACATATAAAATAAATATAATAGAGAAATTTCTTATGACAACTTTTTAAATTTATTTTTACAAAAACAACTTTCAAAGATGAAAATGACCAAAATATGTTTCGTTAGAGGGTAAATATATACTTATACCTCTAAGGTTAATTATCTTAGATTTAGAGTTTGGAATTTATCTTACATTTAGAGTTTGGAATTAAGAGGTGAAGGTTCAGTGGTGAGATTTCAAACTTTTTTTTTAAAGTAAAAATGGTCTATTTTGGTAATTTTCTTTTTTGAGGATTATTTTGGAAACAAAACTTAAAGTTAGATATTTAAGAGAATTACCTTACATAATAAACAAAAGTACTAGATTGTATAAAGAAACACTCTATATATACATCTTTAAGTGATTAAATAAAACATTTCAAAACGAGAAAATAAGATTTATTATTTTAAATTCTTCCAAATCGAACATGGAGTTCTCTGAAAATTAATATTCATGATTAATTGGGTGATATCAACACTTAAATTTATTTAAGTACAAAAATAATAAATTAAAATTAATGATTATTTTGTAAATAAAAAGTTCATCTTAAAATTGAAGAACTGAAAAATATTTTTAAAATTTTTAAGAAATACCGTTCAATTCTTTAGTTTTTTAAAATGAAAAGAAATAAAGTGTCATTAGAATAAAAAATGAAACAAAAAGTGGAAATGAATTATTATGGAAATCCTCTAATTAAATGAGTTTTGGGAGGCAGTGGTTGGTTGATAAAAAGTTGAAAGATTCTATGACACTGGAGAAATCTTTGGCAAGTAAAAAGCCAGACAACAAACATTTCTATCCCATATATGGCCTTCAATTGCACAACGGGGACACATGTAAGATCCTACGGTTGATATATATTTATTCTCGTGGGTCCTGTTGTATCTCTACGTAATTAATGGGATTGTTCCTCGGTGGAATTAGATACGTCGCTAATGTTGTCTTCCGATAAGAAGATTATGTGTCAGTCAGTCAAATGTTTGGTTATACAATTCGAAAGTAGATAATTCAATATGCTAGCGCTTATCTTCCTTTGTGGTCATTTTCTTGGAAGAATTTATTAAATTTTGGGACATAGCAAATTCTGCCGACCACCAGTAAGGGGATAAGTCTTCTTGTGAATAAAACGATTTCATTAACTGTTTCTCCTTATAAGACTACGTGGTTGGTTAAGAAAAATATTAACTTATGCGATTAGTTAGTTAAAACATTTTTCTTGTGGAAGCACCGTGGCCTAATGGTCAAGGTTTAAAGGCTTATACACTCAAGTCTGGGGTTCGAATCTCAGGCGACGCAGTTTCTACACCAGGAGGTCTGGGTTTCAATTCCCGGAGAAGACGAATTATGCAGAATATTGGAGACAAATTTTACAAGGGATCTTCAGCATGGCGCAAGGAATACCGTCAGGAAAAGATCTCATAGGGCAGTTCATGGTGATGCAGTCAGACATGAATTCTCATAAGTCAGGTAGAATGGTCAGCTGTAATATCGTCTATGTAATATTTCTCTTTGTTTCTAATAGCATAATAAACCCGACAAAAAAAACATTTTTCTTAAATGTATATATACTTACTACAAAAGGTATTACAGTAGCCATTAAACAATGTTGTGTGATTGATATAAGTAAACCTTGTGAATGATGTCAGTCTAATATATTTATTTCCCGAATTGACAAAAATTAAACACATGTAAGTACCTGAATAAGTTATATAAAGTTCGATGTAGCATCAACACGTATGTTATTAACGAATAAATTACATCTGAGCAAAGAGCTTAATGCATTATCTTTTTGTTGTTGTCAACTACTAGAAGTCTGGAAGACTAGAACTAAAGATATACGCTCCAACTGAAATATGATAACACGATCAGATATGGCATTAAGTACAAATTGTCGGGTAATGACATGACTAGTTATTATTATTAACGGCCCCAACATTTTCTTGAATATTATGGCATGTGATTAGTTATGGATATATATGTAGACAGACAAATGGACAGAAATCCACACATCAAACGCGTGGCCTATAAGATAGCTAGAGATCGAAGACTTGGAAACTGCGAGTTAACGTTTCGATAATGCCGATATGATATTTCGACCAGGTGAGGCCCAGGGTTAAGGGGCTTATGTTATATTGCTGCAACGTGTACGGTGTTTGGGACATGAACGGCTAAATTATTCGACTTGAACACTAATCAAGGCGGGGAATACATATGAGTATTCACCGGACACAGATTATACAGTATTGAAATGTGCATGCCGTTTACATCAACAGTTATTACTATGTAATGAAAGGTTGGCTATCGTCTAACAAAATCATGTGATCAATACAGCAAAGAATATTAATATGATTTTTTGGGATTTATATTTTACGTTGGAGAAAAATATATTGGACAACTGGAGGTGGCAGCTTCTAAATATAGACTGAATCTGTCATATATAGTTTTTATACATGAGTGATATTTTGTTTTTGTTATGTGTAGTTTACAAAATTTTGTAGAATTGCCTACAAAGTGGTGGGCTAGTGGTAGGACGGCTCTTGGCTAAGGGTGTAACTCCCAAGTTATGGGTTTGATTCTCTTCCCTTGCTGTTAACAACATTTTATTGTGAAGTCTGTCAATTGGGCTTTGGCCCAATTGGTTTACCTGGTAGTCAGAAATGTAGGTGGCATGTCTACCTTTGGCATTAGTCGGAATGCATTCTAAACTCGGGACATGTAGTGTGGTGGTCCAACTTGGATCTCATGGCCCGTTCGACCCGAGTCTGCTCGGAGCTCATGGTGTTCGTTGAACCGTTGAACCGCGGGAGTTAGTCCACAATGTAGCACTTCGGTGCGTTCTTACCGGGGCTGACCGGACAGCCGATAGGGTTTATCAAAAAAAAAAAAATGTAGAATATGATTCCAGGTTTCTTGGGAAAATAAACAAGAAGATAGTTGCTACATATGCTTGTCAGGTGTTTTGTTTTTGTTATGCAGAAATGCAGAGTTTACAGTTACAAAAGAGAAAGTGAAATATAACGTAATCAACATATTTATAGTTTTTAAATTCACACTAGATCAAGAAGAAAAATCTGTCGAAAAAGGTAACTAATTACGTCCCGTTACTTACATGAAGGTAGGATAAACTGATAAAGTGAAGTGGGTTCAAAAGATTAACACTAAGCAGACATTCATGCATTAATGGCCCAATATGGGCCTAAGTTTATTTTTCGCCACATCCTAAATTGATTAAAGGCCCGAAGTTTAAGACATATCGCGAGGTCGTAGCATTGCATGTACTTTTAAACCAAAAATAAATGTCATGTACCTTGTTCTCTAGAACCTATAAATTCTTGAAATAATGGAAAAATAGAACAAAATGTTACAAAAAGAAATGGAGTACAGAGCAAAAGAAAGGAGAAGACGATGTTGCACGCGCGAACTATAAAAATAATAGAAAGGGAGAAAAAGGTTGGGGAAAGAGAGGGAGAAACTCGAGAAGAGTGTGGGAGAAGGCAAACCCCAAAAACACTGACTAGACACAGACCGTTGGGCCCGACTCTTCATGCATGCATGCACTCTTCTGACATCTTTCTTATTCTCTCTATAATATAATACTGTTCATTTTAAACTTCTTTGGCATTAATTATAACTAGTTTATAAATAAAATACTTGGACGTACTAGAATTACATGCCTTGAAATAATGAGAACCTTCAATTCAAAATGTTTCTTAAATGTCTATTTATTTATTTTCTAGTGCTTCTAAAATGTTTTGTTCAAATACAATTTAAACTCCAGTACTCAAGACATTTAATGTGGGAAATGGTCAGGTCACTGTTTTTACTTTTAGCTGTCAGTCTCCACCTCACTCACTCACTCAACATTGTTTCAGATTTTAGAGCAAAAAGTCTCTAAACCCAAAGCCTCCACTCAATTGCCTACCATCAAAACTTGAGCTTCTTCTTTTCAAAGCCTTAAAAGTTTGTAAAATCAATAACCTTTTTCTCTCCAGCATCATCTTTACTCACTCCTCTTCTTCTTTCAAGCCATGACTAAAGATGAAGACTTTAAGCTCCTAAAGATTCAGGTACTTTTAATCTACTGACTTTAACACTTTCTTTTATTGGATTAAGCTCTGATTGTGTTAATAGTTAATATATATTTTAATGAAATCACAGACTTATTCCCTCAGAGTCAGTATCCATTGTGAAGGTTGTAACAAGAAAGTCAAGAAACTTCTTCAGAGGATCGAAGGTTTGTTTTACTTCAAACATGCAAAACATTTCTGCTTTACTTCTCTTGGAATCTTGAAGTATATGCATTATCTGTTTTTTTTTACCACAAACAGGAGTGTATCACGTAAAGGTAGAAGCAGAGCACCAAAAGGTAACCGTTTCAGGCTCTGTTGACTCGGCCACACTCATCAACAAGCTCCTGAAAGCAGGCAAACACGCCGAGGTTTGGTCTCCAAATCCAACCACCAACCCTAACCAGCCTCAGAAGCCCAAGACTAATGACGTTGTCAAGAACACTCAAAAGGGTCAAAAGCAAGGCTCTGCCAAAAGTGGTCTTGAAACCTTCAAACCCAAGAACAACCCCAAAGGTGCGGCATGTGTCAAGGAGGAAGAAGGTGAGGACGGAGGCGAGGAAGAAGAGGGGGAAGTTCAGTTACCTAAACCGGTGAATCAGCAGCAACAAGCCGTCAAGAAAAACAGTGGAGGAGGGCCAGTGAACAGTGGGAACAACGGAGTCAACGCGACAAAGAAAGTCAACCAAAAACAGAACAGCCAAAACCAGAACAATAGTCAAGCAATGGCGGCGGCTATGAGGATGAGAAACGCCGCAAAAGTGAACTCCGGTGTAGAAAACAACGAGATCGGAGCTCTCATGGGTCTAGCTGGATTTAACGGCGCAGCAACTAACGCCGCCGTTAACCCCCAAAACGGGATGCAACAACTTCAAGCTCCTCCGTTAAACAACATCAACAGCGTCACTAATCACAGCATGAACACTGGTAACGGAGGAGGCATGATGATAAACATGAACGGATACAATCCAATGAACATGCAGAACAGACCATTGATGCATCATCATCAGCCTCAACAGATGATGTACCAACGACCAGCTTTCGTTCCACCTCCAAGCAATGGGTATTACTACAATTATACCCCTAGTCCTTACACTTATTACCCTTATTATCCTTACCCAACAGAACAACAGCAGCATGTTAGTCATCCATCTGCAACGAACATGCCCGGTGATGAAGACGCTAGCAATAACAGCAGCTGCAACATCATGTAAGTGTTGTTGCTTGCTAAGGAAGGTACCTTTCTGAAGTGTAATCTTTTATTTTGTCAAGGGCTTATGTGATATGTTACTAGTGTTAATTATTTCCCCTTTTATCAACTAGGTTTTTTTTTTTTTTCTCATGTAAGCCATTTTGGATTGATATGAAGTGTGTTGGTCGTATAACGTTTTGGTTGTTACTGTTTTGAGTCACTTATGTTATATTAGATGGTTTGCGTTAGCCTCTTGGCTTTTGTCACCACATCTGTAGTAGACATTCATGAAATGCGTTTGGTGCGTTGCGACCATTTGTGGAAGAGCGTTTGGAGCGGTTGATTTTGTCAGAACGTGGTTTGTGTGTATCCCTCGGAAAAGATATTCTCTCTATCTACTCAAAAGTGATTCCACCTGCTGGCTGATTCTCGGTAGGTATCTCGTTATACGGGTCACCTAAACTATTTAATGCGACATTGAATTCGTTTATTTTTAAATTTGACTAGTAAAGTTAATGTGTTAGCCAGACATGCATCAATCAAGTCTGATTAAAAGTTGCAATTTACAAGATTATTTTGGAGATGGAAAATACAAAACAATTTGAGAAAATGGGCTTCGTGAATCTATCATTAATGTATGAGCCTATATAAGGTAACCCAACTTGGGTTTCCAGTTCCGCAATGTAAAACGAAAAACAGAAACCTATTTAAAATTTTCGACAACCACACAAGATTCCTCAACCAGGTGACACAAACATGCAAACAAATGCGCAAAACATAGACACATAGTCTGATTATTTTTGTGATGGAACGGGATACGGGAAGAAGATTTTATCTTTTATTTACGCTTTACAGACGTACCCTAAGCTCCGGGGTTTAATGTTATATTGATTTCGATCTATCTAGGCTACCACATTCTCACATTTTGTTCACCAATCAAACTTTGGTATGGCTATTCGATATATCACCATACCAAACGCAGAAATAAGTGGTTGTGTTTTTTCTTTGATACGAATTGGTTGTGTTTCATGCCTTGATCGTTTGTGCCTACGTTGAGTTAAGAGTATATCTTGTTTCAAATGTGTTAACAAATAACAACTTTAGCTTTTTGAAAATTCAATAAAAGCTCACTTTTCACAGCCACAACCACAACATCCATTGAACCAGATGTGATTTTCCCATCATGATCCCATGAGTGAATAGGAGAAAGTAAATAATTTATTTGTTGTAAAGAATTAGTTTTAACTAAGAGCTAAATGCAAATGGTGTATAACATATAGTTTGTGTGTTGAATTAATTGATTCCTTAATTACGACAACCATCTAAGACTGTGTCTATGGAATAGTCATATTTGAATGGTCCAGTCACTTTTAGTGATAAGTTGATATATCTCACTTTATTATAGGGTCTACTTTCTATTGGAAAAGTAAACATGGAAAAAAGTATCAGACCTTCTCTACTGTATTCTCTTTTTTTCTTCTCTATAAAAGAAATGAGTTCATGTTTAATATATTTCTCTATTTTTTCTTTTAAAAAGAAACATTCTTACAAGATTCTTTTTATATTTTACAATTAACACATTTAACTTATAAATATTGAAAATTAATCTATTCATGGTAATTTTGACCTTTTCATGAAATCACAATATTATTTAAACTTAATTTTAAACAGACATAGTAAAAAATAAAATAAAATAGCTAACCATTAACATTACTATACTTTCCTATAAATGATTAATCAACACATTCTGAAGTAAAAAGTGAGAACAAAGTTGCTGGAGTATGTTGTATTAATTAATATTTAGGTTGAGCTTAAATATGTTATTATTATGAAAAATCTATGTTGAACTTTTCACAATTAAATTTTAGTTTTAATTTTTTTTACATATAAAACTTTAAATATTACTTTTTAAATAAAAGTTTTCCTTTAAAATAAAATAATAATATTGTTTATTTATTTTTATAATTGTGAAATTTAAGAATTATTATGTAAACAAAAATGTGTTCTTATATGTAAAAATAAATTATATTTCTCTATAGACATATATTTTAGTTATAGTTATAATTAAAAGACTACTTTACCAATAAAAAGGTTTGTCTTTGTTATATATAAATGCTACTTTTATCTATAAATATAGAGGAAAAATAGCAATTTATATTTTAGAAGAAAAATAAAGGTGGATTGGAATAAATTTCATTCTATTTAGTATTTAGAAGCATAAAAAGCATAAGACTGAAGATGTTCTTAACTAGAGAATTCTCGTTAATGCGTCGATATTTGATATGTTTTAGACATAATCTCTCACAAAATGTTTTTTTAAAACCATTCATATTAAATATACCATCAATATATGTTATATCTGTTTGAACTAAAATGCCTAATCGATATATGAAAAAAAAACTCTTTGCCAAACTTCTATTAACAAGTCTACAACAAGAAGTAATAAATAAATATTTGGTAGGTGCAATGACTTTACTTGATGTTCGGTCTTTTTGCTTACTGATGTTAATATTATAATGTGGTTTGCGCATTATTGTGGATTACCAAATGGACACATACATGAAATGAAGAAGAATCCATGTAAGAAATTAGGGTAGTGGACCCATTTCTCAAATTCCTTTCACACTTGAGCTCCTACCTTTTGCGACACACGAGCCGTGACATTTTCACCTTTATTTTCATATCATCCGATTTTGTCTGATGAATTTTCAAAGTCATTGACGACCTACTTCTCTGCTTGTGTGTTTAAACGACCTGCATTTCATGAGTTCGAACGACCTGCATCAATATTTAAGCAACTGCAGAATGCATATTCATATTTTTTTTTGACATGGCAGATTCATATTCAACGAGCCACTACTATATAATGTTATGAGAAAATATGAAAAATGGATTATGTGGGTGGCTCCAACCAAAAAATGTTAGCTAAAGTCCTCGAGCATAAATATGTGTTTGAACAATTTTGTGTAAAGTATACCTTTTCATGATGAAACCTATTTTTCAAACACTTTGTAAATTGTAATAGTCTATAGTTTGTAGATAGATATAAAAACAGATTTAGTATAAAGCTTCCGGTCCCTTGATGTAATTAGGTGCTTTGCTAACACGTCTGGGATACATTTTTCAAACGCTTTCACATGAATAATGGAGGATAAAGAATAATGGAGGATACAAAACACGTCTGGGATACTATAACTTTCGAATTCATAAAATAAAATAAAATTTCAGAAACGTTAGTGCGCCATTGTTTCATTGTTTTATAAGGTTTATGAGACTTAAGCGAGCAATAATCTGAGTAATGTTTGTCACGTCATGAGCTAAATGAAATTTGCTTATACTTATTGCTACTTTTTGCATGTTCTCATCAATGTTCCCTCGCTTTCTGTGTTCTTAGAGCACTATTATCGGCGTCCTTAAGGACATATCTTAGGATTAAACTGATTTAATTTAAATCAAAATTAGGTAAGATAAGCTGGGACGTCCTTAGTTAAGGACTTTTCGGTGTCGTCCTTAGGAGACACGTGTTGTGTTGTGAATGGCCGAAAAAAATATCTTGTGTGCAAAATCGATTGGAACGGAAGAAGAGAGATCGGTTGAGGTTGGTGATGGAGATAAGGAGATAGTGGTGAGCAATAGAAGCTGATCATTGCTTCTCGCCGATTTGATTCTCCCGTTGGGTCTTATTTTCGGAATCAATCGAAGCAATCTTCAATTTCCCTTTTGATTTTGTAGGAGGAAGAGCTCGGCCATGGGAGATGACGGGGCGAAAAGTTTTTCTCCCTCCTCCGCTCAACGGCGCGACTCAGCCATGAACTGTAAGCTTTCTGATAACGTGACTTATCTGCTATTGAACATAGTTCTCTGTCCTTACTTCCATCTGTAAGCCGAAACAGCAATCTCATCTGGTCCTCTGTTCATTAAAAGCTTTTACCTTTGTTGTGTCTATTGAATTTGATTTACTGATAAATCAAGTATATAGCTTCTGTAGCTGAGAATTGTAGATAAGTGTAGTATGTTAAGTGTTTGTTAAAACTGGGAGCTTTACTCACAAACATCCATTTTGCTATCGAACAGACACTCCTCTCATAAATAGAGCCTGTCTCGCTTAGTATGCGTTTTTTCTTCGTATGAGCTTAAGCTAATAAGGTCTTGGTTGTTTGATTGCATTGAGTTCTTCTATTAGCAGTACTTTTTGGCAGTTAATCCAAACTATTTAGGATATCTTGATTCTGTGAAGCTTGTTGCTGGATTCTTATGCTGACGTTTGTTTGTGTTTGACCTGTCAGGTTTGTCTGGGTGGACGAGCAGTTGAAGGAACATTTGTTAAAAAACAGTGATCAGACATACTGGGTACCTGATCATGTGAAGGTCAGTGGAAGAGGATCAATACTCTATATAATATACATTACAAGTGTAGTAGCAGTTTTTGAGTTAATGACATTATTCTAATACCTTCTTCTTGATTGACCTGCAACTCAGTGATGATAATGAGGAAGTTGTTGTCATGGATTCTGTCGACAAGCTTGAAAAGCTCTCTGGTGTCAAAGTTTGTTTGTCTATCTTTCTGCTGCAACTACTTGTCAAGAAGGAAGAACAAGTCATGTTCGGGAAAAACATCTTCTGTTGACTAGAAGATGGTGGTGGTATTTTAGAACAGCAAACACTCAATTCAATAAAACATGCTATCTTCTTGTCTCAAGACTGATCATGTGGTTGTTTTAAGCCAAGGTACAAAATGTTTCTATGAATTGAATTTTTTAAATATGCTAAGGACTTTTTTTGTCCTACCAATAATCTACAACATTAGAAAAGTCTTTAAACTTTGTCCCTAACTTAAAAATATTACTAAAATATGCTAAGGACATTTTATTTGTCCCACCAATAATGTTGCTCTTATAACAATGCCAATCCTCATGCCATTGTATTTGTAACTGTATATACGTCGCCTAGTAGCTTTTTCACCTGTGAACCCCACACGAGCGTAAATATCAGTATTATAAGATAAAATTTATCTATTTAAAATCACAATCTGATTTCTTACGACTGATTGCTAATTGCTAACCGACAACCAAATTAAGGAGTTTAAGATCTTTCGTCGATTACAAGACTCATAATTATACTACTTACTAATCAACCTAATTACCTACCTTGAAGAGTATGCAAAGCTATAAAGATGAGTCCTCGAGTTAGGCTCTCATTTGTCTTCAAGCTTCTTTTTTATCTTACTAGTCATTAAGCTTTGCATATTATACGCAATTTTCATTAAATGCATACTTCTAAAATCCGGTACTAAAGACTAAAAGAGTGTGAAATGAAATATCAAAAGAGAATATCAAGACAAACAAGAAAACCCAAAATAAACATATTGAAAAGAAATGTCATTGAATAATTAAAAATGAAATGCCATCTGCGCATCATGCAAAAAAGTTACACAAAACTAGATTGATTGGAGTATAAAATGTAAAGATCCTATACTGTTTAATAAGACTCATGGGTGTGAACCAAAGCCCACCACGTTCTCTCAAACACACACACACTAGTATATATATATATATATATCTATGTAATCTAATGATCAAAAAGTTAGTTTCTCTGTCTCGAAGTTTATTCACTCCCACAAACACACACACGATTCACTTGAGTTGTCAGAAATGGAATCTAAGTTGTGTCGGAGGAGGATGAACATAGCCATGGTGCTAATAATAACGTTGACGTGGCTCGGTGGCATTTGCGGGGAGTTTGAGGAACAACTATTCGAAGTTGGGAAGCTAAAGATGTTCGTTGATGAGCTCCCAGATATGCCAAGGCTCAATGGCTTTCGCTCTGTTCATGGAGTCCTTAAACCCATTTCTCTTCAAATCGGCATGTTCCTCACCAAATGGGTACGGTACATGTTCAATCTTTTTTTCATCCATAAAAGAATAATCGAATTAGATTCTTCTCGACTGGTGATAGAATCATTATAGTTTATAGTTCACTTGTTTACGGCTCTAGTCGTTGATAAGATGATTCGTTTACGTGTTTACTCTTGTCCTCAATTATTATGTCTCTTTATACCTCTCTCGGTCATAAAAAGACAATAAGGTTCGACCTACCTTCTCATAGGCCTGAAACTTAAATGTTTTTTTATTTACTCAAAATATTTGTTTTTAACAAAAAATGGAGAAACTTAGGAAACTAAATAAAACATATATATATATTTAATATCTAAATTTCTCTTCATTTTGCTAGGATAAAACATAAACTGATATCTAATTAAAAACAACTAAGGCATTTCCAAAATGACTTTTATTTAAAATTTAAAAATTATTTTTTTCCAAAATCAAAACTTTAAATAAAGTTCAAAAGTATTTATATTTTATACTATAATTCTTATATTTACTATAATTAACTTAAATATGTACAACTTTTATAAATAGCTAGCATATTTATAAAAAAAATTACAGCCATATTAATTAATAAAAATATCACACTAAAATATAAAATTTACATAGAAATATGTAATTAAAATATTAAATTACAATCAAAGTAGCACACTATTTCACAAAAATTATTTCCATAACATAAAAGAGGAAATTAAAATATTAAAATACTTAACTTATATTGTTGATATTAATATTCATGAATACGTTCGATATAAGTAAGAAATAATCGTACAAAAAGACGTCAAGAACATAACAACAATCATCTTCAATTACATAAAATTTGTTTAGACAATATTTGGAGATTTTGAAAGTTTCGGATCAAACTTACTTGATTATTAGTGTTAATTTAATATTTAAATTTGTGTATTAATTATGTATTCATGTACTTTAAACTTTCTCTGTTAATTCCTTTTGTAATATTGTTGTTGTCCAAATTTAGTTTTAAAATATTTTAAATTTTATCTTAAAGTATTTTTTTATTATATGCAGAAAACTTAAATTTATAAAAACAAATTTGAAATAATTATGAGATATAAAAATTCAAAGGATTAAAACAAAAACAGCAAAATTTTTAAAATTATTGATGTGATAGGTAAACTATAAGGACCAAAATAAAAATAAAAATATGAGTTGAAGTTTATATACTGAGAACTTCAATTTTAAAATTTTAAAATTCGTTTTTGGAGAATAATTTTTTTATGTTTGGAGTTATAGAGCTTGTGTTTGAAGATGCTCTAAAGCCATTGCAATATGTAAATGGTTTAAACTTTATATGCTTTTTTTTTTTGAAACACTTTTTTTTTGAAACACAAAAACTTTATATGCTTTTAAGAATCTTTTTCCATACAGAAATTCCACCGAGATTTACCTCCGACACCTGTGTTTGCATACGGTACATCACGAAGAAGTGCAACAGTTCCAGGTCCCACGATCGAAGCCGTCTATGGAGTAGACACATACGTGACATGGCGAAACCACCTCCCTTCATCTCACATCCTCCCTCTGGATCTCACAATCTCCCCGGCGTCTCCGAAACGCGGCGGGATCCCCACGGTGGTCCACTTACACGGCGGAATCCACGAACCATCAAGCGATGGAAACGCTGACGCTTGGTTCACTTCCGGTTTTAAAGAAACCGGCCCGAAATGGACCAAAACAACTATGCATTACGAAAACATGCAGCAGCCTGGTAACATGTGGTACCACGACCACGCCATGGGTTTGACCCGAGTCAACCTTCTCGCTGGTCTGGTAGGCGCGTACATTCTCCGCCACGACACCGTCGAGTCTCCTCTCCGGCTACCCACCGGCCACGAGTTCGACCGTCCGCTGGTCGTTTTTGACCGTAGCTTCCGTGCGGACGGTTCCATTTACATGAACGCCACCGGGAACAACCCGTCCATACACCCTCAGTGGCAACCGGAATACTTCGGCGACGCGATCATCGTCAACGGAAAAGCGTGGCCGAGATTAACCGTCCGGCGCCGGAGATACAGGTTCCGCGTCATAAACGCCAGCAACGCTAGGTTTTTCAGGTTCTTCTTCTCCAACGGTCTAGACTTCGTCGTGATAGGTTCGGACTCGGCGTACTTGTCGGAACCGGTCACGACCAAGTCGGTTCTCTTGTCTCCGTCTGAAATAGTAGATGTCGTCGTTGACTTTTCGAAGTCTCCGTCGCGCACGGCGGTGCTCGCCAACGACGCGCCGTATCCTTATCCTGGTGGTGATCCTGTCAACGAAGAAAGCGGCAAGGTTATGAAGTTTATAGTCAGCGACGAGTATGAGGATGACACGTGGACTATTCCAAAGAGGCTCATTAATTATCCGTCAGCTGACGTGTCAAACGCTGTGCTGACTCGGTACATATCTATGTACGAATACGTTAGTGACTCGGACGAGCCAACTCATTTGTACGTTAACGGCTTGCCCTACGATGCTCCGGTGACGGAAACTCCAAAATCAGGAACCATCGAGGTATTAGTGATTAACTCATAACTCATTCCAAACAAATGTTTGTTGTAAAATTATTTCACAGAAAAAATTAATAGTTATTTTTAATAGTTTTATTAATTAATAATAACAAATTATAAACTTCAAAATTTAATCTAATTTACTGAATTATTATTAGTTTAATACTACTAAATCAATAATTAAAGAAGATAATGTATTTCTGATGAAATATTTATTGTGTTTTTAAACATACGTAAAAGATTTTTAAAATATTAATACGAAACATAGAGAGTAATTAATTAATAGGCCTATATTGTAAAATTAATAGTCTTTTAATTTTAATTATCAATTATGAAACTCAAGGTGTGGGAAGTGATTAACTTGACGGAGGATAACCATCCGTTACATATACATCTCGGACTGTTTAAAGTGGTGGAGCAAACGGCGTTACTAGCGGCCGGACTGGAGGAGTTCAAGGAGTGTATGACCAAACACAATGATGCCGTCAAGTGCCAGATTAGCAAATACGTACGTGGGAAAAAGACGGCGGTGGCGGCGCACGAGAGGGGTTGGAAGAACGTGTTCAAGATGATGCCGGGACATGTTACCAGGATACTGGTTCGGTTTGCTTATATCCATAGTAACGCATCTTACCCGTTCGACCCGACTCAAGAACCAGGTTACGTCTACCATTGTCATGTAAGTAGGAGTTTTGAATTTTGATAAACGCTATTACGAGAGTGGTTTTGAAAACAACACAAAATTTTGCATTGCAGATATTGGACCATGAGGACAATATGATGATGAGGCCGCTTAAGGTCATCAACTGATATATTCCATTGGTCTCCCGTCTCCACAAGGTTTTTGATGGTGCGATATAACTCTTCAAAAGATACAAACACATGATATGGGGCTAAATAATAAAAAGAAACCCATTGATAATGTAATATATTGTCTACTTTTACTAATCCTTTTGTAATATTTTCTCTTGTCTCCATTTGGGTTCTTGAATAATTAAGCTTTCTTTGAGCCAGTATACGCAAGACCAATGAGCAAAAACAACTCTGTAAACTATAGTCTATGTATACAACTCTTTTTTGTCGATTTTTTTATTTATTTTTATATATACAACTCTTAACTTTTCTTTTGAACAAATTTTTCATTTTATATGCACGAGAATAAAAAGATACAACTCTTAACTTCTCACGTCGATTAACTAGAATCTTCTCAAGGTTTAAACTTTAAACGGTCACCTTAGAAATTCAATGGCATATGAGATATAAGAGTCCAAAGTACGAAATACTGAACTGAAAATAGATTTAAAAGCCTAAAATTAAAACAAATTCAAAAGTCCAAGTTAGAGCATCTCCAATATAATATGCATTTTTGTATTGTAGAGAGAAATTTGTTTCAATGTATATCTCTATAATAGAGTTACTGTATTTTAGAGAAAAATATAAAAGAATTTTACTTTTTATGTCTATATTTAAAAATGAAAATAGCAACTCTTTATATTTTTATACATAAAAAGTTTATATTATAGATGCATACATTATTGTAAATCCATCTCTATAATATAATTTTTAGGAAAAATATAAAGATAAAAATAGAAATAAGTTGAAGACGGTGTTATATCGCATCAACATTCTTTACTTTCAGAAGTCAGAACCATGATTTCAGGTTATGTACGACCTAAAACAAAATCAACTAGAAATCAACACGTCTCTTTAGCACAGAAACTTATACAGTTATATATATTGATATTCTACAGTAAACAAACTAAATATTAAATATATAGAGGACATGATGGATTCGCATTTAAAAAAAAAAAACTTGGAAAGAAAAGAGAGAGAGAGCGAAAAGAGAACATCGGAAGGTCCGACGTCCGGTGCCGCGTCGCGCGCGTGCCGGCGTCGGTGGCCTTTTTTCCTCCGTCTTTGTTCAGTAATCTTGCTGGGGGTTTCGATTTACTGCTTCCGACCCGATATACTAACGGTTCTGGGCTAGGGTTTTGCGCCGCGAAAGGCTCCGCTCGCGGAAATTTTTGTTCGGTGGCTTCTCTACTTTCTCTGGCTCCGTGGTGAGGTGAAGGGTGGTAAACCGAAGCGGTCGCCTGCCTTGTGTCCAGTTTTTTTCCGGGGAGTAGAGGCTTTCTTAGCTCTACGACCGTCGGCCCTTGTTTCCGGGAGACGGTGGCTTCCTCAGCACCGCCATCGCTGGCTCTTGTTCCCGAGAGGTGATAGCTTCGTTAGTATCACTCTCTTTGGTTTGGTTTTCTTAGTTTCCTCTAGTTTGTTTTCGTTTCTCTTTCTCTATGAAGTCGTGCTTCCAAGCTTCTCTGACTCTTGATCTTTCTCCTGAAACCGCTTCGGATGACGGTGGAGATGGATCGATTGCAGCCGGTTAATTGTGTATCCTCGTAGATTGTGGTTGGTTCGTGGCTGTCCTGTCGGCTGTGGGATGCGGATGAGATCGAATGTTGCTCTCCGATGGCTGGTTTTCCTAAGTGATGAAGGCAGTGGAGGCTCGAGTTGAAGGCGATGCGGCGCGAAGGTGATGGTGAGCGGAGTGGATTAGGGTTTCGTTCCCGTGGGCTGTAAGGGTGGGTTTTAGTCCCAGATTGTAGTTTTTTCTGATTGTGGGCCGGATGTATTGGGCTTTTTTATTGTTGTAATCGGATGGGCTTTGGCCTTTTTATAAAAAATCATTCAGTAAAAAAAAAAAAAAATAGAGGACATGATGATGTACGAGTTGGCAAGTAGGACTGTAGGGTCTATTGCAAGTGGTTCACCGTGCTTCATGGATTATCTATGTGCTGGAGGCCTGGAGCAGACACAACGCATTCTTATGTGCCGAACCTAGATATTTCCAACTTCATTAAATATTTCTTGTAGTCATTTGTCGATAGTCGATTATTGGTTTGTTTTGCGTGTCTTTGATAGCTTTGGGGACATGAGTTTGTTATTGCATTTAATATGGTCTGTCATCAGGGAGAGGAAGTGATCATGTGTTCTTCCCGGACTGTTTGATGAAGTGACTCGTTATTGTTTTGAGAGATTGTACATATTTGTACGAAGTCGAGTACTACAATTTAGATAGTCAACGTGTGTTTTATGCTTAATTCTTGTAAATGCATCAAATTCATCATGCATGTAATATTTTTCCAGTTCTTATATATGTGAATTTTTGTAGTATAGAGTGCACTTAAGAGTTTCGGTTTCCAAATCTTTCTTATTACACATAACTACATAAGAGATGACGCAGACTATGTAACCTTTTATTTTTGCATCAATAGTAGGGAACGTTACCTAATATTAAAAAGTAAGTAAACCTTGACAGAAAGAACTAGTATTGTCAAGGACTGTATATCAAGTAGCACTAACAAATGTTGTAAGAATATATAGGACTAGTGTGGTATTATTGGTTTTAAGGTAAACATTCGTGAAAGATGAAATAACTGTGGTATTGGTTTTAAGGTAAAAAATTCCTGAAAGATGAAATAATAAATACTTAGAAAAGATGAAATAACGCAGATACACATAATTTGGTGCGACAAGTTGAGATAGCACCACAGACGGTAATACCAGGACGTTGGTGTTTCATAGATGGTTCGTGGAAAGACAAAGACAGTTTCTCCGGCCAAAGTTGGTATAGTACTTTAGAAGGTTTCGACAGTTTGATGGGAGCACGGAATGTCAGAGCAAGTCTTTCTCCCCTCCACTCGGAGGTAGAGGCTCTGATATGGACAATGGAAAGTATGAAAAATTTACGTCAGTTCAGGGTTACGTTTGTAACGGATTGTTTTCAATTGGTAAAGATGATTTCGGAACCAGAAGAATGACCAGCTTTTGCAAGTTATTTGAAAGATATAAAGACCCTTAAAAACAGTTTCATCAACTCATACATTATCCATGTACCAAGACAGCAGAATATGCAGGCGGATCGACTAGCACGTAGGGCCAGGACACAACCGTCTTTTGTTGTTCACATGGATGCAGAGTTGCCGGCATGGTTTTCAATGACCGGATGAGAGTGTGTTTGTTTTTCGGTTGGTGACAAAAAAAAACAATATACAAGAAGATATATCCCTGTCATTTTATGTCAAAAGAAAAAAATCCCTGTCATTTGTACTAGTGTTGTCGATATATTACCATTCATATATTGACTTGTATATATTTCAGTTGTTAACGAGAAACATATAGTAATAAATAAAAACAGAGATTCAACAGTAGTGATTAGAGTTCAAAGTTCAAACCAACATAGCTAAAAAGTCGTGACACCCGATTTGATCTGTCCCCAAAGCCTTATTAATAATAAATTAATGAGAATCAATTATGAATGGTGTTGCTGGCGTGCGATAAATTCTTGAACATCAAAATTTTATTGAATTGGAACGCGAAACCCATAAAGATCGAATCCGCTTGGAAACAAATCAAAGCGAGATAACAAAGTTCATGACTCTATTTTTAAAATTACTTCAATTCTTAAATTTACACATTTTATACGAAAATAGAGATACATTTCTAAAAACTGAATTAGAATTTAAAGAATCTCTATAAGAAAACATACCAATAAATGATTGATAACGATAATCTTTAAAAATTATAATGGCTTCCGGCCAGAACAAACAGTTAACTAATCTGTGACATATTCAAGGTCCATGTATTTATTAGATTGACCCATTCTGTTTATATATTATTAAAATCTATTAGAATTTATATATACAAATACAGATGATAATATAAAGTTGGCTTTACAACGAAGCATGAAAGAAAATGTAATGATGCTCGATCACTCTTATGTATAATTAAAGCGTGTGGTTCATTTACATTATATGTTTTGGTTGCATTACAAACCATAATATTCCATAGCCAACTGTATCATCCTCCTTGTCGTCTTCTTCTCCTACATCTCCCACCGCCAATCTCGCTTTCTTTAATTCCTTTTCCAACAGTTATTTATCTACTGATCATTTCTTTTCCCATAATAATAAATAAGAAAATAAATAAATAAGAAAATACTCAAATAGTAAGCAAGTTCTTATCCAAAATAGTGAATGTCGAGAAAAACTGGACGATTTTAACATATGTTTTGAAACGTGTTATTTACAAATAAATAGTAATCTAAAAAAACATTCAATAAAATAAAGCTCCAAGTTCTTTTTTTCATCCCAGTTTTAACCTGATACATTTTTAATACAATTTTTACTGTCATTCTTAAATTTATCATGTAAATAAATTTGATTCAAGCTGAGCAAATTATAAAATAAGAATGTGTGGAATGAATAATTTTTTTTTTTTTTGCTAAAAATGTGGAATGAATAATTGTATTTGATTATATGTAAAAGACCAGTTCTAATGAAATAACATCCCTTATATATTATTTGAGGAGCATTAGAAATAAGTAACCTTTAGTTCATGTGTGTTTTACAAATGTGCCATTTCTTAGGTGTCATCACCACAAACTCTCTCACCATCTATTTTCAAAACCCCTTAATTAACTAGACTAATTACAATAACTTGTCATTGGTCATTGCATTGAAACTTAACTAATATACTCTAAACTTTTACCTATTGACTAACCAAATAAGCCATGTCTACGATATATGGTTTCGGTTATTATTTACCATATGCTATTACAAGGTTTAATTATGATGCATTCTATTATTTTTTACATGGTTTTCACATTATTATTTACCAAACCAGAAATATGGTAAATATGATTGTTTGTTTTGGTCTTACCAGAGACCAAAAATATTATGGAACATACTCTGTTATAGAGTTTTGGCTTTCATGATTAAACCGTACATGGTTAAATACTATTTTGATTATTAGATGACTTTTTATTAAGTTTACAATGTTTTTCACTATACGACCAATACGACCGTTAAAAACATAGTTTAAAATCATTACAATTGAGTAGAATATTTTAAAAGCATAGTTTGAAATTATTATAATTGAGTAGAATATTTTGTTATCATCAAACGATCATAATCATTATTTTCATGTAATATTAAGGGATTATGTATTTTGTATGATTCGATGTTCTAATATACTAAGTCATTCATATTTGAGGTTCTAAATCATATGGTTTGCCTAAGTATATAAAATACAATTTCAGACCAATAATGCTGACATGTTGTAACTTAAAACAATAATATAAAATCGAAATAAAACTGAATGGTTTGATTTCATCAAATTAAGAAATCCATTTATGTAATCATCAAAATCATTGTAAGTTATGTTTTAATGCTGATTTTAAATTAGCCAAGTTTGCTGCAAGTTATTTTTAAAAGAATCTGATTCTAATTAACTGAAAAAATTAAAACGTATGTTAACCTTGGCCATTTATTCAGCCTGATGTATTTTCGTAAAATTAGAACTATGAATTCTCAATCACAGAGTTTCTTGCTGTAAAAACCCACATGATTTTGAACAATCTTCCTATGTTAGTTATGTCATTAATTAGCTTAATTATGGCTTTGATTCGTTTATAATAAATAAAAGATCTTCAATCCTCTGTCAATCACGTATGAATATTTCTGTTTTTTTTTTGAATTGTATTCTCCTCTATTTATCACATTTTAGGAATGTTAAACCCGTTATTACTACATATTGATTATATTCCAATTTTTAAAAATAATTTTGACATAGTATTATTATTTCATATGCACCGTCGAATCATACGAATATAGAAAGTACATGTGATTGACACTGATTGACCATTTAAATTTATTTTGGTGAATATCAGATACTCGGTTAGTTTCCATAATTACAACAAACAAATCGTGAAATATGAGGAACAAAGCAATTAGCATATTTCCATTACGTTCTCGGATACGAAATATCATATAGTGCCATCAATTGCGTCGAGTTTACCCTAGAACTATGATCCTTGCATATATAAATATTGTGCCTTATAGCTTGATCTATTTACCATTGTTACCTTCTCAAAAGTACCTTTACACTACATTTAAACTTTCCTACGAAACTCATGGCATTGTCAAACTCAGTTGCCAATTTGAAGCGCTTTAAGATGACATTGTTTAACTCGTCAGAATCTCACTAATCTTATGGTGACCGTGGTGATAAACTTGCATTCTGCATGTGCGATAAATTTTTTTATACAATTTTTACTCCAACATAAATTTCAGATGTTCACATTTTTGTCATATTTTATTTTATGTTCACATATAAGCTAAATGACACATGTTGGATCCAAACATTATGTTTACCACTAAGATTTTAAGATATTTTGTTGATGTACATAGCTGTATTTATGGGTTTCATTGTTGTCTCATGGATTTTTATAATAATATTACAGCAAAGATCATATTATGTAATTAGAGGGATTGAATCTCAATATTGTTTATCTTTTTATTAGTCTGGATTATATTGATTACATGTGCTAAAGAGAGACGAACCTCTTAAGTCGTGACCTCCATTTTTTTTTGTTTTTAGCGGTAATATTTACTATAGTAGTATTTACTGTGATCTTTTGAGAATCCAATCATGCGAGAAATTGGTTATTTTAGTATTTAATGTGATTGTATATTAGAATAAATGTGAAATGCTATCATATAAGGAATATTTTTTAATGTTAAACTTTGTTATCATGTTTTAGTCAAACTTCCCTTCTTTTTATTTTTATATATTCTCAAAAATAAAAAGATGTAAAATATAAATGACATATCGATGTAAAATATATACACATTTTACTTATTTTTGAGATAATAACTTTGTGACAAAAAAAAGAATAATAACTAATTTTATATAATTGTTTGATTACTCATATAAATTTACTCCCATGATCTATACTTCAATTACACACAACTAATAACACAAGTTTTTTTTTAAAACGAAGCTTATCTTATATAAATATACACAATTTCGTTCAATCATTCATTATAAAATATATAGTAATGGAACTATGATTTTATATTTTTAATACATATATATATATATATATATTAAAATTTATACTTTTTTAGTTCATTCATCCTGCGCATGGTGCAGGTTATCACCTAGTTTATAAAGTATTCTTAAAATTCTTATAGGAGAATGTATTAAACAAGGAATTTGAGATGATTTGTATTAATATAACAAATATAATGCTATTCAAACATATTTTTTTTAAAATAGTTCAAAATCTAGTGTTATTTAATTTAACATTTATAAAACACTCTGAAATCTATTGTTATTGAACAAAATTTAAGTTGAAGATTTTAGAATACTTT
This sequence comes from Raphanus sativus, assembly GCF_000801105.2. NCBI lineage: Eukaryota > Viridiplantae > Streptophyta > Magnoliopsida > Brassicales > Brassicaceae > Raphanus > Raphanus sativus. The sequence goes on from NC_079511.1 coordinate 10,243,563, forward strand.
AATTAATTTTAGAATGTTTGAAAGAGATTTCTTAGTTATAAAAATCAAAATCCAAATCTCATAATTTTAGACGAGATTCTAAAATTATTTAGCAAAAAATACACTAAATTTTCAGATTCTTTTTCAATCATATAGAAACTCGTTAAAAATCAAATCATCTCAAATTTCAGACTTAATACATAAATGGAATCATGGAAACCTTTTTTGTTTGTAAAATATTGAGCAAAACAATGTAGAAGATTTGTAATATTTATTTAAATTCAATTAATAAATATTTTTTTCTATTTTATTTATTTTCCCTAACTACTCATATTCCATTCCTTTCCATATTATTTATTCCCATTCATTTTTATTCAGCATATTTGTATTTTCTATAAAGAAATTGGTTTCCAGTTAGATACAATTTATCATTTAACAAAAAACAAATAATAATAATGGACGTAGACGTAGTAGGCCCAGCAAAAACGGTGCCGTAACAGCGACCTCTCTCCTTGACAAATGGTCGCGCATTGATACATAAGAGCGACGTGAGTCGCTTCTCTGAGTAGAGAGCGAATCCCCAAATTTGATTTATTCTTATTATTATTATTATTTTCATTTATTTTTTCCGTTAGACGGAGGCTTAACGGCGTAATGGCCGGAGTAAACGTCTCACCCTCCTCTCTCCTCGAACTCATCGCGGAGATCGCCGAGATTCCAACCAACGCCGGCGTGTTCAAGAAGGATTGCACGGATCTAACTCGGCGAGTCTGTCTCCTGACGCATTTGGTGGAGGAGATCAGAGACTCCATCCCGGTCGATCCCGCCGCTGCGTCTTCGTCGGAGAATGACTGGTGGTCTGATCTCGTCGTGGGGGTCCAAGCCGCGAAGCGTCTCCTCTCCTCCGCCACTCGGTTCCAAGCTCGCGACTCCTCTGTAAGCAATCATCAAGCTGTATTATAAAAAAATCTCAGATTCAAATAATTCAAATTGGTTTAGTATCGGTTTAAATTAAATTTAAATCACTGGTTATTTCCGGTTCAGCTAAACGGTTATTTTTATTTCGGTTAAAAAAGGATGGTGCTGTGAAGAGAATCTCGTTCCAGCTCCAATGCATTACATGGAAGCTGGAGAAGGCGTTAAGCAATCTTCCTTACGATCTATACGACATCTCTGACGAAGTTGGGGAACAGGTGAATAAAACACTCATCGAAAGAAATGATTTTTGCTTGTGTTTTCGAGTGCTTCAAGGTTGTTTTTTTTTCTCTGTGTATCAATTTAGGTGGAGCTAGCGAGATCGCAGCTGAGAAGAGCTATGCAGAGATATGTTTCGTTGAACTCTAACAAGTTCTCGAGTGGCTTATCTGAGCCGATGGAGAGAGATGCGTTTAGCAGTGTAAAGATGATCAAAGCCGAGGAAGAGAAGCTTGAGGGTATATCGGAAACTGTTCATTACGGTGAGGAGGAGAAGAAGCAGCTGAGGAAAAGCTCTTCCATTTCGTTGGCGTTTTACTTGTCGAAAGACGCTGATACGGATAGGTTAGACAAAATGGTCACCAAGAACACTGATGAATCGAAGAAATCTGATAAACAACTCACGATCCCGGTTGATTTTTTGTGTCCGGTTTCTCTGGAACTGATGAAGGATCCTGTTATTGTCGCCACGGGACAGGTCTGGTTTCATGATTTATTGCAAGTTTTGTACTTTCTTTACTTAACGTTGTTGCTTGGTTTATTGATTGTTTTGTCTCTTTCGATGGCAGACTTACGAGAGGGCGTACATACAGAGATGGATCGACTGTGGGAATCTAACATGTCCAAAGACTCAGCAGAAACTCGAAAACTTTACGCTTACTCCAAACTACGTCCTCAGAAGCTTGATCTCTCGCTGGTGCACTGAACACAACATTGAGCAACCCGCGGGTTACATCAACGGCAGGTCGAAAAACGGAGGAGACATGTCAGTGATCAAGGCATTGGTTCACAAGCTCTCGAGCCGGTCCGTAGAGGAACGCAGGAACGCTGTTTCTGAAATCAGGTCTCTGTCCAAGAGAAGCACGGACAATCGTATTCTGATCGCTGAAGCAGGAGCGATCCCTGTTCTGGTGAACCTTTTGACCTCAGAGGACGTCGCCACGCAGGAGAACGCAATCACTTGCGTTCTCAACCTCTCTATATACGACAACAACAAGGAGCTGATAATGTTTGCTGGTGCAGTCACTTCGATAGTTCAAGTCCTTAGAGCTGGAACCATGGAAGCTAGAGAAAACGCTGCAGCCACACTCTTTAGCCTTTCGTTAGCCGATGAGAACAAGATCATAATAGGCGGATCCGGCGCCATACCTGCCTTGGTTGACCTGCTCGAGAACGGGACTCCTAGAGGGAAGAAAGACGCAGCGACCGCGTTGTTCAACCTCTGCATCTATCAGGGAAACAAAGGCAGAGCGGTTAGAGCCGGTATAGTGCCTGCATTGGTTAAGATGCTGAGTGACTCGAGCAGCCACAGGATGGTCGATGAAGCTTTGACTATACTCTCGGTTCTTGCGAGTAACCTAGACGCGAAAGCAGCGATTGTAAAAGCGAATACTTTGCCTGCATTGATAGGTATTCTCCAGACGGGTCAAGCTAGAAACAGAGAGAACGCAGCAGCGATATTGCTTTCGCTGTGTAAGAGAGACAATGAGAAACTGGTCTCGATGGGTAGACTCGGTGCGGTTGTGCCGTTGATGGATCTGTCGAAGAACGGAACAGAGAGAGGCAAGAGGAAAGCTACGTCATTGTTAGAGCTTCTACGTAAAGCATGCCAATAATAATTATTAGTGGTCTCTGACAAAATAAAAATAAGGTTCGTCAAGCTCTCATTTTTTTATGAAAAGTTTGCTGGCTATTTATTCAATTATTATGTTAATATTTTGTTTCAATTGATTTGATTTTTTGGATATTAATTCCATTTGTGGAATCGAATCTTGAGATGGTGAGCTAAAAGGGGTTTCGAGAATCGAACTCTTTTCGCTTGCTGTGTATTTATTTTGTTATACTATTTGTAATAAAATTTGGGAATAATAACTAATAAGCATTGAATTGATTGTTATTTTTTTGTTTCTGGTTCATGAATTTCCATTTTTGTTTGTTGCTCTTCAAATTCAACGTCAATTGGTGGTTGCCCTTCTGGACAAGATAACTTGGAAGAAAAGCAACAGTTGTAAATAAATGATTTAACTTGATTATTGGTTCCATTCCAAAGTTGGTGTTGCTTCGGTGGGTAAGTAGAGGACCACTTGTGCATCTCCTAATAAACCGGCGTGCTTACTGGAAGTTCTGGAGGAATAAAAACTTTCAAACAACGTTACCTCATAAACTTCTGTATTTGACAAATTCGTTCATGAATATCCAATGATTGTTGTGACTTATTTGATTTGACTTATTTGGATTTCTTAAAACAAGATCAACTTAAATGTTTCCAGATGGACTTGTCTTAAGACTGGACCCAACTCTGAAGATATGATCTCTACCCCTAACCTTAGTTGACTATTTATCTGAACTATCACGATAGTATTCATTTGAAGAGGATAGAAACAGTTAAGAAAATTACATCTACCTCACCTCTGCAATCACTGACACATACACAATACATCAACTCTAACATGCTCAATAACTATGCAAGAATCTGCATAGTTGTCAAGATGTTTCAGCAGTTTGTAAAGGGGCTTCTTTTCACAAAAGTAACAAAAGCAACAGCTTATATACAAAACCGTTTAGTGACTTCTATGCTAGACCGGTTCACATACAAACATCAACTTCTATACGAAACCGCTACATACGACATTAAACCAAAGTAAACGTCGGCCCAATGATGCCCCAATATTACCTTTTCTGTTCTTCGCATCATAGACTTATTAGCTACGGTTACGTCATTTTCTAATCTAATTTCCATATTAAGCCCATCCGTTTTATTCAATAATTAAACCTATAGGACTTCTATAACCAGCCAAGCCTCATAACGCTATATGCATACCGATATCCGGTTAGTGCAGGTCTTACTTTTCGCCTTTGGAATCCAACTTTGTCAATTTGTAATGTATTCTTTGCGCAGGCATCTAAATAATGTTACCATTCAGAATGATTGCTGATCTTTTTTTGTTTTGAATGATTGCTGATCTTTTTAATCAAATCTTTGGGCTAATAGACTCAGATTCTCCTTTGCATGTTCCATGGCCACGAAAACGAGTTTATTCCTGTAAATATAATTTTATATACTTTGACAAAATAGTCTACGCGCTGTTAAATTTTTTGTCACGAATTATTCTTCAATCATACGAAAGCATTTATCAACCTTTCTCCTTTTTACGAAAATATTTTCTGCTATCTTCTCTTTATGTAATTGAACAACTAAAGCTAAGTTCCACTGAAAAGCAACACTTACGCTTTAAGCAACTACACGCACTCGCATATTTCATATATGCTTCCACTTAACGTTTATTCATTTCAATATTTGTTAAAAAGACATATACTGTATTACAAAAAAAGTCAAGATAACTAATTACGGATATCAAACATATTAGTCAATTTCATACATACATACATACATACATACATCCTTTGAACATTTGTCTCACACATGAATATATTATTTGGTTGCTCAAAAAAAAAAGAATATATTATTTGGTTGTTTGAGACTTCGAGTATTCGACGGTGAGATTTTAATCATTAATAATTTCCACAAATTGAAATTCTTGAATACGAAAACTTAAATTGTTGATGTGGACCCCACTCGCATGAAAAATCCAATTTCAAGTGGACCGACGAGTATGGCCTAACCAACCACACGAGAGTATATTAAATTTAATTATAATTTCGTTAAAAAGGACGAGAAGCTTATAGAAATTAGTTAGTATACACTATTTAACAAGTCTTTGAGTTCCATGCACTTGGCTTACGTAACGAGAACGCATCCATCATCACCTCTCATTTTCACGTCTCCTCTTCACTCTTTTTAGTCTATAACTATCATTCAGCGTAATCTCTACAAACTCTTCCTTTTTATTTCTCTTTGATTTAATCCCAAAAAAACTCGTTGATCATAACATGCCGGGAAGTTATCACCGCCGGGGATCCGGCGTGTCAGTCATCATCTTGATGATCACGTTACTGGCGTGTCCAGTAATCATCAACGCTTCATCGTCATCGTCATCGTCGGTAGCCAACACGAGGAAGCTCGACGAGGTAGATCCCATAAAGTGCTCTCCAAGCTGCATCCAAAACCCTCCTCCGCCGTCACCTCCACCACCATCTCCACCGCCTCCGGCATGTCCTCCTCCGCCGGCTCTCCCTCCACCGCCGAAGAAAGTTTCACCCAACTGTCCACCGCCTCCTCCGGCTAATTTCTTGTACATAACGGGTCCGCCGGGAAATCTCTACCCCGTTGATGAGCAATTCGGAGCGGCCGCCGGAAAAAGCTTTACGGTGTTGAAGCTGTCCGGTCTAATCGGATTTGGACTTATGGGGTTGTTGGTTCTTTGAAGCATGAACGGATCAAAAGAGAAGTTGAAGATTTGGTGGTATGTTGGAATACTTTTAATTAGTTTTTTTTTTAAGAAATCGAGAAACGTTATTGATCGTTGGTTAATAAATAATCTATCTATCTAGGATTATATATGTTTCAAATGTTTTCCTATATCCAAATTTTCTAATGGGTTTGTTAAACCAAATTAATACGGTGCGAATATGTAAATTGTAGAATGTAATCTCTTTAAGTGATATGTTCTTCTCTTTGTCAACTTGCCGTTCCAATTGATTCTTGGAATTGGAAAATTGTACTTTATTGGAGAATATTTTTATGAGAAAGCAAATTCTACTTATAAAAGTTAAGAGATGTAAAGTCGAATTTATCCATAAATGTAAACTGAAAAGGTTAAAAGGCAAAATTGGTGAAAATATTGTTGGTTTTTTTTATAGAAAAATTCAGACTAATCTCCAAGAAGAAGTATAAACTGTTAGCGCCCAGCCCATTCCCCTTACTAATATTGTTGGTTCTTTTTGGTTTATTTTTCAGTCTTCTTATTTATATTGACAAATAACTTTGATTGTGTTCCAAATTTTAGCAAAAAAAAAAAAATCAACAAATCATGAAAACAATAAAATAGAAATGTTGTGAACTAAATCACACCATTTTTACTACTTTCGACTGTTTTAAATTGTTCTGATAAACTTTTGCAGTTTTTTTCATAAAATGTTATAGTTTCATGTGTTACAAAACGGACCAGTCTGTCTTCTTAAGTAATTTAAAGCAACTTTAAATGTTGACAAGTATTTGAGACGAAATAAACACGTGTCAAAGAAATGTCTACTCTGATGCGAGAAATGGAGATCAACTTGGGTTTCAACAAAACCGGGCCCTAGACGGCCAGCCTACTCAGACATGACATGTGCATCTGTTTCGCCTAACGCTATAACCTCTACCATATCCATACCATATCACCTACGTTTTTACTTCTTCATATATACCCGAATATTTACGTATCCGTGTATATTTAGATTAACATAAAAACTACTAATTTGGATTTTATATTATTTTAACCTTGATTTGTTCTTTGTTAAGCTTCGACCTATAATTTGTTTTCCGAAAGAATATACACTTCTTTTTTTTGATAAAGAACATACACTTGCATTTACTTTATATATGTATTTGACTTGAAACCAAACGACCAATCTTTCCTTTTCATTTTCCTTGGTTTTTAGAGAAAATTAATAAAGGAAGGTAAAGTCAAAATTTTCCAGATTAGCAACGAAATAAAAGTCATGGAATCAATGAAAGGAGTTATTCGCTAAAAAAATTCCAGTTGTAAATTGCAATAGCTAACCAACGCGTGTTGGCATAGAGGTAAAGGAACTTCGGCTGGAGTACCCGTTCTAGGTTCGATTCGCGTTGGTTACGAGAGTTTTCACATGGGCTTCTTTCGCCTTCCAAACCACCTCGCGTAATCAGGGGTCCTTAAATGGAGGCTTAAAATCCTGTAATGGCATGAACTTAAACCCGATGGACTAGTCGATCACGTTTAGTGGTCGGATACTGGATTATAAAAAAAAAAAATTGCAATAGCTATGGACTTATTAGGGCTGGAATAATTGAGCACCAAACAGCTGTTCTTATACTTATATTTCCTAACAAAGTTTTTTTTTTTTGTCAAAGGGTTTTTCATAACGAAGGTAACAACACAACACAAACTATCCTTTATAGTTTCATGGAAGCTCCCTTTTTTTGTGCACCGTTTCATGGAAGCTCCCTTAGTTATGTATAACGCATCCGAATTATATATATATTACATATATACACTTTTTTGTACAACTATATTTATTATTTTTAGGTTTAGCTTTTTATCATCTTCCCCTTGTCATTATATATTACTTCTGACTTATTTTGGTATGAGAAAAGTCGCGAGTTGTAGTGGTAGCTAGGGGTGTCAAAATGAGTTACAACTCATGAGTTAGCTCAGTTCAGCTCATTTTTTCATGAGTATGAACACTATATTTTAGGCTCATTTAATAAATGAGTTTAATGATCGAGCTTAAAAAAGATCATGAGCTATATGAACGATCGTTAATGAACATGAGCTGACTCATGAGCTCGTTCATTTCTTATGAAAAAAGATAATTTTTATATTTATCATATTTATCTTTAAAACTAAAATGTAAAATATACATAAGTAATATAGGAGTAAAACTTTTAAAAGTTATCTATACTTTTTCCGAAGAAAGAAAAAAAGAGACTATCATGTTTAGAAATTATCAAAATATTCTATATAAACCCACGTTAACCATATCATCTCTCTCACAAATTTCATTGATCTCAAATTTGACATACGTCTCTTCTCACTTTGCTTATCGTAACTCAGAACTCACGGTAAGTTATTTATGATTAATAGTTTTATTAAATTTTGAATAATACTATAGAAGTAATTTTATCGATGTTTAATTTAATATAGTTATAATTATTTTGTGTTAGATCACGAGTTAGCTCATTTAACTCATGATCTAGATGATCCGAGTACGAGTTTATATATTGAAGCTCATATAATAAATGAGCTGATCTGAGCTAACTCATGAAAGAGCCGAGCTTACTATGAGCTGAGCTGAGCTGAGCGAGCTAGCTCATTTTGACACCCCTAGTGGTAGCTACAACGCACCGACTTATTCTTCTATTTGTAAAGACTAAAATCTTCCTTATGTTCTACTCCTTTCCTTTCACATAATATTTTGATTTTGAAAGTATATCACTTACTTGCAATAAAAATTAGTGACAAAAAATAATAAATTTTAAGAGTAAACCTCTTTTTAAAGAGTATACGAAAATATGTAACTGATTCATCAAGTCGTATGAAAAATGTAAGTAGTACTTATTTAGATTTTAACTGATTCATTAGTTTAGACTATAATAAATTTTAAGAGTAAACCTCTTTTTAAAGAGTATACGAAAATATGTAACTGATTCATCAAGTCGTATGAAAAATGTAAGTAGTACTTATTTAGATTTTAACTGATTCATTAGTTTAGACTTTAGATACTTTGGGATGTAGTTGCTTTTAGATAGAATCATGTAAATACAATTAGGGCCGCATCCTAGTCATGTGGTTAAAATTAAATATTGGACGAGATTTAGCTACTCTTATATAAAAATCTATACATTAGTACTGATATATATTTCAAACAAACTGAAATCTATTTATTTCAAACCATTAGATCATATATTTACGAACCACTGAATACACAATTCTTTCTGTAGAGAACTTTTTCGTTTTCTTCACAACCATAGTACTAACAGATGTACTTATGGGAAAGCGATAAAATCTGTTCAGATTTCCAAACTCATTGGTGGCAACTAAACACGAGAATTGAGCCTGTTATGGAGCTAACCATATCAGTCAAAACTATTGTTTGAATTCACAGTTGACAATCGAACATATACAAAATAACACTACTTAAGCGGTATTGGTAGACCTTATAGTTAATATAGAGATTTCACATTAGAAAAGAATTGTTCTTCACTTTTCAGTTTAGATGGTAAGAATTATATTATTATAAAAAAATCACTTGGTAATACCAACCTCGAAACTATGTAACTTTCCTAGATATGATGTATCTTTTCAAGTTTTCATACCTTCTAGCCCACTCAACGCCTAACCTTTACAGATGTCTCGAAATTTCCTCAGAACTGTAATTATAATACGTACCTTTTTCTTATAATTTAAGACAAAATGTTATTATCAGATTTAATTAACTAACTATTGAGGTAATACCAACCTCGAAACTATGTAACTTTCCTAGATATGATGTATCTTTTCAAGTATTCATACCTTCTAGCCCACTCAACGCCTAACCTTTACAGATGTCTCGAAATTTCCTCAGAACTGTAATTATAATACGTACCTTTTTCTTATAATTTAAGACAAAATGTTATTATCAGATTTAATTAACTAACTATTGAGGAATATTTAATTGAGCTTTGAAGCTTTAATAGACCTCAAAAAGTATTAGTCTCTATCCATTTTTCTTTGGAATAATTAAATTATTATACATCCATCTACCACTTTAAGCATCAATGACGCATTGATTTCTTTAGAGGACATAATTAATTAGGTCATCGTAATGGTTGACGTGTCGAATATTCATGTAAAATTTGTCGTATAACGAAACTGTTTTTATATATGTTTCCTTTTTAATTCTACAAACATGCATGTTCTTCGTAGCTTTTTTTTCTTGGTCAATAATATACAAACTAGGATATGACCTGCGCATTGCGCAGGGTGAAAATGTTCAAAAAAAAATTAGGGAACATTTTTTATAAAAAAAAGAAAAAAATTAGGGAACATTACATATTCTATATGTGAAAATTGTCAAAATGGTATGAGTAATAATATATAGGGGTTAACATTATTAGTAAAATAATATATCTTAGACTTTAAAGTATATCTTCCGGTCTTGTGCTAAAATAGTTGGTTGTCACTACATCTCTTTGAAAAAATAATGGTCCACTTATATATCGAAGCCATACCAAATAGCAATGAGTGTATGCGATTATAAACATAAATACACGTGTCATACACAGTCATAATTTTGGTGAGCAACACAGCTATCCAACAAATTCTAATTAATATATTTGACCAATTTCCATTATTAACGACCAAAATTTTAGCAAGTTTATATTTATTGTAGATCATCTTTTCATAATTTAGGAAATGCATAAATATCATGGTCAAGATTGATAAAATTATCCTTGAAATTATAGATATTTGGCTCAAATAATATCAATCACCCCCAAATCACTATAAATTTGGTTCCTAATTTTATATCCTTCACTATAAACATGCAATAATGTTGTATGTGGTTCCTATTTTCGAAATTCGAAATGTTGAAAAAAGAGCACACATATATAAAAAATGTATAATTAAAAGAATATATAAAAGAATGTATAAGTATATGTATACATATATGCATTTTTAGATATTTCATATTTCATATCTTGACCAAAATTTTAGCAAGTTTATATTTATTGTAGATCATCTTTTCATAATTTAGGAAATGCATAAATATCATGGTCAAGATTGATAAAATTATCCTCGAAATTATAGATATTTTGCTCAAATAATATCAATCACCCCCAAATCACTATAAATTTGGTTCCTAATTTTATATGCTTCCCATATTCCAAGAATATGTGGTTTCTATTTTCGAAATGTTGAAAAAAAGAGCACACATATATAAAAGAATGTATAATTAAAAGAATATATAAAAGAATGTATAACTATATGTATACATATATGCATTTTTTTTACATATTTCATATTGCAAGTAAGCATTCATATATATATATATATATATATATATATATATATATATATACACAAAAGAATGTATAAGTTCAAGAATATATAAAAAATGTATAAGTTCAAGAATATATAAAAAAATTAATATATAAGTTCAAGAATATATAAAAGAATATCAGTAAGGATAAAAATATATATAAAAGAATGTATAAGTTCAAGAATATATAAAAGAATGTATAAGTTCAAGAATATATGAAAGAATGTTAGTAAGGATAAAAATATATATATATATAAGAATGTATAAGTTTAAGAATATATAAAGAATGTATAAGTTCAAGAATATATAAAAGAATGTCAGTAAGAATAAAAAAAATATATAAAAGAATGTATAAGTTCAAGAATATATAAAAGAATGTATAAGTTATGTACACATATATGATAGCAAAATCAGCAAAGCATGTGATAATTAGCATACAAAAAAATATGATCCGTACAGATGCAAAGGAAAAATGTAATAAAAAACTCGAAATGCATATGTGTCCTTGGACTCGACAACTCATTTTATATAACCTGTTTGCAATGCATATGTGTCAAATAATATAAAGAAGGAGCCAAATAATATGTTGGGAATGAGAATATAACAAACATAATAGGACCAATGGCATTATATGTAATTACTCTAGTAAATTAAGGATAATTTTAAATGATGGCTGAGAAGGATTGTGAAGGTGACACATAGGCATAATGGCAACATCGAAATTAGTTTACTTTTTAAAGGTTAAATTGTTAAAATGCTTCTGAATTAATAATAAGGGGATGGACAGTTCAAAAAAATACAAATGATTATGTATAATTAATCAAACCAATTACATAATCAAAAATTTTATGACAACCAAGGATTTGTGGTCTCATAGTGATTAACTTAATAGCAAAAACCTAATACAGTGAAACCACGAGGATTCGAATTTTAGTCACTGAAAGATTAACATTCCGACATTTTCAAAAACAATAGACTGACACATGATAACAAGTGACTATCACTTTTTTGGAACCAAAATATTCTAGTATAATTCAAAAAAAAAATTCATAACATACCACTATACATAATGATCTAAACTTAAATAAAGTCCTTTACATTTATAACTATAATATGCTAACAAACAAAGTCAACACTAAGAACATCTTCAACCTCATTCCAAAACCCACTCAAAACCCATTTTACAGTAAAATCAATTTTAATTTCATTCCAAAATAGAGTAATAGACATAATTACTCCAAATATGAAATAAAATAACTCACTACTCCAAAATAGAATTGAATTTTTATTTATGAAATAGTCCTCATGTGTAAATATTTTCGTTTTTATAAAACATTATTATAAATAAATATATTAATATTGTTTTAGTATATATTCTAAAATTAACTATTAATAGTTCTTAATTATATAAATAGCCATCTAATGAACTATTTTTGTAACGTCCTGACCGCCCACGGCTAATGGACCATCCACGCCCGCTCTCTCGGCCTGTGGATGGTCCATCCGACGTCCGATCTGTTAATTTTTCCAAAGACTCAAAAGCATTGTTTATTAACCTACAATCACCACATGCAATTTCTCCGTGTTTTGGCCCAACTCACACAGTATCGCAAATCACTTCCCGATATGTCACCCATCCTTTCACTACTCTAGTACAAACACATTTAACTTGGAGTTTTAAACGGATGTGTGACAAAAAAAATAAGTCAACTTTAGTGACATATGTAGCCAAATCAATTTTTTAAGTTTTTTCACATATCATAATTTGGGATGTTACAATTTTATGCAACAAAATATATACAATTTAATACATAGAAGATCATACATATAAAAACAAGTAAAAGATAAGCACCATACAAAAGAAATAACATAAAAAAAATTTACAACAAAGATAATGTAAGATTCAAAGAGATTCTTTCCATTTTAGAAAATAAAAGATAACTATTCTCATTTTAACTTCAAAATGCATTAGTTGGTCATTTGTGGGGAAATTATACTAATTGTAATGAATAATTTAAGTTGATGCATTATTGTGTTTAAACTTTGTAATGTAATTATTAGTGTAATAAATATTTACTTTTTGAACTTTGTCAAATAATTTTATTTATATAATAAATTTTTAATTGTGGTTAATATTGTATTTATATAAATGCTACAAACTGAAAATGAATTATTTTGCAAATAGTATAAATGAAAAGATAATATTACTAATTTTTAAATAAATATAAAACATAATATATCAGAAATATTCTATTTTGGAGTAGACATTGAAGCAAAACTCAACTCTATTTTGGAGTTACTTTTATCTTGGGATAAAAAATTGAGTAATACATTGAAAATGCTTTAACAAAAAACAAAAACATAATAAGTGATCAATGCAGATCTACAACAAAAAGTGATTTACTGATATCATCAAAAAAATTATTAAAAAGTGATTTGCTGATATCGAATAGTAATCATATATATTAAAAATTAAAAATTAATACTTGAAATTAATAAAGATAATAGATTTCGAATGTTCTGAATTATTCCAATAAGATGATAATTTAAAAAGAACCTATGTGAATATAATCCTAACATAATTATAAGTTAATAATTAATGTGTATATGTATATATATAAATATTTGCTAATATTTTTAAATATATTTATATTATTTTTCATTTTGCACTTAAAATTCATAGTGAAGTGAATCCTTAAGTTTTGCTAATATTTTTAAATATAATTATATTATTTTTCATTTGCACTTAAAATTCATTCAATATATATCTTTTATTCATCAAATAATTAAACCATTGCTATTTTGTTCTTATAATAGTATTTAGAGGAAAATTTACTCCAATTCATTATTATTTTATTATCTAAATAGAATTTGTTTCTCTTTATATTTAGAAGAAAAAATATAGCTGTCTCTGCTCTTTATTTTAACAATATAATTACTATAATAATACTATGAAACAAATTATATCTTTATTTATTTTAAAGGAAACAATATCAGAATATATTAGAAATAGTCTTATTATCATTTTAGGAAGTTTTAAAGAGATATCTGAAAATCATTCTTTTCTTTATATTTTTGATATATTTTTAAAAAATTAACTATAAGATTTTATCAAACAATTGCAAACTTTGTTACTTTTTATATATTACACCAAATGTAGTAAAACAAAAACAAAGAGTTTATATGATTAAAAAGGACGTATGTAGCGACTTTTAGATCATTTCCAATGCATTTTGTTATATTTTTTTCTAAAATAAAGGATTTTTATAATAGAGATAAAATTTATTCTAATGTATTTTTATATAATAGCAATCTTCAAAATACAGAAAAAATAGAGATTGTTATATATTTTACTAATTATAGAGGAAAAATAGTAATTTATATTTTAAAGAAATTAACTCTAAATACTATAATAAAAATAAAAATAGCAATGTGTCAGAGATGATTTCACAGCAAGCAAAGACACGTAACAAGTGTCATCTAACTAGACTCCAGACCTTCCAACTAAGAGCACCTCCATTGGAGGTTTGTGCACAAATTCCAAAAAAAAAAGTATTATAATACAAAAAAGGAGTGAACCTGCCCCTTGCAGTTTCACTTGGAAGAGACGATATCATGAGAATTTCGTGGGCTCCACGATACGTGGCGGCCCACGATTAGTTCGGTTCATTTTTTTTTTTTTTTAAATCCAACGAAAAAAATAAAAAATTAATTATTTGCATTGGAAATCGTGTCCTCTTAATCTCACTAATGCAGATGCTCTAAGCTTTTACCCAAAACTTATCTTTACTTTCTCGCGGTTTCTCTTAACCGAAAGTCTGTGTTTACCAAAAAGAACCTCATCAAGAAAGGTAAAAGAAACATGAAAACTAACGATCATATTCCCTCGAGCTTAGTCTTCATATTTTCACTTCTTTACTTCCCCTACTTAGCCATATCCGAAACGCCGTGTCCGTACCCGTGTTATCCGCCGCCCATTGGCGGTGGTTCCACCACGAATCAACCACCACCATATCCTCCTCCAGCTGAAAATTTACCAAATTACCCTTCACCACCGTACGTTGGTGAAGGCGGAGGCGGTGATAGCAGTATCTATGGTCCTCCACCGCCGGATGCTATCTTGCCTTACTTCCCCTACTACTTTAGAAAACCTCCTCACCAGACGGATCAAACGTCCTCGTCTCCACTTGTAGCGGTTTCAGGAAAATTGACGGTGAGGATCATAGCCATTGGAAATCTTGTGGTATCTGGAGTTCTCTGTAATATTTGGTAATCAAGTTAATTACTAAGTAACTATTGTGGAAACCTTTATATGTTTATAAAAATATATTGTAATATACTTCAGAGGTCTAAAGCCGAAGCTGCGCAGATGCTATTCGTTAGTATTTCTTTTATTATCACGGTAATACAAATATGCAATTTTAAAAGTTAATGATACATCATACTATCAATATTTCACGTGATCCTTGAATTAGGATAAGCACGAACACTGTCAATAACGTCACTGTTCGTTGGTGACTTCGTAGTGGACAACAATGGATGTTAACGGTCGAAAATGATTAATTAACAATATTAGTAATTGACTCTTTTATTTTGTGGAAACTAGTGCAAGCAGAAAAGGATAACTAGGCCGTCGACTAAAATCAAATCAACACTAAAAGTCTAAAACATTAAAAAAAATATGATGAATAAAAAAGAATATGAAACGAAACCTAATAGAATTTCATTGTCTTAGAAGTATAGGGAATTCGGCCAAAAAATCACGAACTTTGCACGAATTGCCAAAATATACCTAAACTTTTGGACATGCCAAAAAAATACCAAACTTTTCATTAATTTTAAAATTTATTAACAATGTCTTTATTGACTTGCTAATTTAGCACGCCGTTAGCAAACTTAACAGAAAAAAATTGACGTCGTTTATTGTTCCTTTAACTGAAACGACGTCGTCTTTGTTTTACATGATCTGGAAATAAAAATAAGTAGAACCCTAGATTCGAACTCGAGTTGCTTAGGTGAAATGATAATGTATTTAACCACTGGGCTAAAGGCATTTCAATATAGTTCCAAACACATTTAACTTTATTTGATACTCACTGAATATAAAAAGTTTTCTAAAAACATAAAAGATCTTTAAAATTACAAATATTGAAAAGTAAAGATTTTGTAAAAAACAAATTAAACTTAGAAATATTTTTTTCTTTAAATAATCAAAACATTTCCAAAAAAATTCATTTTTTAAAATTAAATTAAAAATTGAAAAAATAAAGAATTTTTTATAAAAATAATTTTGAAATTAAAATAATTATTTTTCTTTAAAAAAAAAAACAAAAATCTTCCAAAATTTTCAATTTATTAAAATTAAATTAAAAATTGAAAAAATAAATAATTTTTTTATAAAATTAATTTTGAAACTAAAATAATTATTTTTCTATTAAAAAAAACTTCCAAAATTTTCAAATTTAAAAAAAAAAAATTTTAGCTGATAATTGTAACTTAATTTTTTTGCATTTTATTTTATTTTTGAAAAATTTTGGATTTTTTTTTAAAGAAAATTTTGGAAGATTTTTGATTTTTTAAAGAAAGAAAAAGTTTATTTTTAATTTCAAAATTAAATTTACAAAAAAAAATTATTTTTCAATTTTTGGAAATTTAAAGATTTTTCAAAAGTTTTTAGAGAATTTTTTGAGTTTATGAGAAATTACTCAATTAGGGTTATGTTTTGTTTTATTTCAATCATCCACGTCTTTTGATAAATAAAAAGAAATTTGTATTTAATCTTTCAAAAAGTTTCACTAGCCCAGTGACAAAACTCCCATATGTTAAGTCCAATAGTGTGTGGGTTCGAGTCCAACCAACAACAATTTTAAGATTTTGTCTTGTTATTTTGGTCAGTCAATCGTAAGTTTTTTAATAAACTAAAAAAATCAACGAAAGTTTAGGATTTTATTGGCCAGGCTCGAGTACATGTTTATTTTGGTAATTCGTGTAAAATTCGTGCTTTTTTGGCCGAATTCCCTAGAAGTATAAGGTGTTAAAGTCTTTTTCTCCTTGGAATTGTTTTAGTTGAAAGTCGCAATGTTTTGAAACTCAACAGGAGACGAGAGAGTTGATTAGTCTGATGGCTTGATAATCCTCAATGTCACCAGACTCAATCGGCTAAACTCCATATTAGCAAAAGCTCATACCAAAACATACATCTTGAGATTCTTGATCAAAATCAATGATAGAGAGAGAGAAATGAACATAGCATACAACTTAACTGTACTGAAAATAGAAAAAAAAGGAGACCTTTAACCATCTGCCAAATATCATATTCTGGACCGATAAAACAAAATCTTTAGTGTCAAACGTTATTGAGAGATGGGCCTCCTTTAAGAGAGAGCGACGCAACGGCCTCAGAAACAGTCAAGAAGAGAAACTCAGGCCTCATGAACTCTTCTTCTTCGTCAGATCTTTGTAGCTTCTCCATCACTTCACTTAATGGGTTCACAAACACAAGCTGGCACAAATATACGGTTTAGATAAAAACTAATTACATTTCTTGGTTAAAAAAGGAAACCTGGTTTGCGAAACAACTTTACCTCGATGTTTTTCTTTGCTGTGGTTTTCTTCAATTCCTTAAAGAATGAGACTCCGTTTGTGTCCACCCCACTCACAGCTTTAACAAAATATAAATTAAAAAGAGTTCGCTACGAAGGTCAAGTTTAAGAAAAACATCTAGATATGATGATGTGGTATGATTCAAACTAGACTAACCTGACATTTCAAGAATCAAGAACCGAAGGCTAGAATGCTTCTCCTGTGCTTCCTCTTCTTCGCATTCTTCTATCCAACGAGATGTTCTACAATATTTATACGCAGTCCAGGTCAAGAGACAAATATTGTCAACAACGTGACCTAACTTCTATATATAAAGAAATGCATTTATGTAAACAATAATGATAACTCAACGGGTAAAACTTCAAAACAGAAGAATATGTCCTAATACAATTGACTTAACATAGCGTTTTCGAGGCTTGAGAGATCAAAGTCTATTGAGTCCAAAGCATAGCTTACATCAGTGTTCTAAAATCGGTCTATACAGGCGCCAAAACAACAAGATCATAAACGAAGTCTAGACGTCTTCCTATGTACTAATCATCCCATATAAAACGTCTAATTACCGTCTAGCAATTTATCTAATATTGGTATATATAACTAACCTTTCGGTGAGGTAATTAGAATTGGCAAAATTGACAGGAGATTCAATGCTTAGGACAAGGAACCCTGGGATCCTTCGTGCATCTTTGTAATGATGAAGATTACGGTACACATCTGTCCCCGGAATATTCCCCATAATAACCGTCTTCGGCCTCGTTACTTGCATTAATAACTTGAACAACGATAGTCCCACCGCTATAGCTAGACCGTTCTGGACCGACAAGAAAACAACACCAAAGAAGGCGCATAACATCACCAAGAAATCAAACTTATCAATCCTCCATATATGACGAGCTGCGGGAAGGTCGATGAGACCAATGACCGCGGTCACAATGATGGCACCGAGGACCACGTTGGGAGTGTATTCGAAAAGCGGCATTAAGAAGAGGAGTGTGACCATAACGGTGACAGACATCACGATGTTTGAAACCGCGGTTTTACATCCGGCGTTGTTGTTAACGGCTGATCTAGAGAATGCTCCGGTTGTGACGTAGCATGAAGTGGCGGAGCCGACAACGTTCATTAGACCTATGGCGATCATCTCTTTGTTTCCGTCTACGTGGTAGTTTTTTACCGCTGCGAATGTTCTTCCTACTGCGATACCTTCCTGTTAGATGACAAAGGCACAAAACAAGAATGGGTTAAACACAAACTAAGTAAACAAGAACATGTTAAACTGAGTTGAAAGAAACGTTACGGTGAGGGAGACGATTCCGGTGATGAGTCCTGTTTTGGCAACGAGTCCGAGATGACTTCCTTGGAACTGAAGCATGTTCCAAGACGGTGGATTCAAACCTTCTTGTAGTTTCCCAATCTGTACGTCCACCAGAATATAATTTTCTTAAGTTCTGCCCCTCAAAAAAAGACAGAGGATTGGTTATTATGTAAGAAGGAAGAGGGAAGCTTACGACGCTAATGCCATGACGATCAGCTCTTGAAACAAATACGATAAGTGTAGAGACGGTAACTGAGAGTAGCGGAGCTCCAGCTGAGACCCAGAACAGCTTCGGCTTCTTCATGCTCTGCATATCGATTTATCATTATATTTTAGGTTATTTATATTTGGATGTTTCATTTCGACATTTTTCATGTTTCTCTTTTCTATCCTAGTGTTGTGTTTGAATGCAATTTTATTTGTTTGTGAATTTTCTAAGCAAATTTTAATGCAAAAAAAAAAGATAACTTTTTCAATGATTAAAAAACTAAGTTACTATCAAAAAAGTTTAAAAAAACTAAGTTACTATCAACACTAACTTTTAAATAATAATTACTTGTTTTTTTTCTGTTCAAAAACCATTGGATCGTTATTTATTGCGGGAAGAATGTTGAAAGAAACAATGGCGGTCCATTGTAAAAGTAAGTGTAACAAATGTTCCACATGCATATTGCAGAAGATTTAAAATTGGAACGAATAGTGAGAGATGTGCAAACATACGAGGTGACGTGTGGCGAGCAAGAACAGCAAGAAGCAGAATCCCATCACAATCGTTTGCCATGACCACTGCATAGTACGTAAATTTGAATATATCAAATATTTAATGAATCAGTTCTTATGTTAATTGTGAATAAAAGCATAAGAGAGAAACCTCGTTGGTGTGGTGGAAAACAGAGGAGAGAACAGGGATCACACTCATTTGCTTAGTGAAATGAGTTATCCCTAGCAGAGCCTTTAGCTGTTGCAATGATACTATTATGGCTGCACCCGCCATAAAACCTATTAATGTTGCTTTTGATAGAAAGTCGATTATAAATCCCAGCCTACATATTTGGAAAATAAATTAGTTACTAAAATATCCATCATTAATTCCAATAAACGGATGTCGAAAAACAAATAGTTGTTGTCTAATTGACATGTATGTTGCTTGAGAAAGTCAGTTTCATATATCGCGTTTACGTTAGTTTTTACGATGGTTTACTATTATGATATTCTTAATAAATTAAGTTAATTATTATAATTGTCATTATTAATATTTTTCTTTTTATTAATAATTTTTTGTAACCACATTCTTATCAAAAAGTAATTTTACATAGAAAGTTAATATCTTTAACATTAAAATATACAATCACTGTAATGTTTGTTATATATTTGAAGCCCATGTCAGTTACATATTAACATAATTATTATAATGTGAGTCACTTTATATAACATATGCTTCCATTTTTAATTTACATATTTCCTCATATATTTAAAAAATTCTTATTTTAGCTATTTTTAATAGAAAGGAATATATTTTAAAAGATATAAAAATAATATTTTCCTTATTTACAATCTGTGTTTCTTATATTTTCTTGGATTCAAATTCTATGTTAAAAGAAAAATTATGTTATTTTTAGTTATCCAATAGGGAATACTGGGTGATAACTATATACTATGAAATGTTAAATAATTAGAGGTTTTAACAAATTCATTGACACTGAAATATTTGACCAAAATAATAAAATATGATATAATAATCATAACTAACAGCCATGAACTAAAATTAATTAATTATACCAAATATAAATCATATTATAATTTCATAAATAAATATCATGGCTAAGTTAAATATTTTGCAAAATTAAAACAATGCAACTAAATAACTCATAACTTATAACTGTATTTAAAATAACATAATGATACACAAACAAATAAAAACTACAACTAATAAAAATATTATCTAAACTATTATATTTTAATTTTTCCGCAAGAGCACGGATAAGTCACCTATTCGATTATATTGTGAATGCATATACTTGTAAACTGTTACCTAAATCTATTTTATAAGATGCTTAAAAAAATATTTTGTTTTTTTTCATTTGAGTATTGTGAATATTTGTATTTGAGACTTTTTATTGGTTAGATTGTTTAAAGTTAATGATAATGTAAAAAAGATACAAAGTAGTGATTTGGTTTAGTTTTTCGATCTCCACTTACTAATCTAATACATAAGGAATAAGAGGGAGTATATTAGATACCAGACCAATTATAGAATAATCATTAATGATATGAAATTGTGCACTACTTAAGTATTATTTGAATATAATATAAATGGTTTTATATTAAATTTAAATTAGTGAATCTATATATTTTTGTAATGGATTTTATGTTAAATTTATTCTTAAGAAATATTAAAAAGTAGTTTAAAAGATGATGTGAGTGAAAATATAAGTGTAGATCAATTTCTTTTGTAACAAACATAAATATATAACCTTACAGATTAACAGTATAACCTAGCCCACACCCAGTATATTGACCTCAGAAGTTTTCAGCAGAACAAGTGGTTCACGCAATGCTACAAAACTTTCAGGAGAAAATAATATTAATAATACATACATAGTATAGATTTATAACCTGAGGATTCCAAGAGAGGCTTGAAAGAGACCAGCAAAGAAGGTAGAAGTGAAAGCGAGCTGTAAAAAGAGAATAGGATTGTCTACGGGAGATACTTGCTGCCTTAGCATGGACCCTAAGATCAACGACGCTATGGATACTGGTCCCACCGCTAGATCTCTTGAGCTTCCCAACACCGCATAAACCAACGGTGGTACAAAGCTCGAGTCTACGTACATCAACATACACACACGTGAGTACTACTATAACTCGCTATTTACTTATATCAAAGAATAATTCGATGCAGTTTCACTTTAGATTCTTACATAGACCGACAATTGGAGGTAAATTCGCTAGCTTCGCGTAACTTATCCCCTGTTTAAGTTTGAAAAATATCAAGAATTTGGTTAAGGATATGATCGATCGTAGTTGTTAGGAAACTGACATGGTTCATCGTCGGGTTATGCAAACTCTCTCACCGGAAAAAAAAAGTGTTACGTACCTGAGGAATAGCTAAACTAGCGATGGTGAGACCTGAAACGACGTCAGATTTGAGGAGTCTAAAGCTGTACTCTGGACACCACTGGAGGATTGGGAAAATGTATTGAGCGGCTCGTATGAGTTTGGTACGGTTCGGTTGTCCTCTGAACTGTCTTAGAGGATCATCAGGGAAGAAAGTCTCCTTCAGTCTTGTCTTCAGCTTCGCCGCCGTGCTCCTATGCGGCGGAGCAACCACCTTGTGCACCTCCATTAAGCTATATTTATGTGACTCTGCGTGTTATGTTTTTTTTCTTAGCTCTCTGTTGATAATGTAACCTCGTGTATTCTTGTTTTCGGTCGGTCATGACCATTTTATAATGGTAAGCTTGGCGACTCTTTTCTGGTTTTAAAAATAAATAATTGTTTTGGAAAACCACGTACTGCTGTTTTTGAAAAGAGCAATAATTTGTAATTTGTACCGATATTCTGTTTTGTTTGTCTTTGTAGCGTTTGCTCTGTGAATATTTAGTTGTTTATGACATGCTCCCAATCTTCAACACTTCTCCATGCGATAAATTACAAAATAGTTATATAAAACATTAGTCGCCAGCTTAAGAATTTATAATAACGCATATAGAATACATACCTAATACTATGAATGATAACAAAGTAACAAGAAAAATAAGCAGCATATTATGTATCTAACTGTTCTATTGCCCATTAAAATCGCTAACAAACAGAGAGAGAGAGCACAAAGTAGCCTACTAAGAACATGATTAATGAGGGTTCATAGAAGTGGGGTTCTTAACGTAATTTAAGAACCGGTTCTTAATTTTAACAAATAAAAAATGTTAAGAACCGGTTCTTAAATCCCCATTAATCATGGTCTAATAAGGAGTTTAAAAGAAAATCAAAAATATTAAAAACATCAAAAAGAGTATACAAAAGTTCTTAAACTTCATCTTTTAAAAACCTATTAATAGCCCCAAATAACAAGTGTCATTCAAATGTTTTTTCAACTGATTAAAAAATAAAAATTTAATCATTTAAGTATAGTATTAATATATTTTTTTTAGAACCCAAGAAGATTCTTTAAGAATCTATTAATTTAAACTATTATTTGTAAAATTATTTCTTGAATTTTCACATTAAAAATTAGAGCAGATAATATCGCTATTATAATTTAAAATGGATTTTATATTAATTATTCGATTTTCTGTTATATTAGACAATTGATTATAATTTAATATACCAAACTGCTAAAACATATGTTAAAAAATAAGATAATTCTTATATATTGTGTTATTATCTGAAAAGAAATATTTTCTATTTTAAAATTTTTAAAGTTCAGATTTAAAATATTTTATAACTAAATACAAATCAAGCAAAAAATCTGTATAAATATATTTTCTAAAATATTTTTAATATGTGAATGTTTTTAAATTTTTCAAAAAATAACAAACATATATTCACAGATAAACTTTTTGTCATAAATAGATAATTTAATGTTTAAACTAATTTTCCAAGAACATAAATAATAATAATAATAATTATATTAGTTTTTAATTTAATAACACATAAAACAATAAATATTCGTAAGAAAGATTACCATGATAACTTACCTAGTTGTTAGATTAATCAGGACCAAAAGAAAAGGTTGACGAAAGCTGAGCACCTCCAATAGAAGGTTCTATACATTGGAGTTCCAAATATCTATATATATATATATATATATAGTTGTAACGTCTATAATTTTGTGCAAAATCCAATCCAAAATTTTTAAACCCCAAGTTTTAAAATTTTGGAGTGGGTTTTCCAAAAAATTGTGGATCCCAAAATTACAAACACATAATAATATTATACATAGATATATACTGATGTTTATAAGTCCAATATGTAGAACTCTTCATTGGTTGGATGTACTCTAAGAATCTTCAGACTTACTGTCTTTGGGTTAATGAATCGACCCTACACTACAGTTAAAAATATATCTCCTAGACTATGGATCTAACTGGTCATCAAGTAATGAATAAGAATAATGTATTTTTAATGTTCCTAACAAATTTTACCATTCACAAGGAATAGTCATTTTTTTCGTTCTTTCTCATTCCTTTTATTGTAGAGAATTAAAGAACAAATTTGTTCCTCACTAAATTTGATATGGAATAACTGTTCCTCATAATTCCTATAATTTTATTCTCATCCATTCTTTTCTTATTTGTTCCTAGTATTCCCGAAATAGTTACCAGTTAGACCCTATATTTGAGAAATTTTTTTGATATGTGTCGTCACCATATTCATTCTCATTAAATAAAGATGACATGACACGAAAAATAGATGACATGACTCTTAGAAAAAAATGACATGGCGTCAAACTATTTTTGAAATGTATAATTTTCTTATAAAATTTTATATTTTTTTGGTAAGAATTTTAAATATGGTAATGACTAATAACTCATATATCGTCATTAATATAAATTTTCATATAAATACTTATTTGATAAAACTATTAATTTTATTAATGACTCAAATATCACTATTAAAGTGTGTATCTATATATATATGTCACATAATGAAAACAAACTAAATAAGATTCAAAATATATTTTTCATTAACTTATATATACTATTTATATAAATATATTTACCAAAATTAATTGTAAATGGGCCTCAACAAATACAAAACTAAAATAGCAATAATCAACTTTTTGATAGTTAAATGATTAAAAGTTTATTTAATTTTCTCTTTTCATCAGGTTAACTAATAAATAGATTTCTAAGTTTGACATATTTTAACCAAGACAAACAAAATCTCAAAATTATTAAAATTTATATTTATATATGTGCATATATTTAAAACTATAGATTATAAGGTATATATATTTAAAAATAAGTAATCATTAAATATAATATAATATACTTAAAATATTTTTATAAAATGTAACTTAACTTTATTAAAATTTAAATAAAGTCAAATTGAGATAGTTAAACCAAATCAAGAGAAATAAGACTAGAAAAATAAGTTTATGATTTTTTTAGACCGTCGAAATTAAAACATGTAAATAGTAAAGTTAAAATATAAATTGTATATTTTAAAATAAAATATTATATTTAAAATTATTAATTCTGTGCATGGCGCATTAAAACTCCTAGTGTATATATAAAATATTTGTAGCTGCATCAGTAATTATCCAAGATTACTGACTTAATTAAACTACGGATCGCAAAATTGCATAAACCCAACCAACTAATTATCTAATACGTCGTCGTGGAATTGAAAAACTAGGTTTGAATTATTAAACTGCAACTTTAGTCATGGTCACAAGTCAAAGGATTTCTGTAACAAAAATAAGTTTTCCATTGCACATATGCTTTGATTTCGATTCATGATCTTTTGGTTATCTATTAGAATTTACGCTTAACTAGACATAGAATACATTTTGCTTTACACTTCAGACTATTTATATCCACAATTCAGCTTCGCATTACTGTGGATATATTATAGACCAATTTATCACTGAACTGTTTCTCTCACGACATCATCAATCTCTTTATTTACACACAAACAATAGACCCCATAATTATTTACACACAAACAATATATACATATAACATATATGAGAGTTTAGAACTCCAATGGGTAGAACCCCTATTAGAGGTGGTCTAATGTGTACGTGAAGAAAACAGTTCACAGTTTCAATGCAAAATAGGTAAAAATAGTTTAACTATTTTTAAACTTTGTGTAGTAAACCAGCCTCTTACAATTTCAGGGAGATGGTGCTTTACCGATGGTTCGTGGAAGGACAAAGACTCTTTTTCGGGACAAGGATGGTTTAGTACTCTAGAAGGCTATGAGGGATTAATGGGGGCACGAAATGTTCGGGCAAGTTTGTCTCCCCTTCACTCGGAGGTGGAGGCTTTGATTTGGGCAATGGAATGTATGAGGAATTTATGACAGTTTCAGGTTACGTTTGCAACGGATTGTTCTCAATTTGTGAAGATGGTTTCGGAACCAGAAGAGTGGCCGGCGTTTGCAAGTTATCTAGAGGACATCAAGAACTTACAAAGTAGTTTTCATAGTTCACAGCTCATTCATGTACCGAGGACGGCAAATTCAAGGGCGGATCGTTTAGCACGCAGTGCCAGACAACAATCGTCTTTTGTCATCCACATGGATGCTGAGCTACCAGTTTGGTATGCAGAGTCAGTATGAGTCTGTATGTTTGATGACAAAAAAAAAATTAAACTTTGTGCTTTTAAACTCTGTGCTAATTTGTCTACCACTTTGGTTATCTTCTCATTTTGAACTGTATAGCTGTGGCATTTTATTGTAAAATTCCTAGTATTCAATGGTAAGCCCTTTTTCAAAAAAAAAAAAGTTTAACTATCGTACAGTGAAACCTCTATAAATTAATAATGTTGGGACTACACCAAAACTATATTTTTTTATTAATTTATAGAGATTATTAATTTATCGAGATACTAATTGAACCAAAAACTCAATTTAGGACTATGAAATTATATTAATTTATAGAGATATTAATCTATCGATTATTAATTTAAAGAGGTTATACTGTATTTGGTTAAGTAATGTGATGACTGATGATATGTCAATTAATATCTATCGATTATTAATTTAAAGAGGTTATACTGTATTTGGTTAAGTAATGTGATGACTGATGATATGTCAATTAATAGTACGATACCCGAAGATTGTCTTCTCGTGTGAATCAGATCGAGTTTTTTTTGGTCAAAATCAGATCGAGTTTATATTACTTTAATCAATCAATCAATCTCGGACATTCCTTGTTTCCGGTGAAAGAAACGAAATGGACCAAAATGAAAAGAAAATTTGGAAATATCATATAACATTGAGGAATCTAACCAAACTAGTAAAAGAAATATAAAATTTTCCAACCAAACCTATCTGCGTCAAAATATGGGTGAAAAAGTCTACAACTTTAACCTACAAATTTTAACATGTTCACCAAAAAAAAAAAAAAACTTTAACCTACAAATATTTATTTGGAGTCCAGACCTACTTTATGAATCTAAATGACACTTAAGACACAATTATTGCGATCTACACTATTCTATCGGTATGGAGTGAGTGATAGCTAAATATAGTTTGGTTTTAAACAAAAAAAAAAGATTAAGAGCATCATTAACGAGGTAGCTTAGTAAGGGGGTGTTTATTAAAAATTAATATAATAGTCAGTGAATTCCACAGTGGATCCTACAAAAATGTTTACACTGTTTACTGACAAGTAGCAATCTATAATTTTTTTTTTTTTTTAATCACAAAAAAAAATTTAAGCACTCATCACTTAAGCCAATTGGGTTAATGATGCTCTAAATATAGCTTGGCTTCTTTAGTTCACTTACTCATAATAAAATGTGATCACATTATTTAACTAAAGTTTTTTGCTTTAAAAAATTTAGTAATAATGTTGTAAAAACAATTTAGTAATTGAAAAATTTGCGTTCGAAAAATTGTATAATTTATAAAATAACAAATCATTTAATTTATTCTTTGTTTTCATTCCACGAACAAATCAAAACTTAGTTTACATGATCTGTTTCCTTACTTTATTTTTATCATATTTTTAGTTACTTTTATGTTTTTCTAAATATTATAATCATTGACATTTTATTTGATATGCTTTATCTTTGTGAGAATATGCGTATTACTTACAAAATAACATTTAATTCAATTTAATCCAATCAAACCTGGTCGAACCACATTGACTCATGATTCTAATTATTTTTGGTTCGTTAACCGGTTCGGTTTTAAAAATATTGGTTTCTTTCTGTTCAGAATACAAGCTAAAATGGTAAGAAGAACTAATAAAATAAGTATCTTTTTACGATTGGGTTCTTTTGTACAAATTGAGTCAATATACCGAACTGTTTTTGATAAGCTAGAACCCAAACTGGAGGATTACAGACCAACTAATTATTCTTGGATCCATGTAAAAATGGTGGAATGAAAAGTGAGAATTGGTGTATATTCAATTGGGATCCTATTTAGTATTGTAGTATATATATGGTTTCTGGTTTTGTTTTTAACTAATTATGTTTATGGTATATAGTTTTGTTTTTAACCAATTATGTTCATGCGTGAAAAAACAGTGTAACGAGAATGATCTATGAAAACATGTGCCACGTAACATGGATGGGCATTGAACACGAGATCAAATAATACAAGTATATACTATTATAATGGATATTGGTTTGGCCAAATTGGATTAAAATAAAGAAAAAGAATATGAGAAGAAAGAAACAAAAGGGAAAAGTAACGGGACGTGATTGGAGTTACGCATGAAAAAAGAATCTGATGCCCAACTCTTTTGGAATGAAGGGGAATGTGAAAGCACTATGCACATTGCGCACTTGTGAATGTATGTATTCGCGTGACTATTACTTGGTCCATCTATCCTTAGTTTTAGTTTAAATTTCTTGTTAGGTACATAAACTACATATAGGCTATAAGTCATTTCTATCTAGGACTATTTATTTTATATAGTGTTGACAAATGATAAACGAGTCACTACTTATATGCTGAGAGGTTAAACAATAATTGATTCATCAATATGTCTTACCTTTATATCTTCTATTTTTATTTATCGTTATATCTTTCTGAATTTGGCTATATATACATACTAATAAAATATTTGACAAAAAAAATCGTTGCATTTAACGACCCAAATATAAGACATGACACATGAAAATCTTGGATTCCTCCACTGAACAAACTCGTCGACTTCTTTAATCTTCGGGAATCTTTAGTGTTCGCACTAGTGTTTATATTATCATAATAAAATAATTGGCCACAGATTCACTCTAGATAAGACTTTACTAAGAAAAGTATTTATCATTCAAAAAAGATCCATACTGACACAACAAAAAATCATGATTGTTGATTGTCTTTTTAGCGTTTGGATATAGACCCCAGTTTAGCTTAACCATTACTGAAGTGGTCATATATATATGACGTTGAACAAATTTTGATGTATCAAGAAGTTCATTTTCACTTTTTCCAATAGCGTCTGTTCTTGTGAAACTGTGAATTAATACAACAGTCCGAGTCTCTAGCAACACAAATCGTTAACGCATAAGTACAATACCTTTAAATGAAAGTCGCGGTGGGTATTATTCAAAATTCCCTGGGAGGAAATTTTAGCATGACTAGTAAATTGATAGGTATTGAACTAAAGCGGGCCTCACTTCTATTTATGGAGAATTGCCACTATCATCTTTTTTTTTTGCCACTATCATCTTTGTCTAGTCGTTATCTCTTTAATGGACTAGGGTATAGTTTTCGTTGCAACATTATTATCACATGTTATATTTTAATTTACCAACAATGTTACATCGCTAAAGGTGAGTACGGATTATAGTATCTTAGTTTTCAGTATTTAAAATTTGATTCGTATTTAACGAATATCTAATATTTTGATTTGTATTGTTTTGGAATAAAAATTTATAGATATTTACGAAGACTAACAAATATCTTATCCACTTTGTTCGATACAAATCAATTTTGAAAAACTATACAAGTTTATCTTCAAAAATTATCTTTAACATAATACAAAATATAGAACGAAAAATTAATGAAACTATGTCTGTATATTTTTAAAAATAAATTAATTTTTTTATAGCATAAAATTTTAGAATAATTACAGTTTTTATAAAGAGTTTATATTCCTTTCTTAGTTTAATACTTCTATAGTAGTTTTATAAATAAAACTAATAAAAGTTATATGTTAAAATAATAGTTATATAAAATTATACATTTAAATTTTTATATTTAGTGTAATATACATATATTTATATAAAAATTCAAAGCACTCTAATTTTTTAGTATTTGCGAAATAGATATTCATTTTCTAATATTTGTCTGACTTCGAAAGTTATGGGTATCCATTTTTTAGATCGAATCGATAGAATAATGAATTGAAATCAAAATTAACGGATAAAATAACAGTTACACATCACCACGTCAACAACACATGCCTAGTTATACACATATGTGATATGTGGATGCTTTTATTCAAAAGACATGATTAAGAGAGATAATCAAGACGAATCCAAATATGTTAGAAAACTAGACGTGTATATTTTTAGCAAAAAAAAAAACTAGACGTGTATATTGACTATGTATATTGACGTGTATATTGAAGAATCCAAATAGCACACACAGACACACTGTCGCTGTAACGATATTCAGAGAAAGGAATAAATGGAATTTTTTTTTTTTGATCACTTGGAATAAATGGAATAAAAGTAAAAATTATTAATGAAATTTGAAGAACCGGAATTAGTGTTCTGCTTATTACATTACGTTTTTGATTTTTTTCACGTAGAACTATTTTGAAAGAAATGTTGTTTTTCAAATTCATGGAATGAAACAAAATAATTTTCTTTCTACTTTTTAGTATATTTTAAGTGGTTAATAACTTAATATTATGAAAATGTGAGAGATTTAAATATTCATGAAGATTTTAGGAGGAATTCATTTGGGGAGGGGGTGGAATTCTACTTTTACTAATTTGCATACCACTATTTAAATTACCTTCAAAGATATCCATTTTATATATACCTTAAATTAATAATAAAAAATTTATTTATGATTGCACCTTTTTAACAACTTGAAACTCACGCCATTCCATTTAAATAAAAATAGTATTACTCTGTACTCTGTAGGATCATCGAAACAAAACTATGCTGTTGGGTAAGAAATATATTAAAAAAAAAGCAGATAATAGTTTAGCATAAATTTTGTGATAAAATATATATTGATGATCAGTTATCAAGGAAAATAATTTGATGGTTCATAAAATGTATTTTTATTGTTGTTGAGGTAGTGACTATACATAAAGTAGCGTTATTTGGAAGACCGCAAATGTCACCAAAAAAATTGTATAGATATCTGCGTTATTTAAAAAGACAAAACAAAAACCGTTTCGCAAAATTAAAAACACGTAAAATAGTTCACTGAAGAAAAAACACACATGAAAATGTAAAGTTTTTGTAACCAGCGGATCAATCAATTACGCACTAAACAACAATTATTTTAAAAATATTTTTTTGTTTGAAGACAAACCCTTAAAATATTACATTATAGACTGTGCATTTTTAGTTTAATTTGTAACAATTAGCGTTGCGCTTTCAATTTGTAACTGTTCATTTTAATTAATTTAAATGGAATATGCATTTTTAATTTACCAGCAATAATAAATATATTCACTTTATTTTTGAATAATAATTATATTTTTAAAATATGCATATGACACAATAAAAGATAATACTGTAAATATGATATGGAAATATTAAATTATTTTATACTATTCTTTTTGTATAGTAGTTTTATATTTAACACTTTATTTACAATGTTTTTAATATGTATTTTGTTACAAAAGAACTTTAGTAATTAAATTATATTAAAAAGAAAATATATGTGAATTATAGTAACTAATCATACTAATTTTATATTTCAAATTATAAATAAATATATTATGACATTATTTAAGCAAAAAAATTAATATATTTTTTATATATTTTTTTTTTTTGAAAAACAAATTATTTTTTATATCAAATCCTTTTGTGTCCCACAAAACGTATAAAAAAATAATACCATAACATATTTTAATACCGCACCATTTATACTATCAAAACAGCGGATATCATTCACACCGTGAGAAAAAAAAAACATAAAAGCGCAAAAAGGGTGTTATGATAAACATTTTTTTTGAACTTTATGATAAACATTTTTGTCAGGTAAAAATAAACACCAGCTTGTTACTGCAGTTTCATTTGCTCTCTGTATCAGAAACCTAAAATATAATTAATTAATAAGTCATCAAGCATATTTTGGAATGAAAAAGAGGTCAACTTCCATCTTCTTGCAAGTTGCAACCATATAATCTGACCGATGACCCAATAGTCCAAAAGTAAAATAATAATGCGACTTGAGACTGTGACAAGATCTGTCCATTCATATTTTTCCCCCTTTTCAACCTTCTTTCAACCCCTATTCTGAACCAACTTGCTTGTACATCAAACAACTTATACGGATTTGTCTTTGATATGTTTTTTTCTCTCCATTATACTGATGTGATGTTTTGTTTGTAGCATATGTTCTTATCTCCATGAAGATATACGTGAATGTGACTAAACGGAGCTGTACAAGTTTTCTAGAAGTCCATAATTTAAGTATCTTCATTACATGCTAGGGAAATCGCATAAAAATTCTTGGAAGTAACATCTAATGACTTTTTAAACCTTTAACGTTTGTATCACAAAAGAACTTTCAATTTGGTTTACTTTCATCAAATAAAAAACTAACTTGTTGTACAAGTAAATATGATGATGTATCATTTTTTTTAGAAAATAACTGTTAAAAAAAATAACTATTTGATTAATAAAATCAATAAAAACAAAGAAAAAATAGAAAATAAAATATAAAATCAGAAAATACAAAAAAATTCAGAAATTAAAGTAAATTACAAAAATAAATTAGATATAATTAAAATACATAAAGAAAAATAAAAATTCAAATATTAAATAACAATACAGAAATTAAATGAAATTCAGAAACTTAAACAAAAATCAAAAATAAATCACATAATAAAAAAAATCAAAATATTTTTTTTTTAATTTTTATTTCATTTTCTGTATTTTTAAGAGAAATACTTTAAGATAACCCTATAATTTTTTTAATCACAAATATAGCTTTCAAGGATCAAAATGATCAAAATATTTCATTAAATAAGGAATTTTATATATTTACACCCCTAGATTTAACTAATTTAGACTTAGAATTTAGAGTTAAGAGGTGGGTTTTAGGGATAAAGGTTAATTTTTTAAAAAGAATAAATTAAAATTTTGGAAAAAGAAAATTTATAAAAATAGTTTCAAATATCTTTTTCGAATTTAAAATATAAAATTAGAATTAAAAAGCTCAAAAATATTTATAAAAATTTGAATTTGAAAACATATATTTTTTTTAATTTATATTTGTATTAATATATCTAGGATATAAAGATCTTTTTTTTTTATTAGCTGAAACATTTTGGTCACTTTCCTCTTTAGAGCCTCTTTTGTAACATAAACTTAAAAGAGTATATTTGAGAGAACTGTCTTTTAATTTAATAGTTTATTTTGAAATTTTATTTAATTTTCTGAAGTGTTATTTAAGTTTCTGAATTTTGTTTTATTTTCTGGATTTGTATTTAATTTTATTAATTTTTATTTAGCTATCTGATTTTAAAGTTTCTGATTTTTTTATTTTTATTTATTTTACTAGTTAAATAATTATTTTTATATTTTAATTTTCTGACTTTTTGTTGTATTTTGTAAATTGTTAAATAATTGTTTTAATTTTTATTTAGTTTTCCGACTTTATATTTAATTATTATGATTTTTATTTAATTTTTATTAATTTTATTAATTAAATAATTATTTTTCTAAAAAAAACTGACACATTATTATCACATTTACCTAAACTACTTTTTACTTGTTATGCAAGTAAACCAAATTGAAAGTTTTTTCTGATATTAATGTCACTCTAAAGGTTCAGATAGTTAAAAAACTTTAAGGGGAGTGTATTCTATTGAGAGTTTCAGGTGATTTGTATTAAAATGACAAATCTATTGTTATTGAAACATGAATTTTAAAAATTCATTTAAAATCCACTGTTATTGAACTTGACATTTCGTAAAGTATTCTGAAATCCACTGTTATTGAAAATATTTCAAGTTGTGGAGTTTTAAAGTTATTAGGTGATTTTAGGATTTGAGTGGAATTTCTTAGTTAAAAAAATTAAAACACAAATCTCATGGTTTTAGGTGATACTCTAGAGTGGTTTAATAAAAATCGCCTAAATCTCTACAACTTATTGGAATCATCTAAAACTCCATTAAAAATCAATTCACTTCAAATGTTAATTTGAATACACCCCTCTAAGATTCAAAGTGTCCGTATCTGCCACTTTAAAAGTTTTCTTTATGAAATTTTCCCAAATGTAACAGTCGATGGATTTTCTTGCAAAATGCAAAAGTTCTAACGATTTCTTTTAATATTTTACTTAACGTGTATCCGAGTATTCAACAAGAACCAAAAGAATATCACAACATATATATATGAATTCGTGAAATAGTATACCTTTTGCTAAAAAGTCAACGTGCAATAAAACGATCTAAACATCGTTTTATGAGTTTTATAAAAAAACATCGTTTCGTGAATTGAAATCAATAGTATTATTTTTACATTTTTCCACTAAATAGTACTATTTAACTTCTTACATCCGTTAAAGTTTTAAAAAGAAAAACTTACACCTGTGATCTGTTAGCAAAAAGAAAGTTTCTACTTAGAGAGAGGTATATGGGCAGATTTGAATTTTAGGAAAGACGATTAGGTAAAAGCTTAAATAATTTTTCAAAAATAAATTTAGAAGTCTATGTCTAAAGTTTGGAGGTTCATCCAATGTTTAATTTTGCTATATTCAGAACCAGGTCTAGATAGGTACCTTGGCAGCATGCAGTTAACGTGAATCAACAGTTCAGACTTAACAATCAAGCGACTAAACAAAACACTTTACTTTTTGTTAGAATTAACAACCATTATATCAATTACAATAAGAAAAGAAGGATATAGCACTCGTGAAAATTAAAACACAAAAATATTTCTACAGAAAATGTTCTTCCATTCATAATTAATTTAGTGGCTATCTTTCGATCTATTGTTTCCTAATCAAACATCAATACGAACAAGAGTCCCTTATTCTTTGTCTAAGGAAACTTTATAATAACGTGGCACATCAAGAAAGAACGTCAAACCCACCAATAGTTGAAACTTGGCCCTTGTCTTATTAGGTTTCGTGATTCTTCTCCCAATGTTACAAAAAGGTCAATGCACGATGCAAGGCTGGTAATGTTCTCTTTTTGTTTATGGTGGCTTTGGCCGGAACACAAGTAAAGATGTTGATGAGACTCGATACGATGTTAGTGTCAAGATCCTCTATTTTCGTTAGACTCTAGGATGATGAGGTGAATCTATATGCTGTAGTGCCTATCCATTTGTTCATCATTGTCATGACTCATGAGTTCTAAAACCCATACATATACTTTTGGGACCTCCCAAAAGACACATTGAGCTTTTGATCGCGTGTTGCTTTGTTATCTTCTCTGCCCACTTTAAGGACCTCCATGTGTCAGTTTTACTTATTTTCTTTGAATAGTTTGGCAAGGAAATCCAATACAATTATTTGTTCAATTTTTGGTTAAACATTTGGTTGTGAAAAATTGAGAATAATTAAAGTTGAATCCAGTTTTGGAAAAGTTTAACGCGGTTTGCCATTTCGCCAAGTTTTATAATTTGTATTTTTGTTTCCATTTTCGTTGCCAAATCATTTAATTTTGAACTATTTGGACATCACATGTGCAAAGTAATTGTTACATTCAAGATTGTTCGCTCGACCAACCATTATGGTCCGGTCCACTTCTAAAATGTATTACATACGTGCATGTGCCTTTCTGTCAATTTAATTTTCTTCCAGTTTAGATTTTTTTTATTAATCAAATACATCAGCAATCTTAAGAGTGGTAATGTTAGTAAAAAAAATTTTAAAAACAAACAAAGAAAAATGAATTCTAGAGGACTAATCATTTTACTATCTTTTCCCCCTTTTTTCCACTTGTCCATGAATAATACATCTACTAATATACTTTCATTATTTTTAATGTAAATATTGAAAACATAGCATAATCCAAAGTAAGAAATAAAAAAAAAATCGTTCATTATATCGATCGTTTTAATTTGATGTAAGAACTAATTTTGCAAGTGTAAGAAATTTGTTATCGGATAAATTATTGAATATGATGAACAAGGCGACAAGAAAATACATGAGATCGAATCAATGGGCCTGGTCTTCCTAAAAGCCCAAGTAACTATGAAACCCCCAACACACGCTTCTGCTTAAACCCTAAATCTTGCGGAGCTTTATCCGACGATCTCCGTCGTCGTTGATTCTAAAGAGAAAAATGGCGAAGCGATTGATCCCGATCGACGCCAAACTGCGTGTTGGTGGAGATGATTCTTCAACCGTCTAAGACCGTACCGGCCAGCATTCTCCTACCGGAGACATCTGCTCAGTCAAAGAGCTACTCTTCATGATTGATGTGTGTTGTGAGAGTGAGAGTAGAGAGAGAGATATTTGAGTTGATGATTGCTCCCTGTTTTGTTTTCTGCAATTTTTCATTGTTTTCTGCAATTTTTGGTTTCGACTATTTTCCTTGGAACATTTGGAAATCTAATCTAGTATTCGAGAACCTTTTAACATGTTCAAGCTCCACTGGCTTCCGCGGGGTGCCAACCAGCGTGAAGATATCGTCAGCTATGATCAGAAGACCTCCTATCAAAGAAGTGTTGAGATCTGGATCTTTTAAAGCTTTTCTTTTAGCCATTAATAACTTTTGGTTTCTCTTTTCCAGATCCCTTTAGAGACACTTGACAAACCATAACTGAATCTAACTGGATAGATTTTCTGAACACGTATATGGAGATGAGTTAAGAAAGATGGACCTTAGTACTGTCGTTGTGGCGATCATTGTGTAATCTACCCATCTTGGGTACTTCTTCAACTTTCCCCTAGAAGTATGATATAGACTCGATGGGATTTCTTAGGTATTTCTTCAGCTTTCCCCTAGATGTATGATATAGACTCGATGCAATTTCATCTCCAGCCAGGGAGTTTGCTACCTTTGTGTTCAAATTCTTTCTGTATTGCATAGTTCTTTGATTAAAGTTTTAGTGAAAGTCTACGTACAAATGGGTTTCGCAAAGAGAACATTTACCTCGGTGCCTGCATACCAAGGATGAAAGGAAGCAAGTACCATGAGGGAACCAGCATCATTCGTTATCTAAAAGTGTAAATGGTGACTAAATAATGAATGATAAAAAATGATTTTTTTTTTTTATTTTCAAAAAAGTTACACCTTTTATAATGAATACTTGATCCCTGAATCCGTATGGATGTTTATTTTAATAAAATAGACATAAATTATTTAGAACACAAATTGAATGATTGCCTAAAATGCATTAATATGAATGTTTGTTCAATTTGTTATTTCTGATAGATTGACGATTTTTAATTGTGTGTAATTTTTTATTTTTTCATATTGTGCTTGGATACAAAACCAATCAAAATAATATGCTATATAACATATTTGTTAATTAATATTTTAATTATAGTAACTATTTTTGATGTATTTATTTATGAATCAAACATAAATTATTATGTTTATGTATGTTAATAAATATATGTTTCCAAATTAAGTGAATTTGTGTTTTAATAAGATATATAGATATATCTCTCAGATTTTTATATGCCAAATAAATTTCCCTTATGTTTTTTTTAATGTTAAATTGAAATTTCTTTGTTTTATTTTTATAACTCAAATATATATGTGTGAGTTATACTAATCATCATATTATTAACTTATATTTAAAAAACAAATTTATATGTTTTAATTAAATCATAATAATCCCCTTTCATTCTTATTATTATGTTTCTAATCATTCTTTTTCTTTTGTTCCTCTTGTTCTTTTATAATCACCAGTCATAGTTTCTCAAAAATTTACTTTTAGACCTTTTTTGTAAAAAAAAGTCGTGATAAACAATAACTAACTACTCTTTTCATCATTAAAAGAAAAAAATGATTAGAAACAAAATAATAAGAATGAAAGGGGATTATTATGTTTTAGTTAAAACATATAATTTTTTAAAATAAGTTAATATTATCAAAATAGCCGTTTGATGTCAAAAAAATAATAATTAAATGATGAGAAATTTTCTTTGAGATACTGTATTGGAGTTGCTCCTGAAACGACGTGACAAAATTAACTTTCCTTTTTATTCAGCGCACTTATTGTCTTATTGTTTAGACTTATTGTCTTATTGTTTAGATAAATAAATTAATCATCCTAATCATGCAAGGGTGGAAATAAAAAAAAACAAAAAAAAATTATAAACTGCAGGGAGTAAAGAAAAACATAACTAAATACAAAACAATCTTGTAATAAGTAGTTGGAAGCAGTTGATCCTAATAACATCTCTAAAAATGACACTAAATTTAGTGTTTTGGTGTTGTAGTTTTTTTTATCTTTAAAAATAATACTAAATTTTACGTCAAAAGTAATATTATATATTATTTCATGTTTTGTTATTTTTTTAATTTTTATCATTTATAATTAATAAATAATTATTTTATTACATTCCATTATTATTTGTATTTTATTATTTTAAGTGGTAAATAATGATAGTCATTGAATGATTTATTTCGAAAAAATATTTTTATTTTCTAATTATGTGAGTATAAATTAAAAATGAAAATAATAAAATATATTTATGTTTAATTGAAAATTTATTAGTAATTAAATTATATTATATTATTAAATAAAACATAATAAAATATATATTTTAAATTTTTGTTGTGATAAATAATATTACACTAAATTTAGTTATGTCAATTTTGGTTAACTTGTTGGAGATAAAATAATACTAAATTTGGTGTTTTAATGTATTGTTGGAGATGACTTTACACCAGACTTTTTTCATCTGATCAGCAGGATACGAAATGATTCTAATGCCATAAACTATATGCTCTCTGTTGATGGTTCTAGGTTGAAAGAGGTTCATGAGATCGCAGCTACCCACTTCTCTGGAATTCTGTGCAACATCAAAGGCTCATATTGTTCCCATCTCGAGAGGTATTCGGGAGCTAAGAGCATTTTTATCCCAATTTCTTTTGGGGGTGGGGGGAGTTTTAAGAGAAAAAGTAGATGTGGACCCCACAAAACATCAACAAACTCAAGCCAAAGTCGCGAAAGAATGAACGTTTCTTCTTACTGTTTGCGGGTCTCATGACACGTGGCGGCCCGTGATTGGTCCGTTTTTAATTTTTCTTTTAATTCGGACAAAAAAAACCAAAAAAAACAAATTAGAAACCCAAATGGGTTTTTGCAATAAAGATATTCTAAGAACATCAGCACCGGTGAAGGTTTTATTCCAAAGTTTCTCTTAATATAATGTTAGTATAATTTTTTTATGATTAAAATTTAGTTATATATTTTTATTTTTATGAGAATTTTGTTGAGATACTTACAGCTGCGGGTGGCCAAATTTTTAGAAATGAGTTTGATAAAATCTTGGAAGACTAAAAACTAAAATTTTGAAAATTTAAGAATTTAATTCTACAACTGCAACAATTTTGGCAATAAATGGTAAGAGAAACTGAACACCGGAAGGGAAACAACGTGAATCATGCGCTTGATTAAATAATCATTGAAGAACGTTGTAGAAAGAGTCGTTGAGTCATAAATGATGTGTTGAGATAATATACTACTCCAACTTCAAGGGGACAATGAACTAATCACTCTGAAAGCAAAATAAAACTACTCTCATTTGTCTTCTTCTATTACAATACTTTCTCCTTTTCTCTCTTTATAAAAAGAGCTATACGGATTTTGAAGGCATATATATACTCACACCATTCAGAATTGACTTAGCGTAGCAAATCATTCGTACAAAATGGCAGAGGTAGAAACTGAGCCAGAGACAAAGGCTGCGACTGATCCAGAGACAAAGGCTGCGACTAAAAC
The DNA here is from genome assembly GCF_000801105.2 of Raphanus sativus. Taxonomy (NCBI): domain Eukaryota; kingdom Viridiplantae; phylum Streptophyta; class Magnoliopsida; order Brassicales; family Brassicaceae; genus Raphanus; species Raphanus sativus. The sequence continues at coordinate 10,283,052 of NC_079511.1, forward strand.
AGAGACGAAGGCTGATAGCATGGTTGGAGAGATTTGGATAGATGTCGATATCAAAGCTTCTGCAGAGAAGTTCCACCATATGTTCGCTAAAAGGCCACACCACGTGTCCAATGCCACCCCTCGCCACATTGGGGGAGTTGAGCTGCACGAGGGAGACTGGGACAAAGTTGGAAGCATAGTCTTGTGGAACTATATTCATGGTAATGAATTATGTAAAGATAATTCCTTACGAAGATACAAATATTAATTAGTTTTAATGTCAGCGATGAATGCAAGAAACCATTATTAGACTGTTTCACATCAAGCATATGTGTATGTCTTTGATGATAAAAACATTTAACATTTCATTTTTGAACGAGTTTTGGGTGCAGAAGGAAAGTCAAAAGTAGCAAAGGATAGGATCGAAGCAGTGGATCCGGAGAAGAATCTGATAAAGTTCAGGGTCTTAGAGGGAGATGTGTTAAAGGAGTGCAAAACCTTCTTGATAACGCTCCAAGTAATACTAAATTTTGTGACTCCTATTTCGATCTAGTTATATTTTGGTTTTTCATCTGAGTCAATATTCTGATATCTCTCAACAGGTAACACCAAAGCAAGGAGGGCCCGGAAGTGTGGCGAGGTGGCACTTGGAGTATGAGAGGATTGATGAGAAGGTAGCTCATCCTGAAACTCTACTTCCATTCTTGGAATTAATGTCCAAAGAGATCGATGAACACCTACTGTCCACAGAGTAGATCCAAGACTTTCTTCTGCTTGTTTAAAACCCTATATATGATGAGTATGGTGCATGCATGGTTTGTATGTGGTACATGCATGTATATAGTTCTGTATTATATGTAATAGTAGTTACGTATATATGTTATGTTTTTTATCAAGTAACAAGTTTGTAATTGTAACATGTATGAGTGTGAGCTTGCCTTTTTTGTATTAAATTGTGTGGCAAAATAAAATAAAAATCGTACTTATGCAGATTTTTTGGGTTTTAAATCATACTTATGCAGTTATGCATGAGACCATAATGTCGGAAGTATAATTTATTAATTTATAGAATTTACAAATTTTCTTTATTTAGTTTTATATTTTAAAATATGTCTCTGATGGAAAAGGATCAAAAGAATTTTATTTTACGATATTATATGCTACTTAAATTTTATATATTTTCATTAGATTATTTGATATATTTATGTGTGTTGATTCTATACGATAAAATACAAATGTAATTTTATATGTAATTCAATTAATTAATACCAAAATATTGAAATAAAATAAAATAAAATCGAAATCATTTTAAGAAAACAAAAAATACTATTTTTATATATATTATTTTATTATCTTATTAAAATTATAAATATACCTAATAATTTATAATATATTTATGTCATATTTTACACTAGTCTAGTTTAAAATATGAAAAATTTATTAATTTAGCGGATATTAATTTATAGAGTTTTTGTTCACTGATTTTGGAATAAATTTTGAATTATTTCTTAAGGATTTTTTACTCAATAAAAACATTATTTTATCAAAAGATTATAGTTTTGGAATATATCATTTTTTTAATTGAATAGTTAAATTTAATTTAAAAGAAAAAAACCTTTACAATCTAAGAGTTTACTTTTTCTAGAAATTACTTATCATTTATAAAACTGTTCAAATAAATGTAATGCAAAAGCAAGAAGTGTTTGAAAGAGTTGTGAACTGAGACATGTTGAATATAAGACCAATGTGGCTTACCCTAAAATTGAGAAACAAACTCAAGCCTAAAAGATTACAGCGTTGTAAAGCTTATTGAAATAGAAATAGCTCAATGAGTTTAATTTATAAATAAAAAGCTAAGGAGAAAAGACTTGAAATTATCACCAAGAGATAAATGGTTTAGACTGATTCATAAAATGAAAAGGAGAGGCTGCCACAATCGACAGCCAAAGTTACTTTACAAAATTTTGGAAGATATATTCAGGGTAAACGATCTATTTCTCCACGATAAATATCATATAGCACTAGATTCCCACCAAACTATGATCTCACGCTATATTCCCATGAATTGAAAGTCACAGACACATTTCTGCATGAATCGATAGTTTGAAACTTAATTACCTATAGATGATAATTTTAAGTCAGTTTACTGGTTTAGTCGGTTTATACTTTACCAGTCAAATTAAAATCAACTAAACAAAAAAAAAACCCAATTTTTATATATAATATTTTAAAAATAGATTTCATCTTCTTCACATGTCTCTTTCTTCTCTTCTTTAATGATTGCCATAGTAACTGAATTTCTTTTATGATGAAACTCATCTTCATGATTATTCATTTCTGTTTCAGTTTGCTGGTGAAAATAAAAGTAGTAAAAAGCTAAGAGCATCCACAATGGTGGATTCCATTGTGGAGTCCTTAGAGACTATTTTAGTATATTTTTTTTTAATTGAATAGTTAAGGACTCTTAGCAAAATAAACAGTCCAATGGTGGATTCTTTTTAAGATCCTTAGGAGAAAAAAATATTTTTTTTTTGTTACAATGATCTATTAAGTTCAATACTAAGCTCATGAGAAGTCTGACCAGAACTGCATTCAATATTAAGTTCATCAGAAAATAAGTTCACCCAACAATATTGCTAAATACACTGTCGGTGATGCTGCAGCAAAGGAAGCTTGTGGCTAAAGGCTATTCAGAGGCTGGAAGACTCCCAACTAGCATAGACAGCACCTATAACAGATAAGTCATTAAACAAGTTACCTAACTCCCATGCTGTCGGCAAGTCCTGCAGTGAACAAGTGGTTTGAGTTTGCTCTCTCTACCGGCTCACAAACCGTAGCTAGAACCGGATCATCCAGTGCTGAAACCTTAAGAAGCGTTGCATCCAAGCTTGACCACTTCCTCTCTCTGCATACATGACACACCCTTTGGCTCCAAGTTGGTTACAACCGTTACTTAGGCAACCTTTCTCCTTGATATCCCCTATCTCCTTGACGAGCCGTTTCCCACGGCGGCGAGCGTGGGATGCTTCAGAAACCTGTGGATCACATGTGTTTGTTCATTCAAGTTTCATCATCAATAGAATGAGAGAGAGGTCTTTAGAAAAATGGTCATAGGAAAGTAAAAGATCAATTTTGAGTTTGGCTGGAAGATGAAAACAATGCTTACCCAGAATTCAGCCAAGTGCCTGGAAGTGTTGGAATTCTCAGCTCGAAATGTAGGACCAAACGTGTATATCTGTAAAGGCCAGAGACTGTGCAAAACAAGAAAAAAAAAAGATTGAGCTAACATACATTTCATCGAACACTTTGTATGCATTAAAAAAAGGTTAAAACAGTTAACGTACCTCGTCTCTCTCTATGATCGCATCTCGAAGGCGACCCGTGGTTTCTCCATCGACAAGCAACCTTAAACCTAACTCATACTTCTTCTCCCTAATGAAAGACAAGTTATCATCAAATCAAAAGTTTCAGTAGTGGGGTTCGCGAGTCAAGTTATCATCAAATCAAATGAAAGACAAGTTATCATCAAATCAAAGGTTGCAGAGGTTTGCGAGTCGAGTGGGGTTGTGGATTAGTCGAAGAGTAGTAGAAGAAGGAGGATTGTTCTGTTCTGTTATTGACCACTGAAGCCTTGCCACGTTTTTAAGGATCTGATCCTTAAACACCCTAAGTAAGGATTCGATCCTTGGATTATCAATTTCTTTTATTATTATTTTATGTTTTTTACCTAAATAAACGTGCTAAGGATTGGTCTTGGACCTCCGTTGCACATGGTCTAAGGCGCATGGTATTGGAATCATTAAAGTTCTAGAACCGACAGCGTCTCTCACCAGGATACAAGGAGACAATGTGGCAGAAACGTGCAATTTCCAGCATCTATGCTTACACAGCATGTACATTTGATGCTCTCCTGTTGAAAAGACATCTGGGTTGAATCTAATTGAGATTTTAATAATCATGACCATACTTTCATCTCCAGTGATTTCATGAATTTTAATTTCATCTCCATTGATTATACATTGGTTTAATGAATTTTAAATTTTTTGTTAAGAATAAACCGATTAAAATTGGTAAACCTATATAAAACCACCATCAATGGGTAATTAAGTTTTGAATTCTCGATTCATGGAGAAATAAGTCTATGACTTTCAATTTGTGAGAATATAACACGAGTTCATAGTTTGGTGGAGATCTTGTGCTATATGAAAGTTATATTGGGAAAATAGATCGTTTACCCTATATTTATATCAGGAGATACTAGCAAAAAACCTAATTAACATCGACTGATTTTACAAAATTCTATAAGTATCTCTTAATAATTTATAAATTATTTTGACTATTTATAAATGCTTAAAATTATTTATAGAATTTTATATGACCCAACCTCCGAATTAATAAACTCTAAACTCAAATATTAAAATATTTTTGATTATTGCTATTTTAATCAATTTTTTTTCCTTTACTTTCATTGGTTACTGACTTACTGTTACTTTAGTGCCTTCTTTGTTAAAACGTCGCTATAAGGATTTTACCAATGTGAATCACGCGCTTGATTAGATAAATAAATGATTGAAGATTGCTGTAGGAGAAGTTGAGCTATCAGTGATGCGTTGAGCCTATTATTAGGATGAGATAAGGTATAATTGTACAACTAACTACTTAAATTTTAAAGGGACAATGAAGTAATCACTCTGAAAGCAAAATACAACTACTCTCATGTGTCTTCTTAATTATCTCTATAAAAGGAGCTATTCGGATTGTAGTGCATTCACTCACTCTTCATTCAAACCATCTCGAAACGACTTAGAGAAACAAATCCTTCATAGAAAAATGGCAGAGGTAGAAACTAAGAAAGAGAAAAAGGCTGCTACCGAGCCAGAGACGAAGGCTGCTGCCGAGCCAGAGACGAAGGCTGCTACCGAGCCAGAGACAAAGCCTGCTACCGAGCCAGAGACAAAGCCTGCGAGTAAACCAGAGACACAGGCTGATAGTATGGTTGGAGAGATTTGGGTGGATGTTGATATCAAAGCTTCTGCAGAGAAGTTCCACCATATGTTCGCTAAAAGACCACACCACGTGTCCAATGTCACCCCTCGCCACATTGGGGGAGTTGAGCTGCACAAGGGAGAGTGGGACAAAGTTGGAAGCATAGTCTTGTGGAATTACATTCATGGTAATGACAACATGTTTAATTTATAGGCAAAGATATTTCTTCATGCAGATACAGATATTAGTCTTATGGTCAGCGATGAATGCACGATAACACTCTTCTACTATTGCGTACCAGCCTTGATGATTAAAAAAAACATAAAACATTTAATTTGGGAGCAGATGGAAAGCCAAAAGTTGCAAAGGATAGGATCGAAGAGGTGGATCCAGAGAAGAATCTGATAAAGTTCAGGGTCTTAGAAGGAGATGTGATGAAGGAGTACAAGACCTTCTTGTTAACACTCCAAGTAACACTAGATAATTATATTTTAGCAAAAAAAAACTAGATAATTATATATATTGTGTGTCCTTGATATTCTTAGTCAAGATTTGAAATCTCTCAACAGGTAACACCAAAGCAAGGAGGAACCGGAAGTGTGGTGAGGTGGCACATGGAGTATGAGAGGATTGATGAGAAGGTAGCTCATCCCGAGACTCTACTTCCATTCTTGGAATCAATGTCCAAAGAGATTGATGAACACCTACTGTCCACGGAGTAGAACGAAGACTTTCTTCTGCTTATTTAAAACCTTACTAGATCTTAACCCGCCCAACTGGGCGGGTCTTTATTTTTATGATATATATAAAATCTTGAAAAACAAAAGGTTAATGGGTACAATCTTTACTACTTTAGTTTATTGTGGTAAATAATATTAGAGGCTGATTCGAGCATCCACATGGATATTGGGCTGGTTTTTGTTTTTATGATATATATAAATATTTCAGAACTTTAAATTAGTTGAACGAAATTATATAGCTTATTGTTTATTATTTAAACTTTGTATTTCGTAATTGTACCACCAGAAGCAACAACCTTTGAAGTGTTCAACAAATCTCCATTCACCAATTGGGAGATTTCGTTTCAGGCGAAACATCAGATTTGTTTTGCAACTTACGTGTATTTTGCCACTCTAAACACACGAAATTAACAATGACCAAAATTGTACGAACAGATAAAACATATCTTGACAATTTAGTTAGGTGATGACTTACTATTTCATCAGCAAGAACACATTCTAGAGTTTCCCCTCCAAAACTTGTGTTCGATGTCCATCAATGGAGTAGCTTCACGTGCACTCTCCAAGCATCTTTATGTGGTTTCATTTTGTGAACGTCGACATAATTTTGATTGTTTTCCATCGTTTTCTTTTTGTGAAGTCTGAATGTATGTGTAGAAAAGAAGCGTAAGAGGTGTATATATATAAGGCGAGCAACGTTGTTTTGGAAAATGATTTTATTAAGATTAAATGCTAAGATTTCGTACGATTTAAACAATAATATATGTGAAAATATTTAGGAATAATTATGAACAATAAAGATATGGCAATTTAGTAGTTATTAACCTTTATTCTAATTCGCTGGGATCAAATTTGAGATCTTGATTTAAATGAGGCGATACTCACGTCAAATCTTTCTAAAATTTATGAACAAATATATAAATTAGTTAAAAATTTCTAGATTTAAATTTATGTGAAAATATTTAGGAATAATTAATGGTAACTAAATTGATATTAATCTCTATTCTATTTTCGTGGAGATCAAGTGTTGGATTTTGGTTTAAATGAGAAAATCCCCAAACAAAATTTTCCAAAATTTTAGGAATAAATATGTATATACCTTTTTGATAAATAATTATGATGAATTTACAGTATTTACAAACTTAGAAAACTAACATTTAACAATTTCAGTTTTACTACTTTTGTTTGTTTTTTAAACTATGTATTTCGGCTCTGTATCGTGTTATAAAGGCGTTTGTGACCCGTAAACACGGTAGTAAGAATTTTACAAATACTTATACTTTTGTAATTTAATAATTCTTTTACTTAATAATAGTGTTTCACTCTTAAATACACATATTAACTCATGAGGTGAATCACTTATATAGTTATACTGTATTTTTAAAATTATATATCAAGAATTTTTGCGAAAGGTGTTTAAAATATACGAAAACAGAAAATATCATACAAAATATATATTTATATAAATAAATTACATTTTGTTCTTTATTTATTCAAAAATCCCTTCAAAAGAAACTATAAATAATTTTATAATTTTTTTTTAACAAATTAATAACAATCATACAAAACCCAAAAATAATGTTAATTGTACTTTGGGCCATAATAATCTATGATTAAAATTAAGCTCATTATTATTTTTCTTAATATACTACTATCCATTTATCCAAACAACATTATTTTTTTTTACTACTATCTATGTTTCCAAACAAAAGCTTAAAGTACTTCTACTTTAATAAGATAGATATATGATGCATCGGGGTGAACATGCATGCATATATTTCTGTATTATGTGGAGTTATTGTTACACATATGTTAAGTTTTATTCAAGTTATATAAGTTGGTAATAATAAAATATGTGCGTATGAGCTTTCCCTTTCATGTATTTTGTGTTATAATAATAATATAAAAAACATCCCCTAGACTATATTTGAGAAGTGATTTTGACATGTGTCATCACTATATTAATTTTGAAAGAAAAATTATGAACATGGCACACTAACATTGATGACATGGCTTAAAATAAATTATGACATGGATATTTACATTTAGTGTGATTTATATTTAAGATATTTTTTCAAAAATATGGTAATAACTTATAGATAATTATGACATATTTACATTTAATATTGATTTATATTTAAGATAAGTTTTTTAAATATGGTAATAATTTATATATCATAATTAATATAACAATAAATAATAAATTAAATAGAAATATAATCAAAATTAAAATTTCGAAATATTGTTTAGCTATATTTTTATAAGTAATAAATAATTTTTTACCAAAAACAATTCTTCAAAATACTATGCATTTAAAAAAAAATTCTTTAAATAGTGACATGGACATTTACATTTATTGTTGATTTGTATTTTTAGTAAGTTTTTAAAATATGGTAATAACTCATAGATCATCATTAATATAGCAATAAATAATATAATGTTATAAATAAAAATATAATATTATTTTGGATTTTTCAAAGTTAATTCCAATTTATAATTAGTATTAGTAAAACAATTCTTCAAAATTATATAGTTTTTAAATGTAATTTTCTAATCCAATACTATTAGTTTATTTTTAATATCCATAAATTTTATAAAATTATTTAGTTTTATGTTTTGATAATTATACACTTAACAAAAATTTTCTCTTACATTTACAAAATTTGATTTAATATATTTTACAAAAAGATATACATATATATTACTAAATATACATTGAATAAAAATATTTTTTTAATCTTATAGTTTTACATATGATTAAAATTAAGATTATATGTTGTAAGCAAATAATAAAATCAAAAATTAACAAAATCAAAAATTAATAAAATTTGTATTTTAAAATAATTTTATATTTTAAAAATTTTATTTCTGCACATGGTGCAGGAAAACACCTAGTACTTATTATACAGTTATGCATGAAACCATAACTATTATCAATTTTTGGTTAATGTTATATAAATATGGCTCTATATATTTGGCGTATACAATACGCTGTGTATGTATGTTGGAGATATATCAATCGATCACGGTGCATCAATCGGTTGCAAAACCTAACCACTAATTTATCAAATGTATTTATACCTAGCCACAGGATCAAGTCCGCTGTAATACATGCCAGTCGAGTCATGAACAATGTTTAGTCTGAAAATGTAACTCCAATAAAAGAGAAGTCAAATCTACACGAATGAAGAAGGGCGAAATAATGGAGAAATCATAGCATCATCATTGATAAGTGGTGAAGTTATCTCATTTGCACTTAGACTGAAACCAAGGTGAAGTTTGCGCAAATATTTGCAACATATCTTTTTATCTTGTTTATGCATTAATTTCTTTTTGATCGATGGTAATCTAGAAGTGACTTAAATTTTGGTGTGCATCAGTAAAATATGACATTCATTGGCTGTATAATACTAGTTTAAAGAATTGTAAATTACTCATTCATACAATCAACGTAAAAATTTAAAACGGCATTTGCCTCGATCAAGTTTCACTTTTTGTTTTCTTACTTTCTTTCAAATTTGCTTCGTTTGTTCACAACCTTCGGTGTAAGGTTACACGAGCAATGAACAATGTGATGACCAATAGTTTGTAACTTCGCAAAGCTGTTTTGTTGTGTGATTAGAATTTTCATATAGCTAACAATCCATTTTCCTACTTAAATTTCAAGTGACCCTCCCTCTATAAAAGGAGCTAACAACTATATAGGGAATCACCCATTCTCCTTTCACTTCTATTTAGCCCATCTAAAACTATAAAACACTTAGAGAAACAATGGGAGATGCAGAGAATCAGGCGTGTCATATATCTGGTTGGGCAACTTTAAACTGATGTGGGAAGTAAACCTTGGAAAATGACGGAGAGTTGGTAATATAATCTGATTACAACCCAAAAGTCATATCTATATCAAGAATATATAACATTTTGATTGGTAACGTCACCGCTACAATTTTGGTGGCAAAAATTGATGTGGCAAAGAAGAGGATCGAAGCAGTGGAACCGGAGAGGAATCTGATAACGTTCCAGATAATATAGAATAGGAGATTAATTAAATATATATATATATATATATAGAAGGAGATGTGATGGAAAGAGTTCAAGAGCTTCTTGATGATAACTGAACATGTAACGCAGAAGCAGGAAGATTGACGAGAATGTGGCTCGCCCTGGAACTCCGAATCTCCAAAGAGACCAAACAAACGCCTAATGTCAGAGGAGTAAATAGACTTGCACTCTTCCGGTGTGCGTACAATTCAATTCACAATAGTTAAAAAAAAAAAATTCACAATAGTTGTTTTTCATGTCTTATTTCAAAGATCCCTTGACCCTATGGAACACTGATCCACTCAATTTGAATCTCAACCTCACCTCTTTCGACATTTCTCAGCTTGAGAATCATGTCTTGGACGATTTTTCCATTACTGAAAACGATTCTGCTCTCTTCAACCAAACAATTGTCTGTACTCGGCTTCACTCTCTTGACCTCGGTTCCTTCAGGTAGTTCTTGAAGACCCATTGCTTGAATCTCAAGAAATGGCCTGACGTCTATTTCCGCATCTCCCATCTTGTCATGGGAAGTGAATGTATCTTTATCATAAACTTCCTGTACAAAAGAAACTACATATTCAGAAACTAACAAAGCATATTTTAAACACAATAAAGAAGTAACTCACGAGATTCACAGGTTGATTATAATCATTGAATGCAAGCGTCAGTTCGTCGTTCCACTCAGGGTTACAGTTATTTTCCACACGACTAGTCTTCAATGTCTGAGCCAGATTCACAAAGCAAACAGGAGATAACATCAGTAAAGACATCCATTCACATATGATCGGATCTGAGATTTATTAATAATAAACATATAAATGTTTCATTCAGCTGTGCCAGAGCCGATTCTGATTTACACACCATTAGAGTTTCTGACTATGTAACAGATAAACAGAAAGAAAGAATGTGTGTACCTGAGGACCCATAGTTATGACGACGAAAGGGTCGCTGCTCTGAGAGTCTCGACTAACAAGATTAGTCCCTCTTTTCACTCGGATTCTAAGAAGTCCCACAAGATCCTCCATGTCTCCTCTGATAGAGCCCTTCTCTACTAGGATTCTTTAAAGAGAATGAATTTCGGAAGAACAGTTTAGGAGCAAGTTATGTGTGTGGCCTCAAATGTCTGTGACTTATTCTTTAACCTCTGTCTTCGCAAGCATCTTCTGGAGGATCTATTTATGCTACGGATCTTGTTTTTATAGTAGTTGAATAAGTTTTCCTTTTGCTGTAATGTTTCAATTAAAGTACTTTGTATAGAGATAGAAAGTAATATCATTTATATAAATCTAAAAGATATCAACTTCTCTTTTGCATCTATTCATGGTCCCAGGCCAACGTTTTCTTATGTAAGACATGTGCTAATTTGTTTGATTGGTGGTATTCATGCTATCTTCGTGGATCATAAAAGAGTACGAGAGAATCGAGATAAAGCACCAAAATATATAGAATCAATGTAGTAGCTTCAGAGCCCCACAAGATTTTTTCATCAAAACAGTGTTCTGACTGAGAGTATTGAGCACCACTATTGGTGAGATACCCAAATGATTCAACACCCTCCACATCATCTACTTTTTCTTCCACATTATCTTCTCTCTTTTCTATCTAATAATTCAACATCCATCCACTTACAATGGTTTGTTGAATTTTATTCAATACTCTATCATACAATTGTTTTTTAAATACTTTTCTTTATATGTTTTGTAATTATATATTAACAATTATTGAATAAAATCAAATTAAAATATTTTATAATCAAAAAATGTTTTAAATAATTTTATTTGTTACTTTTAAAATTTAATATAAAATTAAATATTAAAGACAAAAAGTAAACTGAATTTTTATCAATATTAATAAAATTACGAGAAAATAAAATAACCATAATTTGGTAAATATTGAGAATGGCTAGAAGATTGATTCTGAAATTAATAGTTATTAGGATTTAGATAGTTAAAAAGGTAATTATTAAAATTTTGGGTGTTAAAGAAATTATTATTAGGATTCATTTTACATGAAAAAGGAAAAAAAAAAGAAAGAATTTTTGTAGACTAATAAAAAAATTATAGTAGAAAGAGATGAGTTTTGTTTTCTGTGTCCAAATCAAATGAAACAAGTCTCTATTTATAAAATATGGAAAATGAAAATTTTTGATGTAAAACTTTTTTAAAAAATAAAAATCTAAGAAATAATTTATCTTGAATAATTGAGAGGAAAAAAAACAAATCGGAAATTTCAGTGACCAATGTATCAGGGGACAAGTGGCTTTGGAGGGTCTATTTTGCTTCTTCCTTCAGCAATTCAACAATGTTGAATTGATTCAACTATGTTGAATTGATTCAACTATGTTGAATACACGTGAGTTTCAATTTTTTTTCAATACCCCACTGGATCTTTTCTAACTATTGAATTAAAAGTTTCAATGGCCATTGTAAGTAGTATTATGTAAATAAATTTTGTCTAACTTTTCTTGTGTGGACCAGTTATCATATAACATTTGTCAAAGACAGTATCTTTAAGGTTCTCAAAAGTCATACTACGAGACCCGCTTCTAAGAACATTCCCATTAAGAGTTCAAACTCCTAATCTCTTAACTATTCCCAAAAAAATATTAAAATAATTGTGGGTCCCACACAAAATATAAAACTGTCTCGCGAAATCTCTTCTTTGTGAACGTGTCTCTCAACTGTTTCGCGGACTCCACACCATTTGGCGGCCCACGATTGGTTCAGTTATTTTTTTATTTTTTCTTATTAATAAATCATACTAAAAAAAAATTAACTTTTGTCTTGGAATTCGAACATAGTTTCACTAATGGAGATGTTCTAACTTCTTTCGTGTACTTTTGTTTTTTCACTTTTACTTTTTTTCTGCCAGAGCTTTTCTTAAAAACTTTCATTGTAGATGCTCTAAAAATCTCAATTAAGTCAGTACATAACAGACTCAAAAGTGAGGGTTTATATCATGAAATATAACCTCCAGCGCCTCTATATGACTGTCTACGACAAACCTGTAGTCAATGGTTGTGAGATTACAATGATCGAAATCATTCTAGTTGATACACCCCCTAATATGTGAGGTTAAATTAATATATAAGAACAGATTACCTTAGGATATACAGAAATTTATTCAAGACTAGCTAGTGTGAATTCTGATACTAGACCAGTTAACTATGAATAAACCTGCTTTCAAAAAAGGCTAATGAGTAAACCTATCTGTAACGCCTCGACCGCCCGCGGCTAATGGGCCATCCACACCTGCTCTCTCGGCCCGTGGGCCCCATCCCATCCCACGGTCGGTCGTTAATTTTTTTAAGGCTCGAAATCATTGTTTACTGACCCTGCAATCACCACCCGACCTTTCCCCGTGCTTTGGCCTCACTTTCACGGTATCGCGAATCACTTCCCGATAGATCACCCATCCTTTCACTACTCCAGCCCAATCACGCTTAACTCTGGAGTTCTAAACGGATGTGGATGTGTGACGAAAAAGATAAGTCAATTTTGGTGACATATATAGCCAAATCAATTTTCTTAAGCCTTTTCACATATCACAACTCAGGATGTTACACTATCATTTGGCTTCTATTTATTAGTTTTATCATCCAATAATCATTTAAAGATTGTCCGATCGATGGTTTCAAATTTCTAATTAAATTAGAAAATAATTCCTTCATACTAAAATTTGTCAACTGTCACGTACGTGTATTACGCGTCTGCATGCAAAAATATGCACAGAGGATGCTTATCTAGGTTTTGTCTTAAAATATACATGAACACGCGTTTAACAAAAAAGAAAGTAAAAAACGAATGGCTCCGAAAATAACCGAAGCGGCAACAGAACATAACAGTTATCTCTTAACATATATATATACATACCTCTCCTCTCACCAAGATTCACAAATTCGATTTTCCTTTTTTGTCATCTTCTTCTTCCTCCTCCTCCTCGGCTCCTCCTCTTGGATTCCTGATTCTACCGACGAATACCTAAATCGATCTTCTTCGCTGATCCTGTTTCCATCTCCCTCTTTTTTTTTTACGTTCAAAAATTTTAGGTGAAGTTTTGTGAATGGTGGAAGCTAATCCGATCTGCGATAACTCTGGGGTCTCCCTTACAATCCAAAGGGCTAGCATCTTCGTCCCTCTATCTTCAGACTCTGTTTTCGCGTTCGGATCTTGCAAAGAAGGCTGGTACTACCGTTGCCTTGGCATCGACCCGTGAAAGTCTCCTTCCCGTTTGACATATATTTTTCTAGCGATTTTTTTTAATTACTTTTGAAAGATGTTGTACAAGCTGAAGAAAAGAGGGATGGTTAAGGGAAACAGAATCTTGATCAGCGTTACGTTTCTTGGTAGCCCCGGTCCGATCCGGTTCGTTGCTAACGAAGGAGATCTGGTTGCTGCTGTGATCGACACTGCTCTTAAATGTTACGCTCGAGAAGGTCGGCTTCCCATTCTCGGATCCGACTTCAACGATTTTATTTTCTATTGTCCCATGGTTGGACCTGAAGGTGAGATCAATCTCTCATCCATTTATATATCCAATTGTTTTTCTTGTGATAATAATGTTGAGTTCTTTTTTTATTATTTTTTAAATGTTTGTGCAGCTCTGAGTCCATGGGAAGCAGTTGGGTCGTTGGGAGCGAGGAACTTCGTGCTGTGTGAGAAGTCAGAGGAAAAGAAGAAGGTGGAGGAAGAAAATGGAAGATCGAGTTTTCCCATTAATGGAGCTAGAAAAAGAAGAAAAAGAAGGTTTAGGGCTTGGATTAACAAATCCTTCAGTCTTAAAGTCACTACTCATTAGACTTTATCGTCTTATGTGTAACCTTGATTGCCCAAGATTATTGGTTTGTGTTTCTGTTATTTGATTTCTCGTTTTGAAAGAAATGATTTGTTTCTTGTGCTCAGTTTGAAATATTTGTCTTTTGATTTCTCGTTAACTTTTGATTTGTTTCTTGCATATGCCTCAGAAATACAATTTTCAAGTTCTTTCTTTTGACTTTCTACAAATAATAGAAATAGTAAAATGCATATATTGTATTTTCATTTATATTATAGAAATTTAAAACATAAATATTTTCTATAATTTTTTAAAATTTAATAGTATAATTTTTAAATATAATTTTATATTTGTTATAATATTATGAGTTTTAATATTTTTACAATTATATAAAATGTAGATATTGTTAATTTATTATTTAATTTGGTAGTTAACCAGTATGAATGTTTGCAAACTCAATAATTTCTAACATCTATATCAATCATACAATTTTTAAAAAATATTTAAAACTGTACGTAACCACTCTCATCCGTAAACATCTGAAACCGTATAAACAACTATTGCAATCCGTAAACATCCGAAACCATATAAACAACTATTGCAATTATATCAATTAGACCCTAAAATATTTATGGTCCCCAACATTTTAGGGATGCCCTTGATTGATTGTAGTATTTTTCTCAAGTTCTCAAAAATTGTCGCTTAACGTTTGACGTAGATGTCATCGTTTTCGTATTATACATCCAATTTATGAGTTTGTGGTCGGGATTTGTAAAACGTACAAGTAATGGACATGAGTCATACGATGTGACTAAATGTTTAAACAAGCCATGATGTTTTTTTTTTCTTTTGCTAAACAACAAGCCATGATGTTACCGGTATATTCTTCTATGGGCCGAAAGCTTCGTTAATGGGTAATTGGACAACCAATGAGCAGAGGTGAACCCATAAAACATTTTATATGGGGTTATAGTGTTGGTAAAATTTTGTCAAAATACAAAAATATTAAGAAATGGTGTCACTGAAGGTTTGCGGGTTCATAAACAAGCTTTCAAACCAAATGACTAGTCATTTGGCAATTACAGGTGGAAATGATCCCATAACTCTTTTTTGTGGTGGAAAATGATTTGATAACATTTTTTTTTGTGGTGGAAAATGATCCCATAACTCTTAAGGTGGATCCGCCACTGCTAATGAGACTACGCCTCAAAGACTCGGCAGAAACAACCATTTTCTTTTACGAGCGACAAAAAATCTCGCTTTCCAACATCAACATGCAAACGTGTACGTGTGATCGCATATTGCAAGCATTGTTCTTGTCACCGTAACGTTTACGTACTAATAGAGGTTTAATTAATTTGTCAGAAAACGTAAGTAGTAATGAAAAATTAAAGACAATCAACCACACATCCACATGCCTGATTTTGTTATTTGGCCGTTTGCTTACGTTGACTTTATAAGAAAGTACTGACTCTCGTGTTATATTATTGCACTAACTTCTCCACCAATCACCAACCACTACCGGCACCACTTTCCATTATCTCTTTAATAATTACAAGCCATATCGGTAAACAATAATTAAAAATATTGATTCTTTAAATTATGCATTTTTGGTAAAATAAATTCTGCATTTGATCATTTGGATCAGTGAATTGTTTACATGGACATTGAAAAGCTTTAAGTCTTTAGATATGGGTCGGAGGGAGAAACAGGTACCTATAATAATTTGTTTGAGCTACATATACTAAATGCGATATGAATAGAACTTTCTAAAAATCAGTTTAAGAAACATGACTAGTCAGTAAATTGGATATGAACGAAATATTTTTTTTTAAAACCAAATTATTAAAAAATCAGTTAGGCGTTCAAAAAGTCAATATAGACATCCGTCTAAACAATAATCATTAACAAATTATCTAACCACCGCTTAACGGTTTTTAGAACACTGGAACTTATTGATAAATATTAAAAAGGTAGAAGTATCCAAAGAAACTACGTCTATTCATATTGACTGTTACTAATCATCTTTTAGTAGCAAAACATCATATTTTGTGTGGCTAGTAAACATACTCTGGTAAGATTGGACAATGGTATTTGTTTTAACCAAAGATTGGGTAATGGTATCACATCTAAACTCTAAACTAAACATACAAAACTATTGCAGGTTGAAATAGTTATAATGTCAACAAATGCTTCTTTTCGCATACATGTAATTATGTAGCAAATGAATATATAACGGAGGGATGAAATGTCATATAATGTTTCTTTCTGTCAAACTGTTAATTTCATTCATGGATAAAATATATATAACAATTAATTATTTTTAATAACAATTTATATATCCTCTATGATTTTATTTGATTGTTATTATTAAAGTAAATTTTAACAATCATATTAACTATATAATAAAAATTTAAGTTTTCTGTTTAAGTTATAAGTATTTTGAATTAAAAATGACTACGAATTACTAAAACTATTAAAAGTTCCATTTTGAAATTTTCGATCAATCATTTAAATTTTTTGTTATTAACAAAATACAAATGATCATGAAATCATATGAGTAGAAAATTTTATTTAATAGATATTTAGATTAAAACATATTTTAAATATTGTTTAAATTAAACTAGGTACCATATAAAAATACAAAATGAGTATTTTTATTAAATATTTACATTGATTTTTAAAAATGATTAAAATTACTAAACATTTCACAATGAAATTTTGTTATAACAAAATACAAATTATCATAAAACTATATAAATATGAAAACTCTTTTTTTTTGGTAAAATATGAAAACTCATTTAATACAAAACCCTATTAAACCATAGTATATCTATTTTAATACCATTCAAATTTAATCATATATCGTATAAAATATATAAAGTGGCTATTTGGATTTGTTTACCATAAATGATTATTCTAATAAATATGTTTGTACCAATTTAATTATATATGTAATAGTTATTATTTTAATTATCTAATTCATACTATATGTTATGTAAAATAATGCGAAATAAATAATAGTATATAAAAATAATCTGTACACAATGCTCACTTTGTATTTTGTGGAAATGGCAGATTTTAACCTTGTGAAATACGAAGTTTAAAACAATTAAATTTCCTTCGATCAAAACATTTATGATCTCACTCTAACCTTATATTTATAGATCACCTCTCCTCCCTCTGGTCAATCCCGTCGTCTACTCTTTCTCTCTTGTTTCTCTTTCTTCTCGCCAGAAGAGAATTTTCGTTAAAAAAAAGAAAACCAAAAACTTTTTCGAAAAAGCTCAAAATGGATCAGATCGAGTCCGTCGTGGAGTACAATGGCTTCGAAACCACCAACGGAAACTCCCACGCCGACCACGGGTGGAAGAAAGTCGTCTACCCGAAACGCAACCGGAAGCAGAAACCGTCGGATCAGACGGCGGCGGCGACGAACGGAGCCCACGCATTATCATCCAACGGAGACAACGTCTTCCGCTCCCTCGAGGAGCAAACCGAAGATCGCCGTCGACGGATCCTCGCCGCGAGGAAGGCCGCCGACGCCTCGGAAGACTCCGATCTGGCGAGATCCAAACGCCGATCCGACGGGTACGGTTTCGACGAGGGGTACGGTTTCGACGAGAGCGACGGTGAGATCGATAAGGAGAATGCGAAGGTGGTGGTGGAGAAGGTGAAGAAGGTGAAGAAGGAGAAGAAGCCTAAGGTGACTTTAGCTGAAGCTGCTGGGAAGATTGACGCGTCGAATCTCGAAGCTTTCCTCGTCGAAGCTTCGGTATGTTGTGTTGTGTGTGTGTGATTGCATGAGAATGATTTGTGTAGATTTGGATTCGAGATCTTCTGATTGTGAAAAAAAATCGAATCTTTTTTTGTTTGTTATAGGAATCGTATGGGAGTCAGCCGGAGATTCAGATGATGAGATTTGCTGATTACTTTGGGAGAGCTCTCTCTGGAGTCTCTTCATCTCATTTCCCTTGGGTCAAGACCTTCAAGGAGTCTCCTTTGTCTAAGCTCATCGATGTGAGCTCTCTAAAAATCCTGTCTTTACAAAGATTGTTAAATCGAATTAAGTCAAAGATTCAAAGTTGTCATTGTGTTTTTTTATGTGTCTTGTCTGATCATATTGTAGTTTTCTGTTGGGTTCTGTTTTCTATTAAAAATATTGACTTTACACAGATTCAATATCGCCATTGTGTTTTTTTTTTGTGTGTTTTGTCTTATCACATTGTAGAGTTCTGTTGGGTTCTGTTTTTTTTTTTGTTTCTGAAAGTTGGAATCTTCTTGCTTCGTACAGATGCCTCTGTCTCATATCCCTGAAGCTGTTAATAAGACATCAGGGGATTGGATCAACCAACGGCCTATTCAGGCACTTGGAACGTTTGTATTGTGGGCATTGGATTGCATTCTTGCTGACTTGGCTGTACAGCAAGGAGGCGCCAAGGGTGGTAAGAAGGGCGGCGCACAACATGCTACTTCAAAGTCTCAGGTAACTGTCTTTTTTATCTGAATTGTACCAATTGATTTTGCATTTGTTTTGTAGATGCATGTATCAAACTTTATTTTATATCTTTGGTCATGTTACTCATTTCTTTATCAGTTTATAAATGTTGTTGGTCTGGTTGAAGTTTCTCTCAGTTACCGTTTACTAACATCAATATTTTTGGATTCATTTGATGGGCAGGTTGCGATATTTGTGACGGTGGCAATGGTATTGCGCAGGAAGCCTGATGCTCTAGCTAATGTATTGCCAATTTTGAGGGAGAATCCCAAGTATCAAGGACATGATAAGCTTCCAGTTACAGTTTGGATGATGGCTCAGGTGCGTTGAGATTTTATTCTCACTATTAAAGTTTATGTTAAAAGATTCTGAATTTCGCGTTAGCTTAAACTGGTAACTTATGGCACAGGCCTCTCAAGGTGATCTATCAGTAGGCTTGCTCTCGTGGGCGCACAACCTGTTACCGGTTGTTAATAGCAAGAGTTGCAACCCTCAGTCAAGAGATCTCATCCTTCAGTTGGTTGAGAGGTGAGTACTAAAGATTCTGTACGATTGTATACTGTTTTTATGTGTGCTGATTAGCTAATCTTGGTTATTGTGTTTTTTTTTTTCATCCAGGATCTTGTCCAACCCGAAGGCCAGGACCATTCTTGTAAGTGGGGCTGTTAGGAAGGGAGAGAGATTGATTCCTCCTCCTTCGTTTGAGATCTTAATGAGACTTACTTTCCCTGCATCATCCGCAAGAGTGAAGGTAATGTAAATATTTGAAATTTCAACACAATATTCATTAGAGGTTTAACTTTTATGGTTTTAACGTACCAGGCTACAGAGAGGTTTGAGGCAATATATCCCTTGTTGAAAGATGTGTCTCTCGCTGGTGCAGCTGGGAGTAAGGCAATGAAGCAAACCACTCAGCAAATATTCACTTTTGCTCTGAAAGCAGCTGGGGAAGGTAAATTGAAATGCCTACCTACCTTCCTACACGTCCTCTACAAGAGGGTGCAACTAAAATGTGTATTATGTTATGTGCTGCTACAGGGAATCCCGTATTAGCCAAGGAAGCGGCTGCAGTCGCTATCTGGGCCATAACCCAAAACGTTGATTGCTGCAAGCACTGGGTATGATTTGATTCATTCTTCTTTTGTCTCCCACATTTTTAGTGGCTGATTTTTTTTTTTGTTTTTTACTTATTGGTGTATCTGGTTTAACAGGAGAATCTCTATAACGAGAATCTGGAAGCAAGTGTTACTGTTCTCAAAAAGTTCATAGACGAGTGGAAGGAGCGTTCTGTCAAGCTGACTCCTAGTGAAACCCTCACTCTGAACAGAACAATGAAGAGCCTGAGGCTAAAGGTTTTGTAACTAGTTTTCCATCTTTTTTGTATCGATGTGCCAAGTCTGATTCAGTGATGGTTTACTAAAAAATACAGAACGAGGAAGCTCTTGCTGAAGGAGGAGCCAGTGGTGCAAGCCAGTCACTTTACAAAGATGCAGACAAATGCTGCAAGGTGATCTCCGGGAAACTATCCAGTGGGAGTGGCTACTTCAAAGGTATAGCTATCGCTGCAATTCTGGCAGCTGCAGGTGCTGCTGCTCTGTCTGCCAACCCGGATGCTATAGACGAGCTGAAGAGCCAGGTGGAATCGTTGGATCTCAGCAAATTGACTGAGTCAGTAATGACAGCTTTTAAGAACTAAAGATGAAAACACAGTTGGGGGGTGGGGGCGATGAGCAAGAGAAAGTAAGTCTCTCTCCTTATCGTTGTGGGTGTAGAGAAATGTTTGAAAAGCTCTTGTCTTTTTTATGCTCTCTGATGACAAAGTTTCTGAAACCTGACCAGAAGAATTATTAGTGGGAGGTTAGGGTGATGAGTTGTAGAAGTGGGGGGAGTTTGTTCAAACAAGTTGTAGAAGGTGTTGAGAATGTTGTTTCTAACTTGAGATAATTGCTGTTTTTATGTTCTTTTGTTTTTTTTTTCTTTTCCAGAAACAATAAAAGTTATATTTGAGTTTTGCTCTTATGTTAAGCTGGTACTCATGAAATATGTTAGCTGTTGTCCGAATATCAATTCTAAGTATTTTTTTACTGGAATTATGTTCTTAGAGCCAAAAGATAAACATAGTAATAGCTTCAGTTATTTCATAGAGGAAAGGAACAATAGAGGTATGTTGAGGCGAGTTTGTCAGTATTGTATTGTAACCTAAGCATTGGGCAGTGAGAACCAAACAGTCATTATAAGACCAGGACCTGTTCCAGTGTTAAGACGGATTGTTCTGTCTCAGAGAACCAAACAGTCATTTACTCTGAAACTAACCGGTTTGATAGAAGTTACGTTCTTGAATCATAGTGGTCTCTGGCCTACAGATTTTTCAAGAAGATGTGAGAATGATTATTGTTTATTCAGATTGTATCATGTAAGTTAGAAGACACAATAGTATATGATTGTAGCATGCGAACCACAAGAAAAACAACAGTTTACAAAAAAGAAAAGTTAAACAAGAGAGGCGATTGAAAACTCAGCGATTGTCTCCTTCCAGGCGCTCAAATCGAGACACCCGCTACGACCATGTTTTCCGACGCCGGCAGCTCCGTAGCTTGCCGGCGTCGCCGTTTCTCTCTTCCGTTGTACTCCTTTATCTCTCTTTCGCTTTGTTTTACATCCTTTCTCCAGAAATTTCTTATGCTTTTGGGATTCATGAGTTCTTCCGCCGTCGCTCTGTTCGTAAAATGTTGCAGTTGCCGTCTCCATATCATTTGGGTCCTGCTTCTCATTTGTAGCCCTCCTCCATCTCTCATGACTGCACTGACATCAGATCTAGCCCAGATTCGTTCTTCACATAAACTCCATTGGCCAGATCTGAAGGCTCCGCGACGAGCGTCACCTTCGTCGTCCTCTCGGGCGATGACCTCTCTCCCTTCAGGGATGATCTATTCTGACTGGATTTGGTGTGAGCAAGAGCTCAATATAGTTGTTCTTCATTTACCACTTGACAGATCTGTGAAGCTCTATGACTCAGAGCACCACTTCCTTTTTAATCCGGTGAGGAATCCCCCGCTAGAAGATATACAGACCAGTCTCTTCTCACCGCAATCGTTGTTCACATATGCTCTTCCTGGTATTTGCTCTCTCATGTCCAGCTTGTTAGATTTTGATAACCAGCGAGACTGTTTGGGTTCCATGACAACTCTCTGGATCCAGTACGGTAATGCTGGTGTCCGAAGTTTCTGTTTGAACTCAATTCCTGGTTACTCAGCAAATCTCGCCAAGCTCATATCTCAGGATGTTGTTATAAGGGCTAACAGCTCTTCATTGCTGGATTTAACACATTGGTGTTTGCCCGTCACTGCCGTATGCGCCCAGAAACCAGCATATCTCGTAGACTCATCTCTCTTGTGCTCTTCATGGTCAAGAACTTGTACGTATTCAGAGAGGGAAGGTGCATCAACCGAGCTTTACAAATTGGGATTAGAACTACATAGTTATCTCTCTGGTGCAGCCATTGATGTTACACACAGTTCAAGCCAAAGTCATCATCAATCATTATCTCCAACAAGTGCAAATGTCATCGCAAGATTATTTCTAAAGTGGAGTTTACCAAAGCTTGAAGATTGCAGCCCTTTAGTCTTTTATTTTCATAAAAGACTAATCAAATTTCCTCATGTCCAGGGCCATGAGAGATCCATCATCGATGATGCAGGTTCATCATCTTCTCACTCAGCGATTGTCTCCTTCGTGGTATCGGCATCGCTTCTTATTGCGGAAACTTTGGCGTTGAGAAACACCATGATCTCTGCTCGTCAGTGTGGGATTAACGCTCTCTTGATCTGCTCAGAATTTCAGATTTTCATTAACCTTGTGAAATCAAGAGGAAGACATTTAGAGATCGCTGTTCTTCTCAACGACATCCACTTACTACCAATCCTATCTGCAGTTAAATTTATGTTCATCCCTAGACTAGTTATTTATAGAGCTGACCTTTGTGGCCAAACAAGCTCTATCTCTAATGTACTAAACTTTTGATTATGAAATGAAAGTTGCTTTACAAAAAAAAAAAAAAAAAAAAAGTATATGATTGTCACGTAGGCCGCCAGATACACAAGAGCGAGACAAAATAATTATATCACACTAAATTACGCCAGAATATTCTAACAGAATATCCTGTGGATCCATCCATGCACGATTACGGAAATATACTCTTTTGGTATGTAGAATTGGATAGAATTGTATGCCTCGTATAGTTGACAAAAAATTTTTTTTTTTTTTTTTTTTTGGAATGTTACGCAAGGAAAAAGTAAATGCATAGATCCAAAAGTTAAACGGCTGAGATTTCTTATGACTGTCTTTAAAAACTGCAAAAAGAGTTAAAAAAAAAACGAAGTAAAGAAAGAGAGAAACGTTCCACTTCACTCGGTTGTGATGCCAAGGTGAAAAAGAGAGGAGCCACACGTGTCACTGTCTCGTTTAGCTTGAGCAAACTTCTTCTTTGCGTCGATCATACTCTTTCATTCTGAAACAGCTATATATATCATCACTCTCGTCTCTCTGTCTTTCTTCGGTCACTAATCCAAATCTGATCTTCTTCTCCACCTCAAAGAAGGAAATGGTATTCAAGGTCTCTCTCGTCTCAACCTCCCCTATCGATGGCCAGAAACCTGGCACCTCTGGTCTCCGTAAGAAGGTTCGTTCCTCCATCCAAAATCCTCTTCTCAACCGATCTGGATCCGATCTCTTTTAGATTTCGCCTGACTGGATTTTAAAGTGAGATTAGCATTTCGATTTAGATTTGAAATGGTACGCAACTCCGATTTTGATTTGATCTATGCATTGATCCATATGATTATGAAGAGAGCTGAATAATGGGAAAATTTGCGTAAAATCTGTGGATCTGTTTTCTCTAAATTGTTTTATTTTGATCAATTGATGATGCTCTCTGTATTCAGATCTTTACTTATTTTTGATGCTCGTGTATAAAATGATGTATAGCAAATCAAATATGAGAGTGTCAATGAAGTTTGAATTATTAATCAGTTTGAAACTCATATATGATTTAAAAACAAGTTTGGGATTTGATCGTTTTTTTTTTATTTGTCATATACCATTGCTTTGGTATTCTCTCAAGGTTAGCATCTCATCTTTTGGTATCTCTGATTGGTATTATTGTAACTGTGTAGGTGAAAGTCTTCAAGCAACCCAATTACCTACACAACTTTGTCCAATCAACTTTTAATGCTCTTACCCCTGAGAAAGTCAAAGGTTGTTATTTTTCTATTATTATTTCTACTATATTTGGTTCCTATTTGAGTGGATTCTTGGAACATATAACTGTTCCTTGTCAGATATCTGCTCATTTCAATGAGTATCTGATCGTCTTTTGTGCAGGTGCCACACTCGTGGTCTCTGGTGATGGACGCTATTACTCAAATGATGCTGTTCAGGTATAACCAATTTTTGATTACTTTCTCTTCCAAATTCGGTTGAATGTACCTCGCCATTGGATTGTGAACCTTAAGTTATCAAATTTATCAATTAGAAACAGCTAGGGAGCGTAGATGGTAAAGGTTCTGTTTGTCTTTGAAGATGATCTCTGAAACTTGCTTGGAGGTTTTTTTTTTTTTTAATTATTCTTTTAGCTCAGTTTGTTTGACCTGCTCATGTCCAAATCCGGTTCGAGATGATTCATACAAATTGATTTCCTATCTTAACAGATCATTATTAAGATGGCAGCAGCCAACGGCGTGCGACGTGTGTGGGTTGGTAAAAACACTCTGTTATCAACTCCTGCTGTATCGGCTGTGATTCGTGAAAGATCCGGACCTGATGTAAGATCTCTTTCTCTCTTCTCTTTTTTCTAGTGAAACTTTGGATTTGTGTTTTTTTTTTTAATTATTCTCCCTGGGTAAAACAATGCAATGATGGTGAAGAGAGACTAACCTCAGTCCCCGGTTACAGGGTTCAAAAGCAACGGGAGGATTTATTTTAACAGCGAGTCACAATCCTGGTGGCCCTACTGAGGTCCGTTATGTTCTTGCTTTGTATCTTTTGTCCCCTGCCCCCTTTCAGTTGAGCAGCTCGTTTAGTTCATTTTAGTAAACAATTATATATATAACTTGATAAGACTAAGAGTTGATTCCGTATACAGGATTTTGGAATCAAATACAATATGGAAAACGGAGGACCTGCTCCTGAATCAATCACTGACAAGATTTACGAGAACACTAAGACGATCAAGGAGTACCCAATAGCAGAAGATCTACCCATTGTAACTAACATTCTGAAGAATTCACTTACTTGACAACATTTATCCCATCATCTGTTTTTCACTGAAGCGTATCTGTGATTAACTGCAACAGGTTGATATATCTGCCGTTGGTGTGACCAGTTTCGAAGGACCTGAAGGAAAGTTTGATGTTGAAGTTTTTGATTCCGCAGATGACTACGTTAAATTAATGAAGTGAGTGCTAAATTTTAGAGCATGATTCCCGAATCTGCTTCCTCTCGAGTATATATGCCATCTCTGTGATCTTTCTAAAAATATTTTCTCACTCCTTTAAGGTCAATCTTTGACTTTGAATCCATCCGGAAGTTGCTTTCATCTCCAAAGTTTTCATTCTGGTATGTAGCTTGAATTGGTTCCCTAACCTTTTCTATTTGAGTTTGTGATGTATATTGCATCGCTCTTAATGTTATATTTTACACACTCTTTTTTTTTTTACACTTTTCTATGAAGCTATGATGCAATGCATGGAGTTGCTGGAGCCTATGCACATCGGATCTTTGTCGAAGAACTCGGTGCGCAAGAAAGTTCTTTGTTGAACTGCGTACCCAAGGTTTTATTTTTGTCTAACCAATAAATACTATTCCTTAAATGATCACGAAAATACATCTCCGGCCTCATATTGACCACTATACAACATTTTGTAGGAGGACTTTGGTGGAGGTCATCCCGATCCCAACCTAACCTATGCTAAGGAGCTTGTGGCACGAATGGGTTTAGGTAAATCTGACACCGGAGTTGAACCTCCAGAGTTTGGTGCCGCTGCTGATGGTGATGCAGACCGTAACATGATCCTTGGTAAAAGGTAGCTTACTAAGGCTTTTTTTAGTTAGATACATATATGGAACGGGTATATATACCAAGTACTGTTGAACTTAAAGTACCTATCCTCTTTTGCAGGTTCTTTGTAACTCCTTCTGATTCAGTTGCTATAATTGCTGCAAATGCTATTGGGGCCATACCGTACTTCAGCTCTGGTTTGAAAGGTGTTGCAAGGTATAACACACCCGGAATCTTGATTTATAGTTTTTGCAGAATTCTATGGCTCCTTTTATTATCTATTTTGTCTTAATTTTGAACTTCCACTTCTTATTTTAGGAGCATGCCGACCTCAGCTGCTCTTGACGTCGTTGCAAAAAGCTTGAATTTGAAGTTCTTTGAGGTACATGTCACCGTGCGACTTCCATCCAGCTTCTTTTCCTTCTAACTCCATCAATCAATTCACTGACTCCTATAAAATCACATATCAGGTTCCAACAGGCTGGAAGTTTTTCGGTAATCTGATGGATGCTGGAATGTGTTCTGTTTGTGGGGAAGAGAGTTTTGGAACTGGTTAGTTTCTCATTTCACACTCAAGCATCTGGTATTAACTAAAAAAAAACAAGGATTCTGAAAGATGGGGGTATTTTACAGGCTCTGATCATATCCGTGAGAAAGATGGGATTTGGGCAGTCCTTGCGTGGTTGTCCATACTTGCTCACAAGAACAAGGAAAATCTTGAGGGTGACAATAAATTGGTGACGGTTGAAGACATTGTCCGCAAACACTGGGCTACCTATGGTCGTCACTATTACACTCGTTACGACTATGAGGTAAATAGCTGCTAAGTATGGTGATTGTGCGGAGAACACGAAGAATCCTTTTTTGTGATATAACTTGAAATTTTGTCTTCCAAAAGAATGTAGATGCAGGTAAAGCTAAGGAACTGATGGAGCATTTGGTCAAACTGCAATCTTCAATCCCTGAAGTCAACAAGTACACACACACTTGCACTTTCTCTGAAATCCCTTTCACTCATCAGTTTGGTACTCTTTTTTTTTTCTCTCTAACCCTTCCTCTGTTGATGTTATTGAAGGATGGTGAAAGGAATTCGTTCGGACGTGGCGAATGTATCCAGTGCAGATGAATTCGAGTACAAAGATCCAGTTGATGGCTCCATCTCCAAGCACCAGGGAATCCGTTACTTGTTTGAAGATGGATCACGACTTGTAAGTCCTCATCTTTTTCTTTGGTTTGTTGAGCTCTTTAGGCATATCAGCTAGAACAAAGTGTTCATCAAAACATGAAAAGAAGTAAGTAATCCTCTCTTGTTCTATGATCTAAAAAATCATGTGAAGGTCTTCCGTCTATCTGGAACTGGCTCGGAAGGAGCAACCATCCGACTATACATTGAACAGTACGAGAAGGATGCTTCGAAAACCGGACGAGAGTCTCATGAAGCTCTGTCTCCTCTGGTCAGATGTTTTAAGAAAAAACTCTTCAGCACTATAATACCAAAAGGGTATATGGTCTCATTAAATACTAAATTGGTGTTTGATGTGTGTGTGATTCACAGGTGGACATAGCTCTGAAGCTGTCCAAGATGGAGGAGTTCACTGGCCGATCAGCCCCCACCGTCATAACATAAGAGAAAAGGCGGGTCAAGTGCAACGGTCTCAAATCATTCACTTCTTTGTCTGCGTGCGTCTTTTGGGGATGCTTTTCTTTCTTCTCGTTATATGATGCTATGAATAATTTAGTCTTGGGGAGGCTTTCATATTTCATGACTTATCGTGAAGCTTATACTTGGATTTGTCTTTCTCGGTTTTTGTTATTTTACATGTATTACGTACGTACGTGATTAAGATTTGTTATTGCAGTTCAATGATTTTGCAAGTTCCCTCTCATAAAATCCAATAACTCTACTTTTTTAGTCGACAAATCTAAATCTAATAACTCTATTGATACTTCAACATGGTAAGATTGGTTTTGATGCTGACCTTACTCATAGTTTTATTTAATTAAAAAGTATTATTGTAACCAAGAAGAATACATACATACGACAATCTAAATCGTTCAATTGGTTATCTAGAATGGTGGTCGACCACCGTCTCTGCATGCTTTTATTAATTCTACCACAATCCATGAACAGCCCAATTTGTACTTTCCACTAACAAAAATAAAAAAAAATGTAAGGAGAGACGTCGATCTTGAAGTCGAAAGGGAGTAAAGGATATCTGAAAGAGAAACGAATCATTCACAAAATATATTCGAGTTGCTTTCGTAATGAATATAGAAAAATTGAATAAGGAAACCAGAAGACTGGTAGAGTCGTACAAAATCCGAGTTCTCCTACCGGACCTTCCATATTTAGAATGCAGCTCCTATCACCTTTCGACTCCACTTAAGTTCACCATCCTTTACGAGAACGATCCATTTTCTCTTCTTTTTTATTTTAGTATCAAATATAGATATGATTAAACTATCGAATATTTCAAAATTCAGATCCAAGTTACTCAAACATTTTCAGATACGATGTGAATATTTGAGTGGTCGTGCATACACATGACCATGATAAAACAAAACTGGACTACAGTCGGTACAAATTTGTTATATGATCCACATGAAAATGAAACATAGTGACCATGTACAGCAATTACATAGTGTTTTGCTCTCTGTGAAGATTTAATAGTTCTTTTTCACGATAAAAAGCAATGCATACGAGAAAAGCTAGCTAGAGAGAGAATTAGCATATTTTGTTGATAAGTCAAAAAGAAAACACCAAACTCATCTAACGAACTACCACCACCCGCACTAATGTCTATCACACTCATAAGCAACACACAAAGCCTTTTGTCTCAAAGTCGCTTCTTATCACTGATCATATAACAAGTAAATTTCGTCGGTTTCTACGTAACAAACCATTCGAGCTGATTGAAAACAAACTCCCACTCCCAATAGTACACCTGATCTATCATCTCTAGCTTTCGAAACTAGTAGTCTTAGCTTGTACCCTTAATCATAGATTTAGCAGCTTCTATATACGTGCGTCATGTCGGTAAATATAGTTTTCGGTATTCCATTTTTTCGAAAACAGCAAATTTTATATTCATTTTTCTGGACTACTTTCGTAATATATATGTAAAAATGTAACTCATTCACTTTCGTTTTCAACAGTCTTCTTCGTATTTATAGTTGATTTGGATATCTTTGAATAAACCACCCAATCTTTGACAAGTTACGTAAATAAACTCTTTGTACAAAAAATATGATGGACGACCAAACAACAAGTTCTACCGCCATCTATTACTATTGTATTTTTAATTAGCGACACAGAGTATTTCCATTAGTGTGTCGTTTTTCTTTTCTTGTGTACGTATGACCATTCTTAGATATGAAATGTGACATATTATAGGATTGTAATTGTTTTCGATTGGCACTAAATGTTCATAAGCTGTATAGCCTCTATACCTACGTAGAATCATCAACTATCACCACGCATATGTAATATAATTTTGAATTTCTAAATGCTTAAAGCTGTGTAAAGGCATTTCATCGACTTT
Organism: Raphanus sativus; assembly: GCF_000801105.2. Taxonomy (NCBI): domain Eukaryota; kingdom Viridiplantae; phylum Streptophyta; class Magnoliopsida; order Brassicales; family Brassicaceae; genus Raphanus; species Raphanus sativus. Next base: position 10,312,668 of record NC_079511.1, read on the forward strand.
AGTTGTTTTCAGTACCAAAATGTATGTTATATTCTTTTTATTGTCAACAATGTATGTTAGAATCTAAAAACTTGTTGTATATATGACTTCCATATCTTTAGAAAAAGAAGTTAAAACACATGATTTATTGTTTTGATCTAGCTACGTGACCAAAAATTGTTTATAGATCAAAATTAATGTCGTTTTTATAGACCTAAACACATTAATTAAAGCATAAAGTTTTTCTCAAAAAAAGATTAAAGCATAAAGTAAGAAAACTTGTAACAACGAGGAAACAAATGATTTCCACAAAAGACGGATTGAATCAAACTTTCGAATACTTTAATTTGGTCAAGCTCACACGAAACTCATGTGAGTGATCAAAGTCTGAAAGCCTTGAACCTCTGATTTTGATATGTACTTAAAACACTTTCTGAGAAACACACTAGCGCTTGGTTGGTGGATTTCACATCAGAACAAATTTTTGATTTTTGTTGGTGATATGTAGTTTTTGTGGTTGGAGAAGCAGATCTAATAACTCTATTTCATCATTATTCACACAAAAATTGTATTGTACCAATATAAGCATTCTTATAGAGAAATACAAAAGATATAACTCAACATGCAATTTAATGGTCTAGTGAACACATGAAAATTTAGCTTTTCAGAAGTTACAAATTCATATTATATACAATAAATCAAAACTTTGGTAATTATCATATAGTTTCACATCATTTGCTAATTCTTGCATACTTGTTACGCTAAAATTTGAAGGATTTTTTTGTTTGTTTTTTTATTAAAAATTTCATCTCATTTTTAAATTTTAATATAGTATTTCTACAACTTTTTTTTTCATCACTTTTTCTAACTATTCATCTTCACAGTCTCTTATTATATACGATTAGTTTATTCAGATAGATATTATACTATTCTATAAAATTACTCTTTCAACTTTTATCTACTTCGTTTTTTCCTTCCTATATATTAAATTTGTTTCATAATAATCGAGTTTCTATCACCATTTGAAGTCTCAGGCTTTCTGACATTTGGCACTATGGGAAAGGTCCATGTATCTCAAACTTCTTACACATGTGGCAAACCATCAACCTCATGCACTTCCAAAATCAAAAAGATAGTTTCTTTACATGGTGTTGATACTTGAGCTTCCTTTCCTACATACCAATGGCCATAGCTAACTTAGATTCTTCAAATTTACCTTTTTATTTCATACATATGTCGAACATTGTTTTGTTTCATCTTATAAGTTATTAACTAACCACGTAGAAATGTTTCTAAATTTTATTATAAGAAAATAAACCATAACAATGTGAGGATAAAAATTGAAGTTACAAGTTTTTCTTCAAAATTCAATCATACATCACACTCTATTACGTGGTTGCATACGTGTATATGCATTTATGAGAGCTAAAGAGTATCCATTCATTTGCAGATACTTTCATACGTTTATATATAACTCTTAGTTCCTTATGAAACCACAATACACTTCATAGTCCATTAATTCTCTATTGATACTTTTCAAATCCCCAAATGGATCACAAACCTCCCAGATGTTTATACACAAAATATATTTTACCAATGATTTATGCCCTATCAATCTTTCATACCAACGCCTATTTCATAACTTCATGCAAACAAACTCCATACCCTAACGTCTGCGCTCACCACATGTCTAATTCACCTCTCAAAACTTTAGACGACCAAACCGATGGGCTCACTTTCCACGACCTTGTGGTTAGCTCCACCATGGACCAGGCCATTCACCTAAACCGCCTCGTCTCTAAGGTGAAACGGCGTCGCTCTATCCACAGACATGCCAAGTCAGCTTTGCTCGACTGCTTGGAGCTCTACGAAGATACCATAGACCAACTCAACCACTCTCGGAGTTCATATGCTCTAAACTTTTCAGCGCATGATAGACAAACCTCGTTAAGCGCTGCCATAGCTAATCAAGACACTTGCAAAAACGGGTTTAAAGATTTTAATCTAACCTCTTCCTATTCAAAATATTTCCCTATACACGTCCACAGGAATCTCACTAAATCAATAAGCAACTCTCTAGCGGTTTCAAAGGCCGCGTCTGAGGCGGTTGCCGAGAAGCGTCCAGCAAAGGCGTTCACAAAATTCAACAAGCAAGGAAGTAGCGCTGGAGGTGGTGGTGGTCGGAGATTGATGTCTTCGGACGACAAGTTTCCTTCGTGGATCTCTCTTCCCGACCGTAAACTTCTAGAAGATTCTAAACTACGGTTAAACCTGATCTTGTGGTAGCTAAAGACGGTTCGGGTCATTACACAAGTATTCAACAGGCGATAAACGCAGCAGCCAAACTTCCTAGGAGAAACAAGAGACTTGTAATATACGTTAAAGCTGGTGTTTACCGAGAAAACGTGGAGATCAAGAAATCAATCAAGGACGTGATGGTTATCGGAGACGGCATCGACTCTACCGTCGTCACCGGTAGTAGGAACGTTAAAGATGGCACGACGACGTTTCGGTCCGCAACTTTTGGTACGCCGTCCGTGCTAAATATCAAGGACCTTTTTAAAGTAGTCTTTATTGTTATCTATCTATATCGATTGTTTACACAAATATATAAATATTTTTAATAATAAATACTACTATAAACTTTTACTACCACATAAAATTACTTTTAGTTATGAATTAGCTACTAGTTATAATAATTTTTTCGCCAAGAATTATTTCATAACTTTTCAATAATTTTGATTAAATCAAAGTATACTTTCTTCTGTCAAAATATATATATTTTTAATATGTCCAAAAAAAATTCCTCTCTTTTTAACGACTAAACACATAAATGCAACAAGTATTTATTTATATAACTTTTGAACTATTATTTAGCAACATGATATATTTTTTTTGGTAAAACAAATGATATATTTTATTTCTTTTGACCTGCCGCAACAGCTGTCTCCGGCAGCGGTTTTATCGCACGAGACATAACATTCGAGAACACCGCGGGCCCGGAGAAACACCAGGCAGTGGCTCTCCGGTCAGGCTCAGATTTCGCAGTCTTCTACGGCTGTTCTTTCAAAGGCTACCAAGACACTCTCTACCTTCACTCCCGCCGTCAGTTCTTGAGAAACTGCAACGTCTACGGAACCGTCGACTTCGTCTTCGGAGACGCAACCGCAATCCTCCAAAACTGCAACATCTACGCTCGTAAACCGATGAGCGGCCAGAAAAACACTGTCACGGCTCAGTCCCGCAAAGACCCTAACGAGAACACAGGATTCGTCATCCAGAGCTCGACGGTGTCTACGGCGGCGGAGACTTACTTAGGAAGGCCGTGGAAACAGTATTCTAGGACGGTGTTCATGAAATGCAGCCTCGGAGAGATGGTGAATCCGGCGGGATGGTTGCCTTGGAGCGGTGACTTTGCTCTGAGGACTCTTTATTACGGCGAGTATGGTAACACTGGCGCAGGAGCAAGTGTCTCCGGTAGAGTTAAGTGGCCAGGTTATCATGTTTTGAAGACGGCGACGGAGGCGGGGAAGTTCACGGTGGAGAATTTCTTGGACGGGAATTATTGGATTACGGCGGCGGGAGTACCGGTCAATGCGGGGCTTTGACTTAGTGTTTTACTTGTGTTGACTTTGCATGTGTGAAGTCTTTGGTTTTTGTTGGCGTGTTGATGTTTATATGATATATATTGTCCATGTAATGGATTGGATATGGATTGTTTTCAACTTTTGAATATAGAATAAGAAAATCAGTTTAATGTGGGTTTGGTTGGAGGAATTGTTATACTATACATTTATGTTATATAAGCTTTGAAAGTTGAAATTGCAAGTGTCATTAATTAGATCATGGTTTAACTTTAGTATATTAAATTAGTCTCATTGTGATTCTACATGGATCTATGGTGCTTAATTATTTAGACTTTGTAACAGTTAAATTAAGTTTGAAAAGGTCTAATGTATATGGATACTACTTGGAGTTTTCTTGCTGCAATGTGCAAAATTAATAATTTTTAATATAATATTTATTTTATTTCAAAATAAAATATTAATTTATATTTGAACATTATTATTTTTATTTCTATTTCAACTATTTGAATAAAAAATCATAAACGTATTTTTCTAATTTTGTTTCTTTTTATTTGGTTTAAGTATTTTAATTTGATTTTATTTAAATTTTAATAAAGTTAAAATTACATTTTCTAAAATTATTATTATTAAATATATATATATATCTTGTTATCTAATTTTATATATATATATATATATATATATATATATATATATCTTTTTATCTAATTTTAGATATATATATATATATATATTCTAATAAATTTGATATTTTGTTTGTTTTAGTTAAATTAGGTTAAACTGGAAACTAAGTTTTTTAAATAACTTGATGAACAGATAAATTTTAATATTAATTATTTAACTGTCAACAAATTGTATAGTGTTACATTAGTTTTGTATTTGTTGATGCATATTTACAATTAATTTGGTAATATATATATACAGATATGATATATAAGTTGATGTGAAATATTATATTTGTAATTTTCTTATGTTATTATGTGTTATATATATATATATATATGTTACTTTAATTGTGATATATGATTTATTAATATATTTTTAAAAATTTACTAAAAATAAATATTTCTATGGGAAATTAATAATGATAATGAGTTATTAATCATCATCATATTAAAAATTTCTTACAGAAAATATAAATTTTTATAAGGAAATTTTACATGTCACAATTACTTTAATGTTATGTCAATATCTTCTAGAATCATGTAATCTTTTTAAAGTGAAAATTAATGTGGTGATGATATATATATGTATACAAATAAATCATTTGTCAAATAATATCTAGAGAATGCTCTAGCTAATGTGATATCACTCCTTTTTTGTTTTTAGTGTTAACTTTGTTTTAAAAAGAAATTACGGAGGATTTGAATACTTAAAACAAGGTCTAAAGAATATAAATATATTACCCTTGACAATTAAAAGAGAAAGAAAAGAATATACATATACTATAGTGTGAAAACAATATATGTAAACTTAGAAAACTACAATATATGGAATTTTTTTGGTCCAGTGGTTTGACTAATAGTTCATTAATGTTTTTACACCATTAGGTTTGGGTTTCAATTCGTAGAAAAGACAGAATTATGCGAATTAATGGAAAATCGGTTTACAAAAGATCTGCAACATGGCTTAAAGAGTATCAGCTAGCATGGGTCCGATAGTGCGGTTCAGGTGAAGCAGTTACACGTGAATCATCATCAGGTAGGTAGGTAGAATTGTCGACAATATAATGATATGTAATATTTCTCATATTTGTAATAGCATAATATATCCAGTTTTTTTTTAGAAAAACTGCAGTATATTTACGCTTGTTTGATAATCAACATCACGGGTTATTTCAGTGTGTTCGGTTATTTCAGAATGTTCCTTGTCCAATGTCCATAGAATTTTTTTTAAAAACAAGTAAGGACGATCCAGTAGTTTGGATTCCAATATAAATTTGGGTTCTAGTTTCATTGATTACTAGGTAAAATTTAAAATTTGAGTTTTTTCAGCGTCTGATGATCGATGTGTACTCCGACCGATAGTATAAGCTACTATGGACACTCGCCGTTAGTCTTGTCTTGTTCCACTTTGGTAGAAACTAGGATCCATCCGATTATGAAAAGGAAAAAAATAGAAATTAGAAAAGAATTGGGATTTATATTACCGATTTATACTTTGGGCTTTTAAAGCCTTTATATGATCCATTATTGATACAGTCTATATTAGTCTAAGCCTTTTCACGAATTATGTGACAAGGAAGATCCGGCTGGAGACAGTAGTGGTGAACCCTTAAGGAGTTAGAAACGTAGAGCTAATGCATTTCACTTATTAAACAAAATTTTATGGTCGATCCGCGATTTCTTGATACCAAAGACGTCCTAGAAAATATAAAACTAGCAGTGATGGATTTGCATGAAACCCCTACTATTTTATTGAACAGTACATATATGTATAAATGAATTTTGTGCATAAAAAATTTTAAAAAGACTTATAACCTTCATGACTGATGAATAAACAACATAGTGTTTTTTTTTTTTTGTAAACTTACAACATAGTGTTTTCATACATTCTATATAATTCTGGAAGAGATCTATCTGTAGTAAGTACTATCTTACAACCATGCTTCAGGTATTCTTCTCGAGCTCTTCTCCTGCATGAGGTGGCCGGATCAAAGTCGTATCCTACCTGCCTGCTTCACCTTTGAATCCTCGTGCGTTTCTTTGGCATTGAGCTTTTTAATGTCGGTTTCTGAACTAGGTGATTCTAGGAGGAAGCTCTTCGTAGCTAATGGCCGGGGCTGGAGTAGTGAACCTTCTCCGCCTATTGTACTCAAGGTAACTTTATGCTTTCTCCAACGCCTCGTGTTTTTAATCTCTTGCAAGTCATTGCTCTCTTAAGGCCTACCAAAATTAAGTTGTTAGAGGCTCTTGTTTGTGTATTAGGTCAAGCTTAGTTTCTTTATGAGCTTCTAGACCTAAGTTTTAGTTTCTAAGTCTTTTTAATTTTTTTTTTTTGCAGCACTTAGCAATTTATTAGCTTTTAAGCAAAATGAAATCCAAGCTCACCACGTATTGTATCAAACATTTCATTATTTACTTAATGAAACTTACATTTTTAGCAAAAACGAAAACAAAAGTACTATCTTACAAAACATAAAAAAACACATAAAATTTACATTTTGTTTTGACGTTTACATCATAAATTAATGGATTAGACACATTCTGACGACTGAATTTAAAATTTGTAGGAGTTCCTCGATTCAGAAAAGACACTAAAAACATTTCACAAGATGTACACGTGTCAATCAGTAAGCAAAAAATTACAGGTAGATCCAACAGAGATAGGCCCTTGGGATTGCGCAAGAAACCAAAAGGATTGTTGTCTCAGTGCGTCTCGTGAATAATTTCTTTCCTAATTCCGGTACCTAATTGCTCTTGTGGTTTTCTTATTTTTCTGAACTTTTTCTCCCTCCTTGGTAAATACTACGACAACACTTTATATAAAAAAAAGAAAAAATTTCAATTCTACTCTAAATTTCATACCACTTTTTATTTTTACCACTAATAAATAATTATTTTCATTAATACCCTGAATGTGTGATAAAATACCACTAAACTAATTTTCTAAATATTTATAAATATATATAAACTTAATCCCAACCCATTAATACTAAATTCTAAGGGTAGACGTTCAGATATCTTTTCGGGTTCGGATCATTTTTTTAGATTTTTGGGTATTTTGATACAAGGATATAGAACACATTCGGGTATTTTTGTATTTCGGCCGGGTTCAGGTATTTTTAGTTTAGGTTCGGTTATTTCGGGTTGGGTTCGGATATTTTAGATTTCGAAAAAAAAAAATCATTTTTAAAAAAATTATTGTATTTAAAAATTTAGTTTTCGATTAACTAACTATTTATTTTTTAATAGATTGAATTATTAATAGATTTGGAGATAACATTTCAAAAATAAATAGACATTAATTTGGATATTGTTTTTAGAATTTGGATGTAACTTTTGTTAATACATGAAACAAAAAACTTGACATGCATTTTAAGTGAGTATCAAATTATTTTATCTGTTATTATATGTATATTATATGATTTTAAAGTGTATGTAATATTATAAATATTTTAAATAAAATAAGAGATGTAAACTAGAAATATAAAAATAAGTATACATGTGATCGGTTATCTTCAGATATCCATTCGGATTCAGATATTACCAGTTCGGGTTCAGATATCCAATCTCTCTTAAATCAAGATCCGTTCGGGTATTTTGCTATTTCGATTTGGATTTTAGTTCAGATTTTTTGGGTCGGGTTTGGATATGGGTTCAGGTATTGAGAAAAATGTACATCCCTACTAAACTCTAAACAATATTCATTAAAGATTCTCAGTGATATAAATAGTAGATAACCATTAAACCAAGTGCATAATTCTTTCTTTCTTAAAAATAAAATCTCTCTCTCCTCTTCTATTTTCTCTAACATCTTTCTCACCTCTCAGATTTTTATTTTTATTTTAATTATTTAATTCGAAAACTACAAAAAGTATTTTTATTTTAATTATTTATATTTATATATGTATAAATCAAGGAAAATGTTGCATCTGTATGTATTAAATTTCTGTGCACCAGTAAAAGTCCAACATTCGTTGGTTTGACTTTCTTTTGGTTTAAGAAATTTACCTTTTCTAGATAAGTATGTATTCATATAGAGAAAAAGGAAATTTGGTTTTTAAGACTGTTATAAATACGGGTCTAAGTGTTTATAAGATTATTGATTCACACAATAATAAGAAATCCTAAACGGATATTTACCTAAATTCGTTTTTTCTTTTTTCTAAATTAATTCGCGTTCGTTCACAACAGATAGAAAAATATTTTGCTTCTTTAATGAAGAAAATATTTGTGAAAATGTTTATTTTTTGAAGATAAGTAAAAATGAAGTTTCTCCAATAAATTTTGAATGGCTATTAAAACTGTAATAACAATTAAAATTACATTCATGATATTTTAAGGAAATTTGATGGCATGTTCTACCAAACGAAACATTATTTTCAGTGTAGCTTATATAGAACTGCTTAGTTAGATATGAATGCTCTACAAAAGACGTGACTTATGTGGTTGTATAATGTATTAATCATTATCTTATAAACTGGAAAAGCATAAGACCGTAAGTCGGCCAAGTATGACAGAGTTTCTATTGTGTCCTGTGTGCTATAGCGACAAAGAAATGAGATTGCGGTCAATTTCGAATGGGTCACGGGTTCTTGTTTCTTTAACACATACTTCCAACCAAATATAAATGTATGTATAACTTTGGTTTCCTATAATGAATTTCCTTTAAAGATGGACCATGCGCTTTGGGTTCATATACTATACGGCCGCGTTAACAAGTTAGCTAAAGAGCGCAGCGAAATAAGAAAATGAATGCAGAAAACCAATTAATCAAAGAGTAATTTTTCACTTTCTATTTTTCTTGTTTAAACATAACCGTGTTGGAGGTTTCAAAAAAAAGAAAAACATAACCGTGTTGGACGCATATATAGTCATCTAATTAACGAGTGCATGAACAGCTAAACGATCGGTTTATAAGATTCCTCGCTTTACTAACTAAATTCGCAGCCGTAGGTGCTACTAGTCTCCAATGAAACTTAGATCATTATAAATAAAAAAAAAATAAAGAAAAGAAAGATCATTATATAATAAAGCATGAACCAAAACGTATCATATATTGCTTTTGAGTTTGAAACTCATAAACTTTGATACTACTATATATATGTTAATGAAGATCTGCTCACAATCATATATATGTACTATTGATAATATGTATAAGCAATTACGGTTGGTGTATGAAAATTCTGAATAATCATATATGTACACGAATCTACGTTTGGTGAACCAAACACTATATTTTATCACTAATATTCTCAGACTTGATTGGAAATATATACATGGACGTACGGTAGTGACACAAACATAAATAAAATATATTCGAAATGGAAAAAAAGTAAGCATATGCATGTGTAACGCATATGCATGCTGCAATCCATTGCAATAGCTCTATACATAGTTCAAAAAAAAAGCTCTATACATTGTCGGCCATTGACATAACGTATGTGTAGTGGTGGCGGAGTTACAGCGCATGCATACATTAGCCATTGTATATACTTCTTTTTGTATCATTAGCCACTAAAGATATCAATAATGTGATTGATTCCTTCAGATTATACATCCGAAATATATAGCGTGCGATCTAGGTTCTACTGGTAACTGATAACTTGCGTTTGAAACCAATCAATTGTGTGTTTTAAGTCGTTTTAATTTATTTATTCTCCTAGTATTACTGTAAATCTCTTTTGCCCAGATACTTCTAAATTATTGTTTTTTCAATATTTTGTTATCATCATTTAAATCACACAGTGACAACATACTTATGTTGTCTACCACTAAATTAATTATATCTGAGATAATGTCAATTTATTTTCAGCTCATACAATTTTGTACCTTCGAAGTTCTAAAACGATTTATATGTCGTAAAAGGGAAAATAAGTATAATAAAATTAATCTACTTCTGTAATTTCCACACTTAATTTTCGTAATTTCCTCCTAACGAAAAGCGTTAACAAGTACACTCATTTTCAGCCAATAACAAACATAATTATCTTATTATACATCTCTATCATGCACGCGTGAGAAACAAAAAACAAAAACAGACCAATAATTTATTTAGAAAGTGAAAAAGAAGAAGAATATTTGATTAGCAATAATAATCAATGTATCGCATTATCAACACATCGATTAACTAGGGCCAACGCATTACTAGTCAACTTCTTGACATCATCGACCCGAGCACACACCTCATCTTTCCTAGGCTCATCTTGAACGTCTTTAAACCCGTCTGTACAAGTCTCCTCATCGGTTAAAGCCGCACTAAGCCAAGTCTGCACGTTACTCATCTGAAACCTGAAAGACTCGAGCGAGCCAGTGGTGACCAAATCCCTCATCTGTTTCATTGAGCCTCTCATTTCTTCGACTGCGTCTTTGAGGTTCTCGAAGCAGTCATGAAAAACGGCGGCTGCGGTTGGGTGGTGGCCACCATCTACGTGGATTTCAGAGAGAGTAGATACGTTGGAGAGGTATTTGCCTAACTCGAGGGCCTTGGAGAGAGTGACGGAGATTGCTGCTCGAGCCAAGAGTGCTGGGTCGTTGTGGGCGTAGGTTGAGAAGTTTGAGAGAGAGGAGACGCAGACGTCAGGGTATAAAGTGGTGTTGCAGCTCGTCTGGATGAAATCTGAGTCGTCTGATGGGGATGGTGATGGTGATGGTGAAGGTGATGGAGATGGTTGAGAATGGACGGTCAGGATTAGTGGGAGAAGGGTTGCTAAGAAGAAGAAGAGAATTGGTTGATGAAGAGAAGGTTTCTTCATGATTTCTTCTGTTATATGTGTGTGTATTTTCTGTGACATGGAAGGGTTTCTCTTTTGGGTTATGGATTTTGTGACCTCAAGTTGATATTTATATAGAGAAGGTAACACAAATAGCTATCTATCCCTTTTTAGCCGTAAAGCGAAATAATGATTGACGTTCATACCTTAATAAATTTTTGATGGGTTTGAAAAAAGTTGAGATATGAGGCTGCGTCCATATGCATAATGGGCCGGGCTGGAATGGTGCTTTTGTTTGTGAAATGAAAATGCACTAGAGTAAATGAGACAAAGTTTTAAGAGTAGCATCTAAACATATTTGTTAAACAAATCTGGATCAAAGATACATACAGACGAGAAGACAACAATGTTTCGATATGAACTGTTCTAGCTAACGGAAGTTTATTGGTAATATTCCGTAGAATCCGATCGATATTTTATTTCTTAAAGTAAAGGTTCCATCTTAGAATGCAGTGATGATAGATGCTACCTTTACAAGTTTTCATCGCTGCTTGATATCGCTCGAGTTATCTAAGAACCATTGATCTTGCATCAGATAGGTATATAGCCGAATAAGCATATGTTACTGATCTGCTTCATGTCTACCATGTGTTTGTGTCATATTGATATATGATATATACTGTTAGATCTCATGTTTTTCTCTGAATCAGACTTATTAGCTTTTTCAAGCATCACTAAAAAGTATACTCAGAAGATCTAGCAATCAATTTCCCTAATCTAAATATGCTGATTCTCTAGTACTCAGTTTCATAATGTAAATATATAATAATCTAAAAGTTATATATCATAATACAATAAAACTCATCATGTCTAACACATGGTGAAGAGCTACAGGGACGCGGATACGTTTCTTACTTTCTTTTTTTCGAGCCAATCAATCACTAGTGTGTGTGTTATGAGTTCGAAATCAGATATGTTTCTATAAGATTTAAAAAGAAAACAAGCGGACATGATATTTTGGTACTTTTAGCATTTTGCTGAATATTTTATATTTTAAATGATGCCCAGTGGAAATCGTTTTCACTCTTGATAGTCTCTCTTTCTTCTAGTTTTGGAGATTTGAGGTTTGAGGTTTGAAAAAAGGAGATTTGAGGTTTGAAGGCTTAAATTATTGTCTTGAAAGACCAAATGTTAAGAGACACATAAATGATGGAAAGTTAACTAACTTCCGATGATGGAAACTCTAACTACTTCTGCTGAAATAAAGCCCAAATTAAATTAAACCAAAGTTTAGCAATTTCTTCTTTTCAAACGAACGAGTGGGAGAAAACAAAACGTGATTTTGTCAAAAAGTTTAACAATTGGTTATACTTTGCTTGCATGAGAAATATTCTCTTTGTGTTTTCGAATATTCTAAATTATTTCCGTACATTGTTGATTTCCCTTAGTTCTAATTTCTTGACCAACATGTATGAATTAGGAAGCACTTTACTTCAAAATATTGCACAAAAAGAAACACACCATTTGACTTTTTATATTCACATCAGAAATTAACAAACTGTAATTATGGATGTATATAGGTCTTGCACCGAATCTAAACTTGCATAAGGTCTATAAACTTTACTTTTGTTCTCTACTGATAAAACAAACTTTCCATCTGCCTTATGTGTCAGGGGCTTCTATGCCTATGGCCTGCATGGTTGGGACCAGCTTTAATTCATAAGCCACTCATTCCGTTGGAGGTTTTATATATTTCAAAATCAACCAAGATTTATGTTTTTTCCGTAATATTACCAAAAAGAACAAGATTTATGTTCTTCTATACAAGACTGCTGTAAATCTTTAGATCGATCACTAACCAGAAAATTGATCCATAAGAAAGAGATAAAGAGCATCTTCAGTTAGTCCCTCCCTTTGTTTACTCTGTCCTGTATTCACATACTATTTCTTTCCTTTTTTTGATCAAAACACATTATATTTCTCTGTGTTAAATCTACTAGACAAAATCTTCAATAAGCCCCTCTCCCTTTTCTCATACTATTAATTTATTTATTTAATCCCAATAGTTTTTGGCTTTATATTTCTTTCGAATAAATGAAATAATCAATGTGAAAAAAGATTGAATGGCGCATTGAGCAAGGAAGATTAGATGCGTCGGCTTTGTGCAAGTTGCAAGTTGCAACATCCCTCGCGTTCCAAGTCAACCTCGTATTCCACGCAAATCGTATCTTAATCATATGGCTATACCTATATCATACTCCAGTTATAGTCTATGTCAAATTGTCAACGTTTCTTCTCTTCTGTCACAAATTTACAACATACCCAGCTTCTAATAATATTACTACTTCATTATAGATCTCTTCATCATAACGGCATTTGTATAGTCATGCGAATATTAACTTCAGTTTAGACTTTTTTTGGTTAGATTTTAAAAGTGAACGAAGAAGCGGATACATATTTGTTTGGATTAATATAATTTCGATAATTCGATTTAAACCCATGTTTGAGCATATATTACGGAATAACTTTTAGAAGTTAAACATTAAGTTCGGTTTAGATAGATATGTTTGAGTTCTAATTAGTTTTCTGATTGTTCAAGCTATAAATGATGATTGGTCACCGGAGTTGAATCCGGCACATTACTCATTTACTCCAAATATACGAATAAACTGCATTATATACATTTTATCAAATATTAGCGTATGTTTGAGTTGAACCGATTCAATGATATAAAAATAAGCTCATGAAAAATTGCTATAAACAACTCGTAATATCGAGACGTAACTCTTGGGTTAACTTGTCATGGATAGGCCATACGGAAAAATCTTTACGTATTTCTTAAAAAAGCCTAAATTATTGGGAATTGCTCGTCAATCACGGGTCATATAACCCGACCCGATCAATCGTATCTACCCAACATGGTCCACCTTCCTCCAATCAATCAAATCCACGTAGGAACTAATCCATTGTCACTTGTCTCATAGAATCCCAAAGGACTCTTTTCTTTTCTCGAGTATAAAAGAGCCTACGCACGAAGAGTCTCTCACATCTCTCCCGCTATATCTTACAAATACAAAATACAAAATACAAAAACAGAAACGAACTCAATAGTTGCAAAAATGGCGGGAAAACCCTTAACTTTCTCGGGACTCGCTCCGGCAGCGGCGGCGATGATTCTTGCTATGCTCCTCCTCTCACCGGAGATCTGCACAGGACACGACTATCGCGACGCTCTCAAGAAGAGCATCCTCTTCTTCGAGGGCCAACGCTCCGGCAAGCTCCCACCGGATCAACGCCTCAAATGGCGCCGCGACTCCGCGTTACGCGACGGTTCCTCCGCCGGCGTGGATTTGACCGGAGGCTACTACGACGCCGGAGACAACGTGAAGTTCGGTTTCCCGATGGCCTTCACTACGACGATGATGTCGTGGAGCGTCATCGACTTCGGGAAAACGATGGGACCGGAGCTCGGAAACGCCGTCAAAGCGATCAGATGGGGAACGGACTATCTCCTCAAAGCGACCGCGATTCCCGGCGTCGTGTTCGTGCAAGTCGGAGACGCTTACTCCGACCACAACTGCTGGGAGCGGCCGGAGGACATGGACACGTTGCGAACGGTCTACAAAGTCGACAAGGACCATCCTGGTTCAGAAGTGGCCGGCGAGACAGCAGCCGCTTTAGCCGCAGCGTCGATCGTGTTTGAAAAACGCGATCCAGCATACTCCAAACGCCTGCTGGACCGTGCAGCAAGGGTACTCTTACTTTAATTTTTACTTTAACGTTCTTAATTTTCTTCTTTTTCTAACAAAAATTGCATGCTGTGTCCAAAAGTTTAACAGATGATTATGCTTTGCTTGCGTGATTAATGTTCTCTCTATGTTTTATTTTCCGTACACTTTTGATTTCTTGTTCTAACAAATTCTTGACTAACGTGCAATTTACGCTATTAATAACTATAAAGCACTTCACTTTAAAATAGACTAGTGTTTGACCCGCACGCCCGTGCGGGTGTTTATTTTTATTTTTATAAATAAATATTTTATTTTACAAAAATGGTATAATATATATTTTAAAATTTATCTATATTAACTAACTGTTTAATATTAAATCTCTAAACTCAATAATTTTATAGTTTATATTTTTTTTTGAACCGTCAATCGTTTTAGCCACATTTCAAGAGTATGATTTGTGCGTCGGGACAAATGTATTTTTATTCTAAATTTAGTTTTTAGTTTTTTATTTGTTATTTTGAATAGTTTTAGTTATTTTAGGTAATTTAACTAATTTTTAATTAAATTAGTGAAAATATATATTTTGAGCTTTTTTCAAAAAATTTAGGTTTTTAAAAATATTTTAAGACGATTTCAAACATTGGTTATAATCGATCCGAATCGAACACAGAAGGAACTGAACCAAACTCGATCTAATAATTAGTAAAACCCGAATTGAACTTATGAGTATCACACCAAAATTTTGAAAATCTGTATGAACCGAACCAAATTCGATGGGCCTAAACGACCAGTCATAAGAGTAATACTTGTTTTACTAAGTAAGTTTTGTTTTTTTCTGAATATGAGTAAAAATTAAACTATATAGGAATTCTATATATTTTGTGTTAAAAAAAGAGAGAATTCTATATATATTGTTAGTGTGGGTGTGAAGATACAGAAGGAGATCTATACTAAATATTTAGTTTGGCGTGAAATGCACTTAGATTGAATAATTAGTAACCGATAATGATTTTTTTTTGCTTGAAACTGATAATGATATTTTAAAAATTATTTAGATTTGGTTAGTTCCCTTTTTAAATAGTTAGATTAGAGTTATTCTTGAGTTCACTAATAGAAATCAAGTATTTCATAATCAATATTTTTTTTAAAAAAAAGAAACAAAATAACAACTTTCCAAATTCGACTATAAGGTGGTTTAATACATATTATATTAGTTGTTTGAGAATCTTACAAACGGTGTTACAAACAAAAAAATCTTACAAACGATTTACGCCCTAATAAATAGGTACTTCATATAAAGTTTTTAAGGAAATAGAACTTCAAAGAAAATATCAATCATGAAATTTCTATTTATGTGATAGATATATAGGAAAGAATATTATATATCGTTTTTTCATTTAAATATTGTCTTCCTCAAGTATGACATCTTTTTGGTTAATGATTTAGCTAAGTGTAGATGGAATGTGCTTGATTTTAGGATTATTTTGTGGAGCTAATTAAGATTATATGTAGTATCTATCTTATTAAAACAGAAACATTATGTTGGACCTAACATTTATTTTGTAAGTTTTTAAATTAAATACACTTTTATACTTTATAGTTAAACCTACATTAAATCACTAATGTTCTTTTCTTTATATTACTATCCATGTTTCCAAACAATATACTTATTTCTTTATACTATTATCAATGTTTCCAAACAATATATTTTATATACTACTATCAATGTTTCCAAACGATACAATAATTAATCTTAGTTATTTTATATCCATCATTTTCTCTTTAAAATTTTGTAGAAACGTCATAATTTCATAAATTACAAAATAATGAATTTTAAAATTTGGATTATAAGACTACAAATTATGAAAATATTACAATTTCAATCAAATTAGATTACATATCGGTCATCCATCAGTTCAATCGGTTAGTCTCGGGTTTTAGTGACTTTTTAATATAAATATTTTAAAAAACTAAATTGAATTGTTAGATCTCCGGATTAACCGGTATAATCACAATCATCTATCTTATTAAAACAGAAACATTATGTTGGACCTAACATTTATTTTGTAAGTTTTTAAATTAAATACACTTTTATACTTTATAGTTAAACCTACATTAAATCACTAATGTTCTTTTCTTTATATTACTATCCATGTTTCCAAACAATATACTTATTTCTTTATACTATTATCAATGTTTCCAAACAATATATTTTATATACTACTATCAATGTTTCCAAACGATACAATAATTAATCTTAGTTATTTTATATCCATCATTTTCTCTTTAAAATTTTGTAGAAACGTCATAATTTCATAAATTACAAAATAATGAATTTTAAAATTTGGATTATAAGACTACAAATTATGAAAATATTACAATTTCAATCAAATTAGATTACATATCGGTCATCCATCAGTTCAATCGGTTAGTCTCGGGTTTTAGTGACTTTTTAATATAAATATTTTAAAAAACTAAATTGAATTGTTAGATCTCCGGATTAACCGGTATAATCACAATCGGGTTGAATTTAAAAACACTGATTTAAATACAAAAATATTTTAAATACACACTCTTTAAAAGTTAACAAAATATTTGTTACGTTATTAGTGAAATTTTTCATCGTAAAATATTCCGCGCTTCCAAAGCGCGGGTCAAGATCTAGTGTTGATTAAACTTCAAACATTCATAATATATATGTCTAATGATATCAGCTTGAGAATTTTTAATGATTTTTTGTATATTATAAAATTTGGATCCGTAAATTTGATGCACTTCATTTTACACTTTTGGTTTATTAGAAGTTGTGAACCCATACATTGATTGGACATCCACTTTCACAATTTGATGTTTTTCTTTTGGTAAAATTTCATAGTTTGATGTTTTTATATCTAAACACATAAAATGAGGGTTGGTATGAATTACGTGTATTGCATGAAAACCAATCTTTGATAATGGTGATAGTGGAATATGATGTACAATAATAATATTAATTTTATGTGCACTTGATTTTAGAATCTTGGTTTATTAATAGTTGTAAACCAATTTATGCAAAGATTGGAAAATTTTGCCGGCTAGTAAATAGTAAACCGAGTTATTTTTGTTTGTTATGAGATAAATCATGTTAATAATGGGAAAGTCAATCATAATGGGCTGGTTAATTGACGAAAGGGCTTTTAATTATTACTAAAACTATTGTGTTTAAATCAATGGCATTCAATTGTAATTATTTAGAAAAATTCAGGGTTAATTTAAATTTGTACTTCACTTTTAATAGATTAGATTAGATAAAAACCCACAAAATCTGACTTTATTTTTTATTATTATTTGTTTGTTTGTTTTTGGTCAACATGTGGCTTTCTTTATTGACATTCAAATAATTCTTTAAATCATATGGATGTAGGTGTTTGCGTTTGCTAATAAGTACAGAGGGGCGTACAGTGATAGTCTTCGTCAAGCAGTGTGTCCTTTTTACTGCGACTTCAACGGCTACGAGGTAACTAAAAGGTTTTAATTACCACAGTTAGATATCATAATCAAAAGGAAGTTAAAAGATAATTAGATGAGTGTGCGTGCAGGATGAGTTGCTTTGGGGAGCAGCGTGGCTACACAAAGCTTCGAAGAAACGAGTGTACAGAGAGTTTATTCTGAAGAACAAAGAGATTCTAAGAGCTGGAGAGACGATCCACGAGTTTGGTTGGGATAATAAACATGCTGGGATTAATGTCTTAATCTCCAAAACGGTCCTAATGGGAAAAGCAGATTATTTTCAGAGCTTTAAGCAAAACGCTGATGAGTTTATCTGTTCTTTATTGCCTGGGATTTCTCACCCTCAAGTCGAATATTCACTAGGTAAAAAACAATTTACAAAATCATACAGTATATAGTTTCTGTAGTGACTTCATTTGTACTCATCATGTTTAATTTTTTGGGTGATTTAACACAAACACAGGAGGATTACTAGTGAAGAGTGGAGGGAGTAACATGCAGCATGTAACATCTTTGTCGTTTCTGTTATTAACATATTCTAATTACCTAAGTCACGCCAATAAGGTAGTGCCTTGTGGCCAATTCACAGCTTCTCCAGCTCTTCTCCGTCAAGTAGCTAAGCGACAGGTAACTAATTAACTTTCTTACATCCCCTGTTTCAGCACCGATGAGATGCAGGAGTGAACATAATAGTTTTCTCTGTTGCCTGTGGCATACGTTAATGCAGGTGGACTACATACTAGGAGACAATCCAATGAAAATGTCGTACATGGTTGGGTATGGTTCGAGGTTTCCACAGAGGATTCACCATCGTGGAAGCTCGGTTCCTTCCGTCGTAGACCATCCTGCTCGCATAGGGTGCAAAGAAGGGTCTCGTTATTTCCTCAGCCCGAGCCCTAACCCTAACTTGTTAATTGGCGCGGTCGTTGGTGGGCCTAATGTTACTGACGATTTTCCTGATTCGAGGCCTTACTTTCAGCTGACTGAGCCCACGACTTATATCAACGCACCTCTACTGGGCCTTCTTAGTTACTTTTCGGCCCGTACTTGATATTCCTAAAGAATAACGATGAAGTCTGCTCGTTAAGAATTGTCTAGAGGTGTGCTGATAACTCGTCACCACCCTACAACTACCATGTTGAATGTTGATTTGTTTTCAAAATAGTTTTTACTATACATGTCTTTGACTATACAAAAAAAAACTATACATGTCTTTGACTCTTTGTAACACACAAATGATCAAATCTTAGTTAATTTGGAATCAGTTAAAATGCTTTTCCCTCTGTTGAATGATGGTAAATGTCTTACTTCATAGTTTCTTAAATAGCATTTTATTAAATTGTAAGGAAGAAGAAATTACAAGGTTAAGAGGTCATATAATTGAAGAGAATAGTTTTGGGACACAATAGCTCATTTGAGATCTTTACTATTGTGGACAACAAGTATATCTTAACTTTTAACTTTGGTAATGCACATAATTTAAATGATTTTTAGTAGTGAGCTCACCTAGGGCTGAGCAAAAAATCCGAACCCGAAAAACCGAACCGAACCCGATCCGAAAAAGTAGCACCGAACCCGAACCGAAATTGATTAAATATCCGAACGGGTTCAAAATTTCGGTATTTAAAGAACCGAAACCGAAACCGATCCGAACCGAAATATTTTGGGTACCCGAATGTATCCGAAATAAATTTATATACTTAAATATATACATTATTTTATATATAATGTATATTAAATTATTAAAATATATAAGATACCTTTAAATTTTCCAAAATATTCGGAAAATATATGCAAATAGTCAAAAGTAAATGTTTAAAATAGTTAAAATATACTGAAAACACCAAAATAGTTAAATATCTATTGATTCTTTATCCAAATATTCAAAGAAAACCAATTTATATGTTAAATTAAGGTATTTTGACATATATGTTATGAAAATTTATATGTAATATAATATTTTTTTATAGATTTTGAAAATTTAAAGTATATAATGAATTTTGAAAATTTAAAAATTTTTAAATGAGTTATCCGAACCCGAACCGAATCCGCAAAGATCCGAACCGAACCCGAACCGAAATTTAGAAATATCCGAATGGGGCTGAAATATTTGACCCCGAATAGACTGAACCGAAACCCGAATAGACTGAACCGAAACCCGAATGGGTATCCGAACGCCCAGCCCTAAGCTCACCCATAGAGAAATTCATTTTCTTTCAGAGGATTCAAATAATCCAAATAATTCTTAATAGTGTATTGGTCCGCAAAGAATTCACTTTCAGTGTCTTCCATTGATTCAATCATCACAAAATTTGAAATTTAAAAATTTGCTGTCATCTAAGAAACTTTTCTTCACCAGTGACTTTCTTACTTCTTGACTTCTAAACATCTGGGAAACTTATCCAATAGTTTGTTCACTTGGAAGATTTTAAGTTAGATTTTATAAAATTCCTGATACATATTTAATATTCTATTATTATTTTTAGATTATAAAGCTTTAATATTTTATAAATACTTACAGTAGAAATGCAAAATCTATGAGAAGGCAGCATAACGGTAATAATAATAGTATACTATTATTTGAAGACCAAAGACCAAGGTTGTAAAATTATGAACTTGTCTTTGGTCGGCTGCTTTTCGCTAACTCAAGAACGCTATTTTGTCTCCTCTCTTTTCCCCAAAAAAAATCAAAATCATTTCTTCTTCATTTTTTATCTTTTCCGACACGTTTGTCAAACAGATGGTGCTCGCTTAACGAACTTTAACCAGCGCCCTCGGGGACGACTCTCTCTAGCTTTGTTCTCCGATTAGAAAGGAGGAAAACGAGATCCTAGCCGAGTGTGATGCAAGTAGAGCGAGAGGAACATGGAAGGAGTTGAGCTGGAACTAGAGAGAAGAAGCAAGTTCTTGAACAGCTTGATACAGCAGAAGAAGAAGGCTAAAGAGCAGCAGGACCTGATAGGCGAGTTCAATGTTCGTGTCAGAGCTTCCGATATGCCTCTGGTTGTGCAGAACAGGGCCTTCGGTTTGTCGCGTGACCTCTTGAACGCCACTCCTGGAAAGGCCGACAACAAAAGACTCGCTCTCGCCCTTAAAAAGGTCACATCTTTTCTTCTTTTTGTATCTCTCTGTCTATCTCCTTAAAAATGGCGTCTTTTTTTTTATTGAAGGAGTCGTATTGTGGCTGAGGTGAGTTTTGAAAAATTGTTAGTGTACTTGCATGACGAATCTGAAATCTTTTTCCGTTTTTGGATTGGGAGCTTAACTTCTATTTGTAACAACTAGTCTTAAGTGGAACGGATGTTATGACAAAAAAGATAAAAGATAAATCATTGACATAGGTAATCAGATCAATTATATTAAGTTTTTCTAAGTACACAGCTCAGGAAATGAGCCCTGTTCAAGCCTAGACTTCTTTCTGATTAGACTTGTCTGGCGTTACTACCGTATATATATATATATATATATATATATATATATATATATATATAATTGGACATTTATGCTGCTTTTTTCATAGAATTTGTTCATGTCTAGTGGTGAACACTTTAAATTATTGTTCCTGCTTTGAGGGCACTGGTGGTTAGCTTTTGAATCTGTAAAGATTTTTTCTGGAGCTCAGATGTGGTGTTGAAAGTTGTAAAAAATGATCCAAGTGTGAAGAATAGCGGCTTTACATTGGTTTTCACAAAGTGGCTGAGTAAAACAATCCCAGTGCTCACTAATTTGTCATTACCATTCTTAGCTTTTATGTTCGGGTGTGTTTCTGCTGTTTTATCTTCTTGTACTGATGATAAAAGATCTCCTCTCTCGAAATAGACCTTCATATGTTTCTTATCTCTTCAACTTGAGCTTATGTCTCTTGGTCAAAACTGTATCGACAGGGCCGTCTTTTAGCACGTGCAAGTGGAGCGGTCGAACAGGGTCCAAAATTTTAGAGGGTCCATAATTTTTTTTTGTTTTATTAATAGTTATAAATTTAAAATCATATTTTTATAAAAAAATCAGAATGGCTATATTTTAATTTAGTTCTCGTATTCATAACCAATAAATGTAAATTACAATTTTTTATTTTGTTTATATAACCAACTAAAAGACAATAAATTAGGAAATACTTAGTATTTATATCAATTATATATTTTGGAAAGTAATAAATAGTTGTTGATGTTTGTTATAATATTCAATGGTAGTATAAAAAGTTAATATTCTAATTGATTATGTTGAGGAAACAATTATCAATTAGTGATTATAAATACGTAGAACAAAATATATTTTTTCACCATTTTTAATTAAAAATAGCAAACACGAAGAAAATAAAGCTAGCATACAACTTCTTTTTACAAGAAAAAGATTGACTTGTCTAATCAAGAGTATATAGCTTACTATCTGGATTTTGTTACTCTATTATATTTATAGATTATGATTTCTGATTGTGGATATAATAAACGTAAAAAACTGAAAAAATTAGAAAATGTAAATCTGATGATTTGATCGATGATTTTGCATTGAAAAATACTAAATAATCAAGTTTAATGATTTGATCAATGATTTTGCATTAATAACAAAAAAATTGGTGTTATTTAGATTATAAATAATTAAATTAATGTATTTATTTTATATTATAATATTATTTTATAAAAAAAATCAAAAAAATTTCAGATTATTAAAAGAAGTTTTTTTTTTGAACCGGGTCCGTGAAAAGTTTGAGACGGCCCTGTGTATCGAATTTAAACTTGTATCAGATGTATATAAACTTTCCATATGATCTTACAATTTTCAGGACTTTGATTCAGCCTATGGCCCTGCATGGCACTGCATAGTTGGGACCAGCTTTGGTTCGTACGTCACGCATTCCATTGGAGGATTCATATATTTCCAGATCGACAAGGTTTATGTTCTTCTTTTCAAGACTGCAGTGGAGCCCTTATAGATCTCTCACCAATGAGATAATGTTGATCCATCTTCTTCAAGTAGTCCCCCCTCCCTTTTCTATTTCCACTGTCCCTTATTATTCACACTTTATTTAATTTCGAGTTTGATGCAAATTAAGAATATGTTTTTTTTAGCACTGAATCAATTCATATTAAACAAATGTTTGGGTATACCTTGAACAAACAACAAGAAGCAAGTAGACATTATAAAAGAATGAAAGTCAGCGGCTCCCCACATCAGCTAGCAACAAACTCAGCAGGCATTGATACAGCCTATCCTCAGTAGACGGTAGATGAAATATGATTACCTAGTAATGAACTTTCCCTTGAACATCCATCCGTATCTATAAGAGCACTTCCATTAAAGGGTTGTGCTAACAAAATAATTTCTCGCAGGGAACTATTTTTACCTCTTTTTAGAACCTCACTAGGTGATCATCTGCGCCCTGTGCGGAGTGAACGGATTAAAAAAAAATTATAATTTTTACTCTATAGATATCGAAACATAAAAAGTGACATATTTATTATACATGGTATAGATTATAGCATAAATAATGTTGATATAGAGATTAATGCAAGAAAAACCAAATTGAGATTAAAAGTTTATTAAATTTTTCAATCAACAAAAAAAATTACTGAAGTATCCGGATAACGATAATTTTATTATGGTTGACAAAAAAGTAATTGTCTTATTATCGAAGTTAAATCGTTATATTTCGTTAAAACTATAATGGTTTTGAAGTAAAAATTGTAAAAGAATATAAATAAGAAACTCTATAAATAAATTGAAGTAAATAATATTAGGTTGGAAAACAAAAGAAAAAAAAGTAACTGATATGAATTTTCAAATTTAGTGGGCTTATTAGGACTCAAAATTGTAAAAGAGATCCTTTGTCGAACCTTAATATCCATTAGACTCAAATACATATGAGCCTTTTTTGATTTATCTTTTATTTGTTTTTATTAAAAAGTCTTGAGGGGACATGAGATTAAGGGCTACGGTTCGGATGTGTTCGATCTTTTTTCTCATCACATGATATATCTAGATGTGTCAACAAAGTAAGGTTGTAAATCTCTAATTGTTCATATATTTCCAGACAATTTTGTTCAGACTCTTATATAATTGGAAATAATTATATGTATAGTACGAAAATTAAGGAAGCCCACATTAAAAATGATGTTTTCCTTAAATTAAATCGGAAAAATTATATGAATTTCTAAATTTAATGTCTGTCACCATTTATGATAATTTCGTAATCAAAAATTTTGTTGCAAAAATTAAGAGATTGCAGAAAATTTAATAGGGAATTCCTTTTTGAATGTATGTTATAATATTTCAAGATTGCTCATAAATTTTAATATATGACATTTTGATTTTACAATATAAAACAGTTTATATCATCCCAAACTAAATGTCATGTATTCCATAAAATACAAAATATATTTAATAAAAATAAAAGTCACATACCAAAGTTTTATAATCATATTTTCCCGTTCCAAAAAATGCATGTATCATTTATGAATCGTAAATAAATTGAATATTATAAAATATGAATAGTATATATATAGTCAAAACTCTATCGGTTGTGACTATATATAAGGCTATCCTATTAGTTTCATATAGGTTTATAATTGTAGATTTGAAGATAATTATAAAAAGTATTATATACATATGGCAAAATTAAGGAATTTCACACCAAAAATGGTTAGTTCTTTAAATTTAATTGAAAAGATATATAAAATTTCCAAATTTAATGTCTATCACCATTTATGATAATTTTGTATCAAACATATTATTGCAAAATTGAAGGGATTGCAAGAAAATTAATATGTAATTTTTTTGAATGTATTTTATAAATTTTCAAGATTGCTCATATTTTTTATGTATGACTCTGATTTTACAATATAAAACAATTTATATTTTCCAGTCCCAAAATAAATGTCATGTATCCCTTAAAATAAAATAAATATTATTCAAAATAAATGTCATGTACTAAAGTTTTATAGAAGAACATAATTATGAATATTTTATATTTTCCAATCCCTAAAAATTGTCATGTATCATTTATGAATCGTAAAGAAGTTGAATATTATAAAAATATGAATTGTATATATAGTCAAAAATCTATCAGTTGTGACTATATATATCAGATTATCCTATTAATTTTGTATAAAATTATAATCGTAGATTTTCATATACTTATAGAAAGTGTTATATGCATAGGGAGGAAATTAAAGTAGTCCACATTAAATGATATTCGTCTTAAACTTAATCGGAAATAATTATATAAATTTCCAAACTTGATGTTTGTCACCATTTATGATAATTTTGTAATCAAAAAGTATTTTTTGCAAAAAATTAGGGATCGCAAGAAATTTAATATGGAAATCATTTTTGAATGTATTTTATAATTTTCAAGATTGCTCATAAGTTTTTATATACGACATTTTGATATTAAAATATAAAAAAAACTTATATTGGCTATCCCAAATAAATGTCACGTATCCCATAAAATACAAAAATATTCGTCAAAATAAATGTCATGTACTAAATAGAAGAACATATTGTGAACTGTTTATATTTTCGAGTCCCTAACAATGTCATGTATAATTTAGAATCGTAAAAAAAAACTAATATTATAAAATATGAATCGTATATATATAGTCCAAACCCTATCAATTGTGACTAAAGATATCAAAAAATCAGTAATTGATCGTCCCAAATTTATAATTTGGAATGAATCAAGATATT
Source organism: Raphanus sativus (assembly GCF_000801105.2). Classification (NCBI taxonomy): domain Eukaryota; kingdom Viridiplantae; phylum Streptophyta; class Magnoliopsida; order Brassicales; family Brassicaceae; genus Raphanus; species Raphanus sativus. The sequence continues at coordinate 10,338,512 of NC_079511.1, forward strand.
CAAGATTTTATGATATATATTTTCCATGTTTGGTTACTAACCGAATGTTAGCACGACAAAACAACAGAATAAATAATATGTTATGGTCGTGGATAATTATAAAATGGAATGTAGCATTCGAATCGAAAATTAATCCAATCACGTTTAATGCTAATACAATATCAATTTTTGCGTTAATTGATATAATAAACACTTAACTCACATCTCCTATCTTTACTTGCCTTATTTTTTAAAATTGAGCAATAAATTTAGAGCTAAATTAGCGTGGAGATCAAGAGAACATTCAACTTTCCCTTATTTTGTATTAATAATTGAGAACATAATTTGGAATGTCAAAAAGATGAAATCCCCGATTACGGATTACTTGCGATAATTTCTATTATATTCCTTATTTTGGTGGGATTATCGGTTGCAATAATATGGAATTAATACTAAGTGGCAACATTTCCACACAGTACAACTGGAAGACGGACATCACTGAGAAACCATTGAAAATTCAAAAATTAATAATCTGTAATAGAGCAAATGTATCAAAAGTATTTTTCTAAAATAACAACTAAGTCACGAAAATTTGAATATGATTTTTAAATAGAACTTACTCTGCATCACGTATCAGCAATGAAATCTTTGGGATCTCTTTTCCATTAACTGAAAACATCTGAATGCGTCCCACTTGCACAACATGTCCGATGACATTTATGTTAACCAAAATGGATTAGTAAAAAAACTATATAACAATACGCTGCTACTTAAACAATATTTGATACTTCATTAACAAAAAAAATTAGAATTACCAATCAGAATATGAGGATTAAGCGATCCATCGAGGACGTTTTTGAAAGGCACAAAACAAAAGACAGCCATTTGTGTTGGGACTGAACGAAATGAAAAACCACGGATGGTTCGTTACTCACCTGGCTTTCTTTTTTATAACAAATGTCACAAAGAATTTTTATAATTATTGTAACTAAAAACTAAGAATATGCCTCAAATATGAAAAAGTGTAAGAAATATCGCTAATCATATCAATTAAGCCTAACAATTAGGTGGTAATTGAGTTAATACGGAAAGATTGCGATCTGATTAGGGACTGAATCCTAAATCAATCATGCTTTGCGAGATTTCATATTCAGGATACAAACATAATTATTCCTTGACTCGCATACCAAATTGGGAGATTTTATATTCATGATTTGCGAGATTTCATATTCAATAATGGCATTTTTTGGGATATGATTATGGTTGTATCATAAAAATATAAAAATATAAAAATTACGATAAACATAAAATATAAAAATAATAAAATATAAAAATTACGATAAACGGATAAAATATAAATAAAATAGAAAATATGACAATTACCACTATTATAAGTATGAGCATTATATTAACAATAAATATATAAAATATATGTTCTTGGAACAAAAATATATTTATGTTCTTTTGTTGCAACAAAAATATATATATATTTTATGTTAGTATGAGTATTATAACTTCAGTTGAGAAAGAATACATCACCAAAATATAAAAGAAGTATACATAATGTTATTATCTGTATAAACATAAACTATAAAAGAAGCGTATAAAAGTGTCATTTCCTGCGAGCATTATAACTTCTGTATAAACATAAAATATAAAAGAGGCATATAAGATGTAGTTTATGGTTTAGCATGAACATAAAGCATTGGACATTAAAAATAAGCACATCAATTCGACAAAAGGCATTCTAGGCAATAAGTTGTGTTGGATATTAATAACATTTATTTCCTTTTCAATATAACATATGTCCATTATAATGGCATGAGAGGTAAATATTCTAGGTAAAGATGGGCTTTTGAAAAAATGGTGTGAGGTGAAATGTGGAGATGCCTAGAGATGTCAATCATGGACCTGGACCGCGGGTCTGGCCCGTAAAGAACTGTCGCGGGACGGGATTGGGCCGAGATTTTACAGACCCGCAAATTAGCGGGCTTTGCGGGACGGGTCTTTGCGGGACTGGGTCTTTTGCGGGACGGGACGATGCGGGTCTGCGGGATTACAAAGACCCGCATTTTTTTCCTCTTCAATTCTTGTTTTACCTCAAAAAAAAATAAAAAAGAGTGAAAAAGATAATTTATATGACTTTCCTCTGAAAAAAGAAAAAAACTTCAGCAATGATGATTCGAGCTCCGACGATGATGTTTTGAGCTCCATTAGTGTTTTAATTTGGTGTTTTTAATTAATTTTGGGATTAGCAGCTTAGTTTTGGTGTTTGATTATATTTAGTTTTTATTCATTAAAACTAAAAAATTGGTTATGAACTTAGGAGTTATAAGCTAATGAAAAACATTTTCTGAAATTATCTTTAATTGGTATGTAAATATGTTTGAGTGTGACAAAATTAACTATAACTATTTTATTTGGTTAAGATAACATGAACAAGACTAAGCTCTGATCAAAGCGGTAACGAGAATAAGCTATGGTTAGAGCCTTGATCGATTAAGCTATTTAATTCTATAACAATGATGTCGTTCAGCTGAAAGAGTTAGTCTTGTTACTGATTAGAGCCTTCTTCGATATGTATTTTATTCTTCATGTTTTCTCATTACTTATCATTGTTATCTTGTTACATCAATAGAATATAATATACATTAACATCTCATTTTTACATGCACTTTTTGTTTGGTTATGACTTCATATATATATATATATATATATAATCATCTCATGTTCTATATGCACTTTTAATAGAGAAAATATGCATAATATATTACAAATTTTGAAGAATTTGCATTGTAGACATTTCATGTATATTAATTATGTGAACTTGGTTATGTAGGGGAGCAGCCTGAGGCATCATAGAGCAGCATGCAGCATCAGGAAGTGTTCTGGAGTGGCCTGCAGTGTCAAGCATGATCGGATACATTACATTAACGTATGTCCCGCGGGACAGCCTGTAAAGGAGTGTGCAATTTGCGGTACGGGCTTGGGACGATCTTTTGGAGACCGCAGCCCGCGCGGGCCTGACCCGTCGTGACTCGCAAAGAGATGAGCCCGCTGCGGTACGGGACGGGACGGGACGGGACGGGACGGATCAACCTATTTGACATCTCTAGAGATGCCACATAGGAAATGACACACATGTAATAAACACATGAGCAAAAGGTTAATTTGATTAGTGGTCTCCTCAAATAATAGTAAGGGGATCTCGCCATGTATTATATCACCTTTCAATTAGTGTTCTTTAGAAATCAAAATAAATATTAGCTGTTAAATGAAAATGTGTTAAAATAACAAATATATTTTGGTCGAGATATTCAGTTCCGAGTATTACATCAATAAGGTTTGCTCTAACAGTTATACATGGCGAGAGAGTAGCGAGTTTAAAGCAGATGCATATGCTTGGTTGGATAATGTGGCAGAAGAAGCCTAAGCGGAGACGGATAATCGCTTCTACTTATATAAGTGTAAAGAACACTCATTCAGCTATCTATCAAACAGATTATGAAAAATTGTTCAAAAATAATCGAAAAATCCGTGGAATGGCCTAATTTCATCACAGATTTAGATTATTTGATCAGTTAAAAAAGTGGTTTCTAAACTTTTTTTTCTTTTATCTCAGATTATACTTAAATCTTCGTGTGTGGATTCCTTTTTCATACAAGGCTCTACTTGTTTTTTCATATAAGTAAAGCCCAGTTGTTAGCTAATGATCTTTTAAAATCTTTACTAATAACTACCAAACATGAGTTAGCTTAGAGTGTTTTCTGTTTATGTTTGAACAGTCTTTTTGTCTCTCTCTCTCTCTCTCGCAAAAACAAAAAGGAGTTACCTTTAAAAACCCAAAACCTCTATTGGATAAACAAAGAGAAAGATCACAAACGAACAAAGTGACAGAGAAAGAGAGCAAATGGATCAATCGCAGCGGACAGTGGCTGCTGCTCCTTCATCTTCTCGATCGTATCAGTTCCATCCTGCTCGTGCTGCAATCGTCGATCTCTTCAACCTCTACCTTGGGGTATGTATAATCTCTTCCTCCATCTCCGTCTTCTCAAATTTTTGGCTTCTGATTTCTTCTTTCTTTCACAGAGAGGAAACCCTCAAAAGCCCGATGAACAACCCCTACGAGATCCTCCGTAGGTTTCCACCATCCTCCTTCCCTTCTTCAATTAGCATCGATTTTGACTAATAAAAATCTATCCTTTATGGCAGTAACAAATCACAGAAGCGTGTTCACGCTCCCGTTAGGGACTTACCACCTAGAAACGACCAATTCATTCTTGATTTCGACAAGCTTCAGACCCAATTCGCTGTAAAAAGCTTTCACCTTTTCTCTTGTGGGGTTTTCTGTAAACATAATTGGTTGTTTTTATTATCCATGCAGGACCCGGATCAGTTGAGGGCAATCACGGAGTCTGTTTTGATATCTACGGTGTTGCAATGTAGCAATCATGCACCCAGGGCTGAGTTCCTTCTCTTCGCCCTGCGTGCTTTGTCTAGAATCGGTTACGTTAACTGGGATACCTTTTTACCTTCCCTTCTCTCTTCTGTCTCCGCTGCTGAGGCCTCCCTAAGCCAAGCTGCTGCTGCAACGGCTACTACTTCTTCACAGTCTTTGGTTCCTTCTCTTGTACCTTCAGGAAACGAACCAGGTTCTGTAACTGCTTTGTCAAAATCAGTTAGAGATAACAGCCAACGAGTAAGAGCTTCTGCAGCAGCAGCTATGAACAGTCTGCGTCAGCTCAGCTGCAAGATTATCTTGATTGGCGTTGAGTTTAATCTCAAACCCGTCACTCACTCCGAGATCTTCCAGTGTATGATGAGTTGGCTTGTGAACTGGGACAGGAGAGACGATGACGACGACGACTCTGCAGGAAAGAAGACGTGGAGATCCGAGAAGGCGTCGGCTGAATGGTTGAGGAGCTGTTTGGAAGTGATCTGTCTGTTGGTGGAAGCGGGGAAATCTCGGATTCCGTTTTATGAGTTGTTGCGGAGTGGTCTGCAGTTTATTGAGAACATACCTGATGATGAAGGCTTGTTCGCTCTTGTCATGGAGATACACCGGAGGCGAGACGCTATGGCTGTGCATATGCTCATGCTGGACCAACATCTTCACTGTCCAACGTTTGGTACTCATCGTATATCGTCCCAACCGACTGCCAATGTTTCAGCGGAAGCTGTGGCTCACCTTCGCTATTCGCCTATTACGTATCCAAGCGTGCTTGGTGAACCTTTATCTGGAGAGGTGTGAATAGCTTTGTAGCTTTAGTTGACATGCTTTAAGTTAGATAATCTTTTTTTCTTTTGATACTGGTAGGATCTGGCGATGTCTGTTCCACAAGGAAGTTTAGATTGGGAAAGAGCAGTGCGTTGCATTAGACATGCTATTCGCACTACGCCGTCGCCAGAATGGTGGAAGCGTGTTCTTGTTGTGGCCCCTTGTTATAGGCCTTCTGCACAAGCTGGGCCTACCCCTGGTGCTGTTTTCACTTCTGACATGATTTGTGAGGCGATCATTGACAGGATTGTTGAGCTTCTCAAGCTCACCAACTCAGGTCAGATAAGAATAAAGAGTTGAGATACCAGTCTACTAGGATTGTTTTGGTATGTGTTGATTTTCCTCCGCTCTCTCTAATGCAGATGCAAATTGCTGGCAAGAGTGGCTGGTTTTCTCAGATATCTTCTTCTTTCTAATCAAAAGTGGATGTACTGATTTTGTTGATTTCATTGATAAGTTGGTCTTACGCCTCAACGGTGATGATAACCATATCCTTCGAACGAATCATGTGACGTGGTTGCTTGCACAAATAATACGCGTGGAGCTTGTGATGACTGCTTTGAACTCTGATCCTAGAAAGGTCAGTTGCTGAATGACATCTGATATGTTTGCAGCTGCATTTCATTTCCTTCTACTTACTTTTTCTTTGAGCTTTGATATCTCAGGTGGAGACTACTAGGAAGATCTTATCATTTCACAGGGAAGATAGAACAGATCCAAATAATCCTCAGAGTGTGTTGCTTGACTTCGTAAGCAGTTGTCAGAATCTACGGATATGGTCACTAAGCGCAGCAACCAGGGCATACCTAAACAATGAACAGCTGTTGAAGGGAAAACAGATTGATGAGTGGTGGAGAAGCAAAGGTTAGATCCATCTCCTTACCGATTATGAAAACTCCCCTCTCTCTCTCTCTCATTTCTGTTTCTTGTTTTCAGGAGAGCGCATGATGGATTATATGAATTTGGATGATAGGTCGATTGGCATGTTCTGGGTTGTCTCCTATACCATGGCGCAGCCGGCTTGTGAAACAGTTATAAATTGGCTGTCTTCAGCTGGCGTGGCTGAGATGCCTGGAACACCACCAAACGAAAGAGTAATGATGATGCAGGAAGTGAGCCCATTGCCCATGTCATTGTTATCTGGCTTTTCAATGAACTTGTGCTTGAAATTGGCCCTTCAGATGGAAGAAGCTATGTTTGTTAGCCAGGTTTTTTTTTGTCTCACAAGGATTATTATACAAGTGGTGCACTGAATCTATGGAGGTTTTACTCACTTTTAGTGACCTGTTTTTTAGGTTGTTCCTAGCATTGCAATGGTAGAGACATACACAAGATTGCTGCTCATTTCCCCTCACTCTATGTTCCGTTCTCATTTCACTGTAACCTAGTTTGGATCCTTCTGATTCTCATTCATCTTGTATTTATTGTTATTTCTTTTTTTTTATTAATCATAATGGGATTTTCCTTAACTTTCTGTAGCAAATTGCCCAAAGAAATGCTTCTCTGCTAAGCAAGTCTTCCGTGAGTTTGCTTGTTCTTGAGATTCTGAACTATCGTTTGCTTCCGTTATACAGGTAAAAAAAAAAATCTCTAAAGTTGGGGGAGTAGATCCTTCTATACTGATCTCATTAATGCACCTTTTAATTTGCAGATACCAAGGAAAAAGCAAAAGCTTAATGTACGATGTTACTAAGATAATCTCTACACTGAAAGTAAAACGTAGCGACCACCGTGTATTCAGACTAGCCGAAAATTTATGCATGAATCTCATTTTATCACTCAGAGACTTCTTTTCCGTGAAACGTGATCAAAAAGTAAGTGTCTGTGTGTGTTTTTTTTGTGTGTTAATAATTGTTCTTATGTTATTTACCTATCACCAGGGTCCAACTGACTTCACTGAAACATTAAGCCGAATAACCATCATGACTCTAGCCATCACGATCAAAACACGTGGTATCGCGGACGCCGATCACCTGGTTTATCTTCACACCATGCTGGAACAAGTACTGTCGACGAGTCAGCACACGTGGTCCGAGAAGACGCTTCGCCATTTCCCATCCCTTCTCCGTGACGCTTTGATGGGACGGGTAGACAAGAGGGGACTATCGATTCAGGCGTGGCAACAGGCTGAAACAACCGTGTTGAACCAGTGCACGCAGCTTCTCTCGCCGGCTGCCGAACCCGCTTACGTTATGACGTACCTCAGTCACAGTTTTCCTCAACACCGTCAGTATCTTTGTGCTGGTGCTTGTCTGCTTATGCAAGGCAACCCTGACAAGATCAACAGCGCAAATTTGGTTTGTTTGTTTTTGTTTTAGTCTCTATTCAAACTCGTGAAGTAATTTTAGTGGTATGATTTTCTCCAGGCACGGGTGCTTAGGGAGGTTTCTCCTGACGAAGTCACTGCTAACATATACACTTTCGTAGATGTTTTGCTTCACAACGTTCATGTAGACCTTCAGCGAGGACACGGTTTAGAGGTTCATCTTCTGTTTGTCTCAACAGATTGATCTCACTTTTTGTTGCTTGATCCTTCTTCTTACATTGCATCCTAATGTTTCTCAGGAGATTCTAAATAAGAACGATGCGAATCTTGCGTTTTTCTTCTGGACACATGAAATGCTTCCTTTGGACATTTTTCTTCTGGCCCTCATTGACCGTGATGATGATCCGCACGCCTTGATAATTGCAGTTATGTTCCTTCTCATGCTTTTACCTTAAGTATGCGTAAAGATCATATAAAGTTTACAGATGTTTATTTTTTTATTTCCCCTACAGAAAAGAATACTTGAAAGGCCAGAGCTTCTACAGAGGATTAATGCGTTCTGCGTAAACCGTGGGAACCCTGAGCACTGGCTTTGCACGCAGGTGTTCAAACGCAATGAACTCCTAAAATCCCTTGGTAGCCATCTTTCTTGGAAGGACAACAGGTAATGTGTCTTAGACCATTTCTATTAGAACTTGGCAAACTTGTATGTGACATTTTAATGCTCTTTTTTTTTTGTGTGGCAATGTTGTGTCTTAAAATTTGAGCAGGTATCCAACGTTCTTTGATGATATCGCGGCACGTTTGCTTCCAGTGATCCCACTAGTGGTGTACAGGCTCATAGAGAACAATGCGATGGATACAGCTGATAAAATATTGACTGCCTACTCGAATTTTCTGGCTTATCATCCTCTCAGATTCACGTTTGTCCGTGATATACTCGCCTATTTCTATGGTCATCTTCCCGGCCAACTTGTTGTCAAGATTCTCAGAGTACTTGGTCTCAGCAAGGTAATTGCAAAAAAAAAAAAGAAAAATACAACCAATCCTTCTTTGATTCTTAGAGTGTTTCTACTCATTTTCCATTTCCTATTGCAGATTCCATTCTCTGAATCGTTTCCGCAGTACATCACCCATACAGGTGCTGCTACATGCCCACCTTTGGATTACTTTGCCAATCTCCTACTTAATCTCGTAAACAACGTTATACCTCCACTCAGCAGCACCAGGAACTGCAGCTCCAAGTCTGGCTCAATTGCTGACATCTTGAACACCTCAGCGAGACCTCCTCATGGTAAAGCCCCAGGAGCATCCCAGCCTGGTCCAGCGAACGCCTCCGAGGGACAGAAAGCATTCTACCAGATCCAGGACCCGGGAACTTACACTCAGCTGGTTCTCGAAACGGCAGTGATCGAGATCCTCTCTCTTCCCGTCTCCGCAGCTCAGATCGTCTCTTCTCTTGTCCAGATAATCGTCAACATACAGTCCACACTGATTCAATCTGGCAACGGGTTCCACGGCGCTGCAAACGGAGTTGGTCAAGGCTCTGCACTGCCTACGTCTCCCTCGGGAGGGAGCACGGACTCCATGGGGGCGAGCCGGTCCAGTTGTATGAACAACACGGCGAGCTTTGTCTCTAGAAGCGGTTATACGTGCCAGCAACTGTCGTGTCTGTTGATTCAAGCCTGCGGGCTTCTCTTGGCTCAGCTCCCTCCAGAGTTTCACACGCAGCTTTACATGGAGGCTTCGCGTGTGACGAGGGAAACTTGGTGGCTTAGTGACGGGAAGAGATCACAAGGGGAGCTAGACTCAGCTGTTGGTTATGCTCTGATGGATCCTACATGGGCTGCTCAGGACAACACCTCGACCGCCATAGGTACACACTATATAGCTTCTTTATCTATAGGTGTCAATGTTTGCGTGTGTTTTTTAAATGTGAATTGTTGTGTTTCTTTTTTTTTCCAGGAAATGTAGTCGCCTTGCTTCATGCTTTCTTCAGCAATCTCCCACAAGAATGGCTTGATGGCACGCATCTCATCATCAAGAACCTCCGGCCTGTTACATCTGTCGCAATGCTTAGAGTCGCATTCCGTATTATGGGACCACTTCTGCCGAGGCTTGCAAACACACATGCCCTCTTTAACAAGGTAACTCTACTACCATCACAAACCTCTATATGACTTGTCAAATTTTGACTTTGGTATTCATTTCTGTTTCTCAACAGACGCTCGCCCTTCTCTTGAACACAATGGTCGATGTTTTTGGAAAGAACTCGCAGACACCGGTCCCTGTTGAAGCATCCCAGATTGCAGACCTAATTGATTTCCTGTAAGTTTTGTCTTAATTACCATTACCATTACCATACATACCTATAGATTCATTTGTGTCTTTATCCGAATAACATTCATATAATTGTTCAAAGTGCTTAATTTTTTGTAAGACTTTCGTTAATCAAATGGTTGCACGCAGTCACCATGTTGTTCACTATGAGGGACAAGGAGGAGCAGTCCAAAGTAGCAGCAAGCCGAGACCAGACACTTTGGCATTACTCGGAAGAGCAGCAGATTCTCTCCGACCAGATGTACAACATCTCCTCTCTCACCTCAGAACCGATCCTAATTCGTCGATATATGCAGCTGCTCATCAGAATGCCGCAAAGACCAACACCTCTTAGGAAAAATAAAACTAGATTATATCGGTTGTATTGACTTGTGTCAGTGGTGGACGCAAAGCACCGAAGCTGTTACATCTGACAACTTATTCTGGTTAATTTGCTCTAGGTTACAACTAATTTTATGTGAACCTGTATATATTATCAATAAAGTTTTGTTTCATCACTGAAGCGTAAGGAAGAGAAATGTGACCATACAACTCTTCTGTGTCACTTTCCTTTTAATTGAATATATCAGCCCTTTCTTCACATACACGGTAGTATCAACTAGAACAGTTTTCCACTGCTACTTTTGCGTTCATATGAATTAACCTATTCACTCAAACTTCCTATTTATTAACTAACAAATGCAAAAGCCAACTCCCTTTCACAACAATTGGCGCAACTAAGCAGAGGATGCTGTGCAAATGCACCAGTTAATAGAACTTAAGAACTCATACACGAATTACGAACTATGTAAAGAGAAGATTTATTAGGATGATCATTACCTGTTATTGGTGCATATATATATAAATAATCTCAAACAACACTATGACATTAAGTTGTAGGCAATTTTCAAAAGCTTCAAATGATGTTTTATATACATTGTCTTTTATATTAATACAAATTGTTGACAGCCCCAACTTCTCTCTCTTCACATCACACAGCATTTAGCTGGTCCCTTTGGATCAGCCCTAGCTTCCTCGGTACCTGGAGAAACAAGACTTTGGTTAGAAGCCTGATGGGTCCTAAGACTTATCATAAGCAAACACACTAGGGTCCAATTAAAAACCAGAGCTATTATCAAAGTTTGTCTATCATAAAAGAACTGACAACAAGAAGCAATTGTAAACCGAGTTTTGTTTTGCCACTACAGAAGAAAAATTACCTTCCGGGGGCTGAGCTAACTTGCGGTTATGTGAAGTCATCATTTCTTTTTTAAGTTTAACCAGAATGTCCTCCATAGTGTATTCTCGGCGCCAGTTAGCGAGCATAGGAAAGAGACTCGGTTCAACCTGATCATACAATTCCTTGTTATATATAATAAGCTTGATATACATTCAAATTCAACACACACACACAGAGAGGGAGAGGGGTTACCACTCCAGTCTGAGGGTTAACGCAGGCCATGTTAATCCGGGTCTGGAACTTGACACTTGGTGGACTCTCTGGGTATTCCTTACCACAGAAGAGTTTGAGCTGGAAGATTTTCCCATCGTATGCAGTCTGATGTTTAGTCATATCACCATACATACAAACAACAACATCATCAATCTCCTCAAAAGCCCAAAAGCAGAAACTCAAAAACATTTTTATTTCTATATTTGTGTCAACTCTAATCAAAAGTGGTCAAGAAATGTAGCTAAAGACCATTTGGAGTAAAGCAAAATAAACTAAAAGTAACGGATCATTTCCAGTAAAAGCTAATTACTTTAGGGCACAGAGATATTACCCAAAACATAGGAACCAAAAAAAAAAGTAGAAAAAGACATGATTTTTTATTTGTTGTTAGAACACTAAAAATGTAAAAACAAGAATTAGGGAGGAGAGGAGAATACATTATGAGGGCCGAGAATGGTGCCAGTCCAGGATTGCATATAGATATCATCAGCGTCGTCCATTCCATAGCTTACCGTACCATCTCCGATACCTTTCTCTCCTCTCTCTAGCTCTTCCAACAACCTAAAGTTCCTTGGCACTTCAAAAAAAAATTGAGCTGATTCATCAATTACTAAACTTTTTTAATCTTGGATCCGGTCACATTCTGTTAATTAGAAGAAAACCCTAGATCCCAAATTCAATAGCAATGATGAGATTGAAGGGAAATGGATCGGACTTACCAACGACCTTGGCTTCCTCCGAGCTCATCGTAGACGGAATCGAGATAAAGATGATAAGGAACGATTAGAGAGAGAGAGAGAGTGTGTGTGTGTATAGAGAGAAAAGATTGGAAGAGGAAGAAAAGTTTTTGGTCGTGTTTTTCAGGTAGAGGGGGGCTCCAATTATTATCCGGATCCACCATGCGCTTCCAAAAGTCTGATGATCTCGGTAATAAATTTAATTATACAACTTTAAATAATCTAACTTTCAAATTTAGTTGAAACAAAGTACTCAATTTTTCTCTAAACCAAAAAAATTGAAAGTTAATTTTTGGAATAAATTATTTAAGAACTATAAAATTTTATAAACATAAATATTAAATAAAAAATATATTTTTCATTATTTTTCTTAAAAATAGAATTTAAAATCATTTTTATTTATATTCTAAAATAGTTAGTTAATATATCTTTAGTTTAATAACTATCTATTAAATAGTTATAAAAGTTTTTTATAATTATTTACGATAATCATGTCACTTTTTGTAACTATTCATATAGTCATAATTGAGTTATGTTTTCATAATTTTATTGTCAAAATTTTAAAAGTTTATAGAAATTATGTTATTATTTTTTTGAATAACCCTTTTAGTTTTGAGAATAAAATTCGAATTAAAATTTCACTTGTTGACAGCAAAATTATAAAATATAATCCAAATAAGATTTATATAAATAGTTACAAAATTGATCGTAAATAATTATAAGAGGTCTTCATAATAATTTTATAACTAAATATTCAATTATTTAACTAATTATTTTAGAATGTAAACGAAATTACATGAATTTTTACTTTGAGAAAATGAAAAAACTTTAATATTTTTGGTTTGAATTATTTCTTATTTATAATTTTATTAATAGTGTTATAGTTATAAAAATATATTTTCAATATTTAAAATTTAGTATTTGAGAAAATGTTGATTTATATTTGTGTCAAAAAAACATCAACTTTGAAAGCTATTTTACGCATATTGTTAGTCGATTATAACTATTGACTAACGATATGATTAAAATGATATGATTAAAATAATATAATCAATGAAAGTTTATAGTTTAAATGGATTGTCGACAAAAATTGAGTGTTTTCTTGTTTACCGAAAAATTGATGTTTTATTTCAATTAAATTTAAAAGTTGATAATTTAAATGATATTTCTCCATTTTAAATTTTGGACAATTTAATTACAGTATGTATTTATGATTATAAGTATATTGAATTTATACATAAAATAAAAAATGATAGTAAATTAGTATTTATTTTATTTTGTAAAATAGTAAACTAATTTTGGTAATAGTATTATTTTAAATATACTTTTATTTTTTTGTAAGAAATTTTGATTTGAATATTCACAATATTTCAGTGTTTAATAATCCAAATTTTAAATATCCAATAAACCATACATTTATATTCTTATAATTAAAACATGGGTCAGAATAGAGGTTTGGATATTATCAAATTACGAAAATACATTTTCATCTACTGCTGCAATTTGTTCTGTAACATTTTGTATGGTAGTAGCTAGCTGGACTGGACATTGCTGAGTGGTAACTTCCATTGCAGCGATGGAATTCTTGTTTTAAGACTATGGCAGAGAAAGAGTCTCCCATCTACCTTATAGTCGATCGTTTGCTGTTGCAAATACATCTTGATTTTTTTTTTTCTAAAGAACGTTAAATTTATTCAGATAAAAAAAAAGCTTTTGTACATCTTCATTTCTTATGATCAAGACGACCGCATTTCCCAAATTTAGATGGTATCCAAGATTGAATTATATGAGGAAAGACTTTCTCTAACTCCGCCTAAATCATTGTATTTACTTCACCCATTAGAGATATATCTAAGCTCGCTTGTTAGTGAGCTTATATATATAAACACCTTATCCGGAAACAATCCAACTTGTTTCCTTGATTGAACAAAGCTATTTCGAGATGTTGTATGTATGATTATGGCACTTTTATATATTTTTGTTAAATATATAAACAATAAATATCTTATGAAAATGTTTATTATATGAAGGTGGGGATATTTCAAACTGCGAACATGTCATTTGTTATTATCCGTTAAGTTTGTAGGCTATTGAACTGTTGAACAATTGAGTAGTTCCTTGTAACCAACACAAGAATGGAAATTATAAATAGAACTCGTAAGAAAATTACGACTGGTGATAACAAAAAAAAAAACTACTTTAACTACAGTTTTTTTCTTACAAACGTTATATTGTCTCAAATCAGAACATAATCTTTTGTTTATTTCAAAATCAACAAACCAAAACAAATAAAAGCCCACAGAGCTCTTGACTATTTAACAAATATGATTATCATTCTTCAGCAGTCAATTCTACTAAGGGATCATACGATTTTGCTGCTGTTCTTGATTGTGTTTTTGTTGTTTGATGACGTTATGCTTGGAGAAAAATAAAAGCAACCCATGGCTCGTGATGGTGATAACTTGTCAAACCACGAAACTAACAACTTCGACTTTGGTTTCCGGTTTGACCGTTTTTCTTGGTCTGGTTCGGACGATGATGGCGGCATTAAATCAATAGAGGCAGACGAAGCTGAGCTAGTTCTTGATTTCTCTGTAGGAAGCAGCTTCAGTGTCTTTGTTGTTGTTGGTGGCGACAAGACCTTTCCATCTCGAGAAAACCTCCCCGAAGTCGAACCAAACCGTGTTTGGTCAACAGATGAAACCAATGGACGAGATTGCACACTCGGAACACGTTTGATTCTTCCGGATAAGTTCCTTTTCTCATCAACGGAAAAGGAAGAAGCAGCCATGCTCTTGGAGTACTGGGATAGAAGCTTCTTGGATGTAGAAACCGACTCGGGTTGTCGAGAAATTGGAAAAGATTTGAGACGACGGAAACGGGTTTCAAGATTTGTGGGAAGAGCAGAAACTGGAAGAGATTTGAGACGACGGAAACGGGTTTCAATATTAGTGGGAAGAGCAGAGTCGGGGACGCCAGCAAGGTTGATAGCTGCGACTTGTTCAAGAACGTGGAGATCCATGGCCTGTGAAAGGAGTTCCTCCACAGCTGAAGCGTCGTCTTTACTCGAAAGATATCCGAAACTCGACATTATATTGTTGCTTCTTTTTTTTCCTTAGCGAGGTTTTCGAAGAAGGAACGATGAATTAAGCTTCTTCTTATAGACAACACAACGGCTGTTACATTCCTTTTTTTTAATCGTTGCGTTTGTCTTTTTTCATGCATTTGTAAAATGTTAAGTTCCCTTGTTCATGCTTTAATCGTTGCGTTTTGTCTTTTTCATGCATTTGTAAAATGTTAAATTCCCTTTTTTTTCCCTCCGCAAAAGATATGTTATATATATATATATATATATCCATTTTCATATGTTACAATTTAACGTGCATATAAGTATAGTTACGTATTCAGATATTTTGCTACGTGGAAATATAAACTTGACTTATTTATATTTATCTCCAAACGAGTTTCCTTTGTTTTCTATTCCAATAATTGATATATCTTCATATGAATAAAAGCCTCATACACTCAGTTGCACCATATACATTAACAGTATACTTGATTGTATAAATCCATTTGCATCCAGTAACAAGTTTACCTAGTGGCAAGTGTTCAAAGCCCTCATTTTCTCCAATTTTGCAATAACAATTTCAAAACAAAAAGTGTAGCTTCTAATAAATGGTTTTAATGTTAATATAAGAAGATATTACACCAAAATAAGAAGATATTAGCTTTTACAAGAACACCTACAAAACCAAAGACCTAAACTTGTTCATACCTTCTCTTATCAAGAGTATAAAAACTTCTTCAGGCTTTGTAGGCCTTTGCCTCATGTCTCCATCCTCTTGCACAACCTGAAAGACAAAAAAAAACAGAAGAAATCGAAAATCCTAGACACTAAGTATATATGCCCAACATCTAATAGTACACACATTTGTAGAGTTAATTTTCGGCTTCGTTAAAATTGTGTGTGTTTAATACAAATCATGATGGTTACAATTTAAAAATTACAATGAAGGCAAGAAAAAAAATAGATGGAACACCGAACACATACTGAACATACAAAAGCTACAAAAAGACACCTGAAACGATACCGTTTTCGTTCATGTGGTATCTTTGGGCCTTAAAAATCCATAAGGTCTAAGTAATAATCGTGCAGATTAAAAGGCCCAAACACACAATAAAACCCTAGCCGTTCGTTCAGTAGTCCCTATAAAAACCTAACTCCAAACTCCTCAAACCTAGTGGGATCTGAACGAAATGGCGACGGGGTTGAAGAAGAACAGGAAGAAGAGAGGCCACGTCAGCGCCGGACACGGGCGTATCGGGAAGCACCGCAAGCATCCAGGAGGTCGCGGTAACGCCGGAGGCATGCACCACCACCGTATCCTCTTCGACAAGTACCATCCAGGTTACTTCGGGAAGGTTGGTATGAGGTACTTCCACAAGCTCCGCAACAAGTTCTACTGCCCCATCGTCAACCTCGACAAGCTATGGTCACTCGTCCCCGAGGATGTGAAGGGGAAGGCCACAAAGGACAAGGTGCCGATGATCGATGTGACGCAGCACGGGTTCTTTAAGGTTCTTGGGAAAGGTCATTTGCCTGAGGGGAAGCCTTTTGTTGTGAAGGCTAAGCTCATTTCCAAGACTGCTGAGAAGAAGATCAAGGAGGCTGGTGGCGCCGTCGTGCTCACTGCCTAGGGTTTAGGTCGTGTTTCGTTTAATTACTTTATGTTTTGGAATCGTTTTGTTGAACTCGTTAAGTTTGTTGCCTTTTGGAATGAGAGATCTTTTAATCAATATTAATCGTTATTTGGAGATTAAATGTGGTATTGATTGATATGGTTTTTTTGAATTCTTGCAATAGATTCTTTACTGGTTTCATCTAGCAATACATATCTCTTAGGGATGGCAGCCTCTGTATTAGCTCCGTATTACTTGTTATTCAAGTTTTGCTTGTTTGCGCTTCATTTAGTTTTTACTGTGAGAACATCTCTCGTTCTTTACAGATGTGAATGACTATTTTTGTCCAAGATTATTTTTGCGATTTTTTCGAATGTTTACTTTAAGATTCTTCAGAATTTTTACTGGTTTCATCATGTTCTTGGGGATCCGTTGATTTGTACATTGAAAGTGCTGTTCTTTTCCATTTCTTTTCCACGCTTAGTCTCATTTCTCAAGTATTCTTGTTGTGAGATGAGTCAGTACAGAACTTGTTAGCTCCTTGCTTGTTGTCTTGTTGCGAAATGTGTCATTTAAGACTGTGTTCGCTCGCTGCTTACTATGCAACCTTGGTTTTCATATATATTATTGTATGTATTAGCATACTTAGCTCTTGTTCTTGCATATCATCACATCATGTTTAGAGACTTTTATTTTTCAAAGTTTTTTCTCTAATGAAATGACCATCACATTGTTTCCATCCCTTGAATAGTATAATCTTCTTCACATCTCATCTCTTCAGTCTTCTTCAGGACCTGTTTTGCCTCCCCCATTTCTTTATTCTAGCTTCTGCCTTTGATGCCTGAACATTGACAGAAAATATCTTACTACCCATAAAATTGTAAACTTGTCCATAGAAAACAAGAGATAATTATCTCCTCTATGTCCCAGTTGGTTTTGCAAATCATCAAAATCAGAACAGATGTCTGAACGACCGTTCCAGTTAGCATTGCTGTCCAAAACCCCTCTACCCGTGTGCATTCATAACTACTTTGAATCTTATCAATTGTCATGGTTCAACTTGTAACTTAGCACCAGACCAATAGATATGCCACATAGGTAGTACACCCTCATCACACATGCAACGATCCCTTGCCGCCCAGCTTCAATAACTAAAAATAAATTACTAAATTAAACCAAAACAAAATATTTCTGGAACTGATTAATAGAGTCAATTTCCATTCTTCAATTTAATTTGCATAATCACAAATTTATACCTTGCCACAAAAGAAAATGATTTATATAATTTGCAATTAAAAAAAAGGAAGTAAAGAGAGAGTTTATATAAGATAGAGAAGAAAGAGTACTACAGAGATTTAGCTTTTTAAAGAGTGTAGCAGAAGAACACAAGTCGTTCCATCATCATCATCATAACAAGAAGAGAGAAGTAAATCACATTCTGGAATAACCAAAGCTATTCTCATACTGAGTCATGAACTCGTCGTTGAACTTCTTGAAACTGTCCATGATCTCTGGCATCTCTTCTTCCGCAGGCAAGATTGTTGTCCTCAGATGAAACACACTGTCCAAAAATAAGAACCGAGTTATAAAACATAAAGAAGAGATATCAAAATAGAAAGAAAATGAAAAACTAATTCTTGTTACCCTTCTTTCTGTCCGAAGCCAGAGCCAGGCACTGTGGAGATTCCTGTGGCTTCTAAGAGCTTCAAACAGTAGAAAACATCTGGCACTTTTCCGGCTTGTTTAGCAGCTTGGAGAGCACCCGGAGGTAACCGTATTTGAGGAAACGAATACATTGCACCTAACATATGTACATGAATCAACAACAACAAAAAGTAAGTATTGTCTTGATGTTTATGCTTCCTTTTAATTTGTTAGTACCTTCTGTGAAATTGCAGACAACGTTTTTGCAGCTGTTGAATCCATCAGTCATGATCCTTGCTCTTCTTCTCAAAGATTCAAGAATCCCCTTGCTAAAGAATTTTTACAATTTATAATATGATTCATTCAAGCCAGGGATGATCATGATGATGCTTTAAGTGACTATATATACCTTTCACGGGCGAACTGGTCATATGAAATGTCTCCAGGCTTTGGAGGACTAACCATCAAACCCATCTGCAACATTCATATCACTCTCAGAACAATCCAAATGATTTCTGCAAAAGCAAATCCACATTACAAGTCTTTTTAAAAACTTACAAAGATCTGCGCAGAGACATTCGGGCTCAGGGCGATTGATGCAACCTTGTATATCTCTTCAACAACCTTCATAATCAAGAGATCATATTATACTATTCTTTATGTTGTGTGTCAAACATAAAGTAGAGAGAGATAAAGACAAACCCTGGGAGGGATGTTGGTCATCTCAAAGTATCCACCTCGCTGTCCACATTCTCCCCAATAACCTTTAGAGACAGTGTGGAAAGATACAAGCTGAACTTCTTTGCTGAACGGTGAACCCATATCCATCAAAACCTTTTTGTTTTTTTAAAATAAATAAGAATAATCAATGTCAAAATAAATGATCACAAGTTTCAGTAACAATGAAAGCAAAGATAGAAGCTGAACCTTCTTGGAGCTGATAAAAGGACGCTCATCCTGGTATATGTTCTGCTGATAAACCTCATCTCCCAGAAGAACCAACTTCTCGCTATAACAGAACCTCAATATCTCTCTTAAGTTAGCTTCACTTAGACACTGACCAGTTGGGTTCCCAGGGTTAATGATCACCATTGCCCTTACCTGTATCCATCCCCATTCAAGATAAATAAGTATCTGGAGGAGTAAAAAACATACGCTTCTATGCAGTTAAGAAGAAGAGTGCTTACTGATATTCCTTGAGAACGAGCCTGAGCAACGGATTGGCGAAGGTTGTTAACATCAAGCCCCCAGTTTTCAGACTCATCGAGATAGTAAGGAACAAGAGAACCACCTAAGAGTGATATGGTGGCTGAGTAGAGTGGATACTGTGGAACCGGAACTAGAATCTGCACGGAAATGATTTTATAAATGGAAGTGTCATGAGACTTTAAGACTTTCTTGGAAGAAAAAGCATATTACTCACCCCGTCTCTCTCACCGCGTATAACACAGTTCAAGATTTGCATCACACCTTTGCTAGCTCCATCAGTGAGAAATATGAGCTCTGGATCACTGTGATATGATAAAAATTAAGAAGCAACAAGGCTTGAGAGCTGGCTTTGCTTTTACAACAAAAGGGAAAGCAATCATTCACTCATCACCTTGGATAGCCATCACGTCTTTGAATGAACTCTGCAACCTCTTTCCTAACTCCTGGAAGGCCTCTCGAGTCACTGTAAGCACCTGATCAACACACACAGAAAGAAAGAAAGGATATAACTTTCTGATAACCAGCTAACAGATGAGTTTTGCTGAGAATAAATAATAAATACCTAAACCGCCTGAGGTCAAGGAAAGATAATGCTTGGCTCTTGCAATAGCATCAGCTGGAAACAGCATTCCAACGTTGGGGTGATCTAGTAGAAAGGGAGCTTGACAGAGCGCAACAACCTGGCGAGGGAATGTCAGAGGCTTCTGTCCTAAAGCATGAGGGTTCCCAACGTTTGTGAAAATAATCTGTTATGTAGAGCATTCAACACATGTTAGCACAACAAAACAAAACAAAAAACTAAGTCATAACTTATCATAACTGCAAATCCATATCAAGAACCACAGAGGCCTATCTAAACTCAAAAAGCTCATTGGATCTAAAAGGAGTAAAGTGTGTACCTTTTTGCCTTCTTTTTGAAGCTCAGAAGCTCGGAGATAGAGTTCACCTCTTACAGCATACTGACACTTCTTCACGTTTTCATTCAGAGACTCGTACTCCAAAGCCATTTTTTGATCTTCTTCTTCTTCACACTTTAAAAAGCAATCCAAACCTCACTTTCAACCTTATCGAAACCAAAAAAATAAAAAAAGAGTTTTGTGTGAGAATTAACATCAACCAATTCGAACAAGAAAGGCCAATAACAACAACAACATAGAGCAGAGCAGAAAGGCGACGCCTTTTCAAAGTAAAATAGAAAATTAATCAAAGGAGAGAGTTCATGATCTTATCCAAAACTAATCAAAACACGCACCTTTCAAGAAGAGTCTCTCACTTTCCGGAGCTAGAAGCAAGAACAATAGTAGTAGGGAGAGAGGAGAGAGCTAATTGATTTGTAATTGAACTCTAAAGTGTGCGACTTTAAAAAAAAAAAAATTGTAAAAATATTTGCGAAAGCAGATTACAATTGTGTGTCTGACATAAGATTTGGATCACTCGTCAATCCGATATCATGTGGCATCTTATACGAAGGAAGCAGCAGAACCACTGAAATGGACGAACACGATTTTTCAGACAAAACACGTCTTCAGCAATATCTTAATCGTTTTTTTATGCTACGACGTACCCTTCCTTCTGTGAGCGCTGGAAAAAAACAGAGAATAAATGTGGCGGAGATTCATGTATCTTTTTCTTTTATTTAGATAAAAATATACTTTCGGTTCACGACCAATAGGGTAGAGCCACGTCTACACTGACTTGACTTCTCAGTACTCTAAAAAGCTTAAGCTCTGTTCTTATTTTTTCCCACCTTTTTTTTTTCCGTCAAGAGATTAGATTAAATAAAATAAAACAACGGGACAAACCCGATTACACATACAAATCCATAAAAAAGCCCAACAAAACAAGTCCCAATACAAAACAAGGAAAACGATCCAAACCAAACTAAACCGGTGGGTCTGAAAACCAAATCAGACTAAACCGGCCGATTTCGCAAATCAAACCATCGAGGAGAACTGGACGCGTGTAAGGATCTAGGTCTTCAGGACGACACGCGTCTCTTCAATCTCCACTCGACCGACAACTTTTGAAATCGTCGCCGGAACTACTCCACCGCCCACTTCATCCCGTCGGAGCCCAAGAACCGAGGCGACTCCGACAGATCCAACCACTTTTCTTCCGGGCTTCATCGTCGTTCTCTAGAGAGCTTCATCGCACTAACGAAAGCTTCCTCCGAACAAACACCCGATGACCCCATCCACAAACAAACCGAGAACCACCCAAACCAGAGAACAGAGACGGGCCACCAACGCCCTCCACATAGGTCCAACAAAGACATGACCAACTAAAACCGACAGCGCAAGGACAGAAGAAACCTTACCCTTCGGTGACAAAACCGACGACAGCGGAGCTGAAGAAAAACACCGTCTTCCGGGCACGAGAACCGACGATGACGAAGCTATAGAAGCCTCCGTCTCTCGGAGACAAAAACACCTAAAAAAAAATGAAGAGCTTAACCGCGAACAAACCACCGCACCGCGTCTTTACTCCAGTTTCAGAAGCGCAAAGACGGCTGATTCCAGAGCTCAGGCAAAGCGGAGAGGAGGATGAGCGCGATGGAAGCGAAGACCAAGAATTGTGCGGTCACCGAAAGGGGCTCCGGCGCCGGCACGCACGCTCACGCGCCGGCCGGACGCCAGATCCAATTTATAGATCTACTTTCTCTCTCTTCTCTCTCTCTTGTGAGGCGCTTAAGCTCTGTTCTCAAGAGTTTGATTCAACACTTCAATTTTAATCACAACTGATAACCATCTAGCGCCACACTACTACCATACCGCCATTTTGTACTTGGTTTGTATCACCAATCATATAAATATAATTTTACTAATTTGCATCAAACTAGACTTTATAACTTTTTGTTATTGATAAAGTTCAACGAAAAAGTTACAAAATGATATTAACTTTTTTGTGCATCAAACTCTTATATTAAATTAAACCTCAGCAGACTTAAATAGTTAGAGACATACGTATATGATGAACCCAACGATTAGATACGAAAAGTACTACAACAAGAGATAGAAAAGTTAGAGGGGTGAAGATACCCATATACATACTTCTTTTTTTCTTTCTAAACACTATAATTTCATTGAAAAGATTATAGACATCAACTTTTTACAAGAATCAACTTTAATCAACAAAGAAAATAAATGATCAGAGAAATAAATGATCAGAGACAGAGGCCTAGCTAAAAAGATGACTAAGCGACCACAACAATATATGATTGAAAAAGATCATCCTTGATCACGTTTTCTGCTATCAACTTTGCTCTTTTTTATATGATGGTGAGAGTGAAACTGAACCTGCCAATCTGAAAGGTCATTTAGAAGAGAGAAGACCTTTGATGAGTAGTATTTGAGGGAGGGCCAGGGTGCATGTTTAGAGATTACACTGATCTAGTTCTGATCATCATCAGCAAAAAAGTCGAGTTGAAGTGAAGAATCTTCAAGGTTTCAGTAGCCCATAACCAACTTTCCAGAAAAGCATCGTGCTTCCAAAAAATGCCCGCAAAAGAACTTCTACCATACATTAAAACTTTTCCTTCTTCATTTCTGATAATCCATGAGGCATCACTCTGATTTCTATTTTTATCCCAAGCAAAATCAACGTCACTCTCGGGATAAATAGAGGAGGTTTCCAAACAAAGATAATCTTTTTTTTTCTAGGTACAGTATAACCTCTTTAAATTAATATACACTAAAAATCTCTATAAATTAATATAATTTTATAGTTTCAAATTAAATTCTTGGTTCAATTAGTATATTAATAAATTAATAATTTCTATAAATTAATAAAAAAATATAATTTTTGGTGTAGTCTCAACATTATTAATTTATAGAGATTTCACTGTATATGATTTTTTATTTCAATTGATTTGATCAGAAACCAATTATAACCCTCTTCATAGATTGCTCTAATGAAAGGTGGACCAAGGGCCAGATTACCTTATAAGAGAAAGGAGTTCATGTTCTTCCATATCGACCATAGAATCCGAACTCCATTTCTTATCTTCTCTGGAATGAGTTGACTTTTTCTTGTATTTAGAATATAAGATATGTTGGAATAGACAGAGGTGAGATAGGATCAAAACCATTTGACAGGTGAGAGAAATTGCTGCAAGCTTAAATTTGTTAAGCTAGAGTACATAAAAAGGATGCGATTTAAAGATTCTTCCTCTAAACCACAAATCTAACAACAACTATCAACTTTCATATCTCGGTCAATGAGATTATCTGCCACGCCTAAGCTCAGTTAACCACTTTCCATAGAAAATTTTGATTTTTGGAGCGATGTTCAAAGACCAAATGTAATCTTTAATGCCATTTAAGGATGGCTAAGTATTTCCAGTAATAAACATTTTCTTTTTTTTTGTTTCTGCTAGCCAGTAACCTAATTTCACTGTATATGTACCCGACCGAGTGTGATTCAAAATGAAAAAATCTGGTGAGTCAATGACTGGTTTGATCTTAAACCCACATACATACTTCATTTAAGACTTTGAAATTGATGTAGTGAAGAACATACTAAAATCAGTGTAAAAACCGATAGAAAAGGATCCTAAAAAGGGGGTTCAGAAACCGTTGGTGAACACCAACACTGATATGCCCATTTTCAAAGGTAGGCGTCAATATATATACTCAATGCCATTTAATTTTTGAATTAGATTCGTCTATATTAATATGGTATTAATTTAATCCACATTTTTCAATCCCATCAGTAGTCATCTAACCCAAAAAGTTAATTTATCAATCTTTATTCAAGATTTATTGATGATAGGAATATGTTCGAGATGACTAATTAATTTGTTTTAGGTGTCAATTCTTTCTATTCAAGGGAAAATATATTTGAATAAAATGTATAACTATAAACTATATAAACAATTTATAGTTGTTGTCGCTGCAACTATGAAGTATTTAATTGGGGCATAAAAAGTATTTTAATTAGGGCATAACACAATAATTGACAAAAATATTTGAATAGGGGGCAGTTTCTTTTTGTTCACAAAACTAAAAACATTTATCCAAACTGAGTTAAATTACTTGAGGATGAGAGATACTACGGCGGGGGGAGGAATACGAGTTGCAGTGTAGAGAGCTTTCCGGCCGTGGAGCTCTGAAGCAGTGACCGTGTCAGTTATTAAATGCATGTCAGACACGTGTCAAAGAATTCTTCCACTTTGCATAGGAAAGGAGCATGGAGAGAGTTTGAAGCTTTTCGAGTTTTCTTTTTAAATGGACTGTATCTTATTATCTCTTTGTTTGGGCTTTTAAATTGTAAAAAATTGATGACATAGTATAAACAATGCCTTATGACCAAGGTTCGAAAATACACTAGGCGTAACGCGCGCGGCTAACAAGGGCCTAGCGCCGAATTAGAAAATCGGAGATTATACGGAGATTAATCGGGGATTATTTTTACCCTTAATATATGTATATCCAAGAATATATGTTTTTATTTTAGTAATTTTCTTATTTTTGGATACATATAATTATATTTTGACCAAAAGAATGAAGGTGCAGAGAAATTTTGCGTTGTTTGTTGGTATGCGGTCCCTATTATTAACTTCAATAGCACGTGTTCGAGTCACGTTTGTTAATTTTGCTTTTTTAAAAAAA
Source organism: Raphanus sativus (assembly GCF_000801105.2). Classification (NCBI taxonomy): domain Eukaryota; kingdom Viridiplantae; phylum Streptophyta; class Magnoliopsida; order Brassicales; family Brassicaceae; genus Raphanus; species Raphanus sativus. The sequence goes on from NC_079511.1 coordinate 10,363,686, forward strand.
ATGAATGGCATTTCTGTAATTGTTTTCATCTTCTCCAAAGGTTTTCTGCAACTTTCTGATGGCCGCCAGAGTTATATAGTTCATCGATTTTCTCATTTCCTTGTTGTTTTTGTCTTAATCTTGTAGATCCATACCAAAACATCTGATTGTAACCTTTTAAAACCCAATTTTTTAAATTATTTCGAATTTCCCGATTTTTTGACCGATTTGAGGAAAATCGATACGGTGAACCACCGTGGAGCATATACTCGCCGTGTAATCGGTCAGTTCGGGCGCGTTTTTGAACAGGGCTTATGACATAGTTAATGAAAAGAGAGAATTGGCATTTATAGCCTTAGATGTGACCATAATTAGAAAAGTATCTCTTATAAGTAAAAAATAAGTTTGATTCCAATTTTACTCATATAGCCTATAATCTAATCTTTGTATAGGGTATGTGAAGTGTCAAGAAAGTGAAGAGAGGGGTAGTAAATCAAGATTTTATCCAATGAATATAAAACCAATCGGTAAGGCTTTCATGTTCCTCCTGAAAAGAGACAACGTTAACCAACTCAGTGATTTGAATTTGATATAACTAATTCAAAATATAATATTTAAATCTACACTAGTAAAACATGCATAATAAAATTTAACGTGTTACATTGATATATAGTTGTAACCAATTAATATATATAAACATGATTTATATTCACTGAAAAACAACATGAAAATTAACAAATAACTAGGTGTTTTCCTGCAACATGTGCAGTAAGAATTTTTTTCAAAATTTAATTTATATTTAAAAATAAGGTTTATTAAATATTATAGATTTTATTATTTTTTACCAATATTTAAATATAGATTTTATTTAGTTAAATATTAAATTAAGCTAAAATGATTTTGTTTATTTGAAAATATATTGAAGAATATATATGTATATATTTAAATTATAATCTTAGATAGTATTTTCTATCTATTTATATTGTTTAAATATGTTAAATCAATTTGTATAAAACTAACAAAATTATATAATTATCAAAAATTTGAACTAACAATATTTATAAATTTGTAGATATATAAGAAATTAATGATTTTACGATTAGAAATCTATTTTTAAAATTGTAACAATTTTTGAAAGCTTTAATAATATAAATTATATAATTATAGAAAATAAAATAAAATAATATTTCGAAGTTTGTAATGTTATATATGAATATATTTATTTTATAGATGATATATGAGATATTACCATATTTAAAAAAGTTTAACAAAAATAAATATCAATATTAAATGTAATGTATGAGTTATTACCATATTCTAAAAATTTTACCAAAAATATAAATCAATATTAAATAAAATAATACATGTCATATTTTTCTGGAAGCCATGTCATCAATTTGATTAGTCATGTCATATTTTTTTTGTGAAAGAAATTGTAGAGAGAACACGTGGCAAAATCACTTCTCAAATACAATCTAGGGGATATATATGTCATCGTGTAAAACAAAATATTATATCTATGTTAATATGTGTGTTCGTTGTATGTGTTACATGAGAAGTACCAGCTAATACATATGTTAACAGCTTCTACATTTTTTAAATGATACATCAATTATTAACAACCAACAATAAAAATTATTGAATGTTAACTTAGTTGTATTACTCATTAATTTAAATCTTAGTAACTAACTTATATTTTAGCTGATTAATAATATATTACATTAATACTTAATAATGAATTATAAAGATTGTTATTATGTTACTGATTTGCTTAATGCGCTATAAATAACACTTAACTTGATAATCAAATAAGTACCTTAAAAGATAGTATATAGTGTTAACATTTTTTACGTTTATTATATTTCTATAAATATATGATAGTACATGTATTCTGACTATGATTTACTAGAAACTCTAACATAAGCAAAACTACTAACCTTCATCATCAAAGAAATTACTGTCATGAAATTCACCTGTTTTTTCTAGATTTGACATCAAATTATCTTTGAATTTCGCCGGAAATTGATATTCAAAATTTCATATATATATATATATATATATATAATCAAAAAAATGAAACATCAATGAAAATATCCAAAGAGAAAAAAATTAAAAAATGAGAATCAAATAGGAAGAAAAGAGTGGAGGTAAAAGAAAAGAACAGAAATAATGAAAAGAAAATAAATGAAGAAAAAAAATATATCAGAAAGAAAAGAAAAAGAAAAGGTCGTGTAAAGACAAACAGAGAAAGAAAGCAGAATCTCTTAGAGAAAGTTCAGAGGGTGATAGTAGATCTGCTTGGATTCCGGCGTACGGCCGGCGCGTGAGCGTGCCGTCGCCGGAAACCTTTTTCTTCCGTATAAAAGTTTCAGTGCTCGCTCCTCCGCCGTACCCTTCTCGTTACTGCCTTGTCGGAGCTCTGGGTCAAGTCCATCTAGCGTCGGTTACTCGGGGAGTACTCCGATAGCAGAGGCTTTTCATCTAGAGCAAAGACGCGGTCATGAGAAAGAGATGGCGTGGTAGAGTTTCTGTCGTCAGCCTTAGGTTTTCCGGGAGGCGGAGGCTTCAACAGCTCCGTCGCCGCCGGCTTCTGTCACCGGGAGGAGGAAGCATTCGTCAGCTCTCTGTCGCCGGTTCATGTTCACGGGGAAAAGAGGCTTCCAAAGTCTTGCGCCGCCGGGTTTCAGTTTGTCGATGCAAGTTATGTCGACGGTTAGGGTTTGTGGGTTGATTGTGGCTTGCGTTTTTTTAGCTCTGTTGGTGGTTATTTGGTTCGCGATTGTGCGGCAATGGAGGAGCTCTCGAAGAGATCGAGGAGACTTCCTCTAGTAAAGGAAAAAACAAGCGTGAAAGATAGGAGATGGTGGTGGTGGAGGTTCGCCGGATTGCAAGCTCCGACGCATCGATTGGTGAACCGGCGGCCTTTCCAAAGAAGGGTTAGGTCAAGTTGAGGCAGTTTGGACACGTGGAGTCTTCTGATCGAAGACTGCTTTCGCGGTTGGGCCTCCTTGACCTTGGGCCTGTTGGAAGCTGCTGGGTTCGGTTTGGGTATGGGGCGTAGGCCCGTTAGTAAAGGGACAATATGGCTGGTTTTCGGCTGGTTTGTGTAAACCGAAGTGGTTTCGGTTTTGGGTTGCTTTTTTTGGGTTTCATGTTACTTGGGCTTTGAGGTTTTTAGCCCTGAATATGTACCTGGGCTTGGCCCATTTTATATATAAATATTTCAATTTGGGAAAAAAAAAGAAAAAAAAAGAAAAGGAGTGAGGAGTTAAAAGAGAAGAGAATGCCACGAAGAACAAACAATTACAGAAGAGAGAGAGCCTGAGAAAAAAGAAAGCATTAGAGGAGAGAGAGCGTCAGAAAAGAGAAAGAACCAGAAGAAGAGAGGGAGTGTAAAAGTGTATAAATGTCCAATGGAAATCAAAATAATATGAAATTTTGGTTTGTGTCAAATCATGTGCAATTTTCTAATTTTTATGTATATATGATTAATTTTCTCTAATGAAAACTCAAAGTTGACAAAAAAAATTATTTGAAGATAATCAGAAAACAGCTAGAACATGTGACTCCCATTACTTAAACCCTCCATCCGCATTTGTCGGAGATTCATCATGTGATGAATGCAGGCTAGGGTTCTATTCCTCTCATTGCGAACTCATTTAATAGTAATACACTTTCTATTTTGTTAAGTACTTTTATTGAATTCATTTTTTTCTGATCATAACTTTTGTTGAGTTCATTCGAATTACTTTTCCAAATAGAAAATGTCATTTTTTTGTTTAACACTCAAATACTTAGGGCTGGCAAATAAACCGAACCCGAAAATCCGAACTGAATCCGATCCGATAAAAATGAATCCGAACCGATCCGAACCCGACATAAATACCGAATGGATCTTGTTTTTTGGTATTTCGGGTTATGGATATTATCCGAACCGAACCCGAATTTAAATGGATATCCGATAGAACCCGAAACATTCAAAACCCTAGAAAGGTCTTATACCAAATATGATCTCAATTCCTAATATGTGTTCAAAATACATTAAGATATATTGAACATCTAAAATATTTATGTATTACATAAATGTTTGTGGTTCTATTATATGAAGGTTGATGGTTAAAGGTGGTTGTTAAATTTGAAATATTTAGATTTAGATTTTGTTTTCATTAAATAATGTTTCTCATTTCATGAGGTCGTGGTTTTCATTTTATGATTTTATTTATTTTGTTTTTTTATCAATAAATATGTTATCCTTTCGTTTAATTTTAAATGATCATGGTTGATGTTCATTTCTTAATTTTAAATCGATTTTACTTATGTTTTAGTTACAAAGAGGTACAAATTAGGTATTTGAAACCAAAATAAACCAATTTTACTTAGGTTTTGGTTACAAAATAGGTACAAATCAGATATTTATAAACCGAAAAACCGATTGGGACCCGAACCCGAAAGTACATTGGGTTGTACCGGTTCTTTGAAGATTTACTAACCCCGACCCGAACCCGATAGAACCCGAACCGGTACCGAACCGAACTTTCAAATAATCCGAATGGGGCTGATTTTGATAAATCCGAAAAACCGAAACCCGATTGGATAAAACCGAAACCCGATTGGGACCCCGAATGCCCATGCCTACAAATACTTAATGATTTGAAAACCTTTAAATTTATTATAAGATAAATTGAGAAGAAAGGAAAACATCACAATATCATTAATTATGCTCAACATTACGGAAAAAAACCATTATTGAAATGTCATATGAAAAAAAAAACACTTAAGGATCAAAGCAGTTAGGATTCTTGATGGTAAGAAGTCTGTGAAGAAACTCTTCAAAGTCTTTGTCGGGGCCAATCATGTTGACGCGTACGTACTTCTTATCACTGCCACATCGGTCTCCTCCTCTGGTTAAAACCTTCTTTTCTTTCAAGAGACTTTCGAGATCATTCTCTTCTTTACACCCCAGCCATGCAAACGCTGCAAAAAACCATTTCAGTATCCTAGACTATTAGTGGACAACCAAGATCGTTTACAAATTCAACAAACACAAATATGGTTTTGTGGTTTATTTTTTCTAACACTGGTCAAGCATCAAATACATCATCATATAATGGTTTGGAGTTTTATACCCGGAAAAGTGGAGTTGTTTTTGCCAAAGAAGTTGCAAAAGGCTTGAGGGTAATTAGGTAGAGTGAATGTGTCACCGGTCTTATCTACGACCCAGTGTAGTCTCTCCCACCTTGACTTTATCTTCTCGTAACCATACTGGAAGAAGCTCTCCGATTTGATGCGACAAGTTTTGGTGAGTTCGTTGAGGATCGTGGTGGCTCGAATCTGTGACTCCTTTGACACACCAATGGAGTTGATGGTTATGTATTGCACCATCTTCTTGGCCACCTCGATATCCTTCACTAACGCCCACCTTCACTCAAAAAACAGTAAATAAATTTCATGCATATAACGAACTTCATACACAAGGACGACCAAATGGTCCTCGTTTCAGTGGTTGTTTCTCACACGAAATGAACAACCAAAGTGAAGTAAAGATTTTGATATAAAATTTTAAAATATTTACTAAATTGCTTATATCCTTCAAAATTTCAGGGCCTGCATTTACCTTTGTCAAACTCTCGAACTTTATATATATGGAAGGATTCTGGGTCAAGTAACTTAACGAATTTAAACTATATAAGTGGTTAGTTTGACTCACCCGATGCGGGACCCAGCGTGACCGGCGATCTTAGAGAAAGTGAAGAGCATAAGGTCGTGGTCTAGACGGCGAGTGATGGGAGTGTAGTGTGGCCAGTAATACGCAAGGTCGTATATCACTTTCCCACCACGGTTCACCACCGGCTCTCTTATGGTCCCGTCAGGATTGTTCGGTGATGTCACCATCTCGATGTACGGTCCGGGTTTGTTGAACGTTCTTGCCTCTCCTTCCCACTTGTACAGCTGCGACTGAACATACGATGCCTGCTCCTCGTATGTCTATAACAAAACGTATAACATAGATATTAAACGAAATTCAAAGGATAGAGACTTGAGACGTGAACATTAATATATATTAAAGTTCAATTTATGTTTTTATCTTTGGGATGTGTCATATATTGTGTGCTCATGAAACATGTATTTGCAGACCATCATAACATGTTTCGTAGCTAGGAATAATTAGGTTATGGATTTCAATCTCCAAATTGTGTGATCTACCATACTACAACCATAGTACTAAGTTACTAACAAGTGATGATGCAATCATTTTGTTATTAATAATGCTGTTTTAATTCTATTCAGTGACTGAGGGCTTACGGAGTAGTAAGGAACCGCGGCGACAATGCTGAGAGGCTTGGCCTCAGAGAGAGAAGAAAGTGCAAACCAAGCGGCTTGACAAAGCTGTGAAGAGCCAGTACCCACCACGATGTAGCGTTCTTCAGTCGCTGCGTTGCCGATCTCACGGTGCAACGCCTTGATCGCCTCAGCAAGATCTTGCTGCAGGAACCAACACACGTTCGTGGTATCGCTAAAGTAGCTCATCAGTTCCCATCCTGGTATCACCACAACACACCTCTCCTTCATCTTCATCCAATACTCTTCGAATGCCGTCGGATTTCCTCTGAGAAAGATTAACATAGGCAAATTTATCTTTCTTTTTACTTTTATTTTATTCGTTGTGGACTCTTTTTAAATCTGTTTCTGCGTTAAAAGCTCCTTCACATTTACATGTTATACATTTAGTTTTTTCAAATATGAAATCACAAAGCTTAGGGTTTTGCAACACAAAATATTTGACCAAAAAACAAAAAACAAAATTTATTTTGTCAAAAAATTATTTAACGATAGTGTCAAACACAAATACTATAAACTAAAGAAAATTTGAAACAATCGAAATTGATGACAGACGTCCGATGTTTGAGATTACAAACTTATTTTTATCATCTAAAACTTTTGCGGAAAGTCATTAAGCAATTATTAATTTAATTTAAGAAAAAAATATAATCATGCATATTTGTTACTTGGAATTAAAACGAACTTAACCGGATTTTTGGTAAAATTAACACATACTGATCGAGATTGATGACAGCGTTGGTTGCATCACTGCCGGAAATCTTCAAGTTTTCAAACCCAACCATCTTCTCCATGACCTCTATGCTGCTGCTATTGTATGTAATGTGTATGAAGATCGTATTGACTATGGTGCTATTTATACGCAGAAGGTAAAAGTTATGTGATGTGTATCTGTCAGCTTACGGATAAAGATGCTCCCAACTTTTGTGGTCAATATTTTGCTTATTCAACACTTTTGGGTCATATGTATATCATAAATCATAATTATGTTCACTTTTTGTTATGCCAAGTGTCTTACGAATCTATACAACTTTTATACACAGTCAATTTACGAAAGGGGAAATGCAAATAAAAAGATTATTACCTAAATACATACTTTGATGTACCTACTGTGTAATTGATAAAAATGTAAACATAATTAATGCATGCCACGCAAGAGATAAGAACATAGGTTTTACTCTAGCTGTATAAGCAACGTGTTGTGTTATATTTTGACTAGCAATTTCCCCTTTATTTGTTCTTATTGTGAATCTGTAATAATTAATTACTAGATCATGACCCGCTCGACCGAGCGGGAGTCAATCTTTTTTAATCTTTGTTTGTACTAAAAGTTATAAATGATTGCAGTGTGTATTAATATAACATTTTGATAAATAACAATGTGTACTAATGTGTTTAAATAAGCAATGTGTTTTAGTTACTAAATTTGATTTTTAAAATTTATGATAACGTAAAGTAGATTTTTTATATATTATTTGAAATATATAGTGCTATATATTTTATATTTTCAACATTTATCATACAAAATTTATATTGGAGTATTATTTATAAGAAAATATGTGTATCATAATATATTTATATATTATATAAACATATCTACGATTTTTTCGAAAAAGGCCATGCGCACCCGCACGGATTTTATTTTTAAAATGTATTCTATATTGTTTAGTTTATGTAGTATCGAGTTTGTATAATTAAATTTTGTGTTTAAAGAACAATATCAAAACTGTCTTTCGTGTGTAAAAATAACACTTTGCAAGCGCGAGTTGTGTCTTTTTATTGTAATACAAAATTTGATATAAAACTTTTGTTTTTTTGTACATTACGAAGTTTAATTTTTAAAAATAATTATTATATAATTTCAAAGTAAATTTTATCTCTGGTATATATTATATTTCAGTTTGGTTTGTTTTTAGTATTATTGTATATGTATATACTATACAATATTACTATATTCTATACAATATATAAAGCTATGTGTTATTTGTTTTAGAAAGTAGATTACGTCCAACGTAGTTAAAGAATAGTCATATCTTTATTTATGTGTCTATGAATTATCTACTAATGTTATTCGTACAAATAAAATCAATATGACCAATGAAAGTATACTGATCAATTTAAAATGAATTGTATAGGGTAATTCTAGTACGATTCATATTTTTAGTATTCTTTATTCGTACAAATAAATCTATTTTATTTAAATCGACATGTAATAAATGTGAACCATATATGGAATATGGACAAACAGAGGAATTGTATTTAAGAAAATATATCAATGTAAAGTTAGACTATGGTACGTATTATATATAAGAAATAAGACATTTAATTTAAATATATGAGGTCCACCTTTAAAATCCACCTAGAAGAAGTTGTAATGTTTCTGATTTAATAAGATAGATATATCAATGCAAAGTTAGACTATGGTACGTATTATATATAAGAAATAAGACATTTAATTTAAATATATGAGGTCCACCTTTAAAATCTACCTATAAGAAGTTGTAATGTTTCTGATTTAATAAGATAGATTTAAGATATTTTATTATGTATGCAGATATAGAATTATGAAAATTAGTCTTGGTAAATCTTTGGAGTGTAAATGGGAGGTTTCCAAAAATTGGAAGCTATAGTCGTGAGTAAGAATTTGGTTCCAACAATCGGTTTGCTTGGTTTTAGTTGTTTTCCTACAGTCCTACCCCTAATCAAGACCCAGTTGTTGAAACATTAGGACGCAAATACAAAAAAAAAGTTTCTAAGATTAAGAAATACTGGAATTATTATGAATGTGTTATGTTATTCTAAGAAAATATATTATATATAATATATCTAGCTCATGGTAGACCCAGCTTCGTATAAGGGTTTTGAGTCTTCAGTTATCTATATATCTATATATACTAAAGGAGACTTTTCTGGCATCTCCCGCAGCCACGTCGTCTCTGGAGGAGTGGGCATTTCGCGCCACGTGTTGTCGCTCTGAGCCGGCTGTGAAGGTCACGCGTTCTATTATTGTCCTGCGCGTAGCTTACCGTTTTCAGTTTACAAAGATTTCCAGATTTCTTCTGCGTTATTCTTCTTACGACTGCCTCTTCATCTTCCAGGTTTCACCGACAAAAGCAACGCCTTTTCTTACCCGTAAGTCCGTAACGCCTCATAACTCCTTCAAATCCGTCATTTATTTCGATTTTTCCCTTGATAAATCCACACTTTGATTTCTGAAGCGAGAGAGAATCGAAAAATATGTAGAATTTTAGGGTCTGGGCCGCCCATTCCTTGTCCTGATTTCTAATCATTTTTCCCGATCCGACGAGAGGATGAAGAAGACGCAGTATCAAAACATTGGCGTGAATTTGGTTCTCTCGGATGCAAAACTCGATCTAGATGAGCAGGTGCCTCCATTTCTCTTCCCACACTGGTTCTGTATCCCCTTTTCCTTTCTTGCTGTTTAAATGATGTTGAGTGGATCTCAGATTTTGTTTCAAATGAAAAGTTTGTTTTTTTCTTTCTCCTGTGAGTATGTGATTACTCGGTTTGATGTCTGAGTTGTGGAGAATGGCTTTTGGGATAGGTAGAGGTTGATGCATGTGTATATCAGCATTCAAGTCAGTTTTGCGGGTTGGAAATATTACTTTTTTATATAATTTCAAGGTAGATATGTATTGGGTTCGGAATAGGTGGTTCACTTGCACTTTGATAACCCTTTTAGTCTGGGTTTGCCTGACTCACATAATTTGATGATTGCTTCAAAATCTGATACATTGATGTTAATTTCGACAACTAATTGATGCAAGCAATATGTTACATAGCATATTAGATCAAAGCTTAAACTTACCCAGCACAGAAGGAAGAGATGAGACAGATGGAGTATTGATTGCTTGACGATAAACAACAAAACCGGTGGGATCTGGAACTCAAACGCGATCCAGAAGAATAGTTTATTCTAGCACGATTCTGACCATATGATCAGTTACTTGAGCTAGCAAACACGGGCAAACAACTCCCTGGTATGTATTTTCAATTTCAGTATTAAAGTTTTTATTTTAAGCGTGAGTTAACATAGTCCCATATAATATTTTCTCAGACATAATGGGGGAGCTTTGTTCAATTAGTAACACAATAGCCAACCGTTTGCTGGGGAGACACAGCGTGTGTCGTGTGATGCTCACTTCGCGTCTAGAAAGGTACTTTAAGGTTGTCTATTTTTCCTTGATGATGTTATTCGGATCATATTCCCCAGTGGTGATCTTTCTGTTTAGTTTCATTTTATTTCAAAGCAGATGTATAGTATTATCTCATAGAACATACCTCTCTCGGTATTCATGTTTAGTTACAATACTATTGTGACAACAATAGTTTCTAATAAAACACCAATTATGTGCAGTCATTCTGTCTCATATAAAATTTCCCGAGGACAAACTGAACTAGATATGTTGAGAACTTTCGATCTCATGTTGACTTCCTTTACTCTAACGTATCCCCCATTTGACTTTGTAGCATGATTTATGTTCAGGGAAGCAAATGTTTGTGTTAGTATGTTTGACTCTTTGGGTTGGTGTTATATTGGGTGTTCAAAGAAACTCATCTGAGAGGAATATTCCTTTACATGTGTCGCATGCAATGAAACTAATGCTCTGGCTGAACTCAGGTGAGTAATTTTTATTTCTGTCTTTCTGCGTATTGTAAGAAAAACCAAAAATAATTTCCCTTTCGACAGGTAGCGGGTGATACTTTCTGTGTTAGACAACACTGGCACCGCGGTTTTCCTTGGCTTTGATATGGAGGTGGCTATACTGACCCACGTTCTAGCTTCTGAGGCTGCACAGATTGTGGTATGAGAGCTTGCACCTATGCCAACTTTGCTGTGAGTGTTGCTCACTTCTCCTAACGTAATTAGTTTTTTTATAAAAATAAATGGTCAGTCTTTGTTATGTTCATAACAGGAAGGTGTAAAGGTCCCTCAAGCAGCGCTTCCCGGAGCTGTGACACCAGGATCAGATGTCAGAGATGCTAACACTTGCAGAGTTGCAGAGCAAGCAACTACACCTGATGGTTCACTTCCCGGACATTTACCAACAGTGAAAGAACAAGTTGATCTGGAAGAGAATGCTCCCAAGAAAGCACGTGAGGAATGAGACCCCTGTTAGAACCTAAACAACCATGTCTTCTCCTTATCAATTAAACTTTTAGCATCTTTCAACTTCGCTCAAGTCTATTCCCTTGAGGAAAAAAACTCAAGTGTCGTGGTTGTTGTCATTTCTTTTATCTATGCAAATTTTATTTCCCTATAAAAAAACTCAAGTGTCGTGGTTGTTATTTCTTTTATGAATGCAAGTCTTTTTAACAATATGCATCCACATGTCTTGGATTTATAATTCCGTGGTCTTCTGAATAAGCAACTTCTTCGGTGTCTTCTTGATCATGGGCATCAAATTCGGCATACATATTTCAGTGAGAGGTTTTGAGTATCAAAAACATTCTAGGTGAGTTGAGTTCTACTATTGAATTTCAGTTTAAGCTTCCACCATAATAGGTATTACTTCTCATTCATCCATACATACAAATGCTAAAAACATTTTACAGAAAAAATCTTCCAATTTATTACAAGAGGATTTTTTATGTTCTAATTTTCAGTTTCATTTACATATTGTTTTCGATTTTCGTTCCAATTTTCAAACAAAATATATAAATATTTTTACTCATTAACTAATATATTTAAATTCTAACTAAATCAATTTTATTACGACTTCCAAATTTTTATTTTATTTTTACTGAATCAGTTAGTCACAATCATTAATAATATTCCACTTTGGACTAAACAATTTCAAAATAAAGTAATACATTACTATCGCTAACAATTATCAAATGGACGAAAAATATCACTCTTTCAACGTATTTTCATTTTCATTTCTAAGACCATAAAATAAATTATAAATTCATTTCAAAAAAAATATATGAACCCGGCGCGTAGCGCCGGAATACCACTAGTATTTATATAAAGTAGAATTTACTCTCTCTAAGTTGAGCCACGTCAGATTCCAGCATGGAAACATGGAAACATGAGGCATCTCGCGCAGACACATCAGATACGCACCGTATCACTTAAGATTTGTTCTGTCGGAACGGGCTTCACTTGGGCTTCGTCACGTTTATCTAATCTTCTTCGACTTGAAGGCCCATCGACATAATCTTCGGGAACCCTAAACAGATGCGTTCCCTTTCTGATCTTCGTTCGTTCTTGATTTTCCATCTTCTTCATACAGATCTAGAAATCCGTCGGTTACCGATTCATTCCTATTAATTCCTTCATCAATCCATCGTACACGACCTATCTTCAATGCCATCTTTTCTCTTAGAAGGCGGTGGTGGTTTGACTATAAAAAGGTTAGCATCCCTACACTCTTAATCATCCTATCACACTATTGAACAAATCAATCTACTTATTTACTGAGAAATGGCTTGCTCTCGAGATCATCTATCCATCTCGATACGTTTTGAGATCGAAGAGATGGGTAAAGTGGCTGTTGGTGCGACGGTTGTCTGCGCAGCGGCGGTTTGCACGGCGGCGGTGTATATAGTGAGGCGGCAGATGGAAAGCTTGGGGGAAATGGGAGCGTGTGATAGAGATCCTGAGGGTGATGGAGGAGGATTGCGGGAGGTGGGAATCTGAGACAAGTGGCTGACGCAATGACTGTTGAGATGCACGCGGGCCTCGCTTCTGAAGGTGGAAGCAAGATTAAATGCTCATCAGTTATGTTGATAATCTTCCTTCTGGGTAATCTTTTTTTTTTATAAATCTTTATTAAAAAAAGATAAATTGGCGAATTTTAGTGGATTTTTCTCTGAATTTAAATTATTATTATGTTGCTGTATCTATATTTGACGGTCTTTGTGGACTAAGTTAATAATAAAGCTTCTGCTGGTATGTCAATGGTGAGTTAGACGATGGTGCCAGCTTTTCTCCAAGGTTTTGCCGTTTTTTTTTTCGAGTTCACCCTTAAACCAACTCAAACATCAGAAATATTAAACGTGGTGGCGACCTCATGGGAGTAAATATGCTTCTTCTGGATTCTAAGGTGATTCGGTTTTTAAAATTCATGTTCATCATATATTTGAACACATCTCCCGTGTTTAGATTCATGTTTAGAATTATGATTTTGATATTATTTATTTCCTCTTTGTGATATGGTTTTGAATCCAGTTTTAAATTGTCTTTGGAGGCTAAGATTGTGGATCCGGATACGGGTCGTGACTTGGGGGTTGATCGAACTGGCGAACTCTGGTTCCAGAGTCCTACCGTGATAAAGGTGTTTGCTTCTTCTTCAAAAAGTGTTTCTTTTGCGTTTGGTGCTGGTATGAAACTGTGTTGAGTTGCTTTTAAAGGTTATTCCAAGAACGAGTAAGCTACTGCTTTTACTATTGATTCAAAAGGATGGCTGAAGACTGGAGTTTTGTGTTACACTGACAGTGAACGTTTTGTCTTTACTGTTGATAGATTAAAGGAGCTAATCTAATGCAATGCTTATCAGGTACAAACAAAATATATATGTCTGTTTTGCATGTCTGAACCATGGCTCTTTTCATTTTAGACAGAGAATGAATGAAGTGAGAGAGAATGTCATTTACAATAACAGGAAGGCATCAGGTTTCATGCTCTCTTAATCTGTCTGTGCAGGTCGTTTATTCCTCGATGCCACATCAGTGACACACTGCCCACAGTAGAGACACCAAATGCAGGCTCCGTAAAGAACAGAGGGGTTCCTCTGCCACATCTTCCAAGTATGGTGGTGTTAGAAAAATTGAATCCATCACACTATCTGAACTTAATAGCTACGATCTCAATTCAGCCCCAGGTACGTTCACTGAATAAGGATCACTATAATAACGTGACCAAATACATGGATTGTTTGCGCTGTCTCTCCTTTTCATGTTGCGCTCAATTAACAATAGCTAATAAGAAATTTGTTGTTACTTGCTTCTGCATTAGCTCATTATCTAATCTTCATATTAGAAAAGCTATAGTAATTGTGGAGTTTCTGATGATATGCTGGAGCTGTAATTTGAATATCTTAGAATAATGATAATAACACACATATTCACCTCCAATTAATATAGCTATTTTTTTCTTTTTGGAACAACGCATAGAAACTCTCTTCATATTATATAGATTCCATTAAAACTGAATATGACAGTGAAAGCAGGGTAAAAGCTGTTCCAAAACCCGTCGAGCAGAAGATCTAGACCACAAAATCTAACAAGGCCGTAAACCCAGACCAGCCTCCACCATTTGTCAAATTTTTGTCTAGAGAGGAGTGAAGCCAGCAACAAAGGAAGAATAAGAATAAGAGAAGCTACCTAAGTTAACCAAAGAGAAAGAGGATATTATTAAGAAAGAAGATGAGAAGAGAAAACAAAAGACTATGCAAGTTGAAGGAGCAGCATCAGTTGGACGAGGAGCTAGCAAGAGGCAAAGGAGAGGAAGGAGAAGGGATAACAAAAATAAAAAGTAAGAAAAGGAGTAGTCATATATATGTCTATAGTGAACGAACCAGGTTTTCATCTTTTTTTCCTGCAGATTTTTGATTTGTCTTCTTTTACTTGCCTTCCTTTGATAAGGCTTGATAGTTTAGTACATAGATTTGGTAGTGATATGAGTCTAATGCAAAAAAAATGAAGAAGTGTCGCAAACTCACAATCTTTCCCGAGGGCATGTATTATATTAGTTTTTCTTGCTTTTAAGTTTTCATATCATAATATATTATTAATGCAAAAATATCGTCTCTTCTTTCATATTAAGAAATAAATTATATTTAGTAATAAAAACTACCTGGAAAAAAACTATTTCCGTCCAGGAATCAAATAAGTCATATCATGCACTACCTATATTTTCTAGGTAAGGATCAAAATCCATATTTGAAAGCTTGATTTTTGGTGTTTGTTATACATAAAAACGAATATAAAAAAAATAACTTTACAACATGTTTATTGGGTTAGATTTAAGAGGTCACTATTTAACATAAAATATATGAAAATATAAAAACTACGATTACATGTTACCACAACAATTACGAAAATCAATGTCAAATGTAACTATTACAAACAAACTAAACAATGTGTGTCCATACTTTAAGCAAGAGAATTCAAGTTTTACTTAAAGAATTAATAATTAGAACTTTTTAAAAATATAACCAATCAATTTAGCAAAAATACTATACATGAATTTAGTCTTTAGGTGGAACTTAAAGTCAATAATCGTAGATTTTAAATTTTTCCTTCTTTTCGAAAACTCAACAATGATAAAACTTAATTCTTACAATTGACATATAATATTTCAAAAATCAACATAATTATAATGATGACGGATAATAGATATCTATACTATTATTTATGAAGTGATTTTGCTGATTTGTCATATTCTCCCTAATTTTAGGTGATTTTGCTTATTTGTCATGTTTTTATTAGGTTTTAGCAAAATCATTGATTTACTATTTATTTTTAGATAAATCACTAATTTATTAATTTTAAAATACCCTTAATAAATTTTATAAATATTAAAAACGAATTTAGTTTTAATAATATTAAAGTATATGTGATTTTGTTGATTTGTCATATTCTCCCTAATTTTAGGTGATTTTGCTTATTTGTCATGTTTTTATTAAGTTTTAGCAAAATCATTGATTTACTATTTATTTTTAGCTAAATTACTAATTTATTAATTTTAAAATACCCTTGATAAATTTTATAAATATAAAAACGAATTTATTTTTAATAATATTAAATTATATGTTATATTAAAATTTATTTAATTTTCCTTATTTTCATATTTTTTAAGATTTGACTTTTAGCTAGGTTATTGATTTATTATTAGTTTCTATCTGATTCGCTAATTTTAATTTAAAAACAATACCTGTAATGAATTTTGTATATAATTTAAAACAAATTTTATTTTAACATATAAAATTATATGTGATATTAAATATTAAATAATTGATTCCAAAATAATAAAAGAAAATTATCAAAAAAATAAAATAAGATAATTCTTATATATATTGTGTTGCTATCTCAAAACAATTTTTTATTATAAAGATTAAAAAATTAAGATGCAAAAGTATTATAATTAAATTTTAGTCAAGAAAATACGTGTATATAAAGATATTTTCTAAACTATTTCTAAGATATGAATGTTTTAAAAAATAACACAATAATAAGTATATATTTTTATAAAAAATATTTGACATATATAAATACTTTGATGTTCGATTTAATCATTTTAAAACAGAAAGAATAACTTACTATGCTGGTTTTTAGATTAATAAAACATACATTAATAAGTATTGATAAGAAGATTATGTCCGCATGGGTGGGTAAAACACATTCCTAACTAAAATAAATCAAAATTTCATTTGTAATTGCCGAACATTAAATTATTTTTTGATCTTGAAAATCACAAAACATTATCACAACAATGTACTAAAACCAAAATATTAAATCTTATACAAATAATCTATAAAAGAAATAGAAAACTTAGTAAAAATATAAAGAAACATAAAACAAGAATAAAATATTGAATAGCATAAAATAATTTAAGTATAATCTAAACAAATAAAAAGGTATGTTCTATAAGTTATTGGTTTTTTTTTGTCTCTCACAGTTTCTTAATCTAATTTGTTAATAATATATATAAGCTTATTAGTCATTGTTATTTTTGTTTATGTTTTTTTAGCCGTGATTGTTTCTAATATTTTATTGCTGATGAGATCTTTTTAATTTACAACTACAGTAAGTGTTTAATTTCAAATTCAAGTTTCCTAATCATAAATTGGTTGTTCGTAGTAATAAATTTTGTATCCAAAATATACACTTATAAATGCAAAGGTGAAAAATGAGTAGAATTTAATGCATAATGGTCAAGACAAATACTGAAATTAAATAATTTACTCAAAATTTGTATCAATTTAATAATTTACATTTAAACTACAAAATAACACTAAAATTAAATTAATCCGCACAAGGTGCGGGTAATCATCTAGTAAAACAAAAATGAGAATGTAAAATTGTAAAACACAATTGTCAAACTCAAAGACCATCATAACTTAGCCACCATAGTATCTCACCCCCAACAATCATGTATGATAAAATATATTTCAACATATTAATTATTATACCTATAAATTAACCAAATCTTCAAACCTACAAAACAAATATTTTGTATCCTTAATTACTAAGTGTCTCGAATTACTATCATTTGTTTTTCTGATACTATTTATGTAATATATTATGATTTTTTGTAGTGTATCATACACATTTTTACAAATTCAAATTCAAATCTAAAACACAAACTACAAAATCATATAAAAATAATAATTGATATCACAAGTAGAGTATATCAACCCTAGTTTACATATATTTGTAGCCTCTCAAGTCGTGATGTAGGGTTTCCGAGTCTTTAAGTGTTGCGTATACGTAGAAATTCTGAGGTACAAGGGATCAGGAGACAAACAAAAAAAACCTAGTCACCTTTTCAAAAAATGACGAAGATCTCCGATCTTCCAATAAATTTGTTAGAGGAGATTCTCTATAGGGTCCCCGTTAAAAATATGAGAGAAGTTCGATTAACTTGCAAAGGAATGGGACACTTTATCCAGAAGCCGAAGCTTTGCAAAGATGCATATTGACAAAATAAGCGCAGTAAGGGAAGGTGAGTCTATGATCATCGCAATGATATATTACAATCTGTATCTCACGAAGGTCGTTCTCGTGGTCAATGAAGATCCAGTCATAGAGTGTAAAGGTAAACTTAAGTACAAACAAATCAAAATATCTCAAGTTTTCCACTGTGACGGTTTATTGCTATGCGTCTTAAAAGATAGATGATACCAAAGCTATTGTTTGGAATCCCTACTGGGGTGAAACAAGGTCGATAGAGTTTAGATATTCTCACCGCCGAAACGGATGGGACAGGTTCAGTTACGCTCTAGGATACGAGGACAAGGGCTCTTGTCGTAGTTACAAATTCTTGAGGTTTATAGATCAGTACGTTGACTATGCGACCAGAGACCGGTTTGACTGGTATGAGATTTACGATTTCGACTCTAGTACATGGAAGACTCTTGATGTCACTCCAAACGTATAATATGTCATCATGAGGAGCAGGGTGGCGTGTCTCTCAAAGGAAACACTTACTGGCCTGCTTTTCAAAGTTACCCAGAATATTACGTGAGTGATCATATAGTCTGTTTCGATTTTACAAGTGAGAGTTTTGGTCCCCTTCTGCGTCTCCCTTTTAGCGCTGGGGATGATGACTATGTTACTTTATCATGTGTTAGAGAAGAGAAGCTTGCGGTTTTACTTACTCACAACGAAGCAGGTCCATTGGAGTTTGACATATGGATTAGTACTAAGATTGAGGCCGAAAAGGTGTTGTGGAGCAAGTTCTTGAGAGCGGAAACGGAAACGGGAGTTTACGCTCTGGTTAATTGTGAGAGTTTCTTCATTGATGAGGAGAAGAAAGTTGCCATGGGCATTGATGAAGAAGCCTACTCCAGAACATTTAACATTGTTGGAGAGGCTGGATACTTAAAAAAGTTGGAACTCGTAGAAGGTTTAGGCAGAGACATAAACTGTAGGGCAAAGACGTGCTCTTATGTTCAAAGCCTAGTGCAAATTAAGCAACCTGATGCAGGAGGTAAATGGAAACACCAAAGCGACTTAGAAAAGCAACGATTTGATCAAAACATGTCTAGACTTGTTGCAGCTAAAAAGTGTAGCAAGTTTTGGTAATCCGCTGGAGGAAGGCAAAAGGACAATAAACGAGATGATTTTTCTTTCAACTAAGTCTTTCATTTTACTCTTCGCTCTTCTGATTCAGCGTATTTTTAATTAAGATGTCGTTTTGGTGTTGGTTTTCCCTATTTTTCTTTATATGTTATCATTTTTTGGATTTTGATGAATTTTTGGGTTTAGTAATTGTTTTATTTTTAACACTGAGAATTTTTCATTCATTGAGAGGAGTCAAGCTTCCCCAAAGTAGCATCAAGTTAGTCAAAGACCATAAAACATGCGAAAAAAGTGAAATGCAGAAACAAGAAACTACCAATAGTCAATAGGTAGCTGCAACGTAGAGAAGGAAAAAAAAAGTTCTTAGACCATGATTATTGGTATCCCTTAAGGCATCCCTTAAGGGGGAGCACTAGGATCAAGAGAGAAGAAATAGGAAAAATCCCCTAATTAAGGGATGTTCCTTATGGTTTCTATGACCAAAAAAAAAAGAAAAAAAAAGAAAAGATTAGGGACTTTTCATCATCCCACCAATAATGATGCTCTAATTAGAGAGTGACGTGCTTAAGTCTGAAGGGGCTTAAGGCAAATTTTAAAATAGAGGCCTTTCAATATATTTAAGAAAAAATATTTGAAATAGCTTGTAAACAGAAAAAAATATATGAAATAGCTTGTAAACGCAAAAAAAATAAGGAATAGGAAGATTTACTAGAATAAAAAAGGAAATATCACCATAGAATAACAAAAATATATATTCATGAAAGGGGAGAAGATATATAGCAAAACGATAAAAGAGAAGCACAAAAAAAAAATATCTAAAATCATTTTGGAAAAAATTCATTTGGATGAGATCTTTTACCTATGTAGATATATACAGCCACAAAACTGAATTTTCTTTTTAGTTTAAAACTCTAAATTTTCATATATTTAAAGACAAAAAAAAGTTGTAACTGTAACATTACACATATATAATACCAAAACTGAAAATTAAGGGGCCCTAAAAATTTCATATGTTTTGTGGGGTCTGTGGCCAATGCCTCTTTGCTAACATGTAAGGCACAGTTCTGAGGAGTATGTGTGCGAGCTCCCTTGTTCCTTTAAATTGCTTGCGCTTCCAAAAATAGCATATGGTGCAGCCAAACTGGACTCTTGTGCGCTATATATGTAAGACTGATAGCATTTATCACGTGAAGGCGATGGCAAAAGCTGCCTCATTCCGTTCCACTAATTTGTGGTCAAGCCTCCATGCCAATACCAGATAAGTGAGATTGGATGGGTCTAACAGTGAACCGGACCATATTCAGACAGGATGGATAAAATTGAGTTTATTTTTAATTTGTTATCACAAGAAAAGTATTGATTGTTTTATTTTTTTAAATCACTATAACTATTAAATAAAATATTACATTTAAGTTTGTAAAATTTTCATAACTCACAAATGATAAGTGTTTTACTTTATAATTTAAAATATTGAATTTGAATGTTCGTTTTATTTGGTTTCTATTAAAATTTATAAAATACACATAATGATAATTACAATAATATATTTGACCCGGCCGAAAATAAGACCATAGTAAAAATTAATAGATAATAAAAATTAAAAATAATTTTTAGAAAAAATAGAATAGAATACAGAAATTAAAAAGATAAAAACAAATTAAAAAATTTCTGAACATAGATCCACAACTGTGTAAAAATAAAATATATATTTATATAGTCGAATAAAAGATACATGATATAAAATAATGTAAGAGTATGAAAAAATAAATCGTAAGGAAACATTTAGTTAATTATAATGACAATGAAACTGAATAAATAATAACAATAAATAAAATGATGATTCATACTAATATAGAACAAAACATTTTAAAATCAAAACAAATATCAAACAGAAATCAAAGGTATTATTCTAATTATTTAAATTATTTTCAAATTAACATCCCGCCCGACTCTAGTTCATGATATTATTAACTTGTAGAGTTTGTAGGGTTTTGAGTTCTAATTTTTATATATATAGAGATTCTGAGGCGCAAGGGATCCGAGGGACAAACACAAAAACTTGTTCAAGACTGAAACAATGACGAAGATCTCCGATCTTCCAATAAATTTGGTAGAGGAGATTCTCTATAGGGTCCCTGTTAAAAATATGAGAGAAGTTCGATTAACTTGCAAAGACTGGGACACTTTATCCCAAAGCCAAAGCTTTTCAAAGATGCATAGCGCAGTAAGAAGGGAAGTTGAGTCTATGATGATCGTACTGATGGATTTCAATCTATATCTCACCAAGGTTGTTCTCTCGGACAATGAAGATCCAACCATAGAGTATAAAGGTAAACTTAACAAACAAATCAAAATATCTCAAGCTTTCCACTGTGATGGTTTATTGCTATGTGTCTTGGAAGATGATGATACCAAAGCTATTGTTTGGAATCCCTATTGGGGTCAAACAAGATCGATAGAATTTAGATTTTCTCACCGCCGAAGGGTGGGCCCCCGAAAGGTGGGATGTGACAGGTTCAAATATGCTCTAGGATACGAGGACAAAGGCTCTTGTCGTGGTTACAAATTCTTGAGGTTTATAGAATACTACGTTGACTATGAGACCAGAAAAGAGTTTGACTGGTATGAGATTTACGATTTCGACTCTAGTACATGGAAGACTCTTGATGTCACTCCAAACTCGCGTATATTATGTCATCAGGAGAAGGGTGGCGTGTCTCTCAAAGGAAACACTTACTGGCCTGCTTTACAAAGTTACCCAGAAAATTACTCGATTGATCACATGATCTGTTTCGATTTTGCAAGTGAGAGTTTTGGTCCCCTTCTGCGTCTCCCTTTTAGCGCTGGGCATGGTGACTATGTTACTTTATCATGTGTTAGAGAAGAGAAGCTTGCGGCTTTACTTACTCACGACGAAGGAGGTCCATTGGAGTTTGACATATGGATTAGTACTAAGATTGAGGCCGAGAAGGTGTTGTGGAGCAAGTTCTTGAGAGTGGTAACGGAAACGGGATTTTTCGCTCTGGTGAATTCTCGTGGTTACTTTATTGACGAGGAGAAGAAAGTGGCCATGGGTTTTGCAGAATACGACACCAGAACATTTAACATCGTTGGAGAGGCTGGATATTTAAAAGAGCTGGAACTCGTAGAAGGTTTACGCGGTAACATAGTGTATGGTAGGGCAATAGCGTACTCTTATGTTCCAAGCCTAGTGCAAATTAAGCAACCTGATGCAGGAGGTAAATGGAAACACCAAAGCGACTTAGAAAAGCAACGATTTGATCAAAAAATGTCTGGACTTGTTGCAGTTAAAAATCGTATCAAGTTTTGGTAATCTGCAGGAGGAAGGCAAAAGGAGAATAAACGAAATGATGTTTCTTTCAACTATGTATTTTTAATTAAGATGTCGTTTTGGTGTTGGTTTTCCCTACTTTTTCTTTATATGTTATCATTTTTTCTGGATTTTGATGAGTTCAATTATTGTTTCTTTTCTTTTTAACACTGAGAATTTTGCATTCATTGAGGGGAGTCAAGCTTCCCCAAAGTAGCATCAAGTTGGTCAAAGACCATAAAACATGCGAAAGAAGTGAAATGCAGAAACAACAAACTACCAATAGGTAGCTGAGAAAAAAAAACATGCGAAATAACTGAAATGCAGAAACAACAAACTACCAATAGGTAGCTGCAACGTAGAGAAGAGAAAAAAAGCCGAACGCTCTTAGAGGAGTATGTGTGCGAGCTCCCTTGTTCCTTTAAATTGCTTGCGCTTCCAAAAAAATAGCAGATGTGCAGCCAAACTGGACTCTTGTGCGCTATGTAAGACTGATAGTGTTTATCTCGTAACGGCGATGGCAAAAGCTGCCTCATTCCGTTCCACTAATGTGTGGTCAAGCCTCCATATACGCCAATACCAGATTGTTTGGAATCCATATTTGTGTCAAACAAGGTTGATAGAAGAATCAGGAAAATGAGTTAAACTCATCTATTGAAAACGTTCGCCCTAATTCTCTCTCAGTATCGAGACCGCGCCGCCAGCCTCTCTTCTGGGCGCCGGAGGGGCCTTTGGCCGCCGGTGTCGGGAAATTTACTCCGCCGCTCGTTCCTCCTCGTCCTCTACTTCGTCATGGTTCTAATCGTCTCTCGCATCGTCATCTCATCGTGTCCTTCCATCGCCACCGTCTCTGTTATCAGCTCCGCGCTCCATCGCGCTCCTCCTCCGCCTACGCCTCTAGCAGTGAAAGAAAGGTCCCTCATCTCCACCCTTCCCGTAACCATCTTCAACCACCACTACTCACGAATCTACTGCGCCAGATCTGCTCCTTTAAAGGGTGGACTCACCGGATCTGTCGTCACTGCTCATCGCCCCACCATCGCCCTTGCTCTTACTCCGATTAGTCCGAGGGAGAAAGCTGGATCTGCTCAGCTTGAGGTCGGACTCAATCGATCTGTGAGTCTCTCCGCTGCAAATCCGTCAAATGCCGTCGAGTCACGAGTTCAAACGCTTCACCACTACGGCCTCTTTAGACGAATCCCTCTGACGTATTCATCCATACTGCAATTTCAAAACTCGTATAAATTTATGGAATCGGAGATGAAGAAAGCATCAACCGCCGACACCACCTCGCTCGACACCACCTCGCTCGCCTCTACCCCTCGCCTTGTTACCGAATCTACTGTGCAAGAATGTGGACTCGTCAGATTTGATTGTTGTTATGTCACCGTTGCGTTTCCAACACACTATGCCGTCTCAAGCATCGACGGTTCTTCACAGTGGTATTCTCTCACCTTTTTGCTCGTCGCTAGGACTACTGTGCAAGAGTGCAAACGCGCCAGATTTGCTCGCTACTTTGTCACCGCTGCGCTTTTATCACATTACGCCGTCTCAAGCATCGACGGTTCTTCACAGAGTCAACCATCCGACGTTCAAACCGGAGTTTCCAAAGCTTTTTACCTCTTATCTGATGTTTGCTCACACAAGTTCAGGTTGAACGAGCACGATGACTGTATGCTTAGGTCTCCTGCGGGTATAAATTGTTGGGCTCGACACGGTAATGTTGAGTTCCGAGGTCTGTACCCAACTAAACCTTCACCTCCGTCATCAATCTTCATCCTAAGCACTTCTTTGGAAGTGAAGCTGGAGCTTGAGATTCATCTAGTCTGTTCGGTAAGCCATGTTGGGTTCAAAGCTGAGAGTTCTTGTTTCAGCGCCAAATCAAGTCATGTAGGACTTCGTACTCTCAAGGTCGTCTACATTTCTAAAGCTCTTCACCTTAAGCTTTGGTCAGTCAACAACACAAGGTGTATCAACGTCGTTCTCGACTATCAATTGTTCCTAGGAACAATCGCCATGGGATCAAAAGTGGAGCTTCCTATCGGGTCTCTTCATTTCGCTGAGCTTGACTCGCCCCTAGATGATTCTATCCTTAGCTGCTTTGTATTATTTTTTAGTTTCTTTCGACTGTCGAGCATGGCTCCGGATCCGTCTGCTTCTGTTGTAATCGTTCTTGCTCCTTGAGCTTTTTATAATTTAAACCGTGTTACAAAAAAAAAAAGGTTGATAGAAGAATCTAGATTCTCTCACCACCCAGACGGATGGGATAGGTTCAGTTACGCTCTCGGATACGAGGAGAAAGGCTCATCTTGTCGTGACTACAAATTATTGAGGTTTATAGATAAGTATATATGGTATGAGATTTACGATTTCGAGTCTAGTTCATGGAAGAGACTTGATGTCATTCCAAACTGGAGTATACTATGTGGTGATGGTGTGTCTCTCAAAGGAAACACTTACTGGCCTGCTTCACAAAGGAACATTGAAGAAGACATGATTGACGATCACATCATCTGTTTCGATTTTACAAGTGAGAGTTTTGGTCCTCTTCTGCTCTCCCGTTTGAGGGCGTTATGACTGTGTGAGCCCTGTTCGTTTGGTTGCCGCCGGTTTCAGCATCAGCGTCGGCGTCGGCGTCAACGGCTGCGTCAAACTCGTTTATCTAATGTTCGTTTCATAGACACCGATGCTGATTGTTATTCGTTTCGAAAATGCAGGAAGTTGACTCTGACGCCGACGCATAAAGCATAATTAAGTGTTGTTCGTTTGATAGACGTTGCGGCTATTTTTATTTTATTCATATTTTATTTTTAAAAATTTATAACATTGTCTTTTAAATAAATAAAATGTAGTTTAAATATATTTACATCTATAAAAATATTATGTTTACTTGATAATATTTTTTTGGTCAAATATACAAATATAACAATATTTTTGTCATTAAACTAAATCATACATTTAATTTTCGAAATTAGCACTTTAAACAAATAACGCAAATACGTGTCACAGATAAAAGAAACATTAAATTAAGTTGGTTGATAAAAAAAATTACATCAAGCCTTACTATCACACTAGATTTCGACCGGCACAACCGTGCAGGTACTTGTTTTCAGTTTTATATACATATATATTTATTTTAGATCATTAGTGATACGCATTTTTAATGTTAATAATATATTTAAACTTTTAAGTAACTATTTCAAATATAATCATTGTATAATTTACGTGTCGTTATTAATTAATTAATTGTCTAAAACCATTACATGTATTTGTTATTTCTTATTATATATTTATATTATTGTATTTGCATATATTTATTCAAAAAATAGTATATGCATGAAACAACATATTTCAAAATTATTTTGTACAAAATTTATGTCTAATTCTGACCTGTAGACCTACAAACCCAGAAATCTTTTTAGCAATATTTTTCTACATATTTATTTGTCTGATTTGCTTTGTAGTTAACTTTTTGTATTTTAAAACTTTTTTATGGGATACACTAAAAGGAATAGATGAGCTTTGAAAGAGTGTTCATTGATTCATTCACAATGATAAAAAAAATCAGTTCTTTTAATACAGATTTTCCAATACAATGACAAGTTTCTTTGTACAACAAGACAATAATGAGAAAAGATCACATAGACTCAAGAGTCCAACACTTGGGCAACGATTACTGTCACATCATCAAGCTGTCCCTCCTGCATTTACCAAACATCAAACTCAGAAACTGCTCGTACATGCCAAAATAATCAAAGGAAACCGAACATGTTTAAGAACAAAACAGTTTCAGCCTAAGACCTTACAAAAACTAAGGAGTACCAAACTTGTGGTACTTGAGAACATGTAACTTACTTAAGAACATGTAACAACAAGAAAACGTCTCAAACAATCAATTAGAAAATTTACTATAGCTTTTAGAAATAAGAAACAAGCACTTATCAGCTATCAAGACACTGTTTTCGTATCAGATGGTTTCAGTGATACAAAAAGAATATTAGGCTCAAATCATGGCCCCTCCTTATGCAAAAGTGAACAGAGAGTAAGGGATCGGTAACTCTCACAACGACACATCTAAAGGAAATTTATAGCTCCCACAACGACACATCTAAAGGAAATTAACAGCTGCTGTTAAAAATACAGAAGCTTGGACACTAGCAAAGAAAATCAATCAGTCTCAGCATTGAATTATAACAGATCAGACTCGTACATAACTCAATATTCTAATTATAAGCTATAACAGATCAGACTCGTACATAACTCAATATTCTAATCAAATGTGTAATTATTATAGCAACCGGCTCTCTTCTCGACTGTAGAGACAAAAGAAAGATGTACCTAAGAGTACTTGTAATGCTTCTCGGATAACTCAGCTACAAGGTAAGACCAGAAGCTCAGACCACTATTTTGAACAAAGGTTCCTGTAAAAACAGACCAGAAGCTGCAGTTGATATGATAGCTTCCATAGTTATAAAACAGAAAGAGACTTAAGAAAGTTTCTAAGAGATGTAACCTGAGCGCACAGCACAAGAGCATCAAGTAAAGCTGAGAAAACTGTAGAAAGCTCAGACCAGAAGCTCAGACCACTATTTGAACAAAGGGTTCCTGTAAAAACAGATAGAAATATATCAATGTTTATCAAGACAAGAACACTTTAGTTCTCAGACAAAATGATACCCAATAAACAAGAAACAACACTTAGCATTCTAAACAGTAGTAAGCAAACAAAATCCAGAAAAGGAGAGAGCTTACGAGAGAGTGAGATGAGATGAGCTTCAAGAGATCGAGAGAACGAAAGAGAGAGAGAGCTGGGTTCGAGAGAGAGAGAGAGAGAGAGATGGGTTTGAGATCGAGAGAGATGGGTCTGAGATCGAGATTCGAGAGAGATGGAGAAGAAAAGGCAGTGGCGTCAATGGAGAAGATAAGACGTCTGCGTCAAAATAGCTTAGGTTTTTAGTGAATTAGGTTAAGGGTAAAATAGTAAATAGGTTAAGTAGACGCTGGTTATTAATCGCGACCACGGGATTTTCTCGGCGTCTGATGCAGGTACTGGCGTTTAGACGCAGACGCAGATGCACGTATCGGCGTCGATGAAACGAACAAATTTGCTGCGAAAATCATTGCCGCAGACGCAAACGCCGGATCTACGGCAACCAAACGAACAGCACTAAATCATGCGTTAGAGAAGAGAAGCTTGCGGTTTTACTTAATCCAAACGAAGTATGTCCAACTGAGTTTGAGATATGGATTACTACTAAAATTGAGACCAGAGAGGTGTTGTGGAGCAAGTTCTTGAGGGTGGTGGCAACGGAACTTGACCCTCTGATTACAGCTGACAGTTTCTTCATTGACGAGGAGAAGAAAGTCGCCATGGATTTTAAAGAAGACTACTCCAAAACATTTAACATTGTTGGAGAGGATGGATACTTAAAATAGCTGAAACTCGTGGAACGTCTTGGCAGTGATGGGAACTGTAGGGCAAGTGCGTGTTCTTATGTTCCAAGCCTAGTGCAGATCAAGCAACCTGCTTCAGGACGTAAAAGGAAACCACAATGCAGACTTAGAAAAGCAACTATATGATTAAAACATGTTGAATCTTGCCGCTATTGAAAAGCGAAGCAGTGTGTAATACTCTGTAGGAGGATGGAAATGAGATAAAACGAGATATGATTATTCTTTTTGATTTGTGTTTGTCATTTTAGTCGTACATTTATGTCTTTCATGTATGCCTTTTATTTACTCTTAGCAGTTAGCTCTTCTGTGCAGCGTGTCTTTCTTAAGATGAAATATCTAAAATATCACACTGCTGATTGTGTATTGTTATGACATGCGTCTAGATATTCTCACCGTCCACGGGGATGTTTATAGATCAGTATGTATATTCGGCCAGAAGCCATTTTTGTTGTATGAAATCTAAGACTTCGACTCTGGTTTATGGAGGACTCGATGTTACTCAACACTGGCGTATATGGTTTAGTCAGCTAGGCGTGTCTCTCAAGGGAAACTCTTACTAGCTTTTTTCACAAAGGAACACACGTTATAAAATCCACGAGAGAAAGACACTCCAAATTTTATTATCTGGCTATATACTCTCATTTTTATTCCTTATTTAATTTAACTTTGTATTTTTTTTGTCGCATTAGCGGTAATTTTACAAATGAACTATTAAATTCATCAACAATTTTTGTTATGTAACACAGAAACAAAAATATGTTTTAACGAACACTAGATTTTGACCCGCACTTTAAAAAGCGCGGGAATTTATTTTGTTGGACTATTTTGAAAAATTTACATAAATTTATAACATAGTTTATGGTACAGAGTTTTGGTTTGTATTGAAAATATGCATGATATTCGAATAATCTAAAATATTTTATTAATTTACTCATAATTTTTTAAAGCGCAAGAATTTATTTTGTTGGACTATTTTGAAAAATTTACATAAATTGATAAATAGTTATTGTATAGAGTTTTGGTTTGTATTAAAAGATGCATGATATTCGAATAATATAAAATATTTGATTAATTTACTCATAATTTTTTAATTGTATATAAAATTGAATAAACTTATGATTTCTTAGATTTTGATGAAATTTTTAATGTCATTTGAAAAAGTGAAAATAGTAATAAATATATAAGAATTTTACACCACTATACAAATTTCTAATTAACATAAACCAAATCGGCTGAGTTAAAAAAACATAAACCAAACCTATTGAATGAATATCCAACTGGATGTTAGTTAACTTGCAAATTAATTCAAAATCAGATCCATTTTTTATTTTGTATTTTGAGAATTTTTAAGATATATTTGATTTTTTTCAACATAATTTTAATGGGTACATGAGTGGTGATCCAAACCAAACTCAAACCATAACCAAAATTAAAATACCTAAACTGGATTTAAAAATCTAATAGAACACACATAAATTAATAAATTTGAACCAAACCTAAACAGATATACGAATTCCCATCACTAAATAGACATATGTAATAAATCAAATATTAAATATATTTTTAGTTTAGGCGTGATTGTATTGAGTGGATCAGCATATATATATGTAGAAAGTATAACTCTTGTATTATTAAGTCAGCGAGATACATAATACGCCTTCAATCATTATAGCATATGTATACAAATTATGTTCTTTTAGGTAACAAAAATAAAATTTCCTAAAATCTAATTTAAGATGATTAAGCATTAATTATGAGTGGCATGCCATTGTAAATAAATAAAAAATCTAATGACAGAATCTTAATAGGTATTTTGCTTTAATAGTATAGATAATGTCTGGATAACTCTATGTATAACCCGACTACATAACATAATGTTTGGTTAAGATTATGTATAACCTGGCTAACGTCTATATTAGCTTACAAATTATTCTTATATTAACAAAATATAATCTAACAAACATAATGTCTGTATAAGTTTATATATAACCAACTAACTTACATATTATCCTACAAGTTGTCTATATATGCATCATGTGATTATAATCTAGCAATATAATTAAATTTTCTGGATACAACATAATGTATGGAAATAAGAGAGAACGTTTATATTTATTATAAGATAAATTGAGAAGAAAGGAAATGCTTAACATTACGGAAAAAAAACCATTATTGAAATATCATATGAAAAATAAAAAACTTAAGGTTCAAAGCAGTTAGGATTCCTGATGGTGAGAAGTCTGTGAAGAAACTCTTCAAAGTCTTCGTTGGGGCCAATCATGTTGACGCGCACGTACTTCTTATCACTGCCACATCGGTCTCCCCCTCTTGTCAAAACCTTCTTTTCTTTCAAGAGTCTTTCCAGATCGTTCTCTTCTTTACACCCCAGCCATGCAAACGCTGCAAAAACCATTTCAGTATCCAAAACCATTAGTGAACCACCAAGATCGTTTACAAACATCAAATACATCATCATATAATGGTTTGTAGTTTTATACCAGGAAAAGTGGAGTTGTTTTTGCCAAAGAAGTTGCAAAAGGCTTGAGGGTAATTAGGTAGAGTGAATGTGTCACCGGTCTTATCTACGACCCAGCGTAGTCTCTCCCACCTTGATTTTATCTTCTCGTAACCATACTCGAAGAAGCTCTCCGATTTGATGCGACAAGTTTTGGTGAGTTCGTTGAGGATCGTGGTGGCTCGAATCTGTGACTCCTTTGACACACCAATGGAGTTGATGGTTATGTATTGCACCATCTTCTTGGCCACCTCTATATCCTTCACTAACGCCCACCTTC
Source organism: Raphanus sativus (assembly GCF_000801105.2). Taxonomy (NCBI): domain Eukaryota; kingdom Viridiplantae; phylum Streptophyta; class Magnoliopsida; order Brassicales; family Brassicaceae; genus Raphanus; species Raphanus sativus. The sequence continues at coordinate 10,394,355 of NC_079511.1, forward strand.
ACTCAAAAAATAGTAAATAATTAATTTCATGCATATAACGAACTTCATACACAAGGACGACCAAATTGGCCTCGTTTCAGTGATTGTTTCTCACACGAAATGAACAAACAAAGTGGAGCAAGTACCCAAAACCGGTCATGAGCATAGCCATGTTAAACATTAGTCAATAGCTCCCGAATTTTAGAAATAATGCACATAAATAAATATTTCCAAAATTATAAAACTTTTATATTAAAATCTTTACTAAATTGCTTATATCTTTCAACATCTCAGGGCCTGCAATTACCATTATCAAACTCTCGAACTATATGTCGAAGGATTCTGGGTCAAGTAACTTAAACGATTTTTAAACAATGTAAGCGGTTAGTTTGACTCACCCGATGCGGGACCCAGCGTGACCGGCGATCTTAGAGAAGGTGAAGAGCATAAGGTCTTGGTCTTGACGGCGAGTGATGGGAGTGTAGTGTGGCCAGTAATACGCAAGGTCGTATATCACTTTCCCACCCCGGTTCACCACCGGCTCTCTGATGGTCCCATCAGGATTGTTCGGTGATGTCACCATCTCGATGTACGGTCCGGGTTTGTTGAACGTTCTTGCCTCTCCTTCCCACTTGTACAGCTGCGACTGAACATACGATGCCTGCTCCTCGTATGTCTATAACAAAACGTATAACATAGATATTAAACGAAATTAGGATAGGAACTTGAGACGTGAGCATTAATATATATTAAAGTTCAATTTATGTTTTTATATTCGGGATGTGTCATGTATTGTGTGCTCATGAAACATGTATTTGCAGACCATCATAACATGTTTCGTAGCTAGGAATAATTAGGTTATGGATTTCAATCTCCAAATTGTGTGATCTACCATGCTACAACCATAGTGCTAACAAGTGATGATGCAATCATTTTGTTATTAATAATGCTGTTTTAATTCTATTCAGTGAGTGAGGGCTTACGGAGTAGTAAGGAACCGCGGCGACAATGCTGAGAGGCTTCGCCTCAGAGAGAGAAGAAAGTGCAAACCAAGCGGCTTGACAAAGCTGTGAAGAGCCCGTACCCACCACGATGTAGCGTTCTTCAGTCGCTGCATTGCCGATCTCACGGTGCAACGCCTTGATCGCCTCAGCAAGATCTTGCTGCAGGAACCAACACACGTTCGTCGTATCGCTAAAGTAGCTCATCAGTTCCCATCCTGGTATCACCACAACACACCTCTCCTTTATCTTCATCCAATACTCTTCGAATGCCGTCGGATTTCCTCTGAGAAAGATTAACATAGGCAAATTTATCTTTCTTTTTACTTTTATTTTATTCGTTATGGACTCTTTTTAAATCTGTTTCTGCGTTAAAAGCTCCTTCACATTTACATGTTATACATATAGTTTTTTTTCAAATATGAAATCATAAAGCTTAGGGTTTTGCAACACAAAATATTTGACCAAAAAACAAAGGGAAGTGTACTAGAATGACTCAAATTAGTTGAGAAATTACTAGAATAACTCTTAAAAGTTTAAAATTACTAACATTATTTTATGGTCGAAAATGTCCTTGACTCTAGTTATAATCAAAAAGTAATATTACAAAAATGCCATTTAAATTAATTAAAAAAAATCGACGACAGACTTATTTAACGAAAAATAAATCTATCATAAGATATGTCTGTTATAAAAACCTGTTGTAAAATATAGATCTGCCAAGTATTTGGTGACAGACTTTTCTGGTACGACAGATTTTTTAAGTCAGCAGATTTTTGTGGCCGATTTAAGATTGTTGATAGATTTATCTATTTTAATCTGTCATATGTAGTAACCGATTTGTTGAAGGAACAATTTCTTTTTTTAAGTAGTCAGAGTTTTGAGACAGATATGTTTATCGTTAATAGACATATATTTTGCTGATAGATATATTTGCCCGATTTAATTTTACGGCAGACTTTTGTATTCATTTGGTGGCAGATTTTTTAAATTGTAGTCTTTGACGGCAGACTTTTAAATAAATTTTAATTACTAGAGTGGGACACAATTCGAATTTCTGGTTAAATTCATCTAAATTTCGGTTTAATTTAAATTGGATCTCGGTTGGGATTGATTAAATTTGTTTTTAATTAATTTTGAAATTTGGTTTAGAGTTATTTTCGGTTTAAATTAATTTAAACCAATTTGAAACATTGGTTTAATCTAAAAGATATGTCCACGTTAACTCCAATTAGGTTTTACGTTCTTTAACGTCTTCTTCTTCCTGTGACCTTCCACTCAGAAACACGTGATCCACTTTCATGGTGACTTACAACTGCATCTTTTAATTCAGATCGAGGAGAGAGTAATGGAACACATAGTTCTCGTCTGTGGGAAGTGGAAAGTTGAGAAAACTAGGTGGTTATTTGAAGTAGACAACGAGCGAGGGAGCATATTGGTTGCTGCGAATGAAAACACTCGATTTGAGGATTTTGTTGAAATTATATTTGAGGATTACGAAGTTGATTTTGCAGATTACGATTTGGAACTGAGGTACGTTTTGCCGAAGCGGAATCTACAAAAACAAAGCATCGATACACCACCTGTGAAAATAGGAAACGATAGGCAGTTTCATGCATTCTTGGGTCTCTACAAAGACGAGAACGTTCGAATATGTGTGGAGTTTAAAGCGAAAAAAATTGCTGGGGAAAGAGCTGCGGAAGATCAGAAACAACCCAAAGAAAGAGATGAACTATTGTGTGAAGACGAAGAAGATACAGCCGAAGAGGGTGATCGATTCGATTACTGTGATGATTCTGATGGAGAAACATCCGATGATGAAAACTTTACCACATACGGGATTCCACCAGACCATGTAGAAGAGGTCCAAGGATCTTGTACAAATATGCTTTATGCGCAAGTCCTTAAAACACAAGAAAGAGAGTCTCCAATGAGTTTATTAGATTTGCGCTCATTCAAATTTGCAGTGGGGCAGAGTTACGATTCAAAAGATGCATTGGAGACACGTCTGAAGATATATTCAGTTGTCCAACGTTTCGATTTTGATGTGGATAAATCTACAAAGAAATTGTTTCGTGTAAAATGTTGGCTAGAAGGTTGTACGTGGAATCTTAGAGCTTCACCAGTAGGTGAGTCTTCAAAGTTTACTATCCGAGTATATGTAGATGAACATACCTGCTCTGTTACAGAACGTCCATCTCGCTCCAGACAAGCTACTCCTGATATTCTTGGACTCTTGTACAAAGACTATGTTGGTGGGGTTGAACCATCTGTTTTGCCAAGTCATGTCTCTACTGCTATGAATATGAGCTTCAGAATCAAGGTCGACTACATTACATCATAAAATATTGTTTCTTTTCTGGCCTTTACTTCTTTTAAATCGTTTTTTTTTGTTTATTGCAGATGGATTACTGGAAAGCTCGTCGTACACTTCAAGCTGCTAGAGATCTCGTAATGGGTACTTCAGAGAGTGGATATCAGGAATTACCTACTTACCTGCACAAGATCGGAATGTCAAATCCAGGAACTTTAACTCGATTGGAAGTTGATACAAACAACAGATTTAAGTACTTATTCCTTGCATTCGGTGCTAGCATTACTGGCTTTCCATTTATGAGGAAGGTTGTGGTGGTTGATGGAACGTTTCTGCAAGGAAAATACAAAGGAACGCTTCTGATTGCAACATCACAGGATGGTAATTTTCAAATCTTTCCAATTGCGTTTGCTGTCGTTGACACAGAAAATGATGAATCATGGACATGGTTTTTCCGCCAACTCAGCCGTGTGATACCAGATGATGAAGGATTAGCGTTAATCTCAGACAGGCACAAGTCAATAGAGAAAGCTATTGCAGTGGTCTATCCATTGGCAAGCAGGGGAATTTGCACGTACCACTTATATAAAAACATCTTGTTACGATACAGAGGGCGTGATTTATTTGGATTTGTGAAAAAAGCCGCCAACTCTTTTAGGTTAACTGACTTTCAAGCAACCTTCGAGAGAATCAAAGAGATAAATCCAGATTTGCATGCTTACTTGGAACGTGCTGATGTACGTAAGTGGGCACGAGCTCATTTTAGAGGTGATAGATATAACCTCCTTACAAGTAACATAGCTGAATCAATAAACAGAGCTTTGTCGGGTGCTAGAAGCTTGCCTATTGTTCACCTTTTAGAGTCAATCCGATTAATGATGACACGCTGGTTTGCAACAAGAAAACATGACGCTGAGTTGATGAAAACCTCTCTTACTCGTGGTGTAGAGAAGATGTTGGAGGTAAGAAATTTTCAATCAGATTTTGTGTCTCGTTAGACTATATGGACAGCACACACAACAAACCTATCATCACTCGCTCCTCCCGAGGCCAATTTCTGCAAATAGGAAGAATGTCTTGGAGCTCTTTCAATGTAGGTCCTTGTGAAGTCGGGACATTCATCTTCAGCCAAAAACTCTCATGCTCCACATCCCAAATCTCATCCTTGTCGAAAGGATCACAGTTTAGTCCCGTAATCTCCTCAAACTCATAAAGAGAGAACCGCAGTGGCATAGAGTCTATCAAGGACCACATCTCATGATTGCTCTCAATGGCCAATTGATTGGCGAGAAAATGGTGAACGCAAGAAGCAGACCAAGTGTACTTCAACTCTTTGAGCTTCAAAATCACTCCAACAGCTGACTCCCTCAAGTCAGACGCAACGTCATCCCCAAGATCTTCTAGCACCGCTTGAATGTTGGCCATGAAACAACTATGGTTCATGCTCCTACCCTGAATTGGGGTTTTTCCAACATCATACAAACGAGGAGGATACTTTCGTTCACCCGAAGAAGAAGCCATACCTGAAAAAAAAATAAGTGGAATCAAAGAACTGATTTTTAAAAAAAAAGGAATTGGAAACAGAGAAATCCAATACAACACTTGATACACATAGATTTCATACTAACATACATTAGCTTATAGAGAAACAGAGAAAACCCAAACCAATTTTCGAAATTAGGGATTTGAAATTAGTAATTAGGGTTTTAAAATTTAACAGCAATCAATCTGAATGCAATCAATTGTTGAAATTACTTTCTAAGACATAGATTATATCTTACAGATTCAAGGAACTCGATTTATGGTGGAGGAGTGAGGTGAAATTGAGTTCTTCCTCACTGATGACAGAGACGAAATCGATGGAGGTGTGGAGAAAAACAGAGATGAAGACAATCAATGGTAGAGTAGTTGTCGAAGAAGATAAAAGTGATGGAGGTTGAGTTTCTGGACGAACGATTGAGATGGAGGAAAAAGATGGAGATGGAGATGGCTATGGATTATGGATGAAGTTTGTCGTGGGGGAGAAAAGATGACGAGTTCTGTCTTATTTTTTTTTCTTTTTTTATTTGTTTTCTTTTTTTTATTAAACTGTATTTTATTAATAAAAAATACTTATAATTTTGTGTTTAGTGTTTAGAAGGATGGGTTTTTAGTAAATTTGGTTGCTTTGCCATTTAGTGTAGTAATTATAAAATTATAAGAGTCGTTCTAGTATTTATGGGAATTATTAGAGTCATTCTAAGTAATTTCCCAAAAACAAAAAACAAAATTTATTTTGTCAAAAAAGTATTTGACGATAGTGTCAAACACAAATACTATAAACAAAAGAAAATTTGAAACAATCGAAATTGATGACAGACGTCCGATGTTTGAGATTACAAACTTATTTTTTATCTAAATTTTTTTGCGGAAAGTCATTAAGCCATTATTAATTTAATTTTTCTCAAAGAAAAAAAATATAATCATGCATATTTGTTACTTGGAATTAAAACGAACTTAGCCGAATTTTTGGAAAAATTAACACATACTGGTCGAGATTGATGACAGCGTTGGTTGCATCACTGCCGGAAATCTTCAAGTTTTCAAACCCAACCATCTTCTCCATGACCTCGTGATCACTATGCTGCTGCTATTGTATGTAATGTGTATGAAGATCGTATGGACTATGGTACTATTTATAAGCAGAAGGTAAAAGTTATGTGCTGTGTATCAGTGTATCTGTCAGCATATGGATAAAGATGCTCCCAACTTTTGTGGTCAATATTTTGCTTATTCAACACTTTTGGGTCATATGTATATCATAAATCATAATTATGTTCACTTTTTGTTATGCCAAGTGTCTTACGAATCTATAAACTTGTGTACACAGTCAATTTACGAAAGGAACTGCAAATAAAAAGATTGTTACCTAAATACATACTTTGATTTACCTACTGTGTAATTGATAAAAATGTTAACATAATTAATGCATGCCACGCAAGAGATAAGAACATAGGTTTTACTCTAGCTGTATAAGCAACGTGTTGTGTTATATTTCGACTAGCAATTTCCCCTTTATTTGTTCTTATTGTCAATCTGTAATAATTAATTATTTAAGATATTTTACTATGTATGTAGATATAGAATTATGAAAATTAGTCTTGGTAAATCTTTGGAGTGTAATGTGATCTGTATAGGGGTTTCCAAAAATTGGAAGCTATAGTCGTGAAATAAGAATTTGGTTCCAACAATCGGTTTGCTTGGTTTTAGTTGTTTTCCTACGGTCCTACCCTAATCAAGACCCAGTTGTTGAAACATGACGACGCAAATACAAAAAAAAAAGTTTCTAAGATCAAGAAACACAGGAATTATTATGAATGTGTTATGTGATTATTCTAAGAAAATATATTATATATAATATATCTAGCCCATGGTAGGCCCAGCTTCGTATAAGGGTTTTCGAGTTTTCGGTTATATTTACATATATTTGTAGCCTCTCAAGTCGTGACGTAGGGTTTCCGAGTCTAAGTGTTTGCGTATACGTAGAGATTCTGAGGTACAAGGGATCAGGAGACAAACAACAAAAACCTAGTTACCATTTCAAACAATGACGAAGATCTCTGATCTTCCAATAAATTTGGTAGAGGAGATTCTCTATAGGGTCCCTGTTAAAAATATGAGAGAAGTTCGATTAACTTGCAAAGACTGGGACACTTTATCCAAAAGCCGAAGCTTTTCAAAGATGCATAGCGCAGTAAGAAGGGAAGTTGAGTCTATGATGATCGTACTGATGGATTTCAACCTATATCTCACCAAGGTTGTTCTCTCGGACAATGAAGATCCAATCATAGAGTATAAAGGTAAACTTAACAAACAAATCAAAATATCTCAAGCTTTCCACTGTGATGGTTTATTGCTATGTGTCTTGGAAGATGATGATACCAAAGCTATTGTTTGGAATCCCTATTGGGGTCAAACAAGGTCGATAGAATTTAGATTTTCTCACCGCACATATAGACGGGAAAGGTTCAGTTACGCTCTCGGATACGAGGACAAGGGCTCTTGTCGTAGTTACAAATTCTTGAGGTTTATAGATCAGTACGTTGACTATGCGACGAGAGAGCAGTTTGTATGGTATGAGATTTACGATTTCGACTCTAGTTCATGGAAGACTCTTGATATCACTCCACACTGGCGTATACTATGTAAACAGCCTGGCGTGTTTCTAAAAGGAAACACTTACTGGCCTGCTTCACAAAGGAATTACACAGAAGAAGACGTGCTTGACGATCACATAATCTGCTTCAATTTTCCAAGTGAGAGTTTTGGTCATCTTCTGCGCCTGCCGTTTGACGCTGGGCATCATGACTATGTGACTTTATCATGTGTTAGAGAAGAGAAGCTTGCAGTTTTACTTACTCACAACGAAGCAGGTCCAATGGAGTTTGAGATATGGATTACTACTTAGATTGAGGCAGAAAAGGTGTTGTGGAGCAAGTTCTTGAGAGTGGAGGAACCGGATCTTGACCCTCTGATTACATGTGATAGTTTCTTCATTGACGAGGAGAAGAAAGTTGCCATGGGTTTTGAAGAAGACTACTCCAAAACATTTAACATTGTTGGAGAGGCTGGATACTTAAAAAAACTGAAACTCTTAGAACGTTTAGGTTTAGGCGGAAAGATACACTGTAGGGCAAAGGCTTGTTCTTATGTTCCAAGCCTAGTGAAAATTAAGCAACCTGCTGCAGGAGGTAAAAGGAAGCACCAAAGTGACTTGGAAAAGCAACTATTTGATCAAAAAATGTCTGGACTTCTTGCAGCTAAAAATCGTAGCAAGTTTTGGTAATCTACAGGAGGAATGCAAAAGGAGAATAAACGAGATGATTAGTCTTTCAATTATGTCGTTCATTTACTCTTAGCTCTTTTGATTCAGCGTGTTTTTGGTGTTGGGTTTCCCTTTTTTGTATATGCTATCATTTTTGGATTTTGATGATTTTTTGGGTTTAATTATCGTTTCTTAGAGCATTGTTTATTGGTGAGACCCTTAAGTGTTGCTTAATAAATTTTTAACTATTAAAATTGAGATAAGCAACTTTGTTAAGGGACACTTAATTATAGTGGTTTAATGGTGGTTACTTAATTAAGGTTCTTAACAATAAAAATATTAAATTTAATTTTAAATTTTTTTTTTAAAGATTAAACTTATTTTATTAAATAAAACAAAGTAAAACATAACATTTTAAACATGTGAATGAGAATTGAGAGAATAGATTTGTGATGAGTGTGTTTGTGATGAGAATTGAGAGAATGGATTTGTGATGGGTGTGTTTGTGATGAGAATTGAGGGCAACGTGAAAATGTGATGAGCGTGTATTGTTGAAAACCTGAAAGGCAAAAGAAATACTAGTTGTGACCTCTCGGCAAAAAAAATACTAGTTGTGAAAGAATGAAGAGATTGGAAGGGCAAAAGACTACACATATGGAGAGATTGGAGAACACAATTTATATGTGTGTTTCTGATGCAAAAAAAAAAAATACAAAACCATTTGTATACAAGACAAGCCTGACTTTCATGATACAAGAATACAAGACAAGCACTGTCCTTGTCTGTCCCGTGACCTCTCTCGTGTACTCTCTCAGCTTTCAGTCTCATGTTCTCGTCTGCCTGCATTACAAGATCAATATAAACACTTAACATAACATTAACATTTACATAATAACAGGAACAAGAAACAGAACAACACTTGGACATTTTAACAATAACAGGAACATTTAACAGAACAACACTTAGACATTTTAGCAATAGCAGGAACAATATCAATTTAAACTACAAACATAACAGGAGCAAGACAAGGCTTATGAACATCGGGAAAATGTATAACTCACTTTGAAATCAATCATACGCAGCAAAGAACTCTAGAGGTTTTGGATATTTACTAGGATCAAAGCTTGGTTCTTTTTGAGGCGATTCACTGCAACAAGAATATTTATAGGCTTTTACCAGGAACAAAACGACCTTACCTTGTGATCAAAAATTAGATCATGACTTTTCAAAGCTGCGAATACTGCCTGTCACCGTTCAATCACTTCCGTGCTGCAATACTTCTTCAATGTCTCAGAGCATCTCCCTGGCTCATATATGGGAAACTAATTAGAACAAATCAAAAATTGCACGGCCTCATTGGAACTTGAAAGCAAAGAAACATAGAAAACAAAAGGGATAGCTTGAAGTTAGAAAGAACTTGAAGGAGAAAGGACTTGTAGAAAGGGGATTTAATTAAAACAATGCCGTAACTAAAACAACAACCTTTGATGGAGCTTCTTCTTTGCTTTCTTCTCCCTGATTGGATTCAAACTTGTTTCCATCCTCTTCCCGATAGTTGCCTCCTCAGAAACTCCGATCTCACTTCCACCGAGAGGGAGTCGCCTTTCGCTTTCGAGAGAAAACGAACGAAAGAGAAAATGAAAAAAAAAATTCACGAAACCTCGACACTGCTTCTCTCCCCTGTAATACCGCGACATGTGGCTCGTAAGGGACTTATCGTAATTAAGCTACGCCCCTTGCTTTAATCTCATTTTTTCTTTATTTTTAAATCCCAATTATGCTAACCAACCCTTTCCCCTTTTAAAGCTCCCCAATAAACATGCTCTTAGGTTTTCGACTTTCCTATTTACTCGTCTCTTAGCTTGTGGGGATGCCTTGCCTCACTGAATAACTGAATATTAATAAAGAACTTTCCACTTTTGATGCTTTGTTATAATTAGATTCAACAAAGAAAGCTTAGATTCTCGATATATTTATCTACCTTGGATCAGATAAGAGAAGTATTAATGAAGAAAGCTAGTTATTAAAAAAAATCAAAGCACAAGAAAATGAAACAAAAATCAAATAAACAAAGAAATCTATTTCTTTGGTGGAAATAATAATGATCATGAATCATATGATGAAATAGCTTCCAGTGTTAGTCTTCTTCAGCAACGTCTAAGAGTAGTACGTGCAAGTAGAACCGTTGGATGCTTTGATTTTAAAATATTAAAAAATCTTAATTCTTTAAATAAATGAATTAATTAGGACTTCATGTCTAAATTATATTTTAAGTTTAAGATCTATATATATTTTTTATAAAGTTAAGATATATAAATAGAGTTATCAACTTTTGAAAGCTATTTTAAGTTTACCGTTAACATTTTGTAACAAGGCTTAGAAATAATTTAAGAGATAACTATCTTCTTGCAAACGATATATAATTTATATAAACATTAATAAATTTTTAATTTATATAAAATTTTAATTATATAATTTCTTCATTCATCTCTAATTATTTTATTTCTGTAAAATATTTGTTTGTTATTTTATAAAATTACATCTTAAACGTGTTTCCATCAAAATCCCCCTAAAATCTAACAAACTAAAACCATATATGTAAATTAGAAAATACATTATTTTATAAAATCAAATATTTTTATTTTGAATATTTTTTTAATAAAAATAGAAATATAAAAACAAATTTGATTTTAAATTATAACAAAATTAAAAATTAAAAAATATAATATTCATGATATTATTGACTTATAGAGTGTTTCTCAAATCGTTACTTGTTTCTTAGTGTTTGTAGGGTTTGGAGTATTCAGTTGTTATATACATAGAGATTCTGAGGCGCAGAAGAACAAACAAAAATCCCTTGTTGCAGATTCAAACAATGACGAAGATCTCCGATCTTCCAATAAATTTGGTAGAGGAGATTCTCTTCAGGGTTCCCTTGAAATACATGAGAGCAGTGCGACTAACTTGCAAAGAGTGGGATAATTTATCCAGAAGCCGAAGCTTTTCTAGGATGCATGTTGGTAAACGAAGTGCTGTAAGGGAAGGTGAAAATATGATGGTCGCCTGGATAGATTACGATCTTTATCTCATGAGGGTCGTTCTCGTGGACAATGAAGATCCAATCATTGAGTGGAAAGGTAAACTTAACAAAAAAATTAAGATATCTAAAGTTTTCCACTGTGATGGTTTATTGTTATGCGTCTTGAAAGATGATGCTACCAAAGTTATCGTTTGGAATCCGTACTGGGGTCAAACAAGGTCGATAGAATGTAGATACTCTCACCCCTCATATCAAGATGACGGGTTCAGTTATGCTCTCGGATACGAGGAAAAAGGCTCTTGTCGTAGTTACAAATTGTTGAGGTATATAGATCATGTTGACTATCGGACCAAAGACCAGTTTTTATGGTATGAGATTTACGATTTCGACTCTAGTTTATGGAAAACTCTTGATATCACTCCACACTGGTGTATACTACGTTATCAGCTTGGCGTGTTTCTCAAAGGAAACACTTACTGGCCTGCTTCACAAAGGAACATAGAAGAAGACATGCTTAACGATCATATAATCTGTTTCGATTTTAAAAGTGAGCGTTTTGGTCCGCTTCTGCGTCTACCGTTTGACGCCTGGTATCATGACTTTATCATGTGTTAGAGAAGAGAAGCTTGCGGTTTTACTTACTCACAACGAAGCAGGTCCAAGGGAGTTTGAGATATGGATTACTACTAAGATTGAGACCGACAAGGTGTTGTGGAGCAAGTTCTTGAGAGTGGAAACGGAAACGGGAGTTTACGCTCTGGTTAATTGTGAGAGTTTCTTCATTGATGAGATAAAGAGAGTCGCAGTGGGTTACTACAAAACATTTAGCATTGTTGGAGAGGATGGATACTTGAAAGAGCTGGAGCTCGTGGAACGAGCATGCAGAGACGTATATTGCGGTAGGGCAAACATGTGCTCTTATGTTCCAAGTCTAGTTCAAATCAAGAAAACTGCTGCCAGTAGAAGGTTAAAGGAAACTACAAAAACGACTGATCAAAACATCTATTGAAAATCGTAGCAGTGTGTGATACTCTGCAAAAGAAGGAAGGCAGTTGATTAGTAGTCGTTCATACATGTCTTTCATTTACTTTTAGCTCTTCTGATGCAGCAGCATTTCTTTATTAAGATGTCTAGATATTCTCACCGTCCATGTTGATATGTCGGGTTCAGTTATGCTCTTGTAATAGCTATAAATATTTGAGGTTTATAAACATTACAATGCACCCAGAAACCAATTTTCATGGTATAAGTTTTATGATTTGGATTCTAGCTCTTGATGTTCATTTATGCCCTCGGAAATACGAGGACAAGAACTCTTGTCGTAGCTACAAAATCTTGAGTTTTATTGATCGGTACGCTGACTATGCGGCTGAATACCATTCTGTATTGTATGAAATCTACAATTTCAACTCTAGTTTATGGAGGACTCAGCATGGCGTGTCTCTCAAGGGAAACACTTAATTACTGGCTTGCTTCAAAAGGGAACTGACAACACAAGCTTAAAGATCACAGTCTGTTTTGATTTTACAAGTGAGAAAAGAATTACGCAAGTGCTTCAGACAATCTGAATATGTCATATGGGCTACGAATAAGATTGAGGCTGGAAAGTTGTCCTGGAACAAGAACTTGATAGTGGATACGCAACCTGACCCTCTGGTTACACCTAAGGGTTTCTTCATTGACGAGGAGCAGCAAGTCGCCATAGCCGATGAAGAAAACCGTAGAAAAATATCATACATCATTGGAGAGACTAAATGCGCATGCAGATTGGGTCTAGAACTGGATGCAGTCATACAGACATAATATGTTCGCCACATGCTTGCTCTTGTGTCCCTAGCTTAGTGCAAATCATGTTGTATGAGGCAAAAGGACACAACACAATGACTTAGAAACTCAAGGATACGAAAAAGAGGAAATGATGTTCATAAACAAAACAGAACTAACAATGAAATCTATTTCTCTTTAGTGAACTGAGGCGATGATTGTTTATTTGGTTTTTAAATTTTAGTTTTTGGTTTTTGATTTTGATGTAGATTTTAGTTTTTTTTTTTTGGAAAAACTTGATTGGTTATTAGATTTTGGTTTGTTTTTAGATTAAAATAAATAATTAATGATAAATTTAAACACAGTCAACTTAAATGCAAGAGAAACAAAGTAGATATTTTGAAAAACAACAAAGATTTCCAGATTCATTGCATTCATGTTGATTGTGTTGATCAGGACTTGCGAATATAAAAGCACCACGATGAAGTATAAACCGCAAGAAAGGGAAAAGGTCATGGAAACACGAATTGCCAAGGATTTTGCCACGAAGAGCGACTAGACAAATGTTGATGTCGCTGCATGCTGTGAGGAAGATATCCAATATTCATCAATAATCTTACCAAACCCTGCAAATCCAGATGAGGGATTCCACACTGCATTTGTAAAAACCGAGCACATATCAGATTGTGAAGGGATTGGTTCAACTCTGATCAAGGGTTTCAAGTCGTGAAGGGTCTTCAGTTATTTCATATATACAAATATACAGTAAATTTTATAAATTAGTACTTGATATGTCGTAAAAATTAATACTTGATAAATTAATAAATCGAATCAATTATTTTGATTTCAAATTGAAGTAGTTCAAAATAGTATATAATTTGATAAAACAATAAATTTTATAAAACTTTATGAAAATATATATTTTCAATATTATAAATTAATAACTAATATATATAATTTATATACACATTAATAATTTTTTAATTATATGACCCTTTTCGATTCATCTAATTTTTTTATTTCTTTAAACATTTGTTTGCTATTTTATAAAATTACATCTTCAACGTGTTTGCGTCAAAATCCCCCCAAAATCTAATAAACTAAAAGCATATATGTAAATCAGCAAATATCTTATTTTATAAGAGAAAATACTTATATTTTAAGTATTTTTAAAATATAAAACAAAATTGTTTTTAAATTATGATAAATTTATAAAATTAAAGAAAATATAATATTCATGATCTTGTAGAGATTTCCTCAAATCGTTACTCGGGTTCCAAGTGTTTGTAGGGTTTAGAGTACTAAATTGTTATATATATATAGAGAGATTTGGAGGCGCGGGACCAAAGAGAGAAAAAAAACCTTGTTGCAGACTGAAACAATGACGAAGATCTCCGACCTTCCAATAAGTTTGGTAGAGGAGATTCTCTGTAGGGTCTCCGTTAAAAATATGAGAGAGGTTCGATCAACTTGCAAAGAGTGGGACACTTTATCCAGAAGCCGAAGCTTTTCAAAGATGCATATTGACAAAATAAGCGCAGTAAGGGAAGGTGAGTCTATGATCATCGCAATGATAGATTACAATCTGTATCTCAAGAAGGTCGTTCTCGTGGTCAATGAAGATCCAGTCGTAGAGTGTAAAGGTAAACTTAACAAACAAATCAAAATATCTCAAGTTTTCCACTGTGACGGTTTATTGCTATGCGTCTTAAAAGATGATGCTACCAAAGCTATTGTTTGGAATCCCTATTCGGGTCAAACAAGGTCGATAGAATTTAGATTTTCTCACCGCCAAAACGGACGGGACATGTTCAGTTACGCTCTAGGATACGAGGACAAGGGCTCTGGTCGTAGTTACAAATTCTTGAGGTTTATAGAATACTACGATGACTATGAGACCAGAGACGAATTTGTCTGGTATGAGATTTATGATTTCGACTCTAGTACATGGAAGACTCTTGATGTCACTCCACAATGGCGAGTTTGTCAGCCTGGCGTGTCTCTCAAAGGAAACACTTACTGGCCTGCTTTACAAAGTTACCCAGAATATTACGTGATTGATCACATAATCTGTTTCGATTTTACAAGTGAGAGTTTTGGTCCCCTTCTGCGTCTCCCTTTTAGCGCTGGGCATGGTGACTATGTTACTTTATCATGTGTTAGAGAAGAGAAGCTTGCTGTTTTACTTACTCACGACGAAGGAGGTCCATTGGAGTTTGACATATGGATTAGTACTAAGATTGAGGCCGAAAAGGTGTTGTGGAGCAAGTTCTTGAGAGTGGAAACGGAAACGGGAGTTTACGCTCTGGTGAATTGTGAGAGTTTCTTCATTGATGAGGAGAAGAAGGTTGCCATGGGCATTGATGAAGAAGCCTACTCCAGAACATTTAACATCGTTGGAGAGGCTGGATACTTAAAAGAGCTGGAACTCGTAGAAGGTTTACGCGGTAACATAAACTGTAGGGCAATGGCGTACTCTTATGTTCAAAGCCTAGTGCAAATTAAGCAACCTGCTGCAGGAGGTAAAAGGAAACGCCAAAGTGACTTAGAAAACCAACTATTTGATCAAAAAATGTCTGGACTTGTTGCAGCTATAAAGCGTGCCGAGTGCAAATTAAGCAACCTGCTGCAGAAGGTAAAAGGAAACGCCAAAGTGACTTAGAAAAGCAACGATTTGATCAAAACATGTCGAGACTTGTTGCACTTAAAAAGCGTGGGATGGTTTAGTCTTTCAGCTATGTCTTTCAGTTACTCTTAGCTCTTCTGATTCTGCGTGTTTTTAATTAAGATGTCGTTTTGGTGTTGCCTTTTCCTTTTTTATATGCTATCATTTTTTTTGGATTTTGATGAGTTTCTTTTTGGGTTTAGATAGCGTTTTTTATTGCTTAGGTATTCGACTATATATGTCATCTCTTGGCTTGTGGCTTGCCTCACTGAATTACTGAATATTAATAAAGAATTTTGCCCTTTAGATGCTTTGTTACAACTAAATTCAACAAAATAAGAAAGCTTAGATTCTCGATATATTTATCTACGTTGGATCAGATAAGTAGAAGTATTAATGCAGAGCCATTTATTAAAAAAAAATCAAAGCCACGATAAAATGTTTAAAGAAAAAAACAAAGAAACAAAGAAATAGATTACTTTGAAGGAAGTAACAATGATCATGAATCATATGATGAAATAGCTTCCAGTGTTAACATCGTTGGAAGTAACAAGTAAAAGTTTCTTTATAGACGAGGAGAAGAAAGTCGCAATGGGCTACTGCAAAACATTTACATCGTTGGAGAGGCTGGATATTTAAAAATCTCGAACTTGCAGGCAGGGATAGAAACTGTAGGGTAAAGGTGTGCTCTTATGTTCCAAGCCTAGTGCAACCTGGTTCAGGAGGTCAAAGGAAACAACAAAGGGACTTGGATAAACAACGATTTGATCAAATTATGTCGAGTCTTGCCGCTATTGAAATATTCTGCAAAAACAAGGAGAAAAACGAGATGATTAGTCTTTCATATATGTCTTCAATTTACTCTTAGCTCTTCTGGTGTAGCGTGTCTCTCTTATTATGTTCCAACTTCCAAGCCGTCTTAGAAACGCAAGGATGTGACAAGTCTCAGTTAACAAAGCTTAGTTTATGTATTTGCATTTACTCTTCTTAACTTTTGTCTTTTCTTAAGCTGACCTTGTTTTGGTGTTGGTTTAATTTTCAGATTGTTTTTTATGATATGTTTCTTCAGTTTTCATTGTATATAAAACTAAAATGTATTTTATATGAAGATTTTTTTTAAAAAATATCTCTAAAAATTTAAACTTTCAGTGGAAAATTGACAAATGAATAAAGGTGTTTTTATTTTGAAACCCATATAGTTGGATAGTAATTCGGCCTTATAAGAACACATCTTGGAGTTCTAAAGATACATGTGTATATGTGTATGTAGGTGTGGAATCCATTTTTTTGGGGAAGAACCTTATTTAAAAGTTCTTAAATGGAGGTTTTAAGAATGGGAGTTCTCCACAAAAAAAAAAGACTCCACATCTACATACACATAAAATATACATATACACATGTATTTTTAGAATTCTAATGGATAGAACCCCATTGGAGGGGCTCGTTTCTTGTTTTAAAAAAATCTTAACACCATGGCCGAAGAGCTCGTCTTGAAAGGCAGAGTATGCGCCATCGCCACTCCCGTCAACAACGCCACGTGATCGACACTTCATTGCGCGACAAGTCAATCCAGATTGAAACAGTGACGAAGAGATTCTCTCTAGGGTTCCCTTGAAATATATGAGAGCAGTGAGATTAACTTGCAAACAGTGGGGCGCTTTATCCAAGAGTCGAATCTTTTCAAAGATGCACCTTGATAAAACAAGATCAGGTGAGTGTCTGGTGATCGCAAAGATGGGTCACGATATTTATCTCACTAGGGTCATTCTCGGCACAGATGAAGATCCATCTATAGAGTGCCAAGGTCAACTAGACAAACAAAACAAGATATCTCAAGTTTTCCACTGCAGTGGTTTATTGTTATGCGTCTTGAGAGATGATCTTACCAAATATATTGTTTGGAATCCATATTTGGGTGAAACAAGGTCCATAGAGTCTAGATACTCTCATCGCCCAGCCAGATGGAACTGGTTCACATACGCTCTTCGATACGAGGAGAAAGGCTCATCTTGTCGTGGCTACCTTGAGGTTTATAGACAAGTTTTATGATACACGTAGAGACCAGTTTTAATGTTATGAGATTTACGATTTCGACTCTAGTACATGGAACACTCTTGATATCACTCCAAACACCCGTATACTACCTGATCGGGGTGGCGTGTCTCTCAAAGGAAACACATACTGGCCTGCTTCACACATTAACACAGGAGAAGATGACGATCACATAATCTGTTTTAATTTTACAAGTGAGAGTTTTGGTCCTCTTCTGCCTCTCCCGTTCTACTCTGAGAATAATGATGATGTGACTTTATCATGTGTTAAAGAAGAGAAGCTTGCTGTTTTACCTACTCACAGCAACGAAACATCTTCACTGGAGCTTAAGATATGGATCAATACTAAGATTGAGGCCGAAAAGGTGTTGTGGACCAAGTTCTTGAAAGTGGAAACGGAAGCTGAATTTTACGCTCTTATTAATTGTGGTAGTTTCTTTATTGATGAGGAGAAGAAAGTCGCCATGGGTTTAAAGAAGCCTACTCCAAGACATTGAACATTGTTGGAGAGGATGGATACTTAGAAAAGCTGAAATTCAGGGAACATTTGGGCATATACAAAAACTGTTGCGTAAAGGTGTTGTCTTATGTTCCAAGTCTAGTGAAAATCAAGCAACCTGCGGTTGGAGGCAAAAGGAAACAACACAAGGACTTACAAACTCAACGATATGATAAAAAGAGGTGATGATTAGTCTCAGTTAACAAAGTTTATTGCATTTACTCATTCTTCACTTTGTCTTGTCTTAAGATGACCTTGTTTTGGTCTTGGTAAACCTTCTTTTACAACTCTTTTAAATCTTTTACTACGGCTAGAACTCAACTACATTAAAAAAAAGGCGTAGTGTGGACATAGGATGTTTAGACACAAAACAGAACTAACGAAGAAATCTATTTCTTTAGTGAAATTAATCATGAAGCAAAAGCTATACAACATTTGTTGGCCTTCTCTAATCTTCTTGGTCTCTTCCTGGCTGCTGCTTAGCTTCATTCGGCAATGTCTGAGGGCTCTTCCGGAGTACATGTTTCCTGCACCGCTCAAATATTCTGTCGTAGATCAAATCAAACTCCACACCTGCTCTCTCTCGATTTTTTTTTAACAAGAAAAAGCTATTCTATTGCTCAAACTTGAGCTGGTATATGTCACCAGACCGGAATATAACAACCAACAAAAAAGTTCTCTATGGAAAGATCTTGTTGTCCAAGCTAGAGAATCTAAAATTCGATTATGAGTTCGTAGAATGTAAGAAACCTTGACATCCGGGAAGTATATCTACAAAATCTCTCTCGGTTAACAATGAATAAAATATGATACATTCAATTGAATATTGAATGTATCATTTTAAAAATGATATCATTTGAATATTACAAAAAAAACGGAATGGATTTGAGTAGATCCTTTCGGATCCGTATTTTAACCGAAATATCTAAACTACTCAATTCAATTAAGGTATTTTATATCCAAACTATTAACTATATCTGAAATAATTTAAAACCTTCCAAAAATACTCAATTTATATAATTTGAATTGGTTATTTTTATATGAAAATAACCATAGATATAATGTTATTAGCACTGTTTTGAAACCAGATCTGGATCCGCGGTTGAGCCGGTAAATCGGTTTGGGTTTAGTAAAAAATCCAAAATTTAAAAATTCGTAAACCCGCAAAAAACCCCTTAAACCCGGAATCCGGTTACCGGTTGAACCAATGGTTGAACCAATAAATAAAATTTTACTTATTATTTTCTAGTTTTTACTTAGTTGAAAACAAATTAAGTGAATGATAATAAAGAAAACCAAAATTAGTTGATTTAATTTTGTGTTAATTTATTTTTGTTATTGATAATTTTTAGTGACGTTTTACTTTTGGTTTATTTTAAGTTATTTTAATTATATCATTCACATTAGATATTTAATATTTATGAATTTTTATGTCTTGATATTTTTTGTTAGATGCAAAACGCTTAACTTGCTACAAAAAAAATTAGATAGTCTAAACTAGTTTTTTTTAATATTTTGTATGTCAAGTGAAGATAAAATATAAAAACTAAAGTTAAATATTTTTTAAATATATAATTATTATTTTCTTTTTTTATAAAACATTTAGAAAATACTTAAATTTATTTTTTATATATTTATTTTCATAGCTAATATATTATTGTAAATATAAATTAAAATAATATTTTAAACATTTGTATTTTTAGATATATTCGGATACTCATTCGGTTTTTGATCTTTTAGGTTTTGGAAAAAGGAACAATTTGAATATTTAGACAGAATCAGAACAGATCAGATAGCTTATTTTCGGAGTCGGGTATTTCGGTATGGATATTATGCCTTGTCCTAGATTGGATTGTATTGTGGTTTTTTCTTTTTTTTTTCATTTCAATATGTTTCTTCAGTTATCATTTGTAACAAATAAAAATATTTTAATATGAAGATTTATAAAAAATATATATCTGAAAAAAATCTAAAAAATTTAGTGGGAAAATTGAGAAATGTAAATAAAAGTGTACTGGAGCCCGAAACCTTTACAGCATCTTCTACTTTCGGTGTATGTAGCCTCGTTTTCTTGACCAACCCTAGATTCACTCCTCAACCATGGCCGAAGGGAAAAGCACAATCTTCGCCACTCCAGTCAACCACGCCGACATGATCGTCACTTCGTCGCGCCACAAGTCAATCCCGATTGAAACAACGATCTCCGATCTTCCGGTAAATTTGGTGGAGGAGATTCTCTCTAGGGTTCCCTTGAAAAATATGAGAGAAGTTCGATTAACTTGCAAAGGGTGGGACACTTTATCAAAGAGTCGAAGCTTTTCAAAGATGCATATTGATAAGCTAAGCACTGTAAAGGAAGGTGAGTCTCTGATAATCGCAATGGTGGATTACAATCTTTATCTCATGACGGTCGTTCTGGGGGGAACCGATGAGGATCCATTCGTAGAGTGCCAAGGTAGACTTACTTGCCTAGACAAACAAATCAAGATATCTCAAGTTTTCCACTGCGATGGTTTATTGTTATGCCTCTCTGAAGATGCTATCCTTTGGAATCCATATTTGGGTCAAACTAGGTCGATAGAGTTTCCATGCACTCACTGCCCACACAGATGGAACAGGTTCACATACGCCCTCGGATACGAGGAGAAAGGCTCATCTTGTCGTGGCTACAAATTATTGAGGTTTATAGACATCTATGACGATTATAGACCTACACACCAGTATTCATGTTATGAGATTTACGATTTCGACTCTAGTACATGGAAGACTCTTGATATCACTCCACATTGGCGTATAAAATTTGGATTGCCTGGCGTGTCTCTCAAAGGAAACACTTACTGGCCTGCTTCACCAAGGAACATAAAAGAAAACACGCTTGACGATCACATGATCTGTTTCGATTTCTCAAGTGAGAGTTTTGGTCCGCTTCTGCGTCTCCCGTTTGACGCTGGTGGTGATGAAGGCTATGCGACTTTATCAAGTGTTAGAGAAGAGAAGCTTGCGGTTTTACTTACCCGCAACGAAGTAGATCCGTTTGAGTGTGAGATATGGGTTAGCACTAAGATTGAGGCCGAAAAGGTGTCTTGGATCAAGTTCTTGAAAGTGGAAACGGAAATGGGATTTAACGCTATGGTTGATTGTGTGAGTTTCTTCATTGACGAGGAGAAGAAAGTCGCTATGGGTTACTCCGAAACATTGAACATTGTCGGAGAGGATGGATACTTGAAAGAGCTGGAGCTCGTGGAACGTGATGGCAGAGACGTAAACTACTGTATCCCGATGGTGTGCTCTTATGTGCCAAGCCTAGTGCAAATCAAGCAACCTTCTCCAGGAGGTCAAAGGAAACAACGAGGCGACTTAGAAAAGTTCTAAGTCAACGATATGATCAAAACATGTCCAGACTTGCCGCTATTGAAAATCGTAGCAGTGTGTGATACTCTGCAAAAGGAGGAAGGCAAAAAACGAAATGATTAGTCGTTCATAGATGTCTTTGATTTACTCTTAGCTCTTCTGATGCAGCGTGTCTTTATTAAGATGTCTAAGATATAAGACGTATAGGCGGCTTCTTCTGTCTGGTCATCTGAGGCTTGTTCTACTCATCACATTTCTGTATTAGCCAAGACAAGCTCGCGGTTTTATTTAGTCTCGGTTAACAAAGCTTAGTTTATGTATTTGCATTTACTCTTCTTAACTTTTTGTCTTTTCTTAAGCTGACCTTGTTTTGGTGTTGGTAAACCTTCTTTTACAACTCTTAAATCTTCATTGCAGCTACAACTCAACTAAATAAAAAGGCGAATGATTCAGGTGGGCATAGGATGTTTAGAAACAAAAACAGAAATAACAATGAAATCTTTTATTTTATTTTTAATGGTCCCATTTAAATATTACAAAAATATTGGGTTGGATTCGAGTCAGATTCTTTTGGATCCGATTGGATTTGGGTTTTAACTGAAATAACCAAACTATTCAATTCGATTCATGTATTTTATATTTAAACTATTCAAACTTAATTAAAATAACTTAAAACTCAAAAATAATCAATTTATATTAGTTCGAATTGGTTATTTTTGTCACAAAGTAACTATGTATATAATGTTATTTGAGTATTTTTATCTAAACATATGTTTTTTATTTGTAAATACTAAAATAAAGAATATATGATTTATGATTTTAGTTTTACGTATAATTCTATTATAAATATAATTTAAAATAATATATATATATATATATATTTATTTGTATGTTTGGATATTTTAGGATACTCACTCGGTTTTCACTGCAGGTCAGGTTTGGTTTCGATTTTTTGGGTTTAGAAAAATAGATGTCATTAAAGAAACAAATGACCATTACACTCTTACAAATAACTAAATAAATAGAAAAACAATTATTATAATAAAAAAATTATAGTTTCGAATTATATGTTTTTATATTTGAACTTTTTGTTAAAAACAAATTTTAATTTTTTTAGTTTACTTTGTAAATTTTCTTTTTGGAATTTGAAACTATTTTTTATTTTTAATATTTACTTTTTATTTTTCAAATTTTAAATCTCACTCCCAAAATTCCACCCCTTACTCTAAACCATAAGTTTAAATTAGTTAATCCTAAGTGTATAAATGTATATTTACCTATTTAATAAAACAATTTGGTCATTTTGATTTTTGAGGTTATATTTGTGATAAAAAAAAATTTCAGAAGTATTCTAGTGTATTTCTCTTTTAACTTCATAGATTTAGAAAAAATTATAGACATATTTTTGTAGCTTTGTTTCTTTTTATATAGTCTAATTATTTCTGTCTAATTGAATTTATATTTTGATAAATTTAGGCTTAAATTTTCATAAAATATTTGTATCATTTTATTTTAAAATATAAATTCTAACAAATTTTGTATTTTCTTGGTTTTAACTAACATTAAACTGGTAAAAAATAATATGTTATTAACCTGTTGAACTAATAAATTTAAATGAAATTTATTCAATTAACTATCAACAAATATTTTATTTTCTTGGTTTTAACTAACATTAAACTGGTAAAAATTAATATGTTATTAACCTTTTGAACTAATAAATTTAAATGAAATTTATTCAATTAACTATCAACAAATATTTTATTTAATTACTATTTCTTTATTTTTGTATTTGATAATGTACAATTACAATTACTTTTGACTATATGTATGTATACAAATATGATATATAAGTTGATGTAAAAAAATAACTGAACTTAAATTTAGAAATTTATGGTATAAGAGTTATTAGTTATTAACTTATTCAGAAATCATTGCCAATAAATAGAAATTTTTATAAAGAAAATTATACATGTTATAATTCTTAGAAGCTACATCATTTTTTTGTTAACAAAGATGGTGGTGATACACATACAGTATACATTATACAGTATACATTATGGTTTGATTTTCATATTGTTTTTGTAATATGTGGTTATGGTTTGATTTTGATATATAATAATAACTAATAACTCATATATTATTCTGGATGGAATGGATTGTGGTTATGGTTTGATTTTCATATTGTTTTTGTAATATGTTTCTTCAGTTTTCATTGTAAATAAAAACTTTAAAATATTTTATAATTAAAAATATCTGAAAAAAAAAATTAGTGGAAAAGTTGACAAATGTATAAAAGTGTTTTTCTTTTGAAGCCCATATAGTTGGATAGTAAAAGTGTCTCGTTTCTTGTACTAGGCCGAACTACTCGAGCTAAACTATAAAAGTGTCTCGTTTCTTGTTTTTCAAAAAAAAACCCTAGATTCACTCCTCAACAACTCCCTAACACCATGGCCGAAGAGCTCGTCTTGAAAGGCACAGTGTGCGCCATGGGCACTCCCGTCAACAAGGCCGAGATGATCGTCACTTCTTCGCGCGACAAGTCAGTCCAGATTGAAACAGTGACGAAGATCTCCGATCTTCCTGTAAATTTGGTAGAAGAGATTCTGTCTAGGGTTCCCTTGAAATATATGAGAGAAGTTCGGTTAACTTGCAAAGAGTGGGACTCTTTATCCAAAAGTCGAAGCTTTTCAAAGATGCGTATTGATAAACTAAGCACTGTAAAGGAAGGTGAGTCTCTGATGATCGCAATGATGGATTACAATCTTTATCTCACGAGGGTCGTTCTAGGCGGCACCGATGAAGATCCATTCGTAGAGTGCCAAGGTAGACTTACTTGCCTAGACAAACAAATCAAGATATCTGAATTTTTCCACTGCGATGGTTTATTGTTATGCGTCTTGAGAGATGATCTTACCAAATATATTGTTTGGAATCCGTATTTGGGTCAAACTAGGTCCATAGAGGCTAGAGACTCTCACCTTCCAGACATTTGCCCCTGGACCTGGTTCAAATACGGTCTCGGATACGAGGACAAAGGCTCATCTTGTCGTGGCTACAAATTATTGAGGTCTATAGACATCTATTATGATAATAGACCTACACACCAGTGTTCATGTTATGAGATTTACGATTTCGACTCTAGTACATGGAAGACTCTTGACATCACTCCAAACTGGTATATACTATCTTATCCCGGTGGCGTGTCTATCAAAGGAAACACCTACTGGCCTGCTTCACAAAGTAGAAAAGAAGACTTGCCTCAGGATCACATTATCTGTTTCGATTTTAAAAGTGAGAGTTTTGGTCCTCTTATGCGTCTCCCGTTTGACGCTAAGCATGCTGACGATGTGACTTTATCATGTGTTAGAGAAGAGAAACTTGCTGTTTTACTCACTCGCAACGAAGCAGGTCTATTGGAGTTTGAGACAATGGAGTATGAGATATGGATCAGTAATAAGATTGAGGCCGAAAAGGTGTCGTGGACCAAGTTCTTGACAGTGGAAACGGGACTTTACCTTCTGAGTGCAAGTTCTAGTTTCTTTATCGACGAGGAGAAGAAAGTCGCCATGAGTTACTATAAAACATTTAACATTGTTGGAGAGGATGGATACTTAAAAATGCTAAAACTCGGAGAATGTTTAGGTGGCACAGACAGAAACTGTAGCCTAAACGTGTGGTCTTATGTTCCAAGCCTAGTGCAAATCAAGCAACCTGCTGTTCGAGGCAAAAGGAAACAACACAAGGACTTAGAAGCGCAAGTAGACATGATATCAAAAGAAGAAATGTTAGTCTCAGTTAACAAAGCTTAGTTTATGTATTTGCATTTACTCATTCGTCATATGACCTTGTTTTGGTGTTGTTAATTAAACCTTCTAACTCTTTTAAATCTTTCATTACGGCTAGAACTCAACTATATTAAAAAAAAAAGGCATATGGTTCGAGTGTGGACATAGGATGCTTAGAAACAAAACATAACTAACAATGAAATCTATTTCTTTGGTAAAAGTAATCATGAATCATGATGATGAAGCAAAAGCTATACACATGTGTTGGCTGGCCCCCTCTAATCTTCTTGGTCTCCTCCTAGCTGCTGTTGAGCTTCATTCGGCAATGTCTGAGGGCTCTTCCTGAACACATGTTTCCTGCACCGTTCAAAGATACTGTCGTAGATCAAATCAAACTCCACGCCTGCTCTCTCTCGGTTCACTATGAATAGAATATGATCCGCCTCCACGATCTTGTAGTACCTGTGGGGAATGGATACATTCAAAGAAAATCCTGTAAGACTCTTATCTTCACTGAATCTTCAAAGAGACACGTAATGGTCATAGCAAGAAGAAGACTAACCAAATGCCTGGTTGGAGAGGAAGACAATCTGAGTCACTATGAACAATGAGATTAGAATGTTCAACAGGTATTCTAGGGTGAGTCATGGATATAGTATTCAACGCTCCATCATTGTCCTGCCAATCTTCATCTCTGCAAAGAAAAAAAAAACAAAATTTAAACTACAGATTTGTATAATGTATAGTGTGTGTAGCATCTGACTCAGGGCATTATAACAAACCTTTACCTGTAACCCTTATAAGGCAGAGGTAAGTCACGAGGGAACCGCCACTGACTCATCTGCAACACACGGATGAAAAGCAGAGGATGGATCCCCATCACACCCGAAGGAACGGTCATCATCCCAAGAGGCTTTCTAGTACGCTTGGTCGCGTAGCTGAAGTAGAACGTGTTTGGGAAAGTCTTGAGATTAGCATTGAGCTTCACCGACCCTTGGATAGAGAGGT
This sequence comes from Raphanus sativus, assembly GCF_000801105.2. Classification (NCBI taxonomy): domain Eukaryota; kingdom Viridiplantae; phylum Streptophyta; class Magnoliopsida; order Brassicales; family Brassicaceae; genus Raphanus; species Raphanus sativus. The sequence goes on from NC_079511.1 coordinate 10,420,616, forward strand.
CAGGCAGGATCCAGTCACCATATGAGGCAAAGGGACCTGCGTTGCCAAGGAGGCAATCGACGAGACCGCGTAAACCTGTCTTCTTCCAGGACATGTTGAAATGGTCGAACCCGAAGTTGTAATAGGATTTAAGCCAAGGGATGTCGATCCAGTCGTACATTATGACTCCAAGCTTACAAATCTGAAGGAGAGAGATGAGTTTGAGGGACTTCCCGTCCTCTGGCCTGACAATGTCATCATATACATTTTGGATTATAACTCCAAGGAGATCAAATAGAAGGTAGAGCAACAAAAAAAACTCACGATATTCCATCAAGGTAGGTTCGAGTAGTCCCGTTTAATGCTCCTGATAAGGATGTTAAACTCAAAACCCAGTTCTCGTTTGTGTTCTCGTAACCACTAAACATCTGAAACACACCACAAGCAAATCAACTTCAACAACACAACACAGCTAAAACCAAATCCTGCACTATGAATCTTGTTTTTTTTTTTTTTGTTACCTTGTCAGCGAGCATTTGCTGCAACACACGAACAACTTGAGCACCAGCAGAGTGACCAACAAAGTGAATAGGATGATCTTCATCCCATTCTTGATACTCCCCTGAAGTACAGATTCATCAGCACAAAGAGTGAATCTTAAAGCTACTCAAAAAAGAAAAAGACTAAACCTTTCTCATAGAAACGACCAAACTGAGAATGCCCACAAGCTTTACTATGTTCTTCACCATAATCAACTCTTCCACCTTTCAAGTAATAAAACAACTCTCTTGCCCTATTTAAAAAAAAAAATCCTTCCTTTATATCAGCAGATTACAATTAAAACTATATATCATAACAACAACAAAGACTGAAACTTTCTTGTTTTCACCTATCGTGAACACTCGTCAAAGACCCCAAATCAGGCACCAACACTCTCTCGTCCTTCTTCTCAGCTCCAGCAAAATATGACAACCCACCTAATCTCTGCAATCACCAAACCCAAATCAAACAAAAGAAACACATCAAAGCAGAGAAGAACTGTTTTTCTTTTTCTTTCTTTGCTTACTCCTTTCCCAAATCCGAAAATGCCATGGACTAAAACAATAGGAGGCAGATCATTGACTTGCGTCGTCGTCGTCTTCCCTTGGTCAATCCGTTTGACTTCGACGGCGGTTTTAGCCTTGAAGATTGACTCGGTCAGCGTCTGTGTGAGATCTCCGGCGACGGCGGAGCTGAATATGTAAAGACCGTACATCATGTGAACGACGGAGCTCACTGACAGCTCTGCTAGCTGGAGAGCAGTTACAACAAACCATTGAATCATCCTCAAAAAAAAATCAAATCTTTCCTCTCTTTTATAAATACCCAGAAGCAGAGGAACCTCAAAAACGCAGACTTTTTCAATACCCAGTAATCAAAATCTGATCTTTGTTCCACATTGAAATCAGATTCTTTGCTTCTAGAAGAAATAGTTTGCCTCTCTCACCACACACAACTTTCTCGTTCGTTTTTGTAATTTGTAGTAATTTACCTGACGCATGAAAACGCTTTCTTTGCCTAATGCCCAATAAAAGACTCACACTTGTTTTCTTTTTTTCTCTTTTTTTTTTGTTTAGTTTTAAATTGTTTTTCCTCTCTGTGGAAGACGCGTCTAGAAATGAAAAGAAAAGCTTGAAAGAAGAAGGAGAACTGTGTTTTAATACCTCTGTGTGGACGCCACGTGTTATTTTTGGAAATAAAGTGGGTCCCGCTAAGATATGTCTCAGCGAACTGAACAATGCTTTACTGTACTTTATAACATTTTAAAATCGAAATAGATAAATAAATAAACGTTTGGTTGGTAGAGTAGGAGCAGCTGATGAACTGTCCTGAGAAAATTCGTCATGTTTCGTGAAATTTCGTGTAATTAGGAGTGGACCATACTGAATTGTTATCACGTTGTTCACGCCTCCACGACGCTTTTGAGTTTTTGGTGGGACTTGGGAAAATGGTTTACCAAAATTATATGTTTTTCAGTCAAATAAATTTATATAATAGTTTTTCATGTTTGTTTTTCCAAAAAAAATTATCCAGTAGAAAAAAACATATAAGCCCACTGGACTTAAGTTTTGTGGGCAGTCCAGTACATCAGGGTAACCAGAAAAATCTCATCTTAAATTTAGAATTTTGTAGCATTCTGATATTTATAATTGATCGGCAACTAGTTAATAGATTCATTTCATTTATGTTGCACTTCACATTTGATTTCATTAATCAATCGGTATATTTCTTTTCTTACACATACATTTTTCAAAAAAAAATCTCTGGATCTTTGTCCAGAGCCCTCAATCCCAAAAAACTCACCTACGTCGGCTGAAACACACATAATTTACTCTTTTTCATCTCTAAAGACACTTCGAGTTTTTACCGGGTCCTCCGTAATAAAAATAATTACCCCAAACCCGGTTTACTCCTCCTTTTATGTCATAACAATTCGGATGATCCGCAAGAACTCTAAGATTAGATGTCGGAATAAGAGTATTGTCCCAATCTACCATCTCCATATTCCTAAAGTAAGACGCTTTTCCAAAACCTTCACCTGCAAAATGTCCACTTCCCATTTGAGTCGACGTATGTGAACCACCAGGTCTTGTGTTCACTATCTCGCCACCGAACTGGACCATGTTCCCATGCTCCATCAGGTGTGTGAACAATGATACGGGCCAGTACCCGACTAGTGTGCCCGACCCGAATTGGAGCCACCAGTGTCCGTGTTTTGGGTCCTACACATGGGTTTTTGACGAAGTTGCGTTAGTTGGATAATTCTATACGTAAAAGTTGGAGGTATGCTTGTTACAAAAAAAAAAAAAGTTGGAGGTATGCTGTGCTGAACGTTCAAAACACTTGATGGATAAACCATGTGCATGGTTTTGATCAAGAATAATAGTATGACTTAAGGGAGACATTAACTTTAACGCCAAAATAAATTGACTTTATATATTGTTAGGAAACAATTCTATTAAATAAGTATGACGTGCAATTATTATTAGGGTGATACTCGAGTGCTCAAATTAAAAGTCCTAAATCAAGTGATTATGAAAGAGAGTAATCTCAGTTTTACCGTACAGGATGGAATTAAAAATTTAAACAGTTGATTGAAGAGAAGAATTACCTTCCATATCAATAAACTTATATCGAATTGTCCACCTTTATACGATGAAACCGGAGAAATGGCAGCTCCGATCGCAATTCGATTGTTTGTCTGAATAAAACCGGAACACAATAGGTTATAGCATCCTGTTGTCTGGTACGCATCCGACTGAAAAGACATAGAGATAAACTTAAACATTGTGGAAAGACCATAAAGAGTTTTTGAAGTTGCATGAAAGTAATTTGTATACCGTCCAATATGTGAAGAACCTTGGGTTAGTGTCTCCGTACAGCTCCGGGCTAACCTGTCCGACATAATCAAAATGCTAAGAATTTAGAACCTTTTGTGAAAATAAATAAGAACTATAAATACATATTGAAGAGAGTGTCACGTGCCTGCCAACCAGCTTCGATGGTATTAAGATCGTCGGCGAAAGAACCGGCGATGACCCAAATCTGAGACAAGCTAAACTCATATTGGCTATTGACACGTGGCGTCCACACGTTTATACTTGCTTTTGCTCCGTAATATTGACTTCCGGATACGTATCCAACCGCATGCTACATTGTATTTGTCATATGCACTAAAATGTTAATAATATAATTTTTGTAAATCAAGAAAAAAAAAGAAACTAGAGTATAATCGTCTTTTTCGATTCGAGCAAAACATGATAATCTCTGACATGTTAAATTCTGGTGGTGGCATTGCAAAGATTTGCGAGAAAGGTGGTTCTTGCTATTATTATGTATCTATCTTTTTTATGTTAAATTAAGAAAAAGTATGTAAGCTCTGACTTTTTGATAATAGTAATCTAATAATGTACCTCGTGGCCGTTACTGCTGGAGTCCCTTTTTACACGCCTGATTTTGCGACCAAATCTACGCACAGAACTTGCTCTTAACATGTCCTGCTCCGTCGTTCTTCTGATTGGAATCGTACCTTCCGGACAAGAATCACCGGTTAAACTCCAAAGCTGAAAATCTTCATGGGATTCGTTTTCTCGGCTATACCCTTTGGGCATCTCTGGTGGATCCTAAACATGTTTTCATATACTTTAGACTTTCAGAATGGAATTATTATGATAAGAATAGTGAGATTGAGCTATTACCATTGGTCTTTGTCCTTGCAACAAGGGATGATCAAAAGCAGGCTGGTGATGAGATGGAACACAATCTATTGAATCTCCATCTTGGCTCTGAAACCATCCCAAGAACATTAACCTAGTCAGAAGAACTATTCGGATGGTGTAGATTTAGAAACATTCGTATATGGCATAATTATGAGAAAAGATGGGAACTAGTTTGTAATTGTAATAGAAATTGATAAGATGTATGTCTTGAATATTTTTCATTAAAAACACGTAATGTCTCATTTGATCAACAAAAAAAAAAACACGTAATGTCTCTATAAACGAACACACGGCTCTAAACTTAGTTTAAGAAAAATATACAGTTTGGGGCTTGCCTGAATGGTCTTCACGGCGGGTTTATTGATCTTTTGGAGGTGTTCTCTGATAAGTTTCAGCTTCTGGATCTCATGTTGAGGCCGGAGAGTCACATTTTCGTCTGTGGTATTATGTAGAAAAGCAGCGTAGGAAAAGCAAGACGACAGGAGGCAGAGTGTGAAAATGAAGGTGAAAATCAAGCAAGAAGACATTGTAATGGCTGAAGAATCTCCCTCCTCTTTTTCACCGTTTTGACTTTTCTGAAGAGTATGAAAAACACTTTGATTGTGTGTGTTGTTTGATGAAGGTGAAAGCAAAACATTTAATGCAAGCTTATTGTTGTTGTTCGTCTTCTTCATGTCACTGACACATCTTCCACCAACAAACCCATTAAAGACATAATGACTTACTTCTCTAAAGAAAACCCAGAGCCCCCAAAATCCAAGAGTTAATGAATTAACTCTCTCCCCAAGTATAAATGACGTAAAAATATTAATATAAGAAGCGTAAATATTGTGTATTGATAAAGGGTTTGGGCATGTGGGTTTACACATATGACATACATACAAAGGTGGTATTAATACTGGGTAGTGATGAAGTCATGGAATTATATTTATAGTATTTTTCTTAGGGCTTGGGACGAATTGTTTATTTATTTTAGAATTAAAAGTTTTTTTAATGGGAGAGAAAATCTTTGATGCAGCTTTATCGGTTATCTGAAAAACGCCATTTTAATAGTAAGGCAAAGAAAAAGTGACTCTATAATAAAGATGGAGTTTGCTCCAATAGTACTCTATTTTAGAGTGAAAAACAGAGTGATGAACAAAGAAAAAATAACTTACTCTATATTTGGAGTAAACTTATTTCTCACTCTATTATAGAGTGAGAAATAAAATACTATTGGAGTATTTTTTACTCTAAAATAGAGTGGAGTTGGAGATGCCTTTAAACAAAAAAAATCAATAGATTTAAACCTTGATTTTCTCAAAAGTATCTGCTAAACTAACAAAATTCGTATTCATCGTGTCAAAGAAAACTAAGTTTCCTTTGATTTGCATGTCGTCAAATTAATAATGGTACGTTGTGTGTTGTTCGATTTCTCTTGAATATACCAAAGGGACATATTCCAATTAATTAAATATTAGTAACTAGTAGAAGATATATATATATATATATATATAGATTATATATTCTCATAAATCTCAAGCAATTGGGCATAATGATTTGTAAAGCATTAATTTTCATGTGACTACAAACCAACGAGGATTGATACACGATGTGCTTATTGGCTCCAACATCCCAACTCCAAAGAGCACGTTCGTTAAATAATATTTAAAAACCCAAATTATTATTCAACTTCTTACAAATTATCCACATTATAGTTGGCTAATAGCACTTGAACATTTAGGCGAACGTGATTCAAAATTCACATAAACCAAAAACAAAATTGTGAATATACTCAACTACAAAACTATGGATAAGTTTGGTGACAGGTGAGTATAGTAGGCATGTACATGGATTGGGTATCTGGGTTTTTGAATGTTATTTGCGAATTGTTTCGTATGTTATAGATATCTAATTTTTCGATTTACTTTGTTTGGGAGAAAATATGGATATTCGAAAAAACGGATATCTGGAAAATAAATATATATTTGCTGATATTTATGAATATTTACGAATATCTTATATGTTTTGATTAATACAAATAATCTTAAAAATTTGATATAAATTTGTTTTGTAAAATATTGTTTGCATGGTATGTAAGATTAAAAAAAAAAAGAAATAGTGAATCTACATAGTTTGTAAAATTTTAAACTTAGTTAACAATTATAATAACAAAAAAATTATAGCTGTCATAAAAAATTTCTATTCCTTTTATGTAATACTTTTATATAAGTAATAATGTGAATATAATTTGTCAAATCACATGTTAGGATAATAATTATATAATTTTATACATTTTAAACTTTATATATAATTAAGATATACATGTATTTATATATTGTCGGATCGAACGGATAAAATTTAACGGATACTGATTTTTAGTATTTGCATTGCTTCAACAGTTTACGGATATTTGGAATTTTCGGATCAGATCAAAACAAATAACGAATCAAATAAATTTAACGGATAAAATGTCTACTTTTATAGTATAGTATACTACTTGAGATCCGCAACTCTATAATCTCAGATACTTTGGGTCCGTCTCATCTTCTACGAAAGTTAATCGTCCATTCGACATGACATTAAACCAAAAAACTAAAAATCAAGTGGTTTGATTATCTTATTGGTCAACTGACCGATTTTTACTATGAAGATATCTAATTAGTCAACTTAAAATTTACAGAGTTCAGTGTTGGGCAAGTAAAATCGTCTATAGTAAAGCGAGTACAAATTGTGGAATGGAACTCGAGAGTGTATTTGTTCGAATGATTTTGTCCAGTCTTTAAAATCGAGGAATGATTGAGAGACCCAAAAGCATGCAAACATTGCCTCAGGGTTGCTATTTAATAAATAATTGCATGACTAAGAAAAACATGATTGGTGTTTTGATGTGAGTGCAATGGAACACCTTCACAATACTCACATCCATATATAAATATTTCCACATTATATATAAAAACCTGTTTCATAAGTATATTCATATATTTAAAATTTTATACAGAATGACATTAGTTTCTTGGAATTATTAATGCACCACTATATGATAGAAATGGTATAAATATTTCTAAATGCATCGCTACAAGTCTACAATAGATTTCAAGTAGTTTCACATAGACAATATTCTAGTATCTGATTCTTAAAAGATATCTCATATATTATTATTCATAAAAATAGTAAAAATGATTACAACACAAAGTTTACTAGGCCTTGCGATTAAGGTTGGCTTAGAATAACCTTAAAACAATCAAATCCGAACTTCAGGGAGTGAACAATAGGAAAATTACTGTTCATGAAATGTATATAGGAAGAAGATAATATCACCCTCAGTCTCAAATCCGAAAACATACAAATTAGGGTAACATTTCAATAATTAATTGAAAGGGAGTGAGAAGAAAAAAGGCGAAGAGAATTAAAGATGAATATCAAAAAGCTAACAAAAGGAGAATGGGAACAGTTTGATGTAAGCGCAATGATAGTGTCTCTAAAGCAGCCTCGAGCTCAGCTTTTTTCCAGTTGGTACGTATTTAGAGATCATAAGGATTAAGGACTATTATGCAAACAATTTAAAACAAAGTACGATTTGGCGTTGGGGTTATTAACTATGGATGATGAGTCATTATTTACAAAAGCGGCGTGAAAGGATAGACGTTAATGTTCGGACCATGAATGCAGTATGTTAAGGGTACACCATCATGGATTTTCATTGTGTTTTGTCAAATATCTGATGTAACCATGAAATAGTTTTTGGCTGCACAGATTCTAATACACATACTAATTAAAAAGGTACACATTGAAAACGCGGTATCTATCATTTTAAGGGATTTGTTTTGTAAATGTTACAAGAAAGGGAAACAAATCTGACTGCATTTGTTTTAGCCACATTGTGCTATTTCGACAAATGGCATCGACTGTTTTTTCGGGCGAGCATCTGAGCATTGGGTCCATATTTGAAAACCACCGCAAACAAACCACATTGAGATGGTATGGTAGGCATGCGCATTTTACCCGGACCCAAGAATCCGGCTCAAAATACCCAATCCAAAACCGAACAGAAAATTTACAAGTATTTTTTGGGTCTTAAATTTTTCTTACTCGAAAGAACTGGAAAGAACCAGCCCGGATAGATCCAAACCCAAAAAGAACCGACCCGAATAGACCCGACCTGATAAGAACCAATTTGTATCCGACATAAAAATATACATATCTAAAACTATGATTTTTGTGTTCTATTTTATATATATATTATTTTATGATTTAGTTGAAATATCTTTTATTAACAATATTTGTTATTATTTGTAACATTTTAAGTAACATGAAGTTTTGAACTTTAGAGTTTAAAAATGTTTTATTTTAATTATTAATAGTTTAATTTAAGTTATTTTGTAAAATTTTAAATATATATGATAAATATTAACTAAATATAATATGTCATGTCTTTTTTAGATCCTAAATACCCGAACCGATCCGGATCCGATATAGACCCAAAATATTTTTGGGTATTTTACAGGTATGAAAATTAAAAATTCGAACCGATCCGGACCCGACAAGAACCGGTTTAGAATCGATCCGAAAAAATTTATAAATACTTATATAAGTTCAAATTATCAGGATTCGAAATAACCCGACTCGAACCCGATCTGAGGACCTGGATGTCCAGGCCTAATAGTATTGTTAATCTTCTTTGAATTACCACTATATTTTGTAGCTCATATCATAAGTATTGTATTCCAAATTCATCAAGTTGATATATAACTAACAATTAACTTTTTATTTTTTGAATATATATTAAATTTATTCAAAAGAAAATATCCTTTTTTTACAGCAGGTGCAACATTAATTTGAAATCAGATCATCTTGTTTCAAGCAACAGAGTGAGGTTATTCTGTGGCAAGCCACAGAGATAATGTTTCAGCGTGTTTATAGTTTCCTTGCAGTAGGAATGACGAGCAACGGTTCCGGACTTGACGATAACCCTGTTTTGCGAGAGGTACAGCAGCAGTGGGAGTGGCACCATGTCTTCTGTTATTCCTTTCTCTACATAGCGAATAAAGAGAGGCTTGAAATGCATATCTTGGTAAGAATGTATGTAACAGACCACCCGTAGTATCCAGAGCTAACTCCATTAGCTCAAGCCACTTTGTAGTAAAATTTGATTGCAGTAACCCCCGCATCAACAAAGACCAGACCTCATTAGAATATGGGCATTCGAATCCCGGCTACTGAGGAATTAATATTTCGGCATTGCTATGGACATAGGACCGACACGTAACAACATGTGATTAGTCTGGACCACTTCTGTGGAGCCAAGATACTTCTGTATAATTAAAAAAAAATAATAGTTAACTATTAAATATGTCTTTTTGTCAAACAAAAACTATTGAATATATCTTTTCACTGCATTTTTAATGATGAGTTACTATTGTGTACGCTGTAACATGCAAGAATATGCAGTTCTTTCACGTATCCACAGATTAAGTAGAGGTTTCGATCTCGGATCCTATCGTTGTTATAAAAACATAATAAGAAAATGGTGAGGTCACCTCTAGATCTCGGCGTTTTCACCTTAATCCGAACTACTATACAAAAATATTCGAACGGAACTTATGAACTTAATATCTTGGAGTTTGATTATAACATGAACCGAACCAGAATCCGAACTATCAAAAATATCAAAAATTATTTAAATATGTTAATATTTTTATATATTTTAAAGTGATTTAGATATTTTAGAATTCAAAATATTTTTGTAGTTTGTTTAATTTATTATTTTGAACACTTTTAGCTAATTTAAATAGTTTAATTAATATTTAATTAGATTTGAAAATATTTATATATTTGAAAAAAAGATTGTCAATTTTTGAGGTTTAAAAATTATTTTTGGACGATTTTAAACATTGGTTACATCCGATCTAAACCGAACTCGGAAGGAACCGAACCGAACTTGATCCGATAGTTAGTAAAATCCGAATGAAACTTCTGAGCATAACACCGAAAATCCGAATCACCTAGACTGATACCAAATGGGCCACTGAAGGCCTAGTCACCACCCACAAGATTAAGAACAAGAGACTTCAAATTCAAATTTAACAGGAACGTCGATATAGTGTTCAAAGATGCCAATAGAGAGAAGGGCACAATTAAGGTCAAGTTTGCTACACAGACGTTGCCTGGAAAACTGATCTACAAGCAGCGGGATTGACGTGGACGTTCATGGATCACAACGGGACTGAGATAAACAAAGGATCCCTCTTCCAAGCAAACGTCTCCTCTGCTCTGATGGCTGAAGCCCTAGCACTGCGATGTGCTCTCCTCCAAGCTTCTACCATCGGATACAACAACATCTGGCTATGCTCAGATTCACAAGTGCTGGTCACAGCAATCAATTTGAATCGACGATCGATAGAACTCTTCGGGGTGCTAGTGGACATCAATCGGATCATCTCATCGAACTTTTCTTTTGTTTATATTTCTTTTGTTTTTCGACGTTTCAATGGGCCTACCGATGCCCTGGCAAAATCTTGCCTTTGTATGAATTCCAATTTGGGCTTCTAGCCCATCTTACTTTCTAATTTAATTCCGCAGTTGATAAAAAAAAGGTCAAGTTTCCTTATTTGGAACAAACGGTGACCAAAACACCAAGCATTGGTCAAGATGGGCCATTCAACAACATTATCATCCACGCCTAAAAAGAGAAGTCCATGTTGTAGTATAAGGTCTCATATTCAACTTAAACACAACAAGAAAGACTTTTCTTTTGTGGAGACTTAAGTTATTCGAGATGCTTCTATCCCTAGTCAATAGTCATAAAAAAAATTATAAATTTAATTATATTACTTCCTCTCGGGGTTCATTAAAAGAAAAAAGCAAAACATAAGTTATAACTTTCTTTCAAAACTCGTTATATTATTATTATTTATTTTTTTTTTTTGACAACAATGTACTACTCTAACGTGCATCTCTTCACCTGTGCATCTCTTCCTCCAAATAAAAGCCATTCAAAATCAATAAAGTATGTAGTATGGCTGTGGTTAAATGTTTTTCATTCTTTTTATTTAACTTTCGGATATCCCAGACATGTGAATTATACCCTGTTCTAAAACTCGGGCGAGTTGCCGAGTACGCGGCCGCGTTTGCGCAAACCGGAGCCCCGCCGTGGCGAATTGAAGCTGTTCGGAAGTATAACGCGGACGATCGAGTAAAGTCCGAGTTAACCGCTTTATTGCAGAAATCGGCGAATTATTAAAGAAACTCGTTCTTTGAATTTCAGAAAACTTGTATAATTTGGTTTTAAAATCATATGCTGAGGTCAAGATATGCTATTAGTAGTGAAAACCTAAAGAAAACAAGTAAATACAAGCCATTATAGTGGGAAAAAAAAGTCTGAGATGAAATACATATTTTCAGATCTACGAACACAGGAAGAAGATGGGGACAAAACAGTCTTTTAGTGTTCACTAAAAACAAAACGAGTAAAAGTAACAATAAAAACATGGTTTGTGGTTCGAAACCGGGACCTCCAGTTGAGTTAGTGAGCTCAAGCCAGTAGACCACTACGAATTCTTATGTACTTTTACATATGATAATATATATCTGATAAAACTGTACAAAATTAATCCCCGCGTAATCCCCGAATAATCCCCGATTTTCTCTCAACTAGCTAGGCGCAGATCGGCCGCACGCGTTACGCCTAGCGCAATTTCAAACAGGGGAATTATACATAAGTAGTTAAGCAGGTTGCAAAAACCCGAAACGTGTTGGCGTAGTAATCTCGTCCCACTATCAGTCGACCATAATATTTTACACTTTTACAGATTTATAAACTATAACAGAAGGAGATAAAAGAGAAGTGTGACCTAACTAATATTATACACATATACACGTGACTGAAACAGAAGTTGACATGTTTTTTTTTTTTTGCGCTAAAGTGAAGTTGACATGTTTGAAATTAGAATTGAATTAGAACCCAATGTCCAAACGTTTTCCATCTACATATACACAAGATCTCCGTCCTCTTTTTTCATTTTTCCTTCTATTTTTTCTTTCAACTAATGTGAAATAAATCAAACTGAAGAAAAAATACAAATAAATAAACCCGTACAATCAAATGATATATATATAGTATTTCTTGCCCCGAAATTCCCCGTTCTCCTTAATAAATCATAGTTTAACGATGGTAGAAAGTGCCAAACAATTATCAGCCATTTTATACAAAACGCCTGCTGATTTATAGAAGACGCTAATAACCTCACCAGCTTCCTTCATTGCATCACTGCAAGTATCGTAGTCCGTCAATGCAGCGCTAAGGTTCATATTGAGGCTAAAACCATCATTCTCCTGTATGTTCTTAAGGGCCTTGTCCAAGTTGTCAAACGCGCTACCGAAGGTGGACAAACAAACCGCAACTCCCCCGTTACCTTTCGGCTCTTTCTTGGCCATATCTTTAGCTTGCATCGTCCGCTTCATTAGTTCTTTTATGGCCATATCCGTCGCTGCGTTCACATTGGTTTGACCCTTAATGGTGCGTCTGCACAATTTTGGATAATCAGCCACCGTGCAGGGGTCACCGAGAGAAAGCTTCAACGCTTGGCTTGAGGCAACGAGGAGGAGGAAGGTCGTCCCGAGGAGGGTCATAAGGGAATTGATTGACATTGTGCGTGTAGTATAAACACGGAAACGTATATATACTGTATGAGTATATGTATATATATATATATCTACGTTCTTGTGTTTTGTGTTTATGCTTGAACACCGATTAGGTTTCATGAAGAGGAAGGATTTGAGTTTTATATGCGCATGTTAAAATTGGTTATATTTAGTAAGATTTTGAGTACATTGACACCGATGAATAAAACAAGAAAAGATCTATTTTGGTATGTTTGTTAGTTTAGGTATGGTAATCGTTATTGTCTTCTTGTTCTATTTAGGGTGAAAATTCATGATCTGTCATAAATGGAGCTTTTTCTGTGAAACTGAGTTGAGTTTCTGTTACATATACAGTGTTATATATCAAGTTGCGAATATATATACATGGAGTTTGTATCAGGTGGCTAACAAACAGATGTTACAAACAAGACCCAAACGAAGAGTGTGAATTTTGTGCTTGATTCTTGGTGTTGAAGTGCCATCGCAATGCTATTCGTTTATCTCACAGCGACCATATTCTCCATGAAATACCTATAATCTCATAATGGTTAAGCCAGCTTCTAAACAAGAGCCTCTAGTTATAGAGATTGTATTCATGTATATTGTTGCCTATATATACAAACTTACAAAGAGTAGAGTCTTAACCCTATAGAGTTTATGTCTATATAATTACAATATAATGGTTATCAATATAATGGTTCTTCTCCAAAAAGAACAATTCGAACTTCCAACCATCCCTTCACGAAATGGTACAAAGACGTTTCAGCAGAATTAAACATTATGAAAACACAAATATGATATACAATAGTGGCATATGCTATGGAAAAAAACAAGCCTGGCCGCTGATTAACGGATCATGTTTGTTTGTTTCCAATTACACGCATTGGGTCAAATCTAGTTAGAGTCTGGTAAGTGGGCTGAGATTGGTCGAATAATTATCATGAGAACCAACTTAAAATTTATTCGGCCTAATAATAATTTGAGAGCCCAACAAATTTTAAACAAATATGGTGACTGGATGTAGTAGACGTTGAATGTCACAAGTTTCCAAATCCTTAGAATTTAGAAGAAACCAAATCTCAGAAGAAACCAAAGTAGTTCATTATTGTTATTGTTATAAATATATAACCTTTTTATTCACCGATAATAATAGTTACAAAGCATTGATGGGCTTGTCCCTTTGTCCTTTCCTACACGTGACTGAGTAAAATAACCATTCATGTACCCATTTTTTTTTTGTCGGCATAGCAAAGTAGAATTTATACGAAGGAAACATGTCAATAACACCCCCATTTCTTTTCTTTTTAGTCCAACGTTAAATACCGTAATTTTCATTCCTCGGTAAAGAATGATCCACTAGAGTCGTCCATCATCGCAAAAGGCATATTCTCTGACGGCTTCCAATGACGTTTTCTTTGGTTTATAAACCAGTTGTTGATCTGTTTCTGGTCTAAACCCGTTGCATCAGCTAAAGCTATCTTATCCCCTTCCTGTACACATTCACATGATATCTATAACCACCCCTATTTAAATATATATAGTTGTAATTATGGTTAGCATAAGATGTTTTGGCTTACAGTAGGGTAAGGCCACTTATAATGAACATTCCACCAATCGAGTAGAGCTTGCCTTGCTTCCTTCGGTAGCTTTCCTTTCTTCTTCTTCTTTGAAAACTCCAGCTTTAAAGAGCTTATACGGCTCCCGAATTTGCGAAGTAGCCTGTCCTTGAGATCACGGTCTTCGCATATTTGTTTCCCATCTTGTAATATCTCATCGCCTCCATTCAGTTCCTCGTCGGATGAAACTGCACCATCTTCTACACATGCAAAATGGATAGTCAATCAGTAATTTTTATGACGTGAAACACATATCACATTCACGTAAATATTAATGGTTAGAGAAAGTTAGTAGACAACTGACGGAAAACAACGAACATGGAAACAAATAAATTAATAACTCCGAAGTTAGAGCTGGCTTCTCGGCTAAACGGCTAAGTGGCTCAACAACAAGAGAGGGCAAAACTGGAAAAGAAGAGAGAATTTAATTTCCAGGGCGCACACGATTGCTGAGTGCAGCAGTAAAACAAAACCGCCGCAGTGAATAGTTACCTCCATTGTCATTGTGCAGTAGAGAGGACTAATAGTCTTGTCTCCACGAGGACACATCCCCACACTTACCCTACTCCACCATCCAATTCAAAGACGACACGTGTACACACTTAATACATGTTCTGTGAACCCCCGGAAATTACGCTTCATCTCACATTTATGTTCTTCTCTCCACACAACACCCCAAAACCCAAACCTCACTTTCACTTTTTTCTCTCTCTCTTTTTAATAAGTTAGCACATTTATATATACACGCCCCAACGACCCTACTGACCCACTTACCCAGAGAGCTTCCTGACATGAAACTCCACCCCAAAAGATGATTCAAGAAACATTACCTGATTTCATAATAGTTTTGACTGTGTGACAGAGCGATTGAGTCCGAGAAAGCAACCGTAGTTACTCCCGAATTAAAAGAGTTCACCTTCAGTCAGTCGTGCACAAACAAAATAGTGAACTAACCTTTTTTTTTTTTGGCACACAAATAGTGAACTAACCTAATACATAGTATTACATACACACAATATTGGAGAAAGTATATATTAAAACAGGTAATCCGCTCTTGACCAAAAAAAAAGTAATCCGCTCATCCTCAATTAAGATTAATATCCAAGTTTGCACAGCAAATAAGTAAAAAAATTAGTAATTGAACATATTCAGTCCACAGATCTTTTCCAAAGAAGGGCAAAGCATGCATTGGGTAACATACCCTACAAAGTCATCTAACGCAATGCTAAAGATATCACAAAAAAATGTCAAAAGAATTATACAGAGGGCCATGTCAATCAGGAACACTTAGAACACGGGCTGATCACAGGACTATCAGAGAGAAACCATTAAGGCTCATATTCTATACACATACATGTTAATGAGGTTAATAGTTAAATGACAGAAAGCTAGTGTGGAATTACATTAGTACATTTTCAGGTATGCATTGACTGCTTGTAAAATAGGGTTTGACCAAAGAAGGGGTAACATGCAAATAAGTAGACACGTGCAAGTAGCGTGCCTCAGAGAGACATAATACGACCCACCAAGGGAACAACGCCACCAGAGGAAATGACGACCACTACTTACTATACGCAAAAGAGTTGAGAAAGATAGAGAAGCATAGTCACATTCTTATAGATGATTTGATTGGGGTGTAGAGAACCCTATGTCTCCTTTTTCTACTTTATTAAATTTTTAACCAAAACAAAAACAAAATCTTAGGAGAAAGGTAAGTGGGGTCAATGGTGGGAGATCACTAGCGGAATACACGGGAGTCCATGTGACTCTCAACCTTTAACTTTAAAGCTTATCATGCAGTATGCTCCTCTTTTCTCATTGCAATATTCTGCTCTTCTAGATCATATATGCAAAACATCTATGATGTTGCATGCAACCTTAGTAACGATAGTAATCCGAACATAAGAGAAATGTTGACCCCAGAGAAGTCAATAAGACACCATCCTCTACCATCAAGCTAAATGATCACTATATTAGCTAAATACTAGACAAAAGAATATGCAACTTTGTTTCAGCTAGTCCAGAGAAAGGACGAGACAACAACATGAAGACAACATGAATATGTAGCCTAATAGTTTGTACTAGTTGTGTAAGAATATGTTAAATCAACTTCGGGGAACTACGGATTGGTTGTATTACTAAACTGACTAACATGAGAGTAACGTGACTCACTTATCTAAGAAACTAGTACATCACATCTAAACCAAACCAAATTGTTTTTTTTTAGTTTATGATTCATTCAGGTGCCTACAAAAGAACTGGATTCTTCAAAAAAAGAAGGTTAAAAGCTCACAGCTAATTAAAAAAAGAGAGAGAGAGAGAGAGATCAGATCGTCGAAAAGGCAAGATGTACTTTGAACAATTTTAAAAATAATTAATCACAAACATTCGCCCACCATTGGCAACCTGCAGTGATCCATTTATCAACCTTTTCCAGTTGATTCTACGCAAAATCCGATTAATTAATAAAAATACGTTGAAATGTTATATCAGCAGTGTTTTTCCACAATAAACAATACAACCCAAGTACAAGTAAAACTGCATTAGAGATCTACCACGACAAGGAAAACCCTGCAAAGCTGGAAAAGTCCACCGCTTGACTTCTTTACAGCTAGTTCTTTCAGGTGGAATTTCAAACAAGTTCGATTAAAATATCTAATACATTATCAGCAATTACACTAATGGATCAGTTAATTTGTTAATGGCCACAAAAATGAATTCTGCTAATAGCATTTGGAAGGAATTTAAAAATTTGAAGCCGTAGTCGAGTAAAAAGAAATTTTAAATTTTTTTTTTTACAAATTTGGGGAGTTTATATACGTATAATTTTTTTCACGCGAATATTTCGTTCCTGTCTGCTATATCTAAGAACCGTAGAACACATTAAGCAAACACACACAAAAATGCATTTCTCTAAAGCGTTTCATTCGTATAACATAAACCTTTCTATCATTTTTATTCAAAAACATAAACCTAAAATCCATTGAAATGAGCAACTTAACTCGCATGTTAGTAGTAAGTCCAACAAGACGCCAAAGAGTTTAACATATGAAATGCAGATAAGACCAGACACTTGTCAATGACACCACTTCCGATGATCAACAAAAATCTACATGGGGTTTGTTTTCAGATCATTGGAACTTGAACTAGACCAGAGTCAAGTATATTCATTAGAAATAGTAGGAGAGTGTGGGGTAAATACTTTTCCTTTCTGAAGACAAATGAATGTGATGAAAATATTGTTATCCTTCCACTAATTCAGAAGTTATCTGTGAGTCAGCATGAAAAGTGTTTTATTGCTAAGAAAATAGTAGTTGGTTATCCAGTGAGAGAAAATGGCAGTAAACAAAGCTTTAATCATGATCTAAACGAGAGGTTAAGCAAATCAACAAAAAAATATTGGTAACTAAAAG
This sequence comes from Raphanus sativus, assembly GCF_000801105.2. Taxonomy (NCBI): domain Eukaryota; kingdom Viridiplantae; phylum Streptophyta; class Magnoliopsida; order Brassicales; family Brassicaceae; genus Raphanus; species Raphanus sativus. Next base: position 10,438,505 of record NC_079511.1, read on the forward strand.
GCCATGACTAGGTTTTCTGTCGATGGGTTTTCACGGGAAAAGCAACAAGTTGGAGAGAAAAAAAATACTAATATTTCAGTACGCAACAAGACTCTGAAACGTCAAAATCAGAATCTCTACCGCAAAAGTTTATTACTTCCAAGATCATTTTTCTTTCTGACATGGAAAGAAAAGAAAAAAAAGTATAAATTTTTTAAAATGTATGATTTATACAAAGATGAACAAGAGATAATTGAGTTAGGAAAGGCCACCTCAACACATTAAAATTAAAACTAAGATAATTACCACAAAACTGTTCCAATGCAATTAGACACTAAACCACGAACTATGAAGCAGTCCAAACACATAAACACACACAAAACAGAAAGGAAAGTGGCTGTGGAGATTAAAGGTGTGATTCAGTCACTCAAAAATCTCCCACAAAACTTAGGGTTTTATATTTTTTTAAAAAAATTGTACTCTCACTTCAAAACCTAGGGTTCTTGAAATCATTAAGCTCCCAATAACATACTTATATATCCTTCTTGGTTAGTGTGGTAAATTACTGTAACAAATTAAGACACACAGATCGAGAAAAGCACATCACTCAGAGACTAAACACCCAAATCGAACAACTGAACCAGAGAGACATACCCGAAAGACCTCTGGCGGACTCTACACCAGTGCATAGGTTCCGTAGCTGCATCTCGATTTTGTTCAAGAAGGTCGTAGCCTCATCAAACGGCCTCGCGAGATCCGACTTGTATTTCACCAATATATCGCAATACGTTTCCTGGAAAATCTCACCAACCCATAGATTTTTCTTAAGTAAAAAAAAAACAAAATCCCAATTACGAGAAAGAGTGCGAGATAGATAGAGACCATGAATTCATCAAGCTCAGGATCAGCTCCGAAGCAAGAAGACGACGGGACAACGTTTTGCTTATGCAAATGACTCTCCCGTTGAATCTCCTCCAGTAGACACGCTATCTCCGGCGGGGCTCCGACCTGCTTAAAGTTGTATAAAAAAAAAGATTTTAAGAATATTATTACCAAACATATTGTTTTGTTTCTCCTTCGTCTTAACCATATGGTGTTTTTTTCCCTTGATGAAAACAAGAAGCAGCCTAGAATTTTCTAGTGACGCATTCAAGAACGATGAAGATGATCAAAGTTCTTGCCCTCGTGAGCACAAAAACTAAAGAGACAAAACATACAGAACGCAAAAATCCCATGAACAGTGAACTGGAGAGTAATAAAATCACCTTCTGGCAATCGATGTAAGCCTGGAGTAACCGAGGATACAAAGGATGACCAGCGATCTTCGCCTTGATTACACCGAAAGAGACGTTATCATCGTTTCTTGGGATCTCTGGAGCGATCGACGCAGCCTCAGACGACAAAGCGGAGGCGGCTGCTGAGAGTAGCTCGTCGGATCCAAAAACATCAGAGACACGATTCTCTGCGGCGGAGGAGCAAAGAAGGGTTTGGTAATCAGAAGGAAACATGAGATTATCCGGTGACATCATAAGCACCGCCTTATCTGATGAGTAATCACCGTCGGTTGGATGAAAACCGTACATTCCATCCATCGCCGGTAAGAACTAACGTCTTCTTTCACGGTTCTTTTCACTGTAGTAGAACAACGAAATAATCGATGTAGAACTGTATGAAACCTTTGGCTTAGCAAAAACTTTGCAATTGTAGTACAAATAATATTTCTATGGAAGTGTTTTTGTGTTGGGAAGAGAGAGAGAAAGAAGGTGAAGGAGTGGAGGCAGGGATCATATTTTCTTTTGGCAAAAAAAATACACAAATAAATAAAAGGTAGTGGAGAAATAATTTAAAATGTAAATTACGAGAAAGGACATATAAGCAGCTGGCTATAGGGCTCAAGCTTGAGGCTTTTCTTCGTATAGTTCGAGATAAGGCCTTCCCAACTTATCTGTTAATTTTTCTACTGTTACGTAGTATTATGCCATATTCCATCATTTGCAACATGAGGAAATTTGAACATCTTTTGGTTTTCAATTGAACTGGAGTTTGATCCGTGCGTCTGTACCTGAACGTATATTATTTTTATTCTAAAAAATCAAATTAAGATTATTATGGTTTTTAGTTGTGTTTGCATTGTGTTAATATATTATTCTTAGATATTTAAGCAAACAAATTGATATCGAATGATTTAAAAATTGAACTAACCAATTGGATCAGTTCAATCATGACTTCTTTAAGCTAAATCCATGTTGTTTCTAAAACAGATTTGTGTTGACCCAATAAAATTAACAAAAACTGTTAGAACTGTTAGAATAGATGTCTGATTTTGTTGAAAATCTCAATTTATACTAGAATGATTGTTCTTCTGGTGAGTGTGCATCAAATATAGTTTCTTTACTTTCAATGCATATTTTATTTGTTTGAGTTTATTATAAGAATGGATATATTGATAGTTAAAGTGAAGAAGAAAACTTTGTTGTGTAAAAAAAATTAAAAATGTTTTTTTTGATAATAAAAAAATTAAAAATGTTAGAATATTTTACATGATGTAATGATAAAATAGAGAAGAAGAGAAAACGTGAATAGGTGGATGGTGCTTACAGAAGAAAATTATTTATTATTATTTAGTTTTTCAATATCTCTATAATATTATTTGAGAAGTCAGTTTCCTATGTGTCGTGCTCACGTTAATTCTCACGATGGTTGATTACATTGATACCCTTAATGAATTTAAAATATTACATTTAAATACTATTATTGAATTTTTATTTAGTTTCCTTTTTAAAATTTTCCAAATAACATATATAATAAAAAGGAAAAAATTCATAAAATTAAAGAAAAAATTCAAAAACGAAAATATTTGTGTATATAATATGATTTCATTAAAAAAGAAAAGTTCACAAAACAGAAATATTCCATTTAAAAATATTTTTAATAACAAAATATATTTTTGAAGTAATAAAATATTTCTTTATATCTCTATTTTCTTAAATAAAAATATATATTTGTATATAATGTGATTTCATAAAACAAAATTCACACAGATAATTTTGATATTAGAAAAAAGAAATATTATTTCTTTTAAAACATAATTTTAAACAATACAAAAATATATTTTAGAGTAAAAGATATAATTATTATATACATAACTATTTGCTTAGATGATTACATAAAATAATTTAAGTAACCCAAACTAATATGTGTTTGATTGACACAAAAATAGTTTATAATTAATTAGTATTATTGAATTTTTTTTTATTTTTTTTCACATATTTATTTGACTATAATATCTTTAAACTACAGCAAAAATGTTTTTTTATAAATTATATCTTATTTATATAAAAAGATTTCTAAAATATTAATTGTGTAATTTGGAATAAGACATTTTAGTTTATTTTTTTATTTTATTATAAGAACAATATATCTTAAGTTATACATAATCTTCCTCAAATATATTTACATCCAAGACAACAATCAACGTAAATGTAAATAAGAAAATAGTCATAATTTTAATATATTTAATATAAAATATTATAATTTAATTCAGAGAAATAGATGCAATCCAATATACCCAAATGATAACTAAATCAACTGTAAAAACAAAAAAAATCGATTAGATATAACATATCTAAAATCATATGTCTAATTAAAGTAAAATAATATTATTAATATAACTTATGCATACAAATTATAAATTAATTTTAAATTAAAAGTGAATAACAATTAATTATTATAGTATATTTTCTTATAAATATTTATACCCGTGCATGAGCACGGGAAAATCACCTAGTTCTAATACTATAAACTGTAGAATTTTTTAATAGATTTATAATTTTATATATACATATGAACTTATATTACCATATACATATTTACAAAATATTATTATTAAAACCTAGTTGAACTTGACATATTAGCGTTTGAAGAAAATTATTATTAAAATATTCCAACAAAATTGATTTTAATGAAACCAAGCTTACTTATTATATTAAATAACGTTTAAAAATTATTATTTGGATTTCTATGAAACAATGCTTACGTAGTTTAATAGAAAACTAGACCTTGACCCGCCCGACCGGGCGGGTATTTATTTTATGTTTTTATCTTTTTATTTATGTTAGATTATGTATTTGTAATATTTAAATACAAATTTAAATTGATAATTAATCTTTTACATTTATAATAAAAACTAAAGTTAAAATTATAAGTTTAAAAAAATATTATGATACAAAATTTTAAGTTTCCAAACAAAAATAATATAGGAGTGGATCATTTTTTCCAATTCCAAAATCTTAGCATCCCTTAAAACAAATAAAATAAATTTATAAATACATAAAATATATAAACATATTTAGAAATATAATTTATATTAAAATAAATTTATTAAAGAAAAATAATCTTGCGTTGTTGTTGTTTATTTCTATAGCTTGACCCGTGACTGTATAAAAAAGTTTCAGCATAAATATTTCTTTTCACTTTAAATTTTTTTTGTACTAATAGTATAATATATATATATATATATATATATATATTTGATTTATATTTGTAAATTAAAATGTATTACATAATTTTGATATAACATTTTAAAACATAGCAATTTTATTTATTACTTTGAATAATTATACTTTGTGATTTAGTTGTCTATTATATCACAATGCATCATATAAACGAATCTAATATTTATAAATAATGGACTTATATTATGAAAAAATTATACTAAGAATTTATGAATAAAAATCTATATTACTAAAGTGAAATTTATTTTCCTACAGAATTTTTGAAAAAAGGTTTTAAAGGATTTGTAAAAATAGATTCTTAAATCATTATCTTGAGAAAATAATAAAAACAATAAAAACAAATATGAAAATGATAATGATAACTTGGGCCGGGTGATTTTCAAAAATTATGACTTTGGCCATAGATGATTTATAAATGGTTTATTAGGCTAACGTTATAATATGTGCACCTATTATCATTTTGGCTATAACAAAATACGTACATAAATATTAGGAGCAATGCAAAATAAGGAATGCCTATTTTTTAGGAAAGTCGTTTTTAAAAAATTTATTGTTCTCAAATCCTTTTTAGTTTAAAATCTGATTTAGGAAATCATTTAATAAATTAGGAAAAGACATAAATTACTTAAATGTAGGATTATTAAATATTTCAAGTGGCATAGACTTGTAAATAAATAGTAAATTTTAGGGTTAATCTATATGTGTACTTCTGTTTTAATAAAGTAGATAACAAATTTATTTGGTAGATATTTATATAGAAATAACAAACACCCTACTTCCAAGTATCACATATATAATCTTTAGCCAAAAAATCACTGAGAATCTTACACAAATTAAACATTTTTAGAATTGTTTAATATCATATCAAATAAATTTTCATGAAAATTGCATAAAATTTTCAAAAAAAAAATTGCATTAATACTAACGTACATATATTGTAGTAACACTATATTCATGTGGATAGTTAATAGTCAATTTAGAAAATGCATTAATAGAATTTAAAAAAGTCGTAGGTTAGCTAAAGATTCAGGAAATACAATTAATAGTCAATTTAGGAAATGCATTAACAAAATAAGAAAAGACAAAGGATAACTATATGTAAGTGTATTAATTATTTTAATGGCATTCTATTGTAAATAAATGGTAAATCTAATCTATTAAAAAGTACAAATAAGAAATAAACCTAAAATTTACCATTTATTTACAAAGGATAACTAAATGTAAGTGTATTAATTACTTTAGTGGCATTCTATTGTAAATAAATGGTAAACCTAATCTATTAAACCTAATCAATTGATATTTGATTGTGGATAATTTGAAATGATTTTGGTATGTGGTTAAGTCTTGATTTAATTGTAAATTCATGATTTATGAGACATGGTGATGTATGTAAAGATGATTACAAGAATTCATTTAATTATATATGTGTTCTTATTTTCCATCACTTTTATTAAGAATTTTTAGAAAGCGTGTATGATATGAGAAAATTATACAATTGATAATCTATCAAAAAATATTTTTCATAGAAAGTATGGTTTTGGCATATTTATCCGAAACCGAACAATCAAATTGAACTGTGCCAAAATGAAGTTGAGTTAAAATTTGGATCATAATTTTGCAAACAAATTCTATATCTCTATAATCGAACAATTAAACTGGAACTGAACAGTAGACCAAGTGGATATTCGTTTTTATAATATAGTTTATATACTTATAAATGTTAAGTAAATTTGTTTTAAAATAGTTAAATAATTTAAAAATATTTTTATTAACTGAAATTCCGAAAAATAAAATTACCGTCTAAATTATTAGTTTGAATTAAACCAAAAATAGAACTGAACCTTAAATGGAATGGTATTTGAAATTATTTCAGATATTAATCGGTTTCCAACTTTGTTACCCAACCGAAAACCAAAATAACTAAATCGAAATTCCTAAATACCGAATGGATTGTCAATTTCTAAAACCGATGAACCGAAAAAACTAAACCAAATCTTAATTTAACTGAGAACTGGATACCCAAGACAAGTATACAAATATGATGCACGGAAAATATTATATTATAATTTAAGAATTAGTAAAAAGTCTATTTTTTAAACACAAGTGAAAAGTCTTCTACTTTTTTATAAATATATCCCGGCCGTTGAACATATAACGCACAATCCAAAAGAATGAACGTAGTAATTCATTCAGAGTGGCAGTGGAAACGTTACATTCTTTTAAAAAAAAAAAATCCGGAGCTCTCACCAAAATGGATCTAGACTAATGACTAGTATCATACCGAACGGTCATCAGACACTAGAGAAACCTAAATGTTAAGTTTAATCCACAGCAGCCAACAGAATTCGAACCTAAGTACGTATTGGAGCCAAAACTCTCTTAAGACAATTAGAACATCGTCGCTTGGTTTACATTCTTTACTTGTTCTATATAAAAGAGACTAAACTAATATTCGACAAGATAAAGTGAGAAATGAGATATTTTTCATAGAGATTTTGACTTTTAGTTGATGATAAAATTATAAGATCAATTCAGACCCTTGGAAACCCCAACGAAATGTGCATAGCATATGGATGTTAACAGAAACCGTAAAACTTCAATATTGAAACCTAAATATGATTTTTTTTGTTATTCATATAGTTTATAAGCATCTTCGATAGTTGTTTCATATATTTTTTTCTTAAAATGAGGTAAATTAAAAATACAATTGAACTTGTGCTTCAGTGATTTTTTTCTTAGAAACATAATACTCCAGGTAGATTCTTTTGTCAAAATTATTATTAATTTTTAATGTCATTTTTATTTTGAAAACTTACAAATTTTACCCAATTATTTTTTTTTAATTTTAAATAAATATATCTTGTATAAATAATTATATTTTTCATAAAATATACAATGATTTGTATTAATTTATAATTATATTAATGAAAGCATTAATAATTTGTTAAGATATAAAACAAAAAATTTAACTTTTAATATATAAAATAAAATTATATATAAAAATAATAATCTTTTTGTAAATAAAAAATCTAGCAGTAATATGAAGTTGTAAATAGTGTTTTTCAAACTTAATGCAATACTATTTATATTTTCTTTAATTATGTTCTATTGAAAAAAAGATTTTTATCTTTATCTTTTTAAAACTTAGAAGTACTGAAGATAAGTCAAACTCAAAAGATGTTAATATGGATGAGTGGTTGATGCCAAGTTACCAGCTATACAAAGCTAATAAGTCAAATACTAATTTTCTTTCTCTTCTTGATCTCTTTCACCCTTTAATTCAAATCGCCAATTATTTCTGGGTGTATTTTGGCTTAGCCGTCGCGGAAAGATTTTCTCTCATTGTATTCTTTTACTTTTGGTTCTTTTGTTGCCCATGCTTTCTCTCTGATATGCGTGTAGCCCTGGTGATCAAGTTTTGCTGGTGAAGGAATCACAACTAGATCAGGTGGTTGGGCGGCTTTCCTGTTGTTGCTACGAGGTTAGAGTAGTCGAAACAGGATAAAGAATCAACGTTTAGGGGTTTTCAAGTGGTTTTCGTTTTTAATTAGGGTTTGTTCCCACTTGACAGGTGGTCGAGTGATGGCTCAAACCTTCTGATGAGGCGAGTATGGCTCAGATCTGCTCCCCTTCGGCCGGTTTGTGAGTGACTTCGTTTCGTTGCTTGGTGACATCTCCTTGGGGTCTTGGTGTATCTCAGCTACTCGATCGGTGTCTAAGAAAGCTTCAGAGTGTCTTTCTTCCTCGGAGACATTGTCAGCTTCTGTGTACCAGTGTGTGTTGGTCCTCCAAGCACATGCTCGTGGAGACAAGAAGCATTATTGGTCGGCAGGATCGTCTATGGCCTCTCCGTTAGAGCTTGAACTGTCTTCCTCTCTCTAATTTCTCCAACATGGTGTCAATCACAATTTTTCTACGAGGCAATTCGGCTTGTTTTAATGGTGGCCAGCTCATGTTTGATTTGTAAATTTACTTTGTTTTTCACTGAAGTCAAATACAAGGTGTGGTGAATTATTCGTCTTTGGTTCTTCGAGGCAAAAATATGCCAATGTTGCTATGTTCGGGTTGTCTCCAGGTCTTAGATGTCCGTTGATGGCTCCTATAGTGGAGCAACACATCTAAATATCATGGTCTATTTTTTTAAGGATTCTAATAACGTTGTTCATCATTCTTTTTGTAGATTTTAGAGTAATTTATGGATTTTGATGCAACGACTGTTTTGAGCCCGGTTTTCAGCTGAACATTTGTGGTGTTGTCGGGGTCAGCACCAGCTATCTAGGTGTATGCGTCTCTGGCGATTGGAAGCAAGGCATATAGTCAGACTTTCAGCACCCTCTTTTGTTTGTGTGTCTTAGCCCTCTCCCTTCTATTTCGTCTTGTGCAACATTGATGATTGTGATTACAAGTGTAGACGATCTTCTTGAGAACTAGGTATTCCGGAGACGACATTAGAATATTTCAACATTTAAAGAAATAAGGTGAATCTTTCATGTGTTTGTCGTCAAAAATAGAGAACAATTATCGATACTTAGAAAATACTAAATTACCTATAGCGGAATGCTTCGGAATATGGATTGAGCAAAAATAGATAAGAAATACTTGAATTGTGTAATTTTGTCTATGTTTTGGGGGTTTAATATATTAGATATTCAAATTAAAAATAAGTTACCAACTATGCATAGCATATGGATATGAATATATGCTTTAGATAGAGAAGATAGAGATACATGTAGATTGCACCACCTTCAATGTTGGACATTTTCTTTGTACGGAAAATCGGGTCTCGAGAAGCGTATGTTCTTTCCTAGACAAGACTAAGACCATATGGATAATTGCTCCTCTTTTGTTGCAACTAGAATTAAATTAGCATCTACGTCGTACACATTTAGAATAGTTAATTCTGAGTAAAGCAAGCTTGTTGATAAAACCAAGATAAAATAAAAGAGGGTCTAGGCATAGGAGCTGCAAAATGAATGGTCTTAGCAGATTTGAAATCTTTTGGGCTGATATTCTGATGTATATTGCTAGAGACGTTATGGTAGATACTGGATGTGGCTTATGATCATACCAAGTGATGATGCTGATATTCATAATTATTTTTTTAGATATACATAAAGGTCAATTCCAAATAAACACCAAATATTTTATTTCAAATTAAACAGTAAAAATGACACAATCCTACTAAATTTGATGTTTTGTAAGTATATTATACCAAATTTCATACAATACTATTTATCATATTAAATATTAAAATAATACAATTATTACTTATTATTTAACTATAGATATATTAGTATTATTAATTAGTTTTAAGTTACAAATAAAAATAGATGTATCAAGATATCTTTTATTTTATTTTTCACGCGGTAATATTAAACTACTATTTTATTTATACTTTTATTAGTAACATAACTAAACAAGTATTATCAATTGTATAAAATTTTAATTTTAACTAATATTTTCTTATATTAAGAAAAATGTCATTTTAAATGAACACTGAAAACATAAAATTACTAAATTTTAGCAAATAAACATAAAACCTAGCTATGAAAATATAATTAATTAATTACAAATAATTAATTTACTAAATTATTAAAACTAAAAAAAATATAATAATATCAGCTATTGTGGTTAGAGCTAAAAATAATAATTAAACACCAAAATATTAAATTTGGATATGACAATTTCTTTAAAGTTCTAATCAAATTATGATAAACCAAAATGTAAAAAAATTGATTTGGAAACATAAATCAGTGAAAAAATCTCACAGAGTTGAATTAATCAAATAAAATAATCAAAATGTAAACGTTTGATTTGGAAACATAAACAATGTCTAGTTATAGTGAGCAGTTTTTTTTTGTTCAAAAGAAAACAAAAGGAAAACGAAGAGCACCTTATGTTACCATATTATTTCCAATGGAACCATTCTTTTAGTTTTGTCGACAGCTTTAGAGGTCTATCTTATAGTTTTTCTTAGAAGGTGGCATCTTCTGTTATACTACTTTTGATATAAAGTTGTTTATGTTTTTTATCTCTCTTTTAAAGAAAAGAGAAAGTCATTTTTACTTTAAAGGTAACTATAAATTATTGCAATTAGTAATGTTTTTAAAACCGATTCGGACACTGAACCAGACAACTTATCGAGTCATTGGGTCGTTGAGACGACCGCGGGGAACCGTGGATTATTAAATGAATTAGTTTTATTATATAATAATATATTAGCTATGAAAATAAAAATATAGAAACTAAAGTTAATATTTTCTAAATGTTTTTTAAAACCATAAATCATAGTTTGGATATGTATATATTTTATGTTTAAAAAACATTTAGAAAATGCTTAACTTTATTTTATATTTTATTTTCATATGATATACAAAATATCAAAATAGTTTAGATGCTTAAAAAGATTTGTAACTAGTTAAAAGTTATGAAATCTAAAAAAAGTAAAAATAAAATTCATAAATATTTATGTCTAATGTGAATAATAAATTAAATTTCAAATCCAAAATAAACCAAAAGTAAAACATCATTGTAATAAATTGTCAATAACAAAAATAAACTAACGCTAAATCACATCAACTGATTTTGGTTCTCTCTACCATAGTTCACTTCATTTTCTTCCGGTGGCATTTTGAAATCTTCATCAAATCTTAAAATCACAAATAAAATAGTGTAATTAGTATTATGTATGATTAAAATCAGAAAGTTTAATCTAAATTGTAAAACTTAATAACAAAACAATATACACAGGACTTAAAACACTTAAAACCTAGTATTACAGATTTATAATAAACAAAAATAATCAAAAAGCAAAAAAAAAGAAGAAGAAAAAACAGATATAAAATCAGTAGAGACTGGCAGAGAAAAAGGAAGACGGCAAAAAAGAAACCTACATAATTTCTTAATTAGAAACTTAGAATATAAAAAATAATCTAAAGACATAATCAAAAACTTTTAAAAAAATATTAATGTTATTTATTTGTTCAACCAGTGGTTCACCCGATCCGGATTTCAGATTTTGGTGGGGTTTTACGGATTCTTAAATTTTGATTTTTTCACAAAACTCAAACCAGGTTTATTTCGGGTCACCGGATTTACCAATTCAACCACGTTCACCGGGTTTACCAGTTCAACCTTGGATCTGTGTCGGGTTTCAAAACACCGAGCTTAACTATAACCTTTGTTCCTTTCACGTTAAAACTAGCTTGATGAAATAACGATGTTTCTTAAGCTGTCTTAGTAATCATGTAATTTTCCTTAAATCTTAAATATGGGTTACTATGTTTTAAAATAATTGTTAGGTCGAGTTTGTAGAAATAAACTATTAAACTTATCAAATCAGTATGCGTTGGACACATAAGATACCTTGCTACAAGGAATGATAAACACAATTGTTTTGAACACTTTGTTTTGGTTACTCAGGGGTTAAGTTTGTTTGATCCACATAAAACATAAGATACCTTCCTAACACAAACTAGATATATAAAAGAAGATACCTCACTAACGTAATTGGGATTCTAGTACCAATTATCACTAAGTTCACCGATCAATAGTATTTTATTATTTAATATTCAATATTCTTTATAAAAAAATATTGTTAAGTTATATATTAGATTTTTGAAATAAATAAAAAATAATAGTAGTTACAAAAATTCTTTTTTTAAAAAATATTCTAACACCTTCAACAAAACAGTAAACTCTAAATCCTAAATCATAAACTTTAAATCCATGGATAAACCCTAATCCCTTGAAAAAACATCAAACTCCAAATCAAAAACACTAAGCATTAAATCTTAAAAACATTCAACCCTTAATTATGACCCCTAGGTTTAGGATTTATCCACATGTTTAGCTTTAGGATTAAGGGTTTAATGGTTAGGATTAAAGGTTTAGTGTTTTAAAGATTTAGTGTTCAGTGTTTTGTTGACAGCAATATTTAAAAATAAAAAAACTTTTTTTAGCAACTACTACTATTTTATTTATTTTTATCCAAGGGTTTAGACGTTAGGATTAAAAGTTTAATGTTTTCATGATTTAGTGTTTAATGTTTTTAAGATTTAGTGTTTAATGTTCTTGATTTAAGGTTTAGAATTATCCAAGAATTTAGGATTTATCCAAAGATTAGAGTTTTTTTGTCACATTCTCAAAGGTTTAGAGTTTATGATTTAAGATTTAGAGTTTAGTGTTTTGATGACGGTTTTAAAAATATTTTTTAAAAAGTTTTTTGCAGCTACTAATATTTTTTATTTACTTTTACCTTTTATTTTTAAAATATGATATGACTCAACAATATTTTATTTCATTTTTTAAAAATTATTGAATATGAATAAATAAAATATTATTGGTTGGTGAATATCTGTGTTAGTTCACTCTCTAAAGTGAATAACTCTTTTAGTAATGTCCGAATGTCCATATGATGGACCACTTGGATGCTGCATGTTGAGTTTTGAGCTATCGGAACTACATGCAATGTTTTTTTCGAACTCTTATGATTGGTTGTTCGCGTAGCTAGGTTTCTTCTCATTAATAAATATATCATCATTATAGCTAGGATAGCTAGGCTTTGTGATTTTGATTCTTTTCATTTTCTGTACCTATTTCCCTACCTATCCATATAATTCAAATAGTTCTATGACCAAATAATGCAATGCGAAATATACACATAGATTTATTTTCAAATATTGTCTGTGCCTACTGGTCTGTTCACGCAGGTAGAGTCATAAACTATACAATATTGTGTCACGTGTGGCCTTTGACAGGGTAAAAACATGGTATTTTATCCGTTAAATTTAATTTGATTTATTATTTAGGGAAAATTTCTTAAAAATACACAGACTAAATTTCTTTTACTGAAAAATACACGAACTTTTTTGGCTTCCCAAAAAATACACAAACTAATTTTGATTGTCCATAAAATACACAAACTTTTGAATTTTGAAGGTTTCACACCTCGATTTTAACGGTGTAAACAGTGACTAACAGAATAGTAAGACGCCGTTAACTCTGATTAAAAAGTTCATGTATTTTATGGACAACCAAAATTAGTTCGTGTATTTTTCGGGAAACCTAAAAAGTTCGTGTATTTTTTCAGCAAATGAAATTTAGTATGTGTATTTTTAAGGAATTTTCAAATGGAGTTTGGATATTTCATATACTATTCAGAGGCTGAATATCTGGACCCAATACATATCCAAAATTTTATATTTGTAAACTTTCGGTTTGGTTTTGGACCAGATATTTTCGATTTGAAAAATCCAGATCCGGAAAAAAACGGCCCAAACCCGACCCAAAGATCTGAAAAAAACACATTCTCTATCACATGATACAGGTCCGAAATTTTATATTTGTAAACTTTCAGTTTGATTTTGGACCGAATATTTCCGGGTCAGTTATGATTCAAGTTTTTGATCCAGCTAGACATTTTAGCCGGATTCAAAAACTTGAATTGGAACTGACCCAAAAATATTCTTTCCAAAACCAAACCAAAAGTTTACAAATATTTGTTGAGTCCAATTTAGTCGAAATCTATCATATATATCTAAAAATTCACAAACAACTCTAAATTTTACATTGAAAGTTTCATATTAATTAAAAATGTTTCTGTTACAAAAACAAAACTAAAAATATTGCAAAAATAATAACAAAATTGTTAGCAGAAAGATTTTGTCGGATTGAATCTATTCATGTCGATTTTATTAGGCTCAGGTCTATTCGGAATCAGTTCTTTTTGGTTTCAATTCTTTCAAATAGAAGAGTTTTGGACCCAACAAATATTTTTAAACTTTCGGTTTGGTTTTGGACCGAATATTTTCGGGTCAGTTCCAATCCAAGTTTTGAATCCGGCTAAAATGTCAAGATTAGGTCTAGATATTTTAGCCGGATTCAAAAACTTGGATCGAAACTGATCCGAAAATATCTGGTCCAAAACCAAACCGAAAGTTTACAAATATAAAATTTTGGATATGTATTGGGTCCAGATATTCAGCCTCTGAATAGTATATGAAATTTCCAAACTCCATTTGAAAATTCCTTAAAAATACACATACTAAATTTCCTTTGCTGAAAAAATACACGAACTTTTTAGGCTTCCCGAAAAATACACGAACTAATTTTGGTTGTCCATAAAATACATGAACTTTTTAATCAGAGTTAACGGCGTCTAACGGCGTCTTACTATTCTGTTAGTCACTGTTTACACCGTTAAAATCGAGGTGTGAAACCTTCAAAATTCAAAAGTTTGTGTATTTTATGAACAATCAAAATTAGTTTGTGTATTTTTTGGGAAGCCAAAAAAGTTCGTGTATTTTTTCAGCAAAAGAAATTCAGTCTGTGTATTTTTAAGGAATTTTCCCTATTATTTATTATGATTTGATCTAAAAATCTAGATATCCGTAAGTTTTCGAAATCAAACAGGTATTAAAATAAATATCCGTAAAAAAACAAAACATAGATACTAAAAGATTTAGAGGTAGATATCCAATCCACTCTGACTTTTATAAAAATAAATATATATCTACAGTTAGATATAACATTTAAATGTATAATTTATATAATTATTTATTTTAAACATATATTTTTCGTATTTATAAATTACATATAAAGTATTACATTAAAAGAGTAATATAAAATCTTTATAAAAACTATAATTTTCTAAAATTCTGTGTTTTATAAAAAAAAAATATCATTATAAAAAAGTTTGGAACATTTAGTTCCTTAATTTTCACTTTTGGTTTAATATTATGTAAAAATATTTTTTTGAAAATAAACACATATTTTTTTTCTAAATTTACTTATATTAAACAAATGTATGAGATTTCCGTAAATATTTGTATATATTCAAAAAAATTAGATATCCGAAAAATCGGATATAATTATATAGAGATTTTTTATTACTACCAACTGCAATGCGGATGCGGTGCATGTATAAACATTATGGGTCATAATATAAAGTTTCTTTAATCAAGGAACTGAGAAAAGCCATAAAATAAGGAAAACTTATTTTCTCTAAGCTAACAATACCAAACAATCAATCCAAAAAGAATCCGTAAAATTTTACTAGCTCTGAATATTTAAAAAAAATCCACAAATTTTGTTATCTAAACCATGTCTAGTGACTTAATTGTTATTTAAAAAACAACCATATTTATGATTTGAATATTTTCTTTCAATAAATTCAAACATCAACACAAATAAATAACCTTTAAGAATCGTACGCAATGACCATCTATATTTTATGGGTTGTGTTTCTATATATTTTCTTCTAAAAATTCTCAATATAGGATGTGATAAAGGGTCTGGAGAAGGAGTTTGGAGATTGCGAGTCTTGGGTTTAGAGTGCCCAGTAGGTGACTCGTATGGAGTGGGATGAGCTCTCGGCGAGACCGATGATGCTCTCTATGACAGGATCGCCGGTGTGATGCCGTGCAGGCTAAGGCGAAACCGGCGGGATGACACAAGAAGAGGAATGACGACACGTGTCTCGGGCAGTGTCAGTGTTAGATCTAGGAAGTTCGGTTTTATGGACATTTGGGCCTAAGCCCAATTTTCTTTTGTTGTTTGGTTTGAGTTTTCGGTTTGTGGATCGTTAGACCGTTGTAATTTCGTGGGTTTGAGTCTTTTTATTTAATAAAAATAATTGTCGGAAAAAAAAAATGTGCCCAAGGGTCTTTCCGTTGATGGACGAGTTGATTGACCCATCCATTTTCGGGCCAAGTTTGTTCTAAAATAATCTGACACGAAGCTATGGTTCCGTATGAATCCATATAAAAACAAACATTGCTTTGGTCCCTCCATTTCACTCTCTTGTTTCTGCACCGTTGATCCTCACCAACATTTATTGATGTTCTGGATCATTAATCTTGAACAGCTTGTTCTGTAGAATTGATAGTTATATTAGAGATATTATATCTGGTTATAGCAATAATTGCAGGCTTACATATAGCTTAATATAAAAATGTTTATGAAGGGGGTTATTCGCTGTTCAGCTCTTTGAAAATATAAATATTCTAATATATTGCGC
The DNA here is from genome assembly GCF_000801105.2 of Raphanus sativus. Taxonomy (NCBI): domain Eukaryota; kingdom Viridiplantae; phylum Streptophyta; class Magnoliopsida; order Brassicales; family Brassicaceae; genus Raphanus; species Raphanus sativus. The sequence goes on from NC_079511.1 coordinate 10,455,017, forward strand.
ATCTCATGTTATAACTTATATCTGAGCGAAGATCTAGTAGTACGGATGACATACCACTTATATGTATTATGATAACATCAGCTAGTGGGGTTTTACTTACTATAATGATGAAATATGAATGCTCCGTATATGCATGATTTGAAAACTCTCGATATCTTCATTAGGAATGTGATGCAGAACAAAATGATTGATATGATTCGAGCAACATATGTAAGGTAAATGATTGTTATGATTCGATCAATGGGGTGATATGCCAATTTCTTGTCCGTGATTCTCGCAGAATATAGTTTTATTTTTGTTAAATATGATTTCTGGATGATGTAATTAAACGGTCCTTTTTATTTGTTAAGAGCATTGTTTGATATTTTTATTGCGGTATGCAGTAATAAGTGTTATGTCAATATATTACGTGTTTGTTTTTCCGATAATGTGATGACGTGTGTATAGTAGTACTTGTTAGTGGTGTAGTGAGTCGATGATATAAGACATATTAAATTTAAACAACTTTACATTTTGACATTCGTTGATTCTAGGATTTACGATTTTAGTGTTAAAATTGTTTTTTATTTTATTCAAATTTTTGAACCTTATTCTTTTAAAATATATTTTATCCTTTCCCCATATTTTGATCTTGAGTTGTCACCATCTACGTGTCTTGTTCACCTTTCCAGTGTGCGATACTTTTCACCATTACCAGAAAAAGACTCAACTCCGTACTCTTGTTCTTCCGCATCTTCTTCTCTTGTGAAATTATCTGATATTTGTTTGGATCGGGTTTATGAGTTACTAGATGTGCGGTTATTTCTCACAGAATTATAGGCTGTTCAGATCAACTGCTCTGCTTCTTCTTTAGATTTTGGCTAGGGACTGAATCTCTTTTGGTTGAATCAGAGTTTAGTCATCTTTGATGTTGTTTTCCTCTGCGTATGTTCTATGGGCTTGGAAGGTTGTTTCTGATCTCAAGTTTTGGCTCTTTTTTCTTGGTGATTGGCTTCCATTCTCCTCCCTTATGTTGTTTCTATTCTTCCCATGTTTCTCTTGTATGTGTTTATTTAGTTTGTAAGGTGCTTTTTACTTTTTAGCTGGTGGTTGTGTTTTCGGTGATTTAGGCATGTCTCTTTCTGTTTCATGGTGGTTTTGGTTCGGTGATTATTTTTCTTCTGATCCGCTTTCTTGGTTCTTTGTGTTAGTGTTTGGTCACGCTATTTTTTGTGCAGGGGATTGCTTTCTCTCAAATTTCTATCTTTCTACCTTTTTGATATATGTTTATTAAAACTAAAACACTCTATGATAATTTGAGGTAAGTTAATCTTCGTTCTTGAACTTTTTCAGTTTTGGACTTTTATTGAGTTAGTATTACTATGACATTTTGCTTTTCTCTATAATTATAGAGGTTTTAGGTTTAGATTATATAATGTGCTCTAATTTCTTCTACTTAGTTTGGTTATTTTTAAAATTTTAGTTGTAAAATAAATATATAATTTGTAAATGAAATAATAGAAAATAGTAAAAGATAATAAAATAGTAAACATTTATGTTATTTTTAGTTGTGAATAAATTAAATATTTAATATATATTTATATTATTTTGCTTATTTTTTAATTATCTTGGTTTTATTGATTATTAAAATAGATTAGCAAACTTTATATATGATGATGGTTTTTGCGAGAAAGATTATATATAATGAATTACATTTAAGATTCATTTGTGTAAAATAGGGGTTAAAGTTACGATTAAAAATTTTGGGACCAATCGAAGAAGAAAAATTCTCAATTACAAAATATTTGGCCAAATTATAATAATATTAAAAAGATCTAAAATGTAAAAACAAAATACATGAAGACAAATGTCATCAAATCCCTCTTCCACATGTCACAAGAAGAGGTAAAAGTCTACTGTATATATACAGATAGATAGATCCTAATATTTACTTTTTAGTATTCCATGTTATTTTATCTCTTTTACCTAGTTATACCACACTTATTTCAATTTTAACATCGACAATGATTTTTTAAAATAAAATTCAACACTATATTCTACAATTTTAATTCATATTCTTAATAACTACATGTTAATCACAATTTTAGATTATAACTAAATTGAATAACTAAAATAATAACTTTTTAATAAATTTTATTTAATACTTTTATTTATATTCTTAATTTTTTAAATTGTAAATTAATTATTAAATCAATAAAATTATAAAACTGTAAATACAAACATTATACAAATACACAACACAGCAAACAAAAATATATAGTATAATCAACAAATCTCTTTTTTTTTGAAACAAAGAGACAATTTTAAATTTTTTAAACCACACACAAAAACTTTAAAGTTTTTTTTAGTCATAAAAGCTTCAAACATTTTGCAACAAAACAAATTGAAACTTAACAAAATAATTAAAATTTAAATAAAATTTTAAATAATTATTCTCCTTGTTTTATGTTTTGAAAAAATGGATTTTTATTTGGTTTCCAGATAAAATAAAGCAAGTCTCTATTTGTAGAGTTTATGAAATTATGAATTTTGACATAAAGGTTTCATATAAAAATAAAAATTTATCAATACATAACTGATCTCAAATTATTTGGATGTAAAAAAATTAACTACAACTGATTTTTCTAATTAACTAATGATATATGTTTAGTTTTGGCCCTACTTTAATCGATTGAATGTTTTCAACATGTTTAATCCACCTAAGCATTGCACACAAAAAAAAACCCACCTAGACTGTTTTCTTTTATTCAACTTTTTATTGCAAGCTATTTAACAGTTGAATCAAAAATGCCCATTGTAGATAGTCTAAGATGGACATAAATCCTATGGACAGAAAACCTGATTAACGCACCTAACATTTCGGTCTTTGATGTTCCTAATCAAGTCTTATATATGCACCATTACCTCTTGATGGACCGCCAGATTTTTCGTTTTATATCAAAATAAAAATTTCCATTTTCAACCAAATGTAAAACATCAACCTTGGCCAATCCAAAGGCACTACGGTGGGGGAGTCTGGCAAGATAATTGTATACTGTACAATTTTATTGTTATTTATTAGCTACAAAAGATAAACAGTATGTAGTGAACGACTAATTAACTAGATATGTTCTATAATATACGGGGAATATCTAATGATATGCAGCAGCTTAAATAGCACGAACCATATTGATATATGTTTACTATAGATATGCACCATATGTTATTGTGACTATATTCTCTTTTGGGGTCAAATTTTTGTAATTTATTCAGTCAGTCTGGTCTAGCTAGCAAGATTGGAATTGATTTCTGTATATATAATGCATACATAAGATATGCAGTTATCATCTAAGATGCAAAATATCAATACATATCTTTCTCTGATTCTGAAGTTATCATGTTATTCACAATCACATGACACGTGATGAATAGTATACAAACTAATGAAATTCAATATTAATGATTTAATATCTATGAAATATCACCAGGAAAAAAGAATTAATATATTGTTGTAATAACAAGAGTTAGATTGATCAGCAACCATTCGTCGGATAACACTCTTTAAGATATCAAGTTTAATTAGTGAAATGTTTTTGTACAGATCCGGTCTAAATCTGGAGCATTAGCATATCTATTATATACAAACGAAGATACAAAAGGAGGTCATTTTAAAATAATGTAACGAAAGTGCCTTTCATTATCAATACTATTAATTCTTCAACATGTCCAATTGATAAATGTTGTGTCCAGCTATTTATTCCTGTTATATACTCTTTCATATTAATAAATGTTGTTAGACACACAACCGTTTCCTCCACGTTTTACTCCAATTAAATCAAACTGTTTCATTACTCCACTAAATCAAACTGTTTCGTTATTCACGTGGCTTAGTAGAATTTACATAACTATGATTATTAATATGGGCAAAATTTTATACACTAACTTCCTAAAAGTCTTTTAAAATATTTTTTTATATGAAGGTTTTAGAAATGATGTCGTCGTTGTAGTCCTTTTAACATGTTTCTGTTAATGTTTTGCAGGTTTCTATTAATGTTTTCAGTTCAAAAACTGTTCAAACTTTGGACTATAGTCGAAAGTTATTGATACATCATATATATATATAGGTTTATAATTTTAACTAAAAAAAGACTTTTAAATAAATTCAAAATATGCTCCATAGATTCTAAATATATAAAAATAGAAAATAACTATTAACTATTATTAATAATTATAATATTAAAATTATTTTTTTCAATATATACTTCCAAAATTCGGGGTAGGTGCGGGTTGGTAGATTTTGAATTGCGGGTACCCACCGATCCGAAAAGTATTTAAAAAATAAAATAAAAAGAAAAGTAAACATTTTTTAAAAATATGGTAATTTAGAAAAACAATTTTAAAATTTTAAAATATAATATTTTTTATTATAAATATATTTTATAATAATTAAACTAAATAACTATTTTTAAAAAAAATTATAACCCGCGAATAACCGCAAAATTAAATGAAGCGGATGCCAGTACAAATTATTTGTTTGCGTGTTGTGCGGATCATAATTTTTCACCAAAACAAAATTGAAACCTGTGGGTTGGCAGGTTCGATCGGCAACCTAGCCCTATCTGAATATATACCGGATCAATTTTTAAATTTCTATTATTTAATAAAATAAATTTAATTAAAATTTACACACAAGTATGATTACAAAGAAAAGTAAAAGTATAATCACAAAAAGACACAAATATGTTGATTAAAGGTCCAATTGATAAAAGGTTGTGTCCAACATAAAATATAATGCATCTAAATAATTATCTAGATATATTATGTAATTACCTTTATTAAAAAAATTGTAACTTCCACGTTGATTTCCTAAATCTGTAACTTCCACCTATATGTTACGTAATATGCGGTTATTTTTTTCTTTTGGGATCCATCAGAATAAATTCAGTTCCAGTAATTATTATTATTCATAAAATAATTTTGTAATGCTTCTAAGATGTATGCATATTTTGTAAAGTCACCCTTTAATTCCAAAATATTAGTGGTTCACTACTTATTACAAACTGTGGACAATCTTACGTAGTTCAATAAATAAAAATTATATCATTTGGAAACAATAATATTGATACTTTACATTAATAAATATTATGTCCACTATAAAAATTAATGGAAATGAACTGTGGTTTAATTAAGATAATATAATACAATTTAGATTCTGATCAACATTTCAAAGAGTGAGTATATTTTTTGTTTTTACATTTTCTAGAAATTCAATTTTTATATTTGTATCTTTTTAATCATATTTGTGTTTTTCTTTGTAATCATATTTGTGTAGAATATTTTTCTTAACTGATTAGTAAAAAGTTTTAATAATTTTATAAAATAGCTGGACTATTAATAGGTCATTTTTCTAATTTAATAATATAGTTTATAAATATATCAGTATTAAAAAGTAATTTTTAAAAATTTAGAAAAAATTTTAAAATTTAAATTATTTATATTTCATTTCACATAAAATATAATTTAAACATTTTCTACAACAAATTAGAGTTACGCTATATAATTCAAATACAACTAGATTCTGATCTGCTCTTAAAAGGGCTGGTATATTTTTTGTTTATATTTTTAAAAAAATATATATTTGTGTGTTTTAATCGTATCTGTGTTTTTTTGTATAATATTTCTTCTAAATAGTTAATAGTTTTTAATCTATTTTATTAAATAGTTGGACCACACCTATATCAATAGGTCATGTTCATGTTTTAAGATCCGCGGATATAAGTTTTGTTATGTTTGGTATAGGTCAATAGGTCATGTTCATATGTTCACCTATACCAATAGGAGATAAAAATACTTATGTTGGACATGACTTTTATCAATTAATAATTATCTAAATATCTAATTAAAACATTGAAATTAAATTTTAAATTTATAAAAAAATAACAATTTAAATAAAATTGAATTATATCAATCACCTATAGGTTTAACATGCACCCTCTGGTTTTAACGGTTTTTAATCTATTTTATTAAATAGTTGGACCACACCTATATCAATAGGTCATGTTCATGTTTTAAGATCCGCGGGTATAAGTTTTGTTATGTTTGGTATAGGTCAATAGGTCATGTTCATATGTTCACCTATACCAATAGGAGATAAAAATACTTATGTTGGACATGACTTTTATCAATTAATAATTATCTAAATATCTAATTAAAACATTGAAATTAAATTTTAAATTTATAAAAAATAACAATTTAAATAAAATTGAATTATATCAATCACCTATAGGTTTAACATGCACCCTCTGGTTTTAACGGTTTTTGTGGGTTTTATCAAAATTTTAGTTGATGAATATCTCTTGAAATCCAAACCGGATTACATATTGAATCACTAGATCTATAGATTTGAAAACATATCCGAATTTTCCTGTTTCAAAATAGACAAAATCTTTACGAATTTACATAATTTTTGTAAAATTATTAATGAAATTTTACATCATAAAATATATGGTGCTTTCAAGTGTGGGTCGAAAAATTGTTTATGTTATTAATATTTGAACACAAATATTTTAAGTTGTTGATATTGTAATATTTATTATTAATAAATTAAGAAGTTTAATTATATGATGAGATTTTGGTTTAAGTCTATTCAGAATTCAAATTTTTGTTTCAATTCATATTTTATGGGTTTTAGTTTGGGTTTGACTATCCGTTTAAATCATATAAAATTCTATAAACTAAAATATATAAATTTCAAATTAAAAATAAAAAAAGAACAAATCACATATAAATTTTGTAATACATGAACAAGTATCTAAATTTAACATAAAATTACTTATGTTTAAATCTTTGGTTAAAAACCCAATAAATGTGATATATTGGATCCATCTATATATTTCATTTATTTAAAAGACTATTATATCAAATTAAATTAGTAACAAACACAAATATGATTATAAAATAAATAAAATACAAACAAATATTTTTTCAAAAAAAAGATTAAAACAAAAAATATACCCGCCCTTTGAAAGGCGGGTCAAAATCTAGTATTATAGTAAAAATGCATCGCCACGACTGTTATGTCCACTGCGGTCGGAGAATATATGCGTTCCACATTTTAGTTAGAAAGAATTGGCTTTTCGCTCACGTTCATAATCATGCTATTATAACCAACTAACCGAGTTTCCAGACTTTCAATATAACCAACAAGACACAGTTCTTCAGTCATAAAAAAAAATCAAAAACCAAACAATTCAATTTTAGCAAAAAAAAACAATTCTATTAGGTTTTATTTTATTCTATGCGAAACTCGCACGTGCGTGTTTGTGCATACAGTACAAACCCAAAATCTGATTATGCATTTGAAACAGAAAGAAGAGAAACATCATCGCATCATCAGGGGAGAGGCAGCGTGTAAGGGGTGGGGTCAGCTGACCCTATTATTTTTTTTAAAATATATTTTTTTTAGGGAGAATTGTAAAATATTTATTTTTACTGAAGAAAAAATATATTGACCTCATTAAAATAAAAATTCAACCTTACTAAAAATTTTGATCTTAATATAAAATGTTTCTGGTTCTACTGGTCATCATATTATATGATGCACAGTGTTAATTGGTTGTTGAGTTAATATTCTCTTTTGTTGGAAGTGGTCCTTGGTTTTGTGTCTGTGGTCCATCAGACGATGTACAAACTGTCTTTAAACTTGTTTCGTAATCTTAAAATTCCAAAGTTAAGTAATTAAGGTTTCAGTCTAACAGAAACGAGAAAAGCTGTCTCTGAATCATTCTTTCACGTTTCTTTCCTTGTGGTCCTTCAGTTCATGTTTCTTTTGTTGTTTTCTATATTCTTATGCTTACCAAAGTGAAACAAAGATAAGAAACCATAAGAGAAAGATAGAAAACGACTCTCCGGTAGTTCATATGGGCCTGACCCGGATTATACTTTCAACCCGGTGATTCCATTAATTGAGCAAGCATTCCGTATAAATATAGGAAACTAGGTGTTTACATGCACCATATGCACTGATAAATTTTTAAAAGGTTAAATTATATTTAAAAATGAAATTTATTAATATTATATATTTTATTATTTGACCAATAATTTGTATAAATATCATTTAATTAAGCATTAACTTAAGAAAAATAATATTTTTATTTTAAATTATTTTAAGAATATATATGTATATATTTAAAATTATAATCTTAGATAAATTTTATCTATTTCTTTTGGTTAAATATATTAAATCAACTTGTACAAAATTACTAAAAATCATATAAAAATTTCATAGTTATCAAAAATTAAAAATAAACAATATTTATAAAATTTGTAGATATCTAAAAAAACTAATAATATTATGATTAAAAATTATAATTTTTAAAAAAATTCAGAAAATTTTATAGATTTTAGATAATAAAAATTGTATAATTATAAAAGTAATATTAAATAATATTTCGAAATTCAAAATGTCATATTTGAATTTAGCTATTTTAGTGATGATTTATGAGTTATTACCATATTCTAAAAAGTTTATCAAAAATATAAATCAACATTAAATGTAATATTAAATGTAATATATGAGTTATTGCTATTTTCTAAAAAAAATTCCAAAAATATATATCAGCATTAATTGTTAATTGTCCATGTCATATTTAACAATATGACATGTCATCAATCTTAATAGACATGTCACATTTTTTTTTGTAAAAACGATTGTAGAGAAGACATGTGGTAAATCACTTCGTAAATAATGTCTAGGGGATTTGGAGTCATACGCAAAGAAAAAAAGTATACCGAATGTGATGTCACAAAATTAATTATAGTAGTTTGAAAACCACTTTTGAAAAATAAAAATATAGGGCTAATTTTATTTGGATTCTTAAAAGATTTTGGACCGAAATATGTAATCCTTCAGCAAACGACTATACTTCTTATAACGTTAAAGCTAATCAAGTTTCTATAGTTACATAAACAAATACTCTTTAATGCATAATGACTTTAACTAACTAGTAGAGTTTGATCCGTACGTTTATACGGGATGGTTTTGATCTTTGTATAAATTGTTTAGTGACATTTTTAAATATATATGTTATTTAGATATTTTTTAGGTTCATCCAAATTTATACAAACACAGAAGAATTCAAATAGTATATTGTCCGAAATTTTTTAATATCCAAACATAGTTTAGTTTTAAAATTCAAAAACCTAATATTCGTAAAAGTTGACCAGTAACGTATAATTAAATACCTATGTCTAACTGATTATGTAAATAAATAAAATAATTTTGTTAACCTGTTTGAATTATTGTCACTAATGGAATAATTTCATCTAAGCTACATCTAAGCTACATCCGTCCCCGGTAGTTAGCTCTCAAGTCTCAACTAAAACCTTTGTGTACATTTGACTAATTTTTATGCCTTCACTAAAAAAAATTGACTAATTTTTACAAAAATAGATAGTTGCATAGGAGTAAGGGGTAAAGTCGTTCCCCTATTCTTTCTAAGTTCGATTTCCACTTGGAACAACTTAGTGATCGGTCGTGCTGCTCACCCTTGAGATTGGGCTTTGACCCAAAGTTTATTTGGTAGACTGCTTAGTTGTTGGTCGTGCTCACCCAGTCACCCTTGATATTAATTGGACTTGTCAGTGATATCAGCTGGTTGTACTTTGACTTCTTTCTTGCAAGACAAGTTGGACCCATAGCACCCTCCAATATGGGCCGAAGCAAGATGAAGATTACAAGTGTTTGCAATCAAACTCAAAACTTACAAAAGGCTCCTCGACAGAAATTGCTATATTATCTTGAATTACTAACCAACTTTCGTTATCGTGGATATTGTGGTTGACTGATTGTGCATATAGCCAAGCATTATACCTTCTTCATCGAGACTCGAGTTCGCATATCAACTTTTACATATAATATCCAAGAGTTGATTACATTTTTTGTTTTTCATTTACAGTGAGATACACTTCTCACATTTGACACACTTTCTAGTGAGATCTAAATATTTCTTTGACAAATTTACCCTTAATGAGAAGATAAAGATGTTTGTGAACATGATTGGATATATGAATGTTTCTCGACATATTTTCTGTGGACATAGTATACTAGGTATTTTGCCCGCACATGCGGACATAAATTTTTTTATAAATACTTATTAGTTTATGTCTTATTAATCTAAAACCAGCATAATATATTATTATTTATGTTTTAAATAGTTAAATCAAATATCAAAATATTTACATATGTCAAATACTTTTAATCAAAATATATACTTATTATTTTGTTTAAGTTTTTTTAAAACACTCATATCTTAGAGATAGTTTAGAAAATATATTTATATTTTTTGGTTGACTAATATTTAATAATAATTGTTTTGTATCTTATTTTTCTTTTAACTTTATAATAAAATATTGTTTTCAGATAGGAACAAAAAAGAATATATATATAGAAGAATTATCTTTTTTTTTTGATAATTCTAAAATATTATTTTGTAATCAATTATTTAATATAGCATATTACATATAAACTTTATATCATTAAAATTTAGTGAATAGTTAGAAACTAATAATAAATTAATAACCTATCTAAAATTCTAAAACCTAATAAAAATATGACAAATAAGAAAAGCTAATATAACATAAATTTAATATTAATAAAACAAAATTTGTTTTTTTATATAGAATATTCATCAAAGCTATTATTTTAAATTAATGATTTAGTGACTCAGCTCAAAACAAATAATACATCAATGATAATTTAGTTTAAACTTAATAAAAATATGACAAATAAGCAAAATTAGCTAAAATCATGGAGAACATGACAAATCATATTCATAACATCTCTCTAAACTTAATATCAAAAAAAAATATTTTCTTATAGATTAAACAGTAGTAAAACATACCCGTGAAATAACTACCTAAATAATTCAGAATACCTAATTCATAATTTTAAACTAAATGTAATAAAACCGATCTTTTCATAATCTTTCAAACTCAAAGAAAGAAGAAAAACATAGAACTCCAACAAAAAGAAAACAAATATCAAAAGCACATAAATATAGATGTCAAAAGCTATAATCGAGATAACTTGAAATGAATGAGAAAAATGAAACTATAAAGTTTAAAACATCTTACATCATACGAAAATAATAATTGGTCCTAACTTGTTTAAAATAATTATAATTGTAATTCCAATTAGAAGTTTGAAATAGTTATATTATTTAAATTAATAAATTAATTATATAAGCGAAAACTAAAAAGAATCTTGTGAAAGTTAAAATAATTATAATCATAATTCCAATTAGAAATTTTGAAAATTTTATACTATTTAAATTAATAAATTAATTAGAAATTTGAAATATATTAATAAATTGATGATTTAATCTAAAAACTAATAAAAATATGACAAATAAGCAAAATTAGCTAAAATTATGGAGAATGTGACAAATCAGCAAAATCACTTCATAAATAATAGTATAGATTGTATAAAAATAAATAAATTATTCATTAAGGGTATTATCGATATTAACCACTTTAACTTTTAACGTGGGAGCTCCGTTGCGAAAAATCACTTCGCAAATAATAGTATAGATTGTGGACGAACAATTTTAACGTATATCTCTTAAAAAAACACAAAAAACATATTTTATATAAACAAGACGAGTTGAGAAAATTCATCAACATAAAAAAATCAATTTGAGGCAATTATTGTGTCAAAAAAACAAATTCAGAAAAACCATAATCAAATTTATACGTGGTCACAAGAAATTGAAGAAAGAAACTTTGAACACAATTAGAAACAAACAATTATTTTTGAACACAATTAGAAACAATCTATCCACAACATATATATAAACCTGATTCGAAATAACTGAACCCGAACTAAAAATACCCGAATCCAATTCAAAATACAAAAATATCGGAACGAATTTTATGTCCCTATGCTAAAATATCCCAAAATCTAAAATACCGGATCTGAATCAGAACATTCACCCCTACACAAGTCATAGAATGTTAGAATCATATGAACTCACATTCTCACTACTCACTAGCTAAAAATGGGCTGCAATTTTAGGTCTTATGGGCTGAGTTACGTAACACGTACACTCAACTTTCAAGCACGTCACTCTTACTTAAGAACAACTCCTCTGGAGTCTTCACCTAACAAAAATCCTCATCCGTTTGACGCCTGTTAACTTCTTTGGATTATTATCCACGTAACCACTTTCAAACTATAAAGTATTAATACAATAAATATTGGAGTGAATTTGCTCAAAATCCTAAAAAAGTTGGATATTAGGGATTTGCCATAGGAAGTGGGGAAAATAGTAGTGATGGGGGAAGAAAATTGGGGGATTTAGTGTGTGGAATGCAAATAGGGTGAGTTTGGTGTGTAGGGAGTGCAAATAGGGTTGTTGTAATAACAATACAAATAGCGTCGACATTTTGACTTGTAAACTTTGAATTTAAAACGCCCATGAACAAACTCAATATTCCACGTTCACACGGCCACCACAGAGAAACTCAAGTCATCTCTAAACGCACGTTTCAAATCGCTAAAACTAACGTCTGAGCACGCAACGATAAGTCTCTCTCCCGCGTGACCTCTAGCGTCTGCGTTACGCAGAGTCCTCCACTTACAGAGCTTCCCTCCTTCCATCTCAGCCGCAACGATCTCTCCCGTCTCCGCCGCGTTATGCACATAAACCATATCTCCCACCGCGTCGAACGCTATCGACGCTAACGGCCAATCAGAATCGATCCCTCTGAGTCTCTCCAGACACTCCTCAGGCATCGATCCAATCGATTCGAATTTCAATCTCTTCCCCGATTCGGCGGGAACCACTACCACTTCCCACAGTTCGATCCCCGTCGGATCATCCTCGTCTCCCGTGATTCCCGCCATGAGGAGACGGTTACCGGCGAATCCGATCGCGCGCGAGTATAATCTACAGCCGTCGGGAGAGAAATCGAGAAGCTCCGTCCATGACTTCGTCTCCGGATCGAAGCGACACGCAACGCCCGATCTCTTCTCCGTCACGTACATCGTTCCCGCGCTTACCGCGACGGAGAGCCACGTGGACGACGCGGATCCCGAGAGGCACTGCGGCATCGACTCGCATCTCTCCCACGCCGCTTCTTCTTCATCGCCGGATCCGACGTCGAGCAGCTCGACGGCGAGTCTATCGTCCTCGAACTCGCAGACGCCGCCGGCAACGATCAGACGCCTCCCGACGACGGCGGCGATCGGATCGATCCTCCAGACTCTCGTCGGCGCCACGTGTCGCCAGGTGAGGTGAAACGCGTCGAGTGAGAAGGAGAATCTCGCCGGGGAGAGCGCGTAGAGCAGCGTGGAGTGGGAGGATCGAGCGGCGGAGACGTGTTCGACGGGAGATGATGATGATGCGGTTGTGAGCTCGATCCACCTCTCGGACTTGGGATCGTACGCCGTCGCCGTCGCCGCCATGGTGTACGGTGGATGCGTCCTCTGTTTGTAGAGGAACAGCCACGGCGTGGACTTGAGGCGGTTGAGGGAGAAGAAGACGGCGCGGTTCCAGGATTTGGACACGTGGCAGGCGGAATCGAGGTCGAGGAGTGGCAAGCTTGAGAGGATGGAGGCGAGTATGTCTCCGTCTATGGAACATTCTTCTTCGGCGTTCTTCTTATTCTTATTCTCCATCAAGACTTTTGTAAACGATTTCGATAATGCAGATACGATCGGAGTAGGAAAGGTCATTTACGAGGCAGGAGACGTTTGGTCATCTTCGAGCCTTTATAAAGACTTTTTGTTTTATTCAGGTCATACTATACGATAATGTCTTGACACATACGTCCAATACTACTGCATTGTCAATATTCGAAATGAAATGATATAAAATGAGTTATTTCATCAATTGTAAAAGTTTTTTTTTTTACCATTTACCTTGAAAAGAATAGAATAGTTATTTTTGACAAAAAAAGAATAGAATAGTTATTTCATCAAATCCCACAAGAAGATAAATAAAATACAAAGGAAATTATTTCACAACAAATTTGATTAAAAATGAATGAAATAAATATATTACATTCTTTTCTGTCTCATGCATGTTATCCATCTGGCTTTTGTCATCAAATGATCACCGGACTTTGTCATATCTCGATCGGGGACCATTTAGGACGTGATCATAATCCGGTCACGGAAGGTAAATAATTAAAAAAAATTGAAATTGATGAAATACATTTCATATCCATTTGCAGTCATTAAATTTTATTCCATCAATTTCTAAACATATTTATCAGTTACTATTTCAATTCACTAAAGGTAGTAAATTGATTATCATTTACCACCAATCACGTAAAATTGGTGAAATGACTATTTCAATTCACTAAAGGTAAATAATTAAAAAAATTGAAATTGATGAAATACATTCCATATCCAGTTGCAGTCACTAAATTTTATTCCATCAATTTCTAAACATATTTATCAGTTACAATTTTCGATCATATCGTAGTAAAAATGGAAGTGATTTCACCGTGAAAAAAGCAGTAAAACACTTATGGTGGTGCCCAAGACAAATCAATTTACCATTATTGTACTACCAAATCTCAAAATATTATAAGTTCACAAAAGACAAGTTAATATACCATTTATTGTACTACCTCAAATCTCAAAATAGAACAAGTTCACAAATAAAGGGAAGCAAGAAAAAAGATGCAAAGACTTGCAATACAAGAATAGAAGTTTGCGTTTATATAGCGTAGTAATAAACGACATATGATCTGTTATATTATTTTTGTTGTTGTTGTGATATGACGTATACTTATATATAAAAACTTTATTTAAAGTTGTCAAAATTTGGATTGTCAAAAACTTATAAAACAAAACCAATTGATTATTAGTGAATTTGATTCTTGTTTTTTATATGCCGGAAGAAAAACTAGCTTGAATGAAAATAAACCAGGACTCATGGGGGAAGAAAAAACTAGCTTGAGTGAAAATAAACCAGGACTCATGAACCAAACCTTTATAATAAACTAGTGAAAATAAACTAGAAAGACTTTTTGTTTTATTCAGGTCATACTATACGATAATGTCTTCATACATACGTCCAATTTATTGAGGTGAAGCATTATGGTTGTATAATATTTACTACTGCATTGTCAATATTTTAAATGAAATAGATTATGACCCGCTCGACCGAGCGGAAGTTAATTTTTTTTATCTTTGTTTTTACTAAATGTTATACATGATCACAATGTGTATTAATATAAAATTTTGATAAATAACAATGTGTACTAATGTGTTTAAATAAGCAATGTGTTTAATTAATAAATTTGTTTTTTAAAATTTATGATAACGTAAAGTAGATTTTTTCTATATTATTTAAAATATATAGTGCTATATATTTTGTATTTTCAACATTTATCATACAAAACTTACATTGGCGTATTATTTATATGAAAATATGTGTAACATAATATATTTATATATTATATAAACATATGCACATCCGGACGGGTTTTATTTTTTAAAATATATTCTATATTGTTTAGTTTTATATAGTATCAAGTTTGTATAATTCAATTTTGTGTTTAAAGAACAATATCAAAACTGTCTTTCGTATGTAAAAATAACACTTTGCAAGCGGAGTTGTGTCTTTTTATTGAACACAAAATTTTATATAAAACTTATGTTTTTTTGTACATTACGAAATTTAAATTTTTAAAATAATTATTACGTAATTTCAAAGTGAATTTTATCTCTGAGATCTAATATATTTTGTGTGTAATGGTTCAAAGCATTTTCGATATATATTATATTTCAGTTTGGTTTGTTTTTAGTATTATTGTATAAGTATAATACTATAAAATATTACTATATTCTATACAATATATGAAGCTATGTGTTATTTGTTTTAGAAAGTAGATTAGACCCAACGTAGTTATAAGAATAGTCATATTTTTATGTATGTGTCTATGACTTATCTACCTAATGTTATTCGTACTAATAAAATTAATATGGCCAATGAAAGTATACTGATCAATTTAAAATGAATTGTATAGGGTAATTATAGAACGATTAATATTTTTAGTATTCTTAGTATATATCTTATTTAAATCGACATGTAATAAATGTAAAAATCATATATGGAATATGGACAAAAAGAAGAACTGTATTTAAGGAAATACATCAATGCAAAGTTAGACTATGATACATATTATATATAAAGAATGAGACATTTAATTTAAATATATGAAGTCCATCTTTAAAAATCTACCTAGAAGAAGTTGTAATGTTCCTGTTTTAATAAGATAGATGATATAAAATGAGTTATTCCATCAATTGTAAAAGTTCTTTTTTTTTTTACCATTTCCCTTTAAGAGAATAGAATAGTCATTTCATCAAATCTCACAAATAGATAAATAAATTACAAAGTAAATTATTCAACTACAAATTTGATTAAGAATGAATGAAATGAATATATTACATTCTTTTCTATTTCATGCATGTTATCCATTTGGCTGTAAGTGGTAAATGATATTCTCTTCGTTTTAAAAAGATACATATTTTAGATTTTTCATATATATTTAAAATATATTAAATTTTAATTGTAAATGTATTGTTTTTTATAAATATCAAATTTTCATAATTTTTAGCTAATAGAAGTAGAAATGATTTCACCGTGAAAAGGCAGTAAAACGCTCCTGCCGGTCCTCAAGACAAATCAATATACCATTATTGTACTACCAAATCTCAAAATATTGATAAATCACTCATAGTACAGTATGTTGGTTTTAGATGTTTTTCAAAGATTTCTTCCACGTGAGTTTGACTAACTCATTCGTTAAATTCAACTCTTTTTTACACCCAAAAAAAAAAATCTCAAAATATTATAAGTTCACAGACAAGACAAGTTAATATACCAATTATTGTACTACCTCAAATCTCAAAATAGAACAAGTTCACAAATAAAGGGAAGCAAGAAAAAAGATGCAAAGACTAGCAATACAAGAATAGAGGTTTATGTTTATATAGCGTAGTAATAAAAGACATATGATCTGTTATATTCCTTTTTTGTTGTTGTGATATGACATATACTTATATATAAAATAATTATTTAAAGTTGTCAGATTTTGGATTGTCAAAAACTTATAACACAAAACCAATGGAAAAATTGTCATTTAAATCATTAATTTTCAAATTTGGTCGAAAAAAATATGAATTTTCACTTGAACCATTTAAAGCACAAATTTAGTTTGAATAGACATTTTAAACCTCAACTTAATTTGACTAAACCAAATTAAATACGATGTTAACTCAGGTAACAGACTGATTTAATAGAGTTAACCACCGTTTCTAATTTTCTTTAAATCCTTGAAACTCGTTTTAAATTTTTTAAAAATGTTCTTTCAGAAGTTCGTGGCCAGAGGTACAATTAAATCAAAGCCTAACCACTAAGCTACATACAATTTTATTAACTTATATAGATACTAACCTTTGTTAAATTAAATAACATAAAATTCAAATTAAAAGCAACTGAACAGTTTAGGCTTAGACTGATAAAATCTCTGAACTGCTCTTGGTTCGATGCGTTATCTGGGATGAGGAAGTTTAGGCTTAGACTGATAAAATCTCTGAACTGATAAAATCTCTGAACTGCTCTTGTGTTCCTATCCAAATGGGTATCTACTAAGTTTTATTATTATTTACAATCCTAAGGAAGGATAAAATATCTGTATTTAAATTTGATTCATTATTTGTTTCAACTAAAACCAAAAAAATCCTGATATATGTAACTCTACGAAGTAAATATAATACTAATTTGAAATGTCCATAAAAAACAAATCACAAATATTAATACTTTTAGAAACGGATTTCTGATCCATCTGATCCGTTATATGCATATATATACATATATCTAAATAATTAAATATATATAACTTCTATAATATTATATTTATATAATGTTTACAATATTTTTATTTATTAAACTTATTATATTAGTTATTAGAATTTTAATAAGTAATAATTTTTATTTTGCAATAAGAGATTTTATTTTGTAATAAAATAATTTTATTTTACATCATTTTTGATTTTTTCTTCATTTTAATTTGTATTTTATTTGTATGGATCGAATTAAATATCCATTTACAAATCTAATTTTTTTTAGATATCCAGAATACTGAATAACCAAATGGATATAGATCAAATTAAATTAGATAATTGATTATTCGGATAAAACGTGTTGAATCACAAACACCTCCAATTTTTTTGATATTTTTGTTCTGTGCTCACCTCTGATCCTTATATCTATCCACCATTTAAAATCATAAATGCAACATTTGACTATTTATGGACTGTATTTTAAGATTAGTGTATTTTTTTGATTTTTGTCAAAAAAAAAAGTGTACCTTATCCATGGTTTGAGATATCGAGCAGGGCAATAAAAGTGGACCCGAATGTTTATTTTAATAAAGCTACATTCCACCACATATATGATATTAAGGACCACAGCTGCTCGCGAGAAAGATGTACATGCATGACGAAAAAAATGAGATCTCAAATTAGATCGATAGCTATTCATACAGCCTACATGATAAGGCTCGACAATGATATGTCATTAATACTTTGAATTTCATGGATGATGATTTCTAACATTTTTTATTTTTGGTGACAACCATAGTGTGATTTTCCAAAGATTTTTAGGCCGAAAGATCTTTGGAATCGACGTTTTCTTACCACTTAAGACATTTCGGGTGGCTAAAGAGAATCGAACCCAGTGTTGTACTCACAGCTGTTATCCATTTACCACTAGATCAAGACCACTTGGTTATGATTTCTAACATACTCGTATATATTTTTATGGAGCATCAGCAATCAAGATCATCTCTAAGGAAATGTTTTACGGGTTACGAACTAATAAGTCATGTCAGGCAAAGTTTTTAGCAATCAAAACGAATATGAGTAAGGCTTATGATCGAGTAGAATGAAGCTTCCTCCAACGGATTCTATTAAAAATGGGTTTCTCGTCAGATTGGGTTGCATTGATGATGCAATGTATCTCTTCGGTCAGTTACAAGGTATTACTAAATGGACAGCCTAAGGGGGTATATAGTCCCCGAGCGAGGGTTACGACAAAGAGATCTTTTATCACCCTACTTATTTATTTTATGTACAGAAGCTCTTATTGCTAACATTAGAAAGGAAGAGAGAGATAAGAGGTTAACTGGTCTAAAGGTAGCCCGGGCATGTCCACCAATTTCTCATTTGCTTTTTGTGGACGATAATTTATTTTTTTGTAAGGCGACTGTGCAGGAATGTCGAGTAATTCTAAAGATACTTAAAGACTACGAGAGGGCATCAGACAACAAATTAATTTCTTAAAATCATCGATCCAGTTTGGTCACAAGGTTACAGAAGAGACCAAAGTGATTATTCACGATTTGCTAGGTATCTCCAATCTAGGAGGTATGGGAAATTATCTGGGAATCCCACAGAGTCTCGGTGGATCAAAAATTTAAATTTTTGGCTTTTTAAATGAAAACGTCAATAAGAAGGTTAATAGCGGGACAATTCGTTTTCTCACAAGAGGGGGTAAAGAAGTCTTAATTAAATCAGTGTCTTCAGCTATGCAAACGCATGTCATGTCCTGCTTCAGACTCCCAAAAGGGATTACTAAAAAGATTACAAGCACCACAGCACATTTCTGGTGGGGAGGCAGCGGAAATAAATAAGGTATCCATTGGTTCTCATGGGACAAAATGTGTACACACAAGGAAGAGGGAGGCTTGAGTTTTAGAGATCTACAAGATGTTAATACGGCATTATTGGCAAAACAACTATGGCGACTAATAGATAAGCCGGATTGTTTATTTTCGAAGGTGTTTAAAGGAAGGTATTTCTGAAATTCTCATCCACTGGATGATCACAGATCTTACTCCTCATCTTATGGGTGGAGAAGTATCTGCTCCGCTAGATCTCTGGTTAAAAAATGGCTAATCAAAAGAGTTGGTACCGGGCAATCGATTTCTGTTTGGAACGATCCCTGGATCCCGGCTCCTCGCCCGAGATCAGCACTACAAAAAAATCCTGTTCAATTTCTAAATCCATCTCTAATGGTGAAGGACCTCATCAATCCACTAGATATGTCTTGGAATGTAAATTTGCTTAATGCATACATACATCCGGATGATGTTAAGATCATCAGAGGTATGGCGGTCAGCCGGAATCAACGGCCTGATAAATATGGCTGGGCGTTCACGGAATCTGGGAAATATTCGGTTAAATCAGGATTTCGAACGGAAAGCCTATACCCTGATAAGGGACCAAGGATAACACCTTTTGGACCAAATATCAAACCTTTACTGGCTTTTTCATGGAAACTAAATTGCTCACCAAAATTGCAGTATTTTATTTGGCAGATACTATCCAGAATTTTACCAGTGTTAAAAATTTTAAAGACACGTAGTATTGAATGTGATCTTCGATGTAATATTTGTGGAGCTGAGGAAGAAACAGTAAATCATGTTCTTTTTGAATGCCCACCAGCTTTACAAACATGGGCCTTATCAAGGATCCCATCTTCCCCCGGAGTTTTTCCTTCTACATCAGTTTATACAAGTTTGGATTATCTCTTCTGGAGGCTTCCGAAAGAAGTGGACTCCAACTATTTTGGTATATTTGGAAGAATAGAAACGACAAGATCTACACAAATAGGAATGGGAATCCCCAGGAGATATTGCGGAAAGCGGAACTTGAGGAAACACTTTGGACAGAGGCACAATTATTGATACCAACCCCTCACGAGAATGTTCAGTCTTCCACCGATTGGCAAACTTTGGGATCAACCAGGGTATGTTTTGTCGATGGATCTTGGAAGGAACAAGATGTTTTCACTGGACAAGGATGGTATTGCCGAAAGATAGATTCAGAGGACAAGATAATGGGGGCAATGAATCTCCGACGTAGCATATCTCCTTTACACGCAGAATGTGAAGCGCTGATTTGGGCAATGGAGTGCATGAAGACCCTACAGTTCTCAGATGTAGTTTTTGCAACGGACTGCTCTCAGTTGGTGAAGATGGTGTCCTCACCTGAAGAATGGCCAGCATTCACTACGCACATGGAGGAATTTCGCCGTAATAAGACTTTCTTCCATAATTTTAAGATCCGACATATTCTAAGGGCACAAAATACAACGGCGGACAAGCTTGTTCATGGGGCAAGAAATTCACCTTCAGCTATGTTATATGTCGATTCGATACTTTCGATTTGGCTTTCTGAACCGGCGGAATCACGTTAGAGTAGTTTTTTGTTGTCAAAAAAAAAAAAAAACCATTACATTAGTTTAATTTTCTATTATTTTTCCTACAACTAACTTAGTTATTATTAAATATATATCATACTAACCAACTATTTTAATATTTTGAAAAGAAGATATCTAAAAATATATTCTTAAGTATATTTTTCTAATATTACATTTTGATAATATCTTTTATTTAAAATATAAATATAAATTCTTTTAATATTTAGTTTTAAAATAATAAAAGTCATAATTAATATTAATTATAATTAAAAACGAACTATTGATTCATTTTCATTTATATAATAAGAAATAACAATTCTATAATATTTATATATACAAAATTTATATTCATAATTAAATTACTATACCAGTTAATAAATATAAAGTAACTTAATCCATTTATCAGCTAATTTATAAATTATAAAATAACAGAATAAGATATATAAACTAATAAATAATTTAATGTTTTAATAAATATACACACATATATATAAATTAGAATATTAAAAGTAGCTTTCTCTTTTACGAGTGCGTTAATAAACGCGTCGCAGCATAACGTATGATGTAGCCATTAATTTATTTATTTTTGTTTGGAATAATTAGACACAGACGAAACCATGGTTTAGGAGGAAGCAAGAGATAGACAATATGTAACCACTTTCGTATGGTGCTGTTTTAGTATGTTTCAAATATCGACAGTTTACACGAAACAAAATATGAAATTACAGTTAAAACACTTATGGCTCTCTATTTAAGTTTTTCCCTCAGCTTCCTAACTATCTTGTCAACGGCCAAAGATCCCTCTGGACCCACCGGTTCTAACGACTCATCATCATCGGAACACTCGTCGTCAAAGTCATCGTCTATGTCACTATACACTTCTGGACGGTCCTCGTCATCTACGTAATCCTCAGCACCCTCGTCTCCCGGCAAGACTAAGGCTGTGAAAGTGTGTTCTGCGGCCTGCGAAGTGCCTTCGAACTCTTCCACCTTCTCCAACAGAGCGTCTGGAGCGAGATCAAGCTCTTCCAGGATTACTGCTTTAGACGATTCCACGGCTCGTTTCCAGAGTGAGATCATTTTGGGGCTTGAGATCACTGTACTCTGATCAGACACTGTTTGTTCTTCAGTGGTTTTGTCTGAAACGAAAAGAAGAGATAAAAAGGTTTTATGAGAAAGTAATTTTATAGGTATTAAGCTTGGAATGTGGAGACCCTTTTGCTGTTTTCTTCTGAGTACTCAAAGAGAGTTAGTTATACCTGCATCATCTGCTATGTTGGTCTCAGAGAGGATTGCAGTTAAAGGATTGTTTACAAACCGCGATTTCCAGTCTCGTCCTCTCCACATGAGAATTTGCTCATCGTCAAAAGATAGAAGCACACAAGGAACTAACTCCTGCGAAAAAGATAAGATATGAAGAGACAGCTTGTGAGATACATATAGAAATGTTCAATGATGAAACCTGAGAAACTGCATAGTGAATATGAGACTCAAAGAACAAGAAAGCGGACCTAAGCCAAAGTGAACATGCAACTTCAAGTCGTTCAATGTTTAGATGAGAATATCAACGGAAAGTGATTGCAATGAAGAAACAAAAAGAAACTGTAGGTTTATATAGACCTTAAGCTTAGCGCCAATTTTCTTATAATCACTTGGTTCAAGTCCTGTGCAATCAACTTTCACCAAGTGACTCAGTTCGAAGGCATCCCTAACATCTTTGACCAGCGACACGTACACTCCATTTTTAGCTGCAACGCAAAACCGAAGAGAAATCAATAGTAAATACTTAGCCAAGTGTCTCACCTCTTCTTGCACCACTAATGTGCCAATTTACTTCAGTTAATGCCCAATTTACTTAGACAAGAAAGACATAACGATAAGATATTACTTACACAACTTGCAAATGGGCTTAAGAGACTTGCCCTTCACCCTCAACTCATGAGCTTCATCTTTGGTCAAACCTTCGGGAACTTCTTGAATGAGCTTTGGATAAACAGGAGCCGCTGGTTTCCACAGCATCAATGGGTACTGAGGACGTGTGCGGTAATTATAATTCCTTCCCCTGAAAAGATACACAACACCTCCAACCCTGTGAATGATCTCTCCTCCTGTCTTTTCCTAGTCAAGAAGTTCAAAAAAGCTGGAAGAGTCAGGTCACATCACCTCACCCAACAGTACACACAATAAACATTAAAGATGGTATCTATCTTATGCTACTCTCAATACCTCAAGAACACGGCACACATTATCCATATCCACAGTGGGAACACCTTTGCAGCGAACCTTACAAACACGCCGTCTCTTCCAATGCGAATGTATCAGCTCCAACATATTATGCGTAAACCCATCTCTCCCTGTTAAACACACACATAACAAAACTCCAACAAAATAAAAAATTAAAACTAATCTAACTATTTTATTTTTTTTGTCATCAGCTATATAGACTCATACTGAGGAACCAAACCGAAAGATCTGCATCCATGTGAACGATGAAAGACGATTGTTTACTAACACTAAGACTGGGTGGTAGGCAAAACTACCCTGATTAAAAATGTAAAAAAAAAAAACACAAAAGTCACTCACCCAAATTAACCTGGCGGTTATCATGCATATGAGGCTTAACCAACATCCCTTTCTCCCACTTCTTTAACGGCTCCCCAAGAACCTCCCCCCTCGTCATCATCCCCTCCTTCGGATACCTTCCGAACGGAAACGGCCCAGGCATCTCAACGTACTTAACACTACCGGCTTTCCCCTCCGGCGGCGGATCGAACGAATCGAACAGCGGAACCTTCTTCTTCGACTTCTTCAGCGGCGCCTTCCCCGTCCAAGGCCTCGGCATCGTCGGAGGGGCGAACGGCATGAACGCAGGCTCGCGTATCCCCACCGGTTTGGCCTTGGGAGTCTCGGAGTAGCTGAACTGGAACTCGAAGGGCGCGCCGGGGAGCTGGTAGGAGACGCCGGATTCGCCGATGAGGATCGCGCGTTCGCCGTCGGAGGAGATGACTCCTTCTTTCACGGGCTTGTAGTATTTTGTTCGGCGATGCGGGAGCTTCAGGGCTGGGTTTGATTGTGGCTTCTTCGTCGGCTGAGTGCGATTGCGAGGGGATGGTGAGTACTTCGGTATCGGAATCGGCGGAGGGGGGCGGAAAGAGCGTGACGGTGAGTCCGATGGTGGGGGCGTTGGAGGTAGGGAAGAGAAGAGGTTAACGTCTGGTAGTGATGCTACAATCGCCATTGATAACGTTTTTTGAATTTTACTGAAACAAAATAAACACGAAGATAGTCTCTCGCTGTTGGAGATACATTACTTTCCCAAAACGTCATCGTATTGATCATTATAGGCTTCACAAGTTAAGTTGGGTCTAAAGCCCATTAACTTTTGAGCTGATTTATCTATCTCACTAGAGCTATTCTATTTTTAGAGAAAATGGTAACAAAAGTACTCTATTTCAAATTTTGGCCATTTAAAACCTTAATTTTTTGCATGAATAATTTAAAACACAAAATTGTTTTCCACTTTCGATTTGAATCGTAAATTTTTGTTGACTGAAGATATATGTTTGAACAAAACTGATTTAATTCACCACCACTAACATATATAGTTGTATATATAAAATTTTAACATATATTAACAATTTTATTTTATTTTATATAAAAATATTACATAATTTACAAATTTTATTCCTTTTAAACAGTGAATAATATTTAAAATTTTTAAAGGTGAATACTATTTTAAATGAAAGTATTTATTTTAAAATATATTAATTTACCAATTTAATATCATTTCATATTTCATTCATATATTATTTCTATAAACAAATAGATAATAATGATAAAATTTATAAACAAATAGCATATAATTTTGTTTTATTTTATTTTTATAATAATTTTATTTTAAATTAGTTATAATAATATTATATTACTAAATAAATCATTTATTAAATTTTGTTAGATTTTTTTCAACTGGTTTGTAATTTCATTTTTTTACTAACCGCCATAGTTGCTTACCAATTAAGTTTATACGCCGAGTAATCGTTCAAACCGACCGCGTTTTATAACCTAGTCAACAAAAATCTGAAATTTAAAAGGAAAGTGAAACAAATATGCTTATAGAGAAATCATTATATATCTCAAAATCTTCTTCCATTTCTCTTCATATATTTACTACATTAGCAAAACACAAGGTGACAACTCTAATGGCTTACAATCTTCTTCTCACCGTCCTCATAGTACTCGTTTCCCTTTCTCTAGCTTACAGTTATTTTCATCCCACAAGAGATGTTTTGTTTAAGTAAGAAGAAGACCTCGAATCCGACCTAACTACTTACTCATATGTTTACGTAAAACTTTGAACAAATATATATTGTTTCTATCTGTTTAGACAAGACAATGATGAATCATACTCTATGGCCACGAGTGAGCAAGGGTCATCGATGATTGATGTTGAAGATCTAGTGAAAGCTCGAGTTCTTGAAGCTCTACTTGCTGGCTCAAAAGTGGTTGTGAATAAAGCTTCTAACAACACTTCATCCGAGAGTAATGTTTTTTTTTTTTGTTTTTTTTTAACCTAAAGAAAACTAATCCATTTAGTTTTTATTTATATTGGATATTCTTAAGCATTTATTTAATACATTCATTATACAAAATAAAATTGCAGGTTCAAAGAAGAAAAAATATAAGAGCAGAGTAGTACTACCATTGGAAGTTTTAGCAATCATACTAGCAGTAATTATTATCATCTGTGTTATAGACTTTTTCTATGAGAAGCACAAAACAAAAAAGGCTCAAAGTCTTGGACAAGGTATAGCTTACTCACAATCTATATAGATTATAACTTATTTAATGAATTGCTAATACATTTTTTGCATTGACGAAATGATACAGAGAAAGCAGATGAATCATCGAAAATTCAGACTTCCAAAACGGAGGATGTTGTCTAAAAGAACTTCATGATCGCTATCATCACTTGGATGGAACCAATGTTCAAGAAATTGCTATGCATTAACTAGGCGCTTTATATGGGATTAGTGACTATACGGATTATTCGGGGCCTCAACAACGAATTATTGATTTATTTTTATATATATTTCACATTTATATGAGATATTTTAGTTTTTGAATTTAATTATAAAATTATCGTGATAAATATAGATATGGAAAACTGAAGAAATTAAACAAATTTGTGGATTTATACTAACATTATTACCTAATTTAACATATTAAGACTAATTTATATCGATTTAAACTGATTTTAACCAGCTTAAAACATTTTAAATCTACTTCAATTGTATAAATTGGCATAAATCAGATTTTTAAAAAATTGTTTCGGATGAAATCGAGTTACCGCCTAGGCGCCGCCTAGACCGATTTTTATAACATTGGATGGAACTACATATATTTGTTTCTATGATTTTTTTCTGGTAGATATTTGCAACATGGTTTCAATCAATATGGGCTTTATAACTAATTTAGGCCCTAAAGCCCATCAGTGTAATAGAAGTGAAGTTCGTAGCCCTAATTTCATTGGTATAAAATCTCTTCCTAAACTCTTCTCTTCCTCCTCCGACCCAAAAAAAAAGAAGCAGAGAGAGCACTCACAAGAAAAATGCAGATCTTCGTGAAAACCCTAACGGGGAAGACGATAACCCTAGAGGTCGAATCATCCGACACGATCGACAATGTGAAGGCCAAGATCCAGGACAAGGAAGGGATCCCACCGGACCAGCAGCGACTGATCTTCGCCGGGAAGCAGCTGGAGGACGGAAGGACGCTAGCGGATTACAACATCCAGAAGGAGTCGACGCTTCACCTGGTTCTCCGTCTGAGGGGAGGAGCGAAGAAGAGGAAGAAGAAGACGTACACGAAGCCGAAGAAGATCAAGCACAAGCACAAGAAAGTGAAGCTCGCGGTTCTTCAGTTTTACAAGGTGGATGGAAGCGGCAAGGTTCAGAGGCTGAGGAAAGAGTGTCCTTCGGCGAGCTGTGGTCCGGGGACGTTCATGGCGAGTCATTTCGATAGGCATTACTGTGGCAAGTGTGGAACCACTTATGTCTTCAAGAAGCCTGATGAAGAGTGATCAATGAGAGAGAGATTATTACTAGGTGTTATGTTTTTGTCTCTTATTTAAAACTGAATTATCGTTTATTCAGATAACTTTTAGATGTTTTGTTATAACGAAGGTTAAATTTCTTTTATGAGATTATGGTTTGTTTTTAATTAGTTGCATTAAGTCACTGTATTATCTCTATTGACTGTTTATTTGTACAATGTGTAGATTCTGGTAGGATGGTTAGGATGATAGTAGGCTTAGATGGTCAGAAATCTCCTCTGCATCATACTGGAGATTTAGTAACTTGTGAGTTGTGACTTGTGACAGTTGAAGTAGGATGTTTAGCTGAACCAGTCTTTAGCTTTGGTCATCTAGTTTTGTATTTCGTGTGATGGATTTGTCTTTCTGGTAGGCAAAATTATTGTGTTGAATTTTTTTTTTCTCACTTGGCTGCTTATAAGTTATAATGTTATTTCCACCACCAAATGTGTTTATGTTGCTGTTCCTCTGAATCTGATTTCACTTGTTTTGCTAAATCGTCACTTGTGAAATATATATTTTTCATAAGCAGCAAAGTAAATTATGAGAAACGTATATGATTTTTAAAATCTGCAATAACATTTCACTAACTTGTTCCCAAGAAGGACTCGCATGTCCTCAAAAGTGTAGCAGTTTCTACTCAAATACTCATGAAATGGTGACATGGGTCGCATGGGATTGTGACAACAAAAACAAAAACTATGTATAAATGAATAGAAAATTGAGTAAATGTTTGATGTAAGTCTTTGTCTTGTGGTTGAAACCAACATAGGAGATGAGACTATGAGAGTAAGAGAGTCAGAGAGAGCAATAAAGGAGAGTGGCAGTGGAAATTGGAAACAACATGAGGATCTAGAGAGAGAGCACTGAAACTTGAATTTTAGAGATTGAAACTGAAAGAGATAGAGAAGGAGAAGAAGACTTTGGGCAAAATGTTCAAGAAACAGTTAGCAAAATTGTGAGAAGGGAAGACAAAATCATAAGATTCCGAGTTACCAAAAATGATGAGTCTCCTAGAAACAACCGCACTAGTCTCAACTCATTGCACTTTCACTCTCAATCTCATTTCAAACCTAAATTCCAAAAACTGCATTGTGTTTTGTGGGAGATTCAATAAATCCCATTTAAAGAGACAACTACACATGAGACAAAGAGGAATTTCTCTCAACTTCATTTGTTTTTTTTTTTCTCTTCTTTATAACTTGCAAACCAATCTACTACACTCACCACCTCATTTATTACCTATCCGCTCTTCGATCTACCATCTATCTGTGCAACGTGGCTTTCCATTTTGACATGTTGACCGTAACACCATACATACTCGTCACCAACGGCTATGTAGTTTTATATATATTAGCTTTTGTTATTCTATTGTTCACCCTTTTGTCTAATATTGCAATTAACCATCTTATCATACGGATTTCTAAAGAGTAGAATATGACTGAACTTATGTGTTGCGTTTATGGGTTCACAGAATCATAAATGTGTTTTTGATTACTTGTATTTGATAACTAAATTTCTATCCTAATGATAAACTTTCAAAACGGCACGTATCCCTTTGATTATATGTGCAGGCCTGTATATGTATGCACCTAGGAATATATACATCTATCTAATTAATGGTTTTATACAACGGAAACCGGATTTTAATCACACAAGAACTTGCCGACAAAAACAATTGTCACTAGAACTCCATCATCACAATACATATATTCTATACATTATTTATTTTCTTTAGAAAATAAAATGTAGTTTGCTAAGAAGTTAGGAATGTGACTAATAGAAAGAATGAGAATCATTTACTACTCACAGCTCATCGAAACAATGAAGATTCCCAATTATTAGAAAATGAGATGGAGACGTACATAAGAGGAAGCAAGTAGTGCATTTTGGCATATAATTAACCAAAGTATTTTCACATGAAATATACAAAATTTGCATTAGTGATTAACAACGCCTAGCTATCTCTCTTACTCTATATCTATATAAACACACACACACACACACACACATATCTCCTATCTTTCATCATACACACAATCTCTCTCTATCTATATTTCTTAGCAAAAAAAAAACTTTCTATATGACAAAAATTCCTAACATGACGACACTCAACCAGCTGTTTGATTTGCCGGGGCAGATTTGCCATGTCCAGTGTGGTTTTTGCACCACTATTTTGCTGGTACACCTTAACTTCTTCTTTCTCTCTTTTTGGCTATATGCAGATTTCATGAATTACATGTTTTGCAGGTGAGTGTACCGTTGACAAGCCTGTCAATGGTGGTGACTGTGAGATGTGGGCATTGCACAAGCCTTCTCTCTGTCAATTTGATGAAGGCTTCCTACATTCCTCTTCATCTCCTCACTTCTCTCTCTCATCTCGATGAGGTTCCCATAACATATATCTACTATTCACATGGTCTCTACATCTATATATACATCACTCTAATTAATTTTGGTATTATCTTTGTGTAGGCGGGGAAACAGGAGGTTGCAGCTACAACTGATGGTGTAGAAGAAGAAACATGGAAGGTGAATCAGGATCAGGAAACTAGTCGAACGACTTTGGTCACATCTTCAGACAATGAAGATGAAGATACAGATGTGTCTCGTGTTTACCAAGTTGTCAACAAACGTACGTCTGTGTGTCTATATACATATATAGTTTGGCTTTTGTCAGCTTCCGTTAAATTCGCTAATAATTGATGTTTTTGAGTTTGAATAGCACCTGAGAAACGACAACGAGCTCCTTCCGCTTATAACTGCTTCATCAAGTAAGCAATCAATCTAAGAAACTATGTTCATTAATCTAATATAATTTGCTAGTGTATGATACATTTTCATAATTTTGTAATATAGTTTTCTCATCGGGGTTGATTAAATTTGAGCAGGGAAGAGATCAAGAGGTTAAAGGCTCAGAATCCAAGCATGACTCACAAAGAAGCTTTCAGCTTAGCTGCCAAAAATGTACTCAAGATTTTTTCTTTAACTTAAAACTTGAGAGAAGAAAAACCCTAGTTTAGTTTAGTTTTATCTTTTATTCAGCTTAATAGAGAGATCTAATTCTTGTGTGGTTTCAATTTTTTTAAATTTTGGAATGGTGAAGTGGGCCAATTTCCCTCCGGTGCAGAACAAGAGGGCTGCCTCAGATCAATTTTTTTACGAAGATGACAACAATGCACTACTATCATGCAATGCTCTCGAGGTAAAATTTCAGCTAAATATGTTTTTACGACTGTTATATCTTGTTCTTTTATTTGAAAAGAAACGGTTATATCTTGTTTCAGCATCAAGAATCATGTATCCTTGACAAATAAACCACCATGTATGTTAGCAGACTAAAATTTTCATCTCCAAAGCAAACCAACTTTAACTAGATCCAAATAAAACCACTCTCAGTAAAACTTTCAGAACCCTAGCTAGAGTTATTTATTTTTATCTAGGTGAACTCAAGGAGAGAGGTAATGAGCATAATTGATCCTCAACTACTAGAATGTGTGAAATTTATGACCAAACCCCTTTTATAGTATTGAAGCTCACACTGCATACATATTACTTTTAAAGAAACCCATTCGATTAATTAAAGCATTCCATATTTTAAAGGGGGTTATTGGAATCAGAATTTGGAAGGAGTTTAGTGATTTTAAAAATTGACAGATTTTTAGAAGTTAAGTAGAGTTAACAAATTTCTATCAAATATTTTGTATTGATTTCAACAGATTTTATTAATTATCATGGATTTGCATAATATATTTTTTCAAAATATTTCTAGTTGTAAGGTAACGTATACAATCTCTCTAGAACTTTTCCAAAAATAAAATCTCGAAAAAACCACATATATATAAACATCAATTGATACAATGATACACATTTCTCATTTTTCTTATGTTTGGTGAGTTCCTCTTCTTATTGGTTTTCTTGTGATAATAATCAGTCTTATTTTCTTTGACTTTTGTGATTTTTTCGAAACACTATTCTAGTTATCGTATGAGTTATATTTCTTCACCATTATTAAATCAAACAGTTGTTTTGTCAAATATGAAACTATAAAAAAATATAATGAATTACAGATCATGTGAGTTTGGTTGCTTCACCATTATTGAGTTTGGTGTAGTGTGTTTACGTAGATAAATATTCAATATGTATATGTTTTTCTTACTTCACAGATTTCAGAAATCTTATGAGTATAGGTGATATTTTCAAAGTCTAGTCTCATGAGTAAAAATATAAGGAATCCACCTTCCAATAACAATAGAATTTAATGGAATAGTAAAATCCATAATAACTAAACTTTATGAATAACAAAGGATTTGAGTGGAATTTAGAAGTCATCAAACCAATAACAATGGATTTTAGTAAGACTTTTAAAATCTATAAACCAATAATAGTGGATTCTCAAAATTTTAAAACTCCTTTAGAATTCTTAAACCAATAACCCCCCTTAATATAACTTGAGATTTTAATTTATTGTTGAAATTAATGTTCGGAATGCAGGACCATGAAGAAAGCAACAATGGGTTCCGAGAGCGAAAGGCCCAAAGGCATTCCATTTGGGGAAAATCTCCATTTGAGTAATAACAATTTGGCATATGAAATGTGATGGTGACTATTTTCTTCTAGCTATGGTTTGATTTTGTTGCTTTAGTTTCGTATTGTTGGAGAGAGAAGGATCTAAAATGTGTGTAGGATTTGGGTGTTCGAGGAGAGTCTTGGGAATGAGCGAGTTTATTCAGTAATTTCGTACTTCGTAGCTTTGAAGTTAGTTTGAAGAGACATTGACTCTATACCGAATCCTACTTTTGCATTCATAACTACTTATGTTTAACATTCCACAAAACACTTTAGTAAGGATCTTTGATAAGCTGTGCCATTTATTAAGATTCTTCTTTGACTTCACTTAATGCTTTTGTACTAAGGGGAATAACAAGACACATACTACAAGCCAATCGTAAATACTATTGAAGTAATGAGTTTACAACACTTACATTTATTGATATAAAAATATCATGAAACACCAAGTCAATTTTCATGAGAAAATAATATACTAGTAGTACTCGATTGGCTTCATCGTCTTAGATAAAAAAAAGTGGTAGAACATGCCAGCATTTTATAACAATCAAAACATCAAGTCAATTCCGATTTAGTATATATACGAAAAATATGGTACGTATCCTTCTCAAGTTCCTACAGAAGGCCGAGACTTGGACAATCTTAAAATCATACGTTTTGAAATGTGGATACACACACTCTCAACACCATAGAGGCATAGAGGGAATACTTGTACCTGATAGTGATAGCACATGTATAAAATTAACATCTAGTGCACTAACACCATATCATTTTACGATATTTCTGACCGTAGAAATGTTTTTAGAAGGCACATCGGTGCTCCAAGTGAATTTGACCGTTTTCTACTTTTCTCCATGCCAACCATGTGTAGAACTGAAAAACTTCTTTTAGCTCATCTTACTTCCATTCATTTTCTTATATAAATATAGTACAGTATATTGTAGTTAAAATGGATAGATATCTTTGGATATTTGGAAATCTTTGGGTACAACATAAAAAGGATTAACAAATTTTCAAGAGATGATGTTATTCAAAATACAAACTTTTTGACTGTATTAAATAAATATTTATATTAACAAAGCATTTCTCTAAACAAGTTGTATGCTTGCACTAGGGGTGGGCAAAATATTCGTAAATTTTATTCGTAAATTTTGATTCGATCCGTTATTCGTTTCGATTCGATCCGAAAAATCCGAATATCCGTAACTTAACGAATCGAAGCAAATACTAAAATCCAATATTCGTCAAAGACGAAGCAAATCACAAATACTAATATTTTTAGAAACGAATATCCGATCCGATCCGTTATATACATATATATGTATACATATTTATAAAATTATATAATATATATACTTTTATATCTTCATATAAGTTTTATAATGTTTTTATTCACTAAATTAATTATTTAGTTATTAAAAATTTTGAAAGTATGTAATTTTAAAAAAATAATTAATGAAATATTATTATTTTATTTCAAATTTTCTTCTTTTTCTTTTATTTTCATTTATTTTTTTTAATTTTTTATTATTTTTTACGGAACGAATCGGATATCCGGCAAAAATTCGGATATTCGCGGATATCCGGTATTCCGAATATCTGAAGAGTTACGGATCGGATCGGATCAAAAAATCGAATATTCGTAAGGCACGGATCGGATCACGGATATCCTTAAAATTCCGGATATCCGGTCCGTGCCCACCCCTAGCTTGCACGTTTCCTCTCAACTACTAATAAGACTAAGAGGGACAATTTCGTACATATAATCACATCGGTAGGTGGGTCCTGTTGGCAAACGCGGCTCAACAACTCATTATGTGCCGGAATCGCAACTTCTTTAAAAAAATACCCACCTATTATTAATACATCTCCCAATAATAACACGCCACGTCAGCCTTCCTTGTCAGCGATTGGATAAGGACGACCACCACCTCAGACGCTGTCGGAGACGTTTCATTCCACCTCCCCGGACGATTAGTGGCATTCTCGTAGATAAATTCGTAATTTATGGGCGTTCCATCGAAGTGTCTGCTTATAATCAAAAAAGTCCACCGCGAAACAAACACAAAAACTCAACTCAAACTCAACTCATCCTATAATTATTCTCTCAGAAAAGAAAGAAACCAAAACCCAATTTGGTTACCTCTTACCTCAATCCATAAGTCAAAAAAATCATCAAGCTTTAAGCTCAAAAACTTCGATCTTGAACTGGTAAAGCTCTTGTCTTTTTGTATTTCACGATCGATCACAGAACTTGATCTGGTCTGCTTATCGTATCTTTGTCTTTGTTTCCTTTTTTGGAGAAGATGGGCTCTGAAGGACCAAAAGCAATTACGATTCACGTGACTGGCTTCAAGAGGTTCCTTGGTGTCTCCGAAAACCCTACTGAGAAAATCGCTAGTAATCTGAAATCGTATGTGGAGAAACGAGGGTTGCCTTCTGGACTGACTCTTGGTACCTGCACCGTTCTTGAGTCTGCTGGGGAAGGTGGAAAGGCTCGGCTTTATCAGGTTCTCGAGTCTAGTGTTGCTGCTGCCTCTGGTGATAACAAGAACACCAATGGAACTGTTGTTTGGGTAAGAGAGAATTCTTACTATAATTACTTGATAATTGATTCGTGGTTCTTGATTGTTGCTCACATTTGGTTAAACGCTCTCTTGTGTTTTAAACGCTTGATTTGTGTTTGGTGCTAAATATTGTTTTAAGGTCTTATGAAAGTTTAGATTTTTTTTTTTGTAGAACTTGTTGTAACTTTGAAATGAAGGAAACATATTGTTAATGAAGGAAACATATTGTTATTATCTTATTGTTGTTTAGATGGTTTATCTTCTCTTGGTTGGTTGGTTGTTTTGCATCTTCAGCTTCATCTTGGAGTGAATAGCGGATCGGAAAAATTCGCAATTGAAAGACAAGCAGTGAACGAAGCTCATTTCCGTTGTCCTGATCAATTAGGCTGGCAACCACAGGTATATTAATTATTCACTTTCCATTAATAATAAACATATTCAAATCCATCAAGATACACTACTAACTGAATAACAATTTCTTCACCACAGAGGCTTCCTATAGTTTTTGAAGATGGAAGCATTTTAAAGGCAAAAGAGGTAAACTATTATAAAAATACAAAACACTTCAACCACAAGCAACATTCTAATGTGTTTCTATTGGTGTGTTGTTTCAGACTACATGTCCAACAGAGTCGATATTCAATATACTAAAGAACAAAGGCTACGACGTTGTTCAATCAGACGACGCTGGACGGTTTGTGTGCAACTACCTCTACTATCACTCCCTCAGGTTCGCTGAGCAAAAGGGACACAAGTCACTCTTCCTCCACGTTCCTTTGTTCTCCAAAATCGATGAAGATACTCAGATGCAGTTCGTCGTCTCTCTCTTGGAGGCAATTGCAGCTACTTGCTAGTGTACTATTGCCAATGTGTGCAAGTATAATGTATATCATCCTTCTACGAAGCATTGTGTTCTTTTGTTGGGGAGTGTGGTTGTATTGTAGCTTGTGATATAAAAAAAAAGACTTATTGCTTTTGGCTCTGAAACTTTCTGGGTCTTGTAAAGCACACGATTAGGAAAGAAAGAGCCTTTTGTGATCGTCTCTGTAATAAAAAAAATATTCTCTTTATTGAAAAATGTCAAAGTTTGGGTTTTTATGATATTTTTCTATGTTATTTCTTGTTTTTGCTGTGCATTATACATTTATATCATTTATTTCTTATTAAATTATAAAATTATTTAACCGGATCTTATTATTGATAATTATAATTTTTTACAAGAATTTAAATTTAACTGTTTATTTTCTAGCACAATAAACCATTTTTAAAAAAATTCACAAATAACATTTAGTTTGAAAAAAATCTTATCTGTGGTTTTAAAATCCAAAAAAGTATTAATAAATCTTCTGTTAAATTAATTTTTCTAGTCACTGGACTAGGAGCTTTCCAACCCAATTATACAATTTTTTTTTATCAAACTCAATCATACAATTTTAAGTCTTTAATTGCTCTGTAGAAAATAAGAAAAAGAATATACAAAGTAAAAGTAATAAAGAAGGTTTCTTTGTGAAGACAATGATTGATACTTGTTGAGCAAGGAGATACAAAAGATTGAACTTGTTAAGCTATATATTGAATCAAATGCGAATTGGCGGTTCTAAAGACATTAAAGTATCGGAGACATGCGAGGAGCTCAAGCTTTAAACTTTCTTCGCAGAACAACGACGTTAGCGCCTCAACACATACGTTCAACGGCTGCGGCGACTCGTTTGGAGTTCGGTTCGTGTCT
This sequence comes from Raphanus sativus, assembly GCF_000801105.2. Lineage (NCBI taxonomy): Eukaryota > Viridiplantae > Streptophyta > Magnoliopsida > Brassicales > Brassicaceae > Raphanus > Raphanus sativus. Next base: position 10,491,236 of record NC_079511.1, read on the forward strand.
CGAAGAGAACCCTAGCGACCTAGTTTATACCCACAACCGCAAGATTGATGATTTGTTAAAATCCGGTGACTTGATATCCGCACACGAGGTGTTCGATGGAATGTCCCTGCGAGACGTCGTCACTTATAACCTGATGATATCTGGAAACAGCCGGAACGGGTGTTCTGTAAGAGCTTTCGAGCTCTACGGGGAGATGGTTTCTCATGGACTTAGAGAGAGCGCTTCCACGTTTCCTTCTGTTCTTAGTGTGTGTAGTAGTGATGAATGGTTATGTAGAGAAGGGATTCAAGTTCACTGCAGGGTGATCTCGCTTGGGTTTGAGTGTAATACGTTCGTTAGGTCTGCGCTCGTGGGTCTCTATGCTTCTTTGCGGCTTGTTGATGTTGCTCTGAAGCTGTTCGATGAAATGCCTGAGAGAAACTTAGCTGTTTGTAATTTGATGTTGAGATGGTTTTGCGAGAGTGGGGATTCGAAGGGGTTGTTTGGAGTGTATCGTAGGATGGGAGCTGAAGGTGTTGATGAGAATGGGTTGAGTTATTGTTATATGATTCGTGGTTGTTCTAAAGATCGGTTGTTATGTGAAGGGAAGCAATTACATTCTCTAGTGGTTAAATCTGGTTGGAATGTTTGCAATATATTTGTGGCTAATACGCTTGTGGACTTTTACTCTGCTTGTGGTGATTTATACGGTTCTAAGACATCATTTGATGATGTCCCGGAACAGGATGTGATATCTTGGAACTCGATTGTTTCTGTGTGTGCGGATCACGGGTCTGTGCTTGAGTCTCTTGACTTGTTTAGAAAGATGCAGTTTTGGGGGAAGAGACCTTCGGTAAGGTCATTCATGTCGTTTCTGAATTTCTGTAGCAGAAACAGTTATATTCAGTCTGGGAAGCAGATCCATTGTTATGTCCTCAAAATGGGTTTTGATGTTTCTAGTCTTTATGTGCAGTCTGCGCTAATTGACATGTACGGTAAATGCAATGACATTGAGAGTTCTGTGTCTGTTTACCGGAGTTTGCCTGGCCTGACTCTGGAGTGTTGCAACTCGCTGATGACTTCTCTGATGCACTGTGGCATTACTAAAGATATTATAGAGATGTTTGGTTTGATGATTGATGAAGGAACTGGTATCGACGAAGTCACTCTTTCTACTGTCCTCAAGGCTTTATCACTCTCTGAAGCAGTAACTTCACATAGCTGCACGCTTGTACATTGCTGTGCCATCAAATCTGGATACGCATCTGATGCTGCAGTCTCCTGCTCTCTAATTGATACCTATTCGAAGAGTGGTCAGAATGAAGTGTCTCGGAAGGTGTTTGATGAGCTTGATTCACCTAACATCTTCTGCTGGACTTCGATCATCAATGGCTATGGTAGAAATGGCATGGGAAGGGACTGTGTTGAGACGTTGAAAGAAATGGATCGAAAGAATCTCACACCAGACGAGGTTACAATCTTGTCTGTACTATCAGGTTGCAGTCACTCTGGGCTTGTTGAAGAAGGTGAGCTGATTTTCAATTCATTGGAGTCGAACTACGGGATAGTCCCAGGAAGGAAACTGTATGCGTGCATGGTGGATTTGCTAGGCCGTGCTGGTTTGGTGCAAAAGGCCGAAAAGCTCCTTCTTAAGGCACGTGGAGATGCAGACTGCATAGCATGGAGCTCGTTACTGCAGAGCTGCAGGATTCATGGAAACGAAGCAATAGGAAGAAGAGCAGCGGAAGCTTTGATGGATCTCGAACCTGACAACTTCGCTGTTTACATTCAAGTTTCTAAGTTTTACTTTGAGATTGGTGACTTTGAAATCTCCAGGCGAATCAGAGAGATTGCCGCCTCACGAGAGCTTATGAGGGAGATTGGCTACAGTTCAGTCATCGTGAGAAACTGATAACGCAGGACAGTGATCTGCTTCAGCTTCATGATAAAGAAGAGTGCACCACATTACAAAACTGTAGAATCATTATATTTGCATATCTGGAATGGGTTCTTTTACTTGAAGCCACCACACATGATTTGACACACTCTACAAGGGCAAGACGAAAGGATAAGATTCTTTATTTGCAGGTTGGTGCAACAAACTCATTGACCCTCTTCCATTTCTGTCATTTGATATAATACTATAGAATCATTTTATGTTCGTTATATCTTAAAATAGCATCTCGAGGTTTAAAATGTTGAGAGATATTCAGCGACTTCTTCCTCGTTTTGATTTTGTTTATTTCAGATCTCATGGGACCAACATGCATCAAAAACAAGTTGACCAAGAAGGTTTTGTGCTGTAGAGGTTTTGGAGTAAAGCAAAGAAGTGGAAAAGCACATGACTTGTGCTTTAAGCGTAGATATTGTAGAAAAACAAGGCTTCTTCTCTTCATGTACTTTTAAGCCAAGCCAATAAACCCACACAAACCGCATTAGTTAGTATGTATAAAAATCCAATCCAAGACCAAATCATCCCAGCAAAGAAAACTTATTAGTGAGCAGTGGATATGATGGATAAGCTCTTCCTTCTTCCCCTTATTGGTTTGTTATTAGTAACTGCTTATGGAGCTGCAACGAAAATGGTGTACACTGATCTTGACATCCTTGAGAAGCTTGAGAACTTTGACATACCAGAAGATGATGTTGCTGATGATTATGATCCAAAGGTCTTTGATTTGCCGTCATTCAGTTCCAGTAAGAATATGGTAAATGTGGATACATTCGGTGCAGCTGGAGATGGAGTTTCTGATGATACTCAGGTGCGTTTGAGCATCATTTTCGTTCCTTCCATGAAAATGTGTCTGGAATAAAACGTTTCCCTTGACTTGAATGTATACTAATTTGTTGTTGTGCAATGTTTTTCTCAAATCAGGCATTCGTGAGCGCATGGAACAAGGCCTGTGGGACCCCAAAATCTGTGTTGCTTGTACCACAAGGGAAGAGTTATTTAGTAAATGCAACGAAGTTCAATGGTCCATGTGAACAAAAATTGGTCATTCAGGTCAGTTTAACATTTGAAGTCCTAAATGTTGTTTATCTTCAACAGAAGCTAGACTGTTAATATATATATACACAAATATCTGTGGTATGTCTTATACAATTCAGAAATATTTTTACAGATTGATGGAACAATAGTGGCACCAGACGAGCCTAGCAACTGGGACCCAAAGCTCCAAAGAACTTGGCTCGAGTTTTCGAAACTGGAAGGTGTTGTGTTCCAAGGGAATGGGGTTATAGATGGTTCTGGCAGCAAATGGTGGGCTGCTTCTTGCAAGAAAAACAAGTCTAATGTATAATCTTCTATACCCAAAATTAGCTTTTTCTTTAACTCAGAAAAGTTTTTGTATCAGAATCTTACACTTCTTTCTTGCTCTCTTGCAGCCTTGCAAAAGTGCACCAACGGTAGGAAGCCATTGCCTTTACCTTCTTACTAATGGCTTCTTGTTTAGTTTGATTCGACTAGCTTCTTGTTTTCCCTGCAGGCACTAACTATAGAATCTAGTTCAGGTGTGAAAGTGAGTGGCTTGACGATCCAGAACAGCCAGCAGATGAATTTCATCATTGCAAGGTCAAACTCAGTTCGAGTCTCCAAGGTTATGGTCTCCTCTCCAGGAGATAGTCCCAACACTGATGGTATCCACATCACTGGATCCACCAACGTTGTCCTTCAAGACTGTAAAATCGGCACAGGTCTTTTTCTTAAACCAAAATCTTAACGCAAATGAAACATGCTTAAGCCCTAATCTCGAAAGATTGGATTAAACAGGGGATGATTGTGTCTCAATTGTGAATGCGAGCTCTAATATAAAGATGAAGAGGATCTATTGTGGACCTGGACATGGAATCAGGTACATCATCAAGTTACTAGATAACATCTATTCCAAACTTCCAAATCAAAACTATAATTCTTTGGTATTTTTTTTTATGCAGCATTGGTAGTCTTGGGAATAATAACTCAACAGGCATTGTGACAAAAGTTGTGTTGGACACTGCGTTCTTGAAAGAGACAACTAATGGGCTCAGAATCAAAACATATCAGGTAATAAAGAAAAGAAAATAGCTTCAATCTTTACTCGGCAAAACTTTTAGTTCATTGTGTATTCTTTGGAACAACAGGGGGGTTCAGGTTACGTTCAAGATGTTCGATTCACAAACGTGGAGATGCAAGATGTCTCTAACCCAATACTCATCGATCAGTTCTACTGCGATAATCCAACTTCCTGTCAAAACCAGGTTTCTTTACAATCACAATACAACAAAAACAAAACTCAAAGATGCAAAACTAAGCTCAGATATGTTATGTTTCTTTTGTTGGTATAATGTAGACATCAGCAGTTAAAATCAGCCAGATAATGTACCGGAACATAACCGGGACAACAAAAAGTGAGAAAGCCATCAAATTTGCGTGCAGCGACACAGTCCCATGCAGCCACATTGTCCTCAACAATGTGAATCTTGAAGGCAAAGACGGTCAAGTCGAAGCCTACTGTAACTCGGCTGAAGGTTTTGGGTATGGAGTGATTCATCCGTCTGCGGATTGTCTCTACTCGCACGACGACAAGGGGTTCGACCAGAGTCACACGTCAGGACCTGTTTTGGTAACTCAGGAAGCTGAGATTGGCCACGACGAGCTCTGATGGTGGTGTTCTATGTGTTGTAGTGAGGGATGCAGTAATGTGTTATACAGTTTTCTGAAGCATATGATACAGTAAACAAAGTTTATTTCGTATAGTCAACCATAAGATTGTTCTTAATAGTATTGTTCACCTTTTGGATCATACAATAATAGCACGACTTTTTTCAACATTAATGGTTCTTTTTAACAATGATTTTATAATTCTATTATACTGATAACTTTAAAATGGACAAATCTGTGAAAATTTACGCTTACACAATATTACTTGCATAATAGATTGCTCTGCGAAAGATTTATGTCTGATGGTTATATTTGAATTAGCATACATTTCTTGTAAATTTATTTTTATTAATTTTTATAAATGATGATAAATCCATTTTGAGATCCTAACTCTGAACTTTACTGAATAATTTAATTTTAATGTCAATGAAAGTTACGAGTATTGATATTGTAAACAAACTATACAAGTATCTAAATGCGTAGAGATCTATATATTCAACTAAAATAATATTATAACTGTTTGTTAATTGATTAGAGTCTACAGTGCTTGAACTTTTCCGGTGTGAAAGTTTCACTTTCTGTCGTGAAATTAGATTTGAGCCAGTCCCACAAATTGAAATATAAAAAGGAAAAGAATTGACTTTTTAGGATAGAGAAGAACACAGGCACACATCACATGGGAACACCAAAGGATGCACTTAAGATTGAAATGTTTGATATGTTTTGCGCCAAAGGATGCAATTATTATTTTTTAATTAGTACTCCCAATTTGTGAGTAGCTGTAAACATCAATAATGCCAGCCCATTTATTTACTCCTTTTAATACAACTCACCAACTATACATGAGCCTAAGATCTAGTCTTAGTTTACAATTTGCAAGCTATGACTTGTAATGTGAAATCAGAAAATACATTGTATATGATTATTAATTGTCTTTCATATGGTATAAAATAATAAGTTACTTAGTTTGTTTATGTCCAGAGGAATGCAAATAAAGAAATATTTTTTAAAAAAAAGAAACAAAGAAAAAAAACAAGCTAATATGGATGGTATGGTATGGACCCGGAGAATCTAAGACGTGCGAGAATAATGAGTTTGTTTACCATTATAAACAAAATAATGTTCATGTTCATGTTCATTCCATTCCACCTTATTGTAAATCATTCTGAACAAAAAAAAAACAGAGTTGTGAAGCAACTTAAAGTGGTTAGCTTCTCTCTCTTAAAGACATATTGAAGAGGTCTCTTTGGTGGTAGAGAAGAAAGCTTCTGAGGTAAAGTCACAAAGACTCAATATTTCTCAAATCTTATTTGTTAACTATCTTATTTGACTCATAATGTTGCATTTGCTTCCAAGTTCTACTTCTGAATCTGTTGTAAGTGATGATCTCAAAAGGTTTATGACTTTCTAGAATTACCCTTTTTGATATCTAAGCACATGTTCTGTATTCACGGACGGCAACACTTTTGCTTTAGTTTTGTTCAATTGATAATTCAGATTCAAATGTAACTTAGTTTTATTTCAATCGTTCCAACAAAAAGACCTGCCATTGAATATTAAGCTATCATCTACTTTGTATAGAATTGTAATCCATATACTCACTCACATATAATATCCATTATCTATAAGTCATGTTTTGGTTGCAATATTGATCGAAAAACGTAGTCATACATTTTTATTTATCAGTTTTGAGAAAGAAACAACACGCCATTAGAGGGTGAACAATGTTTTGAAGAAGAGGAATGTTCAATATTAGAATAATAAGAGCACATGTCAACATCACTTTTTACAAAATAATAACGAATACAACTGTAACATTTACTTCGACTTTATCTACCAGGGGAGAATAAGCAAGTGGATGCAATTGACTAACAATGCATCACCGAAATCATAGCTTACAATTACATTAGACCGGCCCTTTTCTTTCTTTCTTTAACTTGCTTAGATTATAATAAAAATGAAATTAAGAGAACATTGTTATGCTAGCAGCCCCTGAGCAATTACATATATAATTGAAGGAATAAAACAAGATCTAGTTCTGACATAAATATGGATCATCAAACTCAGGACACAAACCAAGATCTCTGCTAGAGGAAAAAGCCTTTCCTCCATGTTCAGGTTTTGAGTTTCTTCAGAGCTTTGGAGAAAAATGTCACCATTCATGAAGTTCTTCAACTTTCTTTATGATTCTCTCCCACCTTCCTCTTGGTTTCTGGTAAATCATTTCTCCCTCTCTGTTTCACTTGATCATTATTCTTAATAATTTCACATATATCTATTCTTTTTTTTTGCTTCTGGGTTCTAAGGTCCAAAGACACAACTTAGCATCATCCTCAGAGACAAATGAGGTTGTTAGAAGTGGCATTATTGGAGAACTTATATACATTTGGAAGGAGACAAGAATCTTCGTCTTTATACCAATCTTGAAATTCTTAGTGACAATGTGTCTGGTGATGTCATTTTTACTGTTCATAGAAAGAGTTTATATGAGCGTAGTTGTAGTGGTTGTGAAATTACTTAGAAGAACACCTGAGAAAGTACACAAATGGGAAGCTATAAACGATGATGATCTTGAGCTAGCACACACAAACTACCCAATGGTTCTCATTCAGATCCCCATGTACAATGAAAAAGAGGTGAAGTTTTACATTAATGTTTTGTAACCAAATTTTATTATATTAATATACATATACACAAGGAGACATGTTATTGCTGTCACAGGTGTGTCAGTTATCTATAGGAGCAGCCTGCAGGCTATCTTGGCCGTTGGATCGTATGATAGTTCAAGTTCTTGATGATTCCACAGATCCAGCTAGTAAGGTCCTCTGTTCAATTTTTTTCTTTCTAAAACCTCTTTAGTTTATATATATAATGAATTCAACATCTGTGGAGAGTTTTGACATATGAAATGATTTGGAAAAGACAGGAACTGGTGAATGCAGAATGCGATAAATGGGCTAGAAAGGGTATAAACATAATGTCAGAGATTCGAGATAACAGAATAGGATACAAAGCAGGAGCATTAAAGGCAGGGATGATGCACAACTATGTGAAACAATGCGAGTTTGTCGCCATTTTCGATGCTGATTTTCAGCCTGATCCTGACTTCTTGGCTCGGACCATTCCTTTTCTTACTCACAACCGTGAAATCTCTCTTGTTCAATGCCGTTGGAAGTTTGGTAAGATCATCATCATCAATATTTGGAAGTTCAATGGTTATGTTTTGGATTTAAAACAGAGGGGGAATGAATTACATTTTGTGTACATGTAGTGAATGCAAACGAGTGTTTAATGACAAGAATGCAAGAGATGTCACTAAACTACCATTTCTTGGCTGAGCAAGAATCTGGATCTTCAATACATGCTTTCTTTGGATTCAACGGAACCGCTGGTGTTTGGAGAATCGCAGCTTTAAATGAAGCTGGAGGATGGAAAGATAGAACAACAGTAGAAGACATGGATTTAGCTGTAAGAGCTTGTCTTCATGGTTGGAAGTTTGTATATGTCCATAGCGTTGAGGTACTAAATAATAAAACATTTAACTCAAAAGATGTTTTACAAAAGATTTCTTTGAAGATAATTATATTCTAAAACTTTCAGGTGAAAAATGAACTGCCAAGCACATTTAAAGCATACAGGTTTCAGCAACATAGATGGTCTTGTGGACCAGCTAATCTATGGAGGAAGATGACAATGGAGATTCTACAGAACAAGAAGGTGTCTGCATGGAAGAAACTGTATCTCATATACAATTTCTTCTTCATAAGGAAGATTGTAGTACACATCTTCACGTTTGTCTTCTACTGTCTGATCTTACCAACAACTGTGCTGTTCCCTGAGCTTGAAGTTCCTAAATGGGCTACTGTTTATGTTCCTAGTACGATCACTCTCCTTAACGCTCTCGCTACACCTCGGTAACACCTCTAACACATTAAAACTCTTCTTTTCTTATTTCTTGTTATGAAGTTAAAGTTTGATGATAATTGTCAAACGCAGATCACTCCATCTTCTTGTGTTTTGGATCTTATTCGAGAATGTTATGTCTATGCATCGCACAAAGGCGACTTTCATCGGGTTACTAGAAGCAGGGCGGGTTAACGAATGGGTTGTTACAGAAAAACTAGGCGATACACTCAAGTCTAAGTTAATAGCCAAAGCTACAACTAAGCTTTATACCAGATTTGGACAAAGGTACTAGGTTATAAGACACACACAATTACAATTTATTTGAATGTTATAACTTTTATAAAATATAGTTGATTATTTTTGCAGAATCAATTGGAGGGAGCTTGTTGTTGGGTTATATATATTCATATGCGGATGCTATGATTTCGCCTATGGAGGATCATATTTCTATGTTTATCTGTTTTTACAGGCTTGTGCATTTTTTGTTGCCGGAGTTGGTTATATTGGCACCATTGTTCCAACTGGTTAGGGAGACTTGGTCTTGAGAAACAAATGTTATTTTGCTACAGATGTTAGAACAACTAGGGATTGGATCTTGGATAAACAATGTTACCTCTTCCAGTTTTCACACTCAGATGTATTACTATATGCTGTAATGATCCATGATGTGGCTGTGAATGCTACCAATGAGTTTCTTATCAATCACACCTACTAGCATTTATGGTTTGTATTCTCTGCCAGCATGTTCAATCCCGGCCAACCAAAACCGAACAAAAATAACCAATCCAGAAAAAAAAAACGAATCGTATCTTGGCTTTAACATGTACGAAAAGCCAAATCCAAATTCGAACTATATAAAAACAACAAAGAAACTATTCTAAAACAAAATTAATAACATATTTGATCAAAACTTTAAACTGAAAACAATATTCCGCAACAAACAAAAAAAATCAAAAGAAATGAGTAATCTAAAGTTAAACCAAACCGAAATTGCTCAATAGAGAAGAAAATCGGGAGAATCACACAAGTCAACATCAAACGAACAATGATAACGACGTGTCAAGTTATAATAGGCCAGATGGCATCGACCACCCATCGGTCGCACGTAAAAACCGCGTAAGCGCTCAAGTCACCTTCCGCGGAAAAACATTGGTCTTCAAAGGGTATTTCCGGTAACGATAATCATGAATTGACGTTTTAGTCCTTCGTCTCTATAAAGATCTCCGTTTTGAGCATCAAGCGTTGTTTTGAAGCTTTCTCTCTCATATCTCGCGTTCAAACTCCGTCTCGCTGTTACGCCATCTCTCTCTCAATCGATCAGATCGTCTACACAGAGGTACGCTTGATCTGGATCTATTCATTATCATTGTATTCTTAGGTTTCGTTTGGATCTCTTGCTTTGGTTTAGGCTGTGTGCTGCTTAATGCTATGAGATTTGAAAATTTAACGCTTTGATCTGCAACCTGCATTGTTCAAGTCCGGATCTATGGAAATCACCTTCGAATTTGCTTCATATAGATTCTGGATTCTCGAGGATTAGGTTTCGGGACGTTGTTTTTGAATCTGCGTTATCTAATTGAACTTGAATCATTTGGATGCAATTGCTTTTTGTGATATGCTACTCTGATCCTCTTTGTGGTGTGATTGATTAGTGAAGCAAGGATGGGATTATCGTTCGCGAAGCTATTTAGCAGGCTTTTCGCCAAGAAGGAGATGAGGATTCTCATGGTTGGTCTTGATGCTGCTGGTAAGACCACCATTTTGTACAAGCTCAAGCTCGGTGAGATCGTCACCACCATCCCCACTATTGGTATGTTTCTGATAATGGACACTATCTTAATAATCAATGAATCCATGTTCGTTACCATTCATAGAACGGCCTTAATGATTAAAACTTCACCATTTGTGGACAGGGTTCAATGTTGAGACTGTGGAGTACAAGAACATCAGCTTCACTGTCTGGGATGTCGGGGGTCAAGACAAGGTATTATGATCATCCAACTTTTCAAAGCATTCACAAGATAATAATAATAACCTGCTGCACTTTTGTTTTTTCAGATTCGTCCATTGTGGAGGCACTACTTCCAGAACACTCAAGGTCTCATCTTTGTTGTGGACAGCAATGACAGAGACCGTGTTGTTGAGGCTAGAGATGAATTGCACAGAATGCTCAATGAGGTATGTTCCAGTGCTATTTTTCTTGATTTTATCCATGCAAGTTAAACTTAGTGAAATGGTTTTTTTTTTTTTTTAACAGGATGAGCTGCGTGATGCTGTTTTGCTCGTGTTTGCTAACAAGCAGGATCTTCCAAATGCTATGAACGCAGCTGAAATCACTGATAAGCTTGGTCTTCACTCTCTCCGTCAGCGTCACTGGTATACTTAAACATATCTTAATCTTCCTTAATTGTTCTCTTGCTTATGATGTATTTATATGTATGTGGAACTCTCTCTCTCTGTTCAGGTACATCCAGAGCACATGTGCCACTTCAGGCGAGGGGCTTTACGAAGGTCTTGACTGGCTGTCCAACAACATTGCCGGCAAGGTAGATAAATGTTCCCGTTTAACCGCAATTTATTTTGTCTCTGAGTATATTTGTACAAGGTGTAATTATTTCTTTTGTATCTTGCAGGCGTAGAGAGAAAGTTTGTGGTTGAGTTGATTTTGCTGGGCAGATCTTGATGCAGGGGCAAAACATTATCTGAGTTTTTTTTTCGGTTTTCTTATATTGTTTTTTTTTTTTTCGGGTATGTGAATTGATTTTGTGATCGTTGTTATAACTTGAGTAAGGAGGGGAGGGGCCTCTTGTACGTAGAACACAGAAACTACCTTATTACATATATAGCTTGTTATCGAAGATTTATGCTACTGCTTTCTTCTTCACATTTTTACTTTTGCATTTCGATTCATAAGTTGGAACTGTGGCTACATTTGATACTACAGACATCATGGGATCGTGCATATGCTACTGAGGCATTTGCATGCTATAATGAAACTCTATCGATTTAAAAATATCAATATTTTTTTTAATGAAATATAAAGTATTTTAATCCGCGGTTCAAAACTGATTTAAAAATATCAATTTTTTTTTTGTATTTTAACAATTGAGTTTTTATGTTTTATGTTTTTATCATCTGTTTCTTTTTAATGTGGTGTTTGTTCAAAATATATTTAAAGATTTGGTGTGATATAATAGTATAACAGAATTTGATTAGCGCCTCCGCACTTGATTTAACTTGTGATCGAAGTAAACTCATAAAATGTTAGTAATTTACATATATAGTAAAATATATTATATATATATTTGATGATATTTTTTTATTTGTATATAATATTACATTAAAAATTTATAAATTGATGCAATTTATTATAATTTTACTATTCATATATTAATCTATTGTTCTTTTGTTAAGTTATTTTGAAATGAAATAACATATTAAATTTTTTAATTTTTGGAATTAGTTTTCAATAAATTATTATTAATTTTAGGGGAAATTTGGAAAAATACACTTCCATAAGAAAATAATTTGAAAGTTACACCTTTATTTAAAATTTTGGAAAAAATACACTTATATATATATATAAATTTACATAATTGCCCATTCCTAGTATTTCTCTAATTTAGATATATATTTTAAAAATTGATTTTGTTAAAAAAATAAAATCTTTACACAATCTACAAAATATATTTTAAATATCTTACTGTTTAAAAAAATAAATAAACAAGACGGCGTCTTCTACTCTCTCGTCTCCTTCCTTCTCGTTCTTTTCCATCTCTGTATTTTTTTTCTCCTTTCACAGATTCTTCCTCTCATCTGAGAGAGGTTTGTTGCTTCATGAATCAAATACCAGTTTTGTAATTCTGATTCTCTTTTATTCTGACAAAAATTCTGTTTTTTTTTAGGAAATCATGTTGCATTTGGCTGGAGTTTTAGGAGAGTGGAAGCTGAATCACGAATCATGGAAATTCATGGTGAATACAAGAGCAGGAAGTAGATTATTGCCGATTAAGGAAGGGCTGAAGTTTGACGAGATGGTTCAGATGGTTCATGAAGATTTCGGTATCAACTGATCGAGTAATGAGTTAGAATTCAGCTATGCTCTACCGGAATCAATGCTTCGAGACATGCCTAAGGATACGCCTCCTGTTTTTGTGAACAATGATAGGCAGTGGGATTCTATGTGTGAGATGTGTAAATCCATGCCTCTGTGTCTTTGCATTTCGGTGAAGAATGGAATCTTAGGAAACCATGATCAAGGTTTCAATCATGAAGATACTGCAACGGTCAATCCTGAAGACACTGCAGTGGTGAAGAGTAAGAATGTTAATAGACAGGATAGTAATCAAGAACCTGAAGTGGAAGATTCAAATTTTCATGATGCAAAGGTCATTAAAAAGGGTCAATGGTTCAAGAATAAAGCAGAGCTGTCTTGGAGTTTACGTATGCTTTCGATTGAACGCAAATTCCAGAATGGTTGTCAGCAAGTCAGACCAGAAGTTTTAGTTGTCAAATGTGTAGACACAAGCTGCAAGTGGATGGTTAGAGCTGCCAAGATTAGGGGCTGTTTGTTTCACGATCTGTTTTCTCCATTCAAATGATCTATGTATATGGTCCATTCACATGGTCCATTCATATTTTATTAGATGTTTGTTTGTTCATCCAAGTGATTCATCTAAATGAATTATTTAAATGGATCGTACGTTTGTTTGTCCATCCAAATGATTCATCTAGATGAATTATCTAAACAAACTACCAAAATACCCTTGTTTTGATTTAACCCTATAATTTGATATTAATTTCAACTATATTAATTTTAATTATTTAATATATTATATTTAGAACGGAATTATTTTAAAATTAACATTTTGGCGGGAAATCGTGGTTTGCGGTTTTGAGGTTTTGACGGGAAACCGCATTTTTGTTGTTTTGGTGGGAAACCACATTTTTGTTGTTTTGGCGGAAAATCACGTTTTTGCGAAAAACCGTATTTTTGTGGTTTTGACGGAAAACCGCGTTTTTGTGATTTTGGGGGGGGGGAATGTGTTTTACGGTTTTGGCGGAAAAACACGTTTTTGCGGTTTTGGCGGGAAACCGCGTTTTTGCGGTTTTGGCGGAAAATCGCGTTTTTTGCGGTTTTGGCGGAAAATCGCGTTTTGCGGTTTTGGCGGAAAATGCATTTTTGCGGTTTTGGCGGGAAAACACGTTTTGGCGGGAAATCGCGTTTTTGCGGAAAACCGCATTTTTGCGATTTTGGCGGAAAAACACGTTTTGGCGGGAAACACGTTTTTTGCAGTTTTGGCGGTGATAGAACCAAAATCGAGCACCGTTCTTTTTTGTTCATGGACAAAAACCAAGGTGGCAATCTTGTCAACCAGCTCGACTCAACCGAGGTTTTACCATCAGCTCGTGCCGATCTAACCGTCCAAACCGATTGTGCCTTTCACTATATCGACCCGTGGACTTCCGGAGTGAAAGCCCGCATGGATCAGCCCTCGTTTGTCCAGCCACAGAACTAGCAGGTTCGGATGAACCTGGACAGTAGCCGAAGGGTCTTCTTTGACCAGTCTTCCTCAAATTCGCTAACATTGACCAGACTTCATCAGTTTCCGCACTTTGACTCATTTATCACATTCTAGTCAATGTTTTCATTTTCTATGCATTGTTTTCCCCACAAATGTATTTATTTCTTTGACTACAAAGTACTATAAATATGTAGTCTCATTCTTGAATAAAATCAGTTCATTTTGGTTGTTTATTTCTTTGTTCTTCTTCTCTGAGTGAGAAAGAGTTCTTAGCTAGTTCATCGGTTTGAACCGGCTTGTTGATTTGGTGGTCAGCCAATCATCTGTGTGTGTTATTTGGTGGTTAGCCAACACATTCATCCGTTCTTTGGTGGTTAGCCTTAGATCGTTGGTATATCAAGAGTCATTCCGCACCTCTTGACGATCCTTTCAATCCATCCCAGTTCCAGAAGTTCCTTCGACTTCTCGGTTCATATCCAACATCCGGCCAAAGCCATCCTCCCGATTTTGGGCTTATCATTTGGTATCAGAGCCACTTTGGCTGGTTTGTTTTCTATCTTCTTTTCACCTTCTCATCTCTTCATCATTTTCTTTTCTTATTTATTTTTGGATCCGGGCTGTTCCTTTACTCCTTTGTGATCACCATTTTAAAAAAAAAAAGAAAAAAAATCGAAAAAAAAATAGAAAAAAAAGTAAAAAGTTTTGGCTTGAATCACTACTGAAGAGAAATCCAGGGGGAGTCGTGGAAGAGAAAGCCTGCTGGCCGAGGAGAAATCCGGCTTTAGGACAGTTAAGGCGGATCCATACAAAAATCTCTTCATCTTTCTTTTTCTTTTCTTTTACCCATAAAAAGTTGTTTTGGTTTTGATTGCTGAATTTTGACTGCCTATCATCCTTTGAACCAGTGGAAAGAACTCTGAGTGATCACCTAAAAATCGAGAGCTAAACACTTTGAGAGTGTGAGGATTTTTATTTGCTAACTCGGTTGTTAAGTGTTTTCAGGATGTTTGGACTTCTCAAGAAATCAAAACCACAACAAGACGTCTACTTTCCTTTTAAAACTGTTTTTGAAAAGGAGCAATTGATTTTTGATAAGAAACAGTTTGCTTCTAATGAGTTTGCTTTTGTGCAGAAACAAAGGAAGAGACGAAACATGTCCAATGATGTTGAAAAGAGGGTCAGAAATGGTGATCGTCCCTTCACCAAAGCCAAGAGAAGCAGCTGTGATATGCTTGATCAGAAAGAGCTTCAGACTTATGCCAGCTTGGAGAAGATGTTGCATAAGGCAATTCATGCTGTCCGACAACTCAAAAAGAAGGGAAACACCAACACTTCTCCTGCACCAAAACAACAAAGTAATCTTTCTTCTCTTTCAAATTCAGATTTGAAAACTAATGTGTTGTCTTCTGATAAAAGCAAAGCTGTGAAACCCACAAGCAAAGCTCTTTCTACCAGGTGTTTCAAATGCCATAGGGTCGGTCATTATGCCAACAAGTGCCAAAAACAGAAATCGTTGGTGACTTTGGAGAAAGTTGAAACCGAGCCAGAAAAGGAAGATCTTTTGCCAATTTTCGATGACTATAAACATGAACCGAAGGAAGGGTCAGGTGGAGAGCAAAACCGTGGTCATCAAGAAGGATCTTCGTCCATTAAAGAGCCGGACCAAACCCAAGGTGAGCAATGTATTGATTATTATTCTTGTGCTTATACCCCTTTTCCTTTTAATGTTCCAGATTTGAGGACAAATCTTTTTGAAGAGGGAGAGTATGATAGAACCAAAATCGAGCACCGTTCTTTTTTGTTCATGGACACAAACCAAGGTGGCAATCTTGTCAACCAGCTCGACTCAACCGAGGTTTTACCATCAGCTCGTGCCGATCTAACCGTCCAAACCGATTGTGCCTTTCACTATATCGACCCGTGGACTTCCGGAGTGAAAGCCCGCATGGATCAGCCCTCGTTTGTCCAGCCACAGAACTAGCAGGTTCGGATGAACCTGGACAGTAGCCGAAGGGTCTTCTTTGACCAGTCTTCCTCAAATTCGCCAACATTGACCAGACTTCATCAGTTTCCGCACTTTGACTCATTTATCACATTCTAGTCAATGTTTTCATTTTCTATGCATTGTTTTCCCCCACAAATGTATTTATTTCTTTGACTACAAAGTACTATAAATATGTAGTCTCATTCTTGAATAAAATCAGTTCATTTTGGTTGTTTATTTCTTTGTTCTTCTTCTCTGAGTGAGAGAGAGTTCTTAGCTAGTTCATCGGTTTGAACCGGCTTGTTGATTTGGTGGTCAGCCAATCATCTGTGTGTGTTATTTGGTGGTTAGCCAACACATTCATCCGTTCTTTGGTGGTTAGCCTTAGATCGTTGGTATATCAAGAGCCATTCCGCACCTCTTGACGATCCTTTCAATCCATCCCAGTTCCAGAAGTTCCTTCGACTTCTCGGTTCATATCCAACATCCGGCCAAAGCCATCCTCCCGATTTTGGGCTTATCAGGCGGAAAATCGCGTTTTTGCGGTTTTGGCGAAAAAATGTTTTTGCGGTTTTGGCGGAAAAATGTGTTTTACGGTTTTGGCGAGAAATCGCGTTTTTGTGATTTTGGCGGGAAAACGAGATTTTTCGATTTTGGCGGAAAACGAGATTTTTTTTGTTTTGGTGGAAAATGCATTTTTGCGGTTTTGGCGAGGAAACAAAATTTTCGGTTTTGACGGGAAAACATGTTTTTGGCGGGAAAATGATTTTTTTGACGGGAAACACATTTTTGCGAGAAAACGAGATTTTTCAGTTTTGGCGGGAAAATGAATTTTTCGGTTTTGATGGAAAAAATGTTTTTGTGCTTTTGTTAATTTTTATGTGGGACAATATTATGTTTAGGTTTATAATTTGTGAATTATATTAGGGGCATAATAGACATTATATCATTTTGAATGAACCATCTACATTCAAATGATCTAAATTGGTTCATTTGAATGGACTTTAAAATTAAGCCTAGATTTTCAAAAGTCATCCGAATGATCCATCTGAATGAATTGTAGTTTTAGTGTCTAAACAAACAAAACTCTCATCTTCATCCAAATGACTCATCCAGATGGAGAAACAAACAGGCCCCTAATCCGACAAGTGAGTTTTTCTGGGTAACAAAGTACATCGACAAGCATACATGTTTTTCCAGAAACATTGGTGGACCGAGAGCTTCTTCCAGAGTTATAAGTAAGCTTCTTCTGGAAAACTTTGGGAATTCAGGTCTAAATATGAAACCAGAGTTGATTTCCAGTATTATGAAAAAAGATATGGTCTTGATTCAAAATATTGGAAGATATGGAAAGCTAGGGAAGAGGCTCGGACAGAGGTATTAGGTTCTCCAGAAAGTAGCTATGCGCAGCTTCCAGTATACATGCATAAGCTTGTTATGGCTAACCCGGGTACAATAGCATCTCTCGAGGTTAATTCTGAGCACTACAAGAAATATGAGTATTGGTAGCACATCACCGTAGCACGAATTCACAAACTGCTACTAAAAGTGTCTAGTTGGAATGTCTTACTTTATTGCAGCGTTAAAGTAGTGTTATGCAGCATTTTGTAGGATTTTTAAGAAGCGGGAAGTCAAAAATCTATTTTTTAATCTCTGTAACATTTACGAGCGCCAAATACTTAGTGAAAAAACACATTTGGCACCATAATATTTGGCTTTGTAGAAATAATTTTTTTTTGTTCTCGTATGTGTTGCGAAATGAGATTTGGGTTTTCAAATTGAAATTGAAGAGTATTAGATCTCTTCGCGAGACTAAGCCACGAAGGAGCTTGTGTCGGAGTTGCAGTGACGATAACTCCAAATCTCGTCCCCAATGTCTGCCTCACCGGCGAATATGAAGTCTCTCCACGGTTTCTTTCTTCTCTCACATGTGGTCCCCTCGGAGGCGTGCGGCAGAGGAGGAGCTTCGGAGGCGGCGAAGAATCAGAAACCAATTGCAGCGGTGGAGGCAAAATCGAACAGGCAGAGAGAGATTCCGGCGGAGTCTCCCGGATTAGGCTACGGCGGCGTTGTTGAGGTGAAGACCAAGAATCACAGGCTCTGGGCGGCTCTGTCTCGCGACGAGATCGAGGAAGACGTGTTCAGCATGATGGGAACAGGCCGTCTCAGTCGACCGCGAAAGAGGACGAAGACCTTGCAGAAATATCTCGATGTAAGTCACAAAGTGTTCGACGAATTGCCTCACACAAAACTTCAGCAAGAAGATTGTTTTTTATAGTGTATCGTGAATGTCTGTGAGTGTAGGTTATCTTTCCTGGGTTGTGTCTTGTGAGGATGAATGCTGATTGCTTCAGGGTATCCACTTCTCGCGCTAAGGTATGTTTAGGCTTGTTGAATCAACCTGCCCATTTTAAAGCTACATTGATCCGTAAGACTGTATGAAGTAGACTGTTATGTCTGAAGAGCTTAAGCAAGCTTTAGATCTGTCTTTGTAGATCTTAGGACCATGAATATGATATAAAGTTTACATTTTTATTGATTATTTTGACCAATGAGTGCTTAATATATAGTTAGTAGACAAAATTATGGCTTTGAAGTCTCAGTTCCAGTTATGGTTTGTGATTTCTGATCTTTTTGGCATTGCTTTTCATTGTGTTTGTCTCTGTATCTATGGACGTTTGGGATCGTATATATCTAGGGATGCTGTTTATACTTTGATAATTGTTACAGTGCAGTTTAAGCTGAGAGCCATGTTTCGTTCTTGCTCTCTTTATGATCTTTTATGCAACTTTCATGTGACTATTTCCCAAGTAGGCAAGTATGAGGGTGATATTAATTTGACATATAGCGTTGGTAGATCAAATAGTTAAAAGTTGTAATCTTTCTATGCAGATTATCATTGAGTGTCCTCTACACATCTTACACAGTTTGAAACTTTAGTCACTGATCTCTATTTAGCATTTAGCATTCTTCAGTGGTAAATGATGGTTACACGTTGCTGTGTTTGCAGATATTTTTAACAATTTGACCACAAATACACAAACTGGGACCAGATGTGGAGAGAAAGCCAAGGAGCGAGAAGCATTTTACTTTGAGGAATTCAGGAAATAGAGTTAGTATAAGACTTGACTAAGAGTTATGGTGATAGTATAACACATGTTTGATGTTAGGGTAAGACTTGGAAATTCTATGTAAAATGTATGGTTGATGAATTTAATGCAATATATAATATGTATATTTTAGTTGTAAATCAGTTTGCAGTTTATAATTTATGCAATACATTTTTATCAATGAAAAAAGAGGATGATTAGCAAAAGAATGATTAATGATATTTATAAAAGTTCTGTTTAAAATTTTGATTTGTAAATAATATTCTTTTATGATTTCCCACTAAATTTTGAAATTTCATAATAAAATAAAGATTATGTTTAGAAATTTCATAATAAACTTTAATATTTTCATAGTGTAACTTAAATCTTAAATTTAAACTAAAATTTAATATTTTTAAATGTATAGACTCAAAAACTAAATCTTTAATCTACATCCTAAATCTCATACTCTAAACCCTAAACCACATACCTCAAAACACTATATTCCGAACCCTAAACCTATTAATCATCTTGTTAAGTTTATATCATTAGTTTGATTTAGTTTAAATTTTAAATCTTATCATCTTGATAATCTTATATCATTAAATGAAACCTAAATTTGAAACACTAATCTTAAATGTACACCCTAAATCTAATACCCTAAACTCCAAACTTAAACCTTACATACAAAGTCACAAATCTAAAATTTTCAAATTTATAATATAAATTTAAACTTAAACTCCATTATATGCTACAACTCAAACTATAATATTAATTATAAATTTTAACCCTAAACCCTAAACCACTTACCTCATATTAACATATACCATAAAATATCAAATCTTAAATTATAAATAATTAATAATTCCCATAAGATAAATATATTACTCCAAATTATATATATAATATTTCAAATTATAAATTTACAAAATAAAGTTAAATCACCAAGTTAAAGTTTAAATAACTTTTACAATAACTATAAATAATTAGAGAGATAATTTGTATTGTTTTTTTAGAGCCATTGATTTTGATTTTGATCAAAGGCCCAAAATCATTTTGTCTATCTATCCTCACACTTTCTTCCTATTGGTCAATTTTTTTATGGCATGGATCACAACAAATCAATGGTTCACAGCCATTCATTAACTCTCATCCAACGGATACAATTAAACACATTTATTATTTTTTTCTTTCTTTTCTTCTTCCTCCTTTTCTCGTTTCTTGTTTCTCAGATTTCTCTCCTCTCTCTTCTCTCTCACAGTCACGACACTGCATCTCTTTTTCTTTTCAATTACTCGTCGGAAATCGAAAGCCCTGATTTCAGAGACTTGAAGGTGATATGGCTAAACTTTTTAGTCCGTGATTTGGATTATTCATCAGAGTTTCCTGGTTTTTTTTCTAAAAGGGTTTCTCTAAATCTGTCTTGTAGTTATGATGTGAAGTGCCAAATTCGGATTGTCTCCCTGTCTGAAACTGTTGATGAAAGTTTGAATCTTTTTCTGTTTTTGTTTTGAAAACTGGGTTTCAAGATAACCAGGAGATGAAGAAGATGAAGAACAGCCGGAGATGGAGAGAAGAGGCGGAGGCAGAGGAATAAGCAACGATGGAGATTGAAGAGCAGACAGAGACGCGTACGAAGATGACGAGCAGATCGAACGGTGGTGGTCGTGGCTGGTGGTCTAGGCGTCGTGGCGGCGGAGATTGAAGAAGAACGTGATTTAGTTAGGCTTAGTTAGGTTAGGTTTGGTTAGGGTTAGTTAATAAACCAGATTTGTATGTAAACCGGTTTTTGTAATAAACCCATACATTTGTAAACCAAAATTTTTAATAATAAATATTTCTTTTCACAAACCAATTATATTAGAATTTAATTCTAATTTTAAACCTGGATTAAAATATACTAATTTATAATTTCAATTAATAAAATATAAATGAGAAATAATAACATAGCATTGTATCTATGTTATTATAACATTTTTACAGCCTTATAAAAATGTCATGAAAATATACATTATAGCAATAAATCAATGCTATAAAAAGATTAATTAAGAGCAGACGTTTACCGCTACAATATGTCTATTTATTATAGCACATGAAAAAACGCTATGATAAGTGGGGGCTCTATTATAGCTGCGGCTGTCACGGCGTTCTTCGAAACGCTACGAGAACCCTATGATAGCGTTTTTCGGGTGCTACTAATACCGATTTTTCTTGTAGTGGAGCATAGGTTCAAGTACTTGTTTTTCTCGTTTGCTGCCTCTGTCAAGGGTTTTAAATTCATGAGGAGAGTTGTTGTTGTTGATGGCACCTTCTTAAAAGGAAAATTTAAGGGAGTTTTGCTAGTTGCAACTGCTCAGGATGGTGATTCTCATGTGTATCCTCTTGCATTTGGGATAGTTGATGCTGAGAATGAAGCATTTTGGGAGTGGTTTTTCAACCGATTGACATCTATTGTAACTGATGATGCTAGTTTAGTAGTGATATCTGACAGATGTCTAGCCATTGCAAAAGCAGTTGCAAAAGTGTATCCATTGGCTCAGCGTGGAATATGCACCTATCATCTACGAAAGAATGTCATCTCTCAGCCTGGAGGGAGAAAGATTGCTCGCCTTGTGAAGACAGCCATCAAAGCTTACACAACTGCAGAATTTGACCTGATTTTCAGTGAAATACGACGTCAGAATCATAAGTTGAGCGTTTATCTGGAGGATGCGGATGTTCACCTGTGGTCACGAGCTTACTTTCCTGGAGACAAATACGACATCACTACAAGCAATGCAGCAGAATCAATAAATGCGGCATTTAAGAAACCACGTGAGCTCCCCATTGTGTCGTTGATTGAAGCAATACGGAATAGACTTACCCGCTGGTTTTTCGAACGTCGAGAAAGTGCTGCCATGATCAAATCTTCTCTCACGCCTAAAGTTGAAAAGAAGCTAAATAGAAGGTGTGATTTGGCGGCTACTTTTGATGTTCAGGCTATAAATCAACATGAGTTTCAGGTTACTGATGGGTCATGAAATTACTTGGTTGATCTTCAACAAATGACTTGCACATGTAATGTGTTTAATGTTGACAAGATCCCTTGTACGCATGCTGCTAAGGCTGCAACAAGTCGAGGCCTTAACCCTGGGTTATTTGTGGATCAGAACTACTCAAAGTCACACTTATGAGAATGGTAAACATCAAAAATAATTGGTCTAATAGAAACCGTAAACATCAAAAATATAGACATATGTGAAAACAAAATATTAGAACTTACTTGGTGATGAAAAAAAAAAAAAAAACTTACTTGGTTCAGTTAGATAGCAATTCCAAAGAAGATGAAAATCTGTAAACCTAATTTGTTTTCTAACAACGTAACTCATCCTTTCTTTTTTTGGTAGGAACGTAACTCATCCTTTCTTGTTTATATAGGTTAAGAAAATAAAATAAACTTCATGATAAAGTCAAAACAAATCATTCACATATTTATCTTTTTTATTATAAAATTAAAATGATAAAATAGCATATTTATCTCAACACACATATTTATCTTAAAAATAAAATTTAATGATATTTTTTATTAATTACGAATTTTTATATTAATTTCGAATTAATATATTAATTACTGAAATATCTTGGGTAAACAAGTAATTTCATAATTAAAGAAGTGTATTTTTCAAAAAATAAAATAGAAAATGCAGTTTTCAAATTTTAAATCCTAAATAGGGTATTTTGCAAATTATCCCTTAATTTTATGATATTTTGTTTTCTTGTAAATTAAACTCTCGAAATTTTTATATCTTACTAAACTAAATAAGGTAATACTTTATTTGAAAATTGTGTTATACAATATCTACTATATATTTCAATTTGTGTTTTTATTTTCACCACAAAGAAACAACAAATATTGTAATTAATTAATTCATTTAAATTGATTTTAAATACATGGGTAGAATTTCTAAATGAAAATAAATGCAAAAATGAAATATTTAATTTATTGTAAATGCAATAACTAAATATATAAACAAAATGAAATACATAATCTGCTATCTATGTTTCTAAATAATTTTCATTTATCATTTTATCAAGTACTAAAATGTACTTTTTGTCAAGCACCAAAATGTACTTTAATTTTAAATTTTTAATAATATATATACATTCTATATTGAAGAATAATATTTTCTCATTACTGAAATATAATAGTAATTGTTTTAACCATCAATCTACATTTTTATCTCTATTCGATTTAAAATCTACTACTATTTTTGAAAGCAGATGTTTTTTAACTATTTTGATAAAATTTGCGTGAATTTATAAATTTTTAATTAGAAAAAAATAATTTAAAAATGGTTATATTATAATATTTGAGTCTTAAGCAGTGTTTTCATATACGACATAGGTCTATGGTTGAACCGTAAACCTGTCACGATGAATATAACTGGCTCAGATTTAATAAAAAATCCATTAATTAAAAATTTGGTAGTTACTAATAAAAATCTAAAATCTAAAAATATCTGATAATACTTTATTTTTATATTAAATTATTTTATATATTTTTAATATTACAAAACCTTCTGATTCTTTAAACTTTGATAACCAAATCTATTATTTCATCCAAAGAAATAAAAAATAGTTTTTATTGATATAAGAGTTTAAATTGTTTTTGTTCTTAATAACCTATTATAAGTTTGTATTTTTATTTCATACTTTAAATTTAACTTTATGATAATTTTAATATATTTTAAAACATTTGTAATTTCCATATTAATATTATATAAAATGACAGAGTAAATAATATTTTAAAAACTTTTTGTGTACTATTATGAACTATTCAAATAATATAATCAATATTTATGGTTTGTCACAAAATATAATAGAAAGTGAAGATTGTAATGTTATAATATCATATAAGATAATAAGAAATATTATATTATAACATGTGTAATTGATGGCAAGTTATTTACGAATTTATCATATGAATACACTCAATTGGCAACTAATTAGTTAGAAACTACAGTTATTGGGTAAATATCTGAGCTCTTAAATGATTTGATATGTTGCTAGTCACGTCGAATGTTTGAGTAATATAATAGCTGTTTGTTTGTTTATATATATATATATATATATATAAGGGTCGAATATATAAGTATAACATTTTTTTGTTGTCAGAGGTATAACATTTAGTTGGCAAATTTTAAATATATTTCCATAATTAAGCTAGATTTAAGATGTATAGTTACTAATATTAATGTATTAAACTAAAATATTATAGTGTATAATTTTCTTAATTATTTTTACCTAGAATTAGGTTAGGTATAACTTTGTGTTTTTATTTTAATATTATAGGTTATGATTCCAAAAGATCAAATGACTCATGGACAATTTTGGGGATTACAGTTCGAAGTTAATGATTAAATTAGTGTAAATGATTTACTTTCTCATACTAGCCATCAGGTAAATATTAGGCTTTCCCATTTTGACTAGGAGGATATCTACAAGGACGATAATCAAGTGGTATTTGATATAAGAACTTGGATAATCATCGGCAAGAAAAAGAAAACTGCATAAACATTCATGAATCATTGCTTCAATAAATATTCTCACAAATATTCATTTCTAAATATCATAGTAAAATACTATAAGGAGGATATTAATTTATAATGCGTATTTAATATCATAGTAAATACTAAATATTCTCACAAATTTCATTGTGTTAATTTGATTTTTTTCCACAATTTACTGAAATCAAAATCATTGGAATTTGGAAATATACAGTCTTCTTTGAATTCTACGTATATATAAACACTAGTCTTCTTTTGACGTTGAATATACCCACCTTTTCAATTTATCCACAAATTACTAAAAATATGAAATTCTCTTTACTTTCTACAATGTTATTAGCATTAGCATTGTCTTCTGTCTGCTTATTTTCTGTTGGTCATGCTCAAGCACTTTCAGGAAATGCTAAAGTTTCTGCACTCTTCGCTTTTGGAGATTCCATACTCGATACCGGAAACAACAACAATCTCATGACTCTTACCAAATGCAATTTTTCTCCTTATGGTAGAGACTTTGCTGGTGGAAAAGCCACTGGACGATTTGGAAATGGACGAGTTTTCTCAGATCTAATTGGTATATAACTTAACCTTAATTTTTTTAATATTATTTACAATTAGCTAGATACAACTCTACAAGGTTATTTTCAATAATACGACCCTCAATAACACATATGATCTTAGTAGTTAAATTCTATTTTTTTTTAATATTACCAACTATAGTCTTTTTATTGTGTAGCCGAAGGTTTGAGCTTAAAAACTCTCTTACCAGCTTACCGTGATCCAAACCTTTCCAACAATGATCTCTCGACCGGTGTTTGTTTTGCATCCGGTGGTTCTGGTCTCGATGAACGCACCGCCAGTTCACAAGTAAAACGACATTTTGTTTAGTATTTTAATTTATCATTCACACATTAATGTTGTTTTGTCTTCTGGAATGTGTGTCCATATAGGGAGTTATATGGGTGACAGATCAGGTGAAATATTTCAAAGAGTATGTCACTAAACTAAACGGGGTTGTAGGAGAACAAACAAACGCAGTTATATCAAACGCCGTTTATTTAATCTCAGCTGGTAATAACGATCTTGCCATCACCTTTGCGACTGGGCGGGTACAATCCACTATTTCAGATTACACTGATCTAATGGTCACTTGGACTGATAATCTTTTAAAGGTACATATCATTGTGTCAATATTACTTTATTTTCTCTGGTCAAACTAATTACTTATTAATATTTTATATTTTGTTATTTGAAGAGTCTATATGATACTGGTGCAAGAAAGTTCGCGGTTCTTGGAACACTACCACTAGGTTGCTTGCCAGGAGCAAGAGACGCGGCTGGAAATTTTTTGAAAGTTTGTGCAGATCCTGCAAATCAATGGGCTGATACATTCAACAAAAAGTTAGCAGCGCAACTTAACAATCTCGGGACAACACTTCCTGGTGCCAAGTTTGTCTACGTAGACATGTATAATTCTCTTCTTGATCTCATCAACAATCCTCAGGTTTCAGGTAACAGTTTTACTTAATGATAAAGCCCAAACATTTTGTACCTTATGTCATTATAGCTATGTTTTCAAAAATGATATGTTCTTTGTTTTTGGTCTAAAGAATAATCTGTTATTTTATTTAACTTGGAAATTTCTAGGTTTTAGTGATGTGGCTGATGGATGCTATATGCCAACGATGTCTCCAGTTCCTTGCCCGGATGCATCTCGTTACGTGTTTTGGGACATTGGCCATCCTAGCGAGAAGTCATATCAAACTATTTCACCAAAGATAATTGAAGAACTCAAAGAGAAACTCGCATGATCTACTCTACATTTATTTTTAACTTTGTTATAGTTATTATTCATGTTATGTTTCCATATTCATAGACTAATAAAAAATTGATACAAAACATCAACTATTTGAATTTTTTAAGTTCTTAAGTTTTTGTTAATTTTCTGAAATTTATTTAATATTTTATTTAATTTTCCGAATATTTTATTTAATTTTCTGTTTCTATTTTATTTCTGAATATTTCTTTAATTTTCTATTTTTGTTTAATTTTCTAAAATTTTTACTTAACTTTTTGTTTATTTTATTAATTAAATAACTATTTTATAAAAATAAACTGACTCATCATTTTTTTATGTATTCAATAGATAACTTTTTATTTTTGCGGTTTTTTGTGATACAAAAATCACTTTGAAATTTAAAAGTGTTAGTGAAAAAGTTTGATGATTTTTTTGGACATTAAACGATTATTATATTATTAAAATAATTTAATGATTTAAAATGAGATTAAGTGTCACTTTCATGATTTTTATTTTGATTTTCGCATAAATAATTTACAACATTCATTATTAATCGATTTTGAGTTAAATTCATGAAAACTACATGAAAAGAAGTTGGATATTCTACTAAGAAATCTATGCGAGACTACTTGCCTGGCGATCTCAAATTAATCTTGACATGAACGCATATTTTACGAAGACTCATATATTTAGACATGTCATCTTGTGGTTAGAAACAAGCCATATGATAGTCAGAAAAGTATATATGAGAGACCACAAAGTAAACATACCATGATGTCAAAAAAGTAAACATACCATATGATAGCCAGAAAAGTATATAAATATCCTTCCTTTTTGAGGTTTACACCGCATATATTCGAAGACCCTGATCCAAAGTCCTCCGAGTTCTTCCCCCGTCCCGGGTCGGAAAGATGGCCGGAAGCCGCTAATGTTCGCCTTTATACTCCGGAATACCTGCAACCATGGTATCTTAGAGCTCCAAACCTTTCGCAGGGAACCAAAGTTCTAAAATGGTAATCTCTATGTAGTTTTACGAAAGTTTTCAAAACTCTAAAGTTTTTGGATAAGTTTTTAGAGTTTTGGTTTTGGTTTTCTAAAAAAATAATGTTGAAAGGAATATTTTCGAGGAAGATAAGGGAAAGATCGTAGCTATGGATCCCTACCAAGCACCCAGAACAGCTCGAACCAAAGCTCAAGCTCCAGATAACTCTGAGCGCCTGCAACAACACTCTCTAACCTTTATAGGGCGAGTTACAAACTAGTCTATACAGAAAGTGTGGCCTCTCATCCGTTTTGGAATCCTTCCCATCTCTCATTCTCTTTTGGATCAAAATCCCAGATACAGGTCATATGAACCCCACTATGATGCTAAGACCACTATTGATTCTCAGCGAAGATCGAGGTCCATAACTTAGACAAATCATTGACGCTCTAGGGAAACCATCTAAAGATCAGCAAGGACAAGGAGGGTTAGATTTTCGTGATATTCAAACTACTAACGACGCCTTTCTCACTAAGCTCAGTTGGAGAATTTTGCTTGGGAAATAATGTCCTTCCGGGGATTTTTCTTATCTGGCCGGTAAGCAGCTTTGGAAGACAAGAAATAGCGTGATGTTTAACGCTGGAGGTTTTTCTGTGACGGAAGTTATAACACTGGCTTCAGCTGCTGCTCGGGAATGGAATCAATGTCAACTACAGGCCCCAACGAATCAGAAACGCCCCCCGGTGTACTAGTGCAGCTTGGAATGAAGCAAGCAAAGTTGCAGGTCTTGGATGGATTGTTAAGTCGCAAAACAGAGTCTCTGTCTTTATCAGTGCCAGCTAGGTTCGTTGGGTCTCTACTTGTTGCGGAAGGAATGGCGTTAAGGGAAGCAGTAATGAGATGTCGAGACCTTGGTCTCTCAAGGATGCGATGTGAGTCGGATTGTGCTCAGCTTATCAAGGCGTTGACCTTTGATCAATCTTCTGCCGAACTCTACGGCATTGTTCCAGACATCAAGCCTCGTGAGAGTAATAAGGAAGCAGATGAAATGGCTAAGAAGAATGTTATCTTCTGAACTTGTATTAATTGCCTCAACAAACATTGTTTGGTGAAAATATCGAATTTTTCCCTTTATAAATTATGCTATTCGAATTTATAATAATGTGATTTTGTTGCATTTCAAATATACCTCGAATGTTGGTAGCCCGAATTTGAAGATCTTCAGCCACTTTCTTAGTGGTCTCGATAGTGAACCGGCGCATGTACGACGACAGCAGTGGCAGATCCCAAGGAGAAGCAGGCCTAAAAGTCTGGTCCACTTTAACCTTGGACCCAATCCGTCCTTTTCCTCCACTACATTTTCTGTATTCTTCTGTACTCTTTGGCTTCGTGCGCTTGCACAAACGTTCTGCATCAACATATAATGGCTCCACTGTATAGCTACCCCTGAACGTTTCCATGGTCCTTATTCCTTTTGCATCTTTCAAGTAGAATACCTGCCGACATTAAGCAGGAGAAACCCTAATTAATTTTTTTGCAAGACTTGAACAAAAACATTGATCCTGGTGAGATATATAGAGAGACGTTTCTTACATGGAGTTTTTTTGGATCTTCGAGGACAATTAGACGTATTGGGAGAGTTCCTGACAAGAAAAGGAATTTCCATGCCAACTCTTTCTCAACCTTCACGATCGGCCTATGCCCTGGACCTTCATCCCTCTCTGGTGTAACTATTCTTGATACGGCTGTCTTCACAAGAAAAAAAAAACTCACTCCCTAAAATATTTTCTTATATTTCTATAAAAAAGCTCTAAATATACCCATTTTGAATTAGATACAATGATAAGTTCAAAAAACAAACCAGAAGTCGGCGGCGGTTCTTATCTCTGGAGTATGATTCATTGTCTTCATTAGTTAAAACGTCGTAAGCTGTTTGAGGTGGCAATCCTAATATAAATTCCATTTCCATACGGGAAAGGCCATCAAGATTATGGTCTACGACTCTACGCGCACCTTCAAATATAAATGAAAAATAATGGATCATTATTTCATAGTTCTATATATATACATATATATATATATATATATATATTTTATATATAGAATGGCAAATGTTTTGTATTTCTTTTAGCTGATTTGATCTTACCTTCACACTAGGAGAAGGTTCTTGATATTGTTTCTTCTTATTTGCATCTCTCCATAGTTTCAATTGCTCCATCTCATCTCTCTCATGGTGAGTTTTTGTCTCTCTCACTGGCTTGGATTTAACATTTTCAGATTTTTTAGGCTGTTGTGTGTTCTGACTGATCCAGCCACCAAACCCAGGAAATATACCCATTTACACTCTGAAAACTTAGGCCCCAAAGAGGTAAGACGATCAAAAGAGTATCTGAGATATAGGTACCGGGACAAAGAGATAATTGACTTACAGGACCTTAGAAAATAATATAAGATCAGATATAGAGAAACACATATAAAACTGAAAGAATGTAGAAGGTGAAGTGTACCTTACGTTAACGTACCGTCGAGTAAAAATGAAACATATCAAGACAGCTAAAGTCTCGTGACTTCTTTCTTGGCGTACAAACGAGAGCTACAAGGATATGGAACACTACCAATAGGTTTCTTGCCAGGAGCAAGAGACGTGCCCGGAAATTTATGGAAAGTATGTTCAGACTCTGCAAATCAATGGGCTGATACATTTTACCCAAAGTTAACAGCGAGACTTAACAATCTCGAGACAACGTTTTCTGGTGCCAAATTTGTCTAGTTATACATGTATAATTCTAGGCCTGATCTCAGAAAAAATCCTCAGGCTTCAGGTAATGGCACAATGAAAAAAACAAAATACTATGTACCTTACATATTATTAAGGGAAGTTTACTAGTATGATTAGAGTCAATCTGAGTAATTTCTCTATAATTAATGGTAAAATAGGAAGTATATCTATATATATTTATTTAGTGGTGTTATTATATACATATACGTACATAAGCCATGTTCTTTCACAAGACGCTGTCAGCAGCTTTCGGCCAAATGTATAACTGTTTTCTTGTTCACGCATCTAGAGAGTAGCACCAGCAGCGGTGCTTTTACCTATCAAAAATAATCGCAGCGACTATCTAACTGCTGCTACTTTTAATAGCGTCACAGACGACACCGGAAACCTTCACAAAAGTAATCGCAGCGCCAGCTTAACTAATTTTCCATCATCTTTTTGTTTATTTTGATGTTCAGTTTTTGGCCGTAAGTGGCTGAGTCCATGTCTTCTAAAAACAGAGCTATATAGAAAATAATATTATTAAAAGTCGGTTGAACCAGATTAAACCATTACTTAGATTTTCACATGTTCTTTATCCGGTCCGGTTTTCAAAACATTGCATGTTGTATATGATAAAAGATGATGTGCAGTTTTTCTTCCAAAAAATAATTATTTAATTAATAAAATAAATTAAAACTTAAATAAAATTAAAATAAAATAGAAATAAAACAATAATATTAAATAAAATTCATAAAATTAAATGATAAATTCAAAAATAAAGAAATTTATAGAAAAGTTAATAAAAATTCAGAAATTATAAAATATTTAGAAAATTAAATAAAAATAAAAATTTACTAAATTCAAAACAATAAATAAGAGTAAATTAACATATAGAAAAGCGAAATTAAAATTAATAATTTTCAGAAAAGTAGAAAATTAAAAAATTAAAAATTGTTTTTTTTAATTAGAAAATTTTAATGTCATATTCTCGTTGACAATATTTTTTTTCTGATGGTTTCTTACATAACTATTAATAATGATGGTTTTTGGCATATCTTTAATGATAGTTTCCAGAATCGTCGTTGAAAATGACGATTGATATGTCAATAATGCTTTTTTTTACTACTATCGTTTAAAAATAGTAGATGTGTCAATAAAGATGTTTTGGACAACCATAAAAGTGACATTTCATCATTTAAAAACTAGGATCGGCCCGCCCTACGGGCGGGATATACCTTAATTGTACATGACTTCATATATTTTCCTAAGTTTTTGATGTCTGTGTGTTCGATTTGCATTTATATGTTAACGATTTATATGTTTTAGGTGCAGTTCAAAAAAAAATATTTTAGGTGAGTAGTTGATTGGATAAAAGATTATGTGATATGGTTTATTTTGATTACTCTTAATTGGAGTAGTGCCATGTTTTAATCTTCGTACTAACATCATCTCTTTCTTTGTATATGTTATAATAGTAATTATTTTCCTATCATGTAATCATATTCTCTCAACGTGCAGTTGAAGTCAAGCTGATAACAATTTGAATTTGCATTTTTTATGGAAAATCTCTAAAAATTTGCCAAAACAATAGCAAATAAAGCTAACCAAAACGGTAGCAAAATAAAGTTAACCAAAATATGAAAACACTGAACTGACACTGCAGAGGATGAAATTTTGCCAAAGATTATCAGTAGTCTGTTATTCACGGTAAAATGGGACAACCTCAACTGGAAAATTTAAGTCTTCCCCACATGAGCGACAATGAACAAAGGGAGCTGGATGTCTACATGGTTCTCAACACCTTCAGCCTATCAGTTCAGAGTTCAGTCTCACCAGAAGATGTCCAGCCTCGGCAGCTCAAATGTTAGTTAGTTTTGTCATCTTCCCCATTGAAGCCCACGAAAACAACTTCATCAGTTATCCGCCATACTAATGAAAAAACTGAGCACTTGAGGACAAAAACAGCTTTGGTAACATCACAACGATGCATGTAAATGATAGGTCCCTAGACCATCTCCACTTTTACCTGAACAGATATACGTAAGTTACCAATACTCTTGCCAATTTTAGCTCAAACCGAATTCTTTTGCCTAACCAAACATTATAATTTGTAATACATGTCACGATGTTTTATATTACATCAAACAGGCTCAAGAAGACATCAATAATTAACAAACGAACCGTTCACTCCTCAATCCCACTGTTGATTATGAAGTCTGACAGCAATGAGTATGTATACTAAATTTCAACACAATCAGCAATTATTTACCTTGTCAAACGATCTCCTAAAAATGCTGTTGCAGAACAGTTTTATCTATTTCTGCAGATTCAGATGAATGTGGCCCAACTTTGAAGGTGATATACTAATTGTTTATAACTCCTATTCATAATTCGGTTGATACAACGAACTATCTGCAATGAGATCTTTCGATATATAACTTTTTCTTGATCCAGTTTCCTTATATCTGGCCCGAAACCACCTCCAAAGTAGCCTACATATACACTGAATTTAAAAAATAAAGCTGCAGGTTTTCGGATCAGAAAAACAAAAAAAAAATTCATCAACTTTCAAATCTATTTCTGGATGAGAGTTTACCTCTGATTCGAACACGGTATCTTTCTATGGATTCCTTGCAGCTTGATATTTCCATAGGCATAATATCTGAGATGTAGATACTTCTGGTCTGTTCAGAAATAGCTTCCCAAAACTCATGTTCAACCAGCTTCTATCTCACGTTCACGTCTAGCCATTGCTTTGATTTCAACAGAGTTCCAACTTCTTCTCAGGACCCTTTACTTTAGATGTACTATCAAACTTAGGTTTCTCAAACGACACCAATGACATCTCCAATCTCACCTCATGCGAAACTTCCACACACCTTTCTAAATCACTTCTTTTTTCCTCCAAGCTTTAATATTTCTCCTCATCATCTTCTTCTCCAGCCCAGTGCACTCAACCTCATTACTATTCCTATACACAAACACCGTCTCCAGCACCAGATTCCTATTTAAACACAAAAAACATCTCTTCCAATAGCCGGTTAGCCATCAAGAGAGATGAGTATTAAGAGATGAATATGAGAGAGAGAGAGAGAAAGAGAGAGAGAGAGAGAGATGAATAGCAGATAGGTTTCGAGATTGCGATTCGCAGATGAGAGGTACGAACCTATTTATACCAAATCGTCGAATGAACAACGTATCTGAAGATATAGTAGTGGGCGTAAGATTTAATGATGAGCTTAAAAACAATAAGAATAAAGACAGTAATCACAATACCTCCGTTACGTATCTGGATCGTCATCGTATCTGCCGATCGCAAGGGTACGAAGAACACAAACGCGTTCATCGGGGTGACCTAGAATTCGCGCCTCTTCGATGGGCCGCTAACAATGTATGATGATAATAAGCCCAATCGCAAGCCCATACGGAGGATAACAACCGAGACGCATCGTTTCATTAAACGTGACACGTGGCGCGACGACATGAGGCGAATTTGTGTGCTGGCATCTGACGTGTCAAGAGGAGAGAAACAACTTTTTTTATAGTAATAGACTAGTGTAACACATGCATTATGCATATCATCGTTGACAATGAAAGCTGTCAAAATGTCGTTATTAATATATCTACCGTCATTTACTATGATGTCGCCAGAAATTATCATTGGAGATATGTCAAAATCGCCATCGTTAAAGTTTATGTGAGAAACTATCATTGTAAGCAATGATATATTTGAAATTATTATTGTCAATGATGATATGTCAGTTTTTTAATTAAAAAAAAATCTTTTTGAATTTTCTAAGTTTTTGTTAATTTTTAGAAATTTATTTAATTATTAATCTTCAGAAATTTAGTTAATACTTTATTTAATTTTCTTATTTTTCTTTAATTTTCTAAAATTTTTAACTTAATTTTTGTTTATTTTATTAATTAAATAACTATTTTAGAAAATAAACCGACACATCATCTTTTTACGTATTTTTTCTTTTGAAAAATCTTTTTACGTATTCGATAGATAACTTTTTTACTTTCGCGGTTTTAAATCACTTTGAATTTTAAAAGTGTTTGTGAAAAAGTTTCAGGATTTTTTTTATATTAAACGGCTATTCTATTATTGAAAAAAATCAAGGGTTTAAAATGTGATTAAGTGCCACTTTCATGATTTTATTTTGATTTTCACATAAATAATATTACAACATTCATTATTAATCGACTTTGAGTTAAATTCATGAAAAGAGGTCGGATATTCTACTCAGAAATCTATGCGAGACTACTTGCCTGGCGATCTTAA
The DNA here is from genome assembly GCF_000801105.2 of Raphanus sativus. Taxonomy (NCBI): domain Eukaryota; kingdom Viridiplantae; phylum Streptophyta; class Magnoliopsida; order Brassicales; family Brassicaceae; genus Raphanus; species Raphanus sativus. The sequence continues at coordinate 10,525,730 of NC_079511.1, forward strand.
ATTAATCTTGACATTGAACGCATATTTTACGAAGACTAGTATATTTAGACATGCCATCTTGTGGTTAGAAACTAGCTATATGATACTCAGAAAAGTATACATGAGAGACGACAAAGTAAACATGCTTACTTGTATACAAAGTAAAAAACCATATAATAGCCAGAAAAGTATATAAATATCCTCCCTCTTTTAGGTTTACCCAGCAGATATTCGAAGACCCTGATCCAAAGTCCTCCGAGTTCTTCCCCGTCTCGGGTCGGAAGGATCGCCGGAAGCCGCTAATATTCGCCTTTATACTCCGGAATACCTGCAACCATGGTATCTTAGAGCTCCAAACCTTTCGCAGGGAACCAAAGTTCTAAAATGGTAATCTCTATCTGGTCATAATAGAGAAGAAATTTTTCAAAACTCTAAAGTTTTGGATAAGTTTTGAGAGTTTTGGTTTTTCAAACGTGAATCCGTTATCAACAACACCAACAACATGGTTCGCCTCTAAAAAAAATAATGTCGAAAGGAGAAGTTATCTTCTGAACTTGTATAAAAGGCCTCAAGAAACTTTGCCGAAGTTATTAAATGCAATGAATGTGTTTCAAAAAAAAATAGCCAGAAAAATATATGAGAGACGACAAAGTAAACATTCATTAGATTGTTTGGTGAAAATATCTAAAATTGAACTTTAAAAATTATGCTATTCGAATTTGTAATAATGTGATTTTGGTGCATTTCAAATACCTCGAAGGTCGGAAGCCCGCATTTGAAGATCTTCAGCCACTTTCTTAGTGGTCTCGACAGTGAACCGGCGCATGTACGACGACAGCAGTGGCAGATCCCAAGGAGAAGCAGGCCTAAAAGTCTGCTCCACTTTAACCTTGGACGCAATCCGTCCTTTTCCACCACTACATTTTCTGTATTCTTCTGGACTCTTTGGCTTAATGCGCTTGCACAAGCGTTCTGCATCAACATATAATGGCTCCACTGTATAGCTACCCTCGAACGTTTCCATGGTTCTTATTCCTTTTGCATCTTTCAAGTAGAGTACCTGCCGACATTAAGCAGGAGAAACCCTAATTAATTTTTTGCAAGACTTGAACAAAAACATTTTCAACAACACAATGGCGGTTTGGTTTTCGACTAGAGATTAGGCGAGCTTAACCACTGTTGTTTAAACTAAAGATGCACTACTTGTACAAAAGTCTTTTTTTATTTGAATAAGTTTAACATTCTTTGAAAAAAAAAAAAAAAAACATTGATCCTGGTGAGATATATAGAGAGACGTTTCTTACACGGAGTTTTTTTGGATTTTCGAGGACAATTAGACGTATTGGGAGAGTTCCTGACAAGAAAAGGAATTTCCATGCCAACTCTTTCTCAACCTTCACGATCGGCCTATGCCCTGGACCTTCATCCCTCTCTGGTGTAACTATTCTTGATACGGCTGTCTTCACAAGAAAAAAAAAAACTCACTCCCTAAAATATTTTCTTATATTTCTATAAAAAAAGCTCTAAATATACCCATTTGAATTAGATACAATGATAAGTTAAAAAACAAACCAGAAGTGCGCGGTCGTTCTTTTCTCTGGACTGTGATATGTTGTCTTCATTAGTTAAAACGTCGTAAGCTGTTTGAGGTGGAATTCCTAATATAAATTCCATTTCCATACGGGAAAGGCCATCAAATTTATGGTCTACGCGCATCTTCAAATATAAATGAAAATAATGGATCATATTTCATAGTTCTATCAAATGTTTTATATTTCTTTTAGCTGATTTGATCTTACCTTCACAGCAGGAGGAGGTTCTTGATATTGTTTCTTCTTATTTGCATCTCTCCATAGTTTCAATTGCTCCATCTCATCTCTCTCATGGTGAGTTTTTGTCTCTCTCACTGGCTTGGATTTAACATTTTCAGATTTTTTAGGCTGTTGTGTGTTCTGACTGATCCAGCCACCAAACCCAGGAAATATACCCATTTACACTCTGAAAACTTAGGCCCCAAAGAGGTAAGACGATCAAAAGAGTATCTGAGATATAGGTACCGGGACAAAGAGATAATTGACTTACAGGGGAATAAGGTCAACGGGACAAATCATGTATTGTATATGCTATAGGGTTTCAGGAACTTTAGAAAATAGTATAAGATCAGATATAGACAAAACATATATAAAACTGAAAGAATAGAGAAGGTGAAGTGTACCTTACGTTAACGTACCATCGATTAAAAATGAAACTTATCAAGGGAGCTAAAGTCTCGTGACTTCTTTCTTGACGTACAAGCGCGAGAGCTACAAGGATATTGGACACTACCCCTAGGTTGCTTGCCAGGAGCAAGAGACGTGCCCGGAAATTTATGGAAAGTATGTTCAGACTCTGCAAATCAATGGGCTGATACATTTAACCCAAAGTTAACAGCGAGACTTAACAATCTCGAGACAACATTTCCTGGTGCCAAATTTGTCTACGTATATTCTAGTCTTGATCTCATTAAAAAACCTCAGGCTTCAGGTAACGGCATTACTCAACGAAAAAAACAAATATGTACCTTGCATCTTTATAGTTATGTTTCCAAGAATAATATGTTCTTTTCTTTTGGTCTAATGAATTGTGTCCATTTGGCTACAGCCTAGAGCGACAAAGATTCAGTGGGTTCATCTATCGAATCTGTATATAAATCTTTATGAGTTTATGTACACACTGTTTATCCCTTTTTTCGAAGAGTTTGTCGGTTGATTCACAGGTTTTTTTTTTCACAGCTTTAGATTCCTTCATTTCTTTTCTTTGAGGAGAAAATTTTACCATCAAATTTTCTACTAAAGGAGATGTCTCGGACTCGTTACTAAGAAAAATTTTCAACACAAGTTTACTATCTTGTGTAACGGTGTCTATATATGGATCAGAAAATGCAATCAAAATTTCTTCGGATTTCTCGTAGGTGAGGTTTATATCTCAACGTCTCAACCTAAAGGGACTATTTTTTAGCTATCCAATTTTGTCGTGAAGGCCATATGGATTCAAGTTTCCCCTCGATCTCGCTGTCACTTTTTCAAGAAGACCTATTTGTTTTATTTCTCTTTGTATTTGTAATTTATGCTTACCAAAGATTATGAATAATTCACTCTTTTTATTGTATCCCAACAATTTTGACTTTAATGAAAGTAAATGGTGGTAAAAAGAAAAAAACTGTTCTTCTATTTCAGGTTTAGTCAAACACATATATGAAATTGAAAGAATAGAAAAGGTGGAGCCTTACGTTTACGTACCGCCGAGGATAAACAAAACATATCAAGGCAGCTAAAGTCTCGTGACATCTTTCTTGACGTACAAGCTGTTGGAATCACTAAAACTCATCTCCAACTCTCTCTATTATCCGATTAGTACAATATTGTGCACTTTGAAATTTAGATAAAAATCTGCCCACATGTATTTATTTTTGGGTTCCTTTTCAAAGTGTCTCATACTAATTATAGTTGGACATCTCTTTTATATATTAGACATTCTTTGTCTAAATTATGTAATGTGAAACTTAGTTTGATATTTCGCATTTTCCCTTTCAAACTAATGATCACATTCATCTCGTATCCCATAACTGACTTTCGAGGATCTTCTAACTTGATTTTTGCCACACATAGGATCACATCTATCTTGTATCCACAACTAACTTTTCAAGATATTCTGACTTGATTTTTACACATATCTTTTATTCTTTTCGTCAACCGTTTTGATACCAATTGATGAGATTATTAAAATCTATGTCCAACTCTTTATTATCCGAGTAATTTTATATTATCCGCTTTAGATTTTAGAAACAAACCTACATAGATTTACTTTTGGATTCATTTCCAAAATAGCTCAAGAGTTAGACATCTATTTATCTATTTATATATTAATATTACTTAATTAATTCTTTAATTTGGAATTTAGTTTGATATTCAAGAATATTGAAAAATGTCACTGCTGCACCTGCCTGAAATTCGAGCATCCATATCTAGTGGGCCTAGAAACCAAATAAATTTTATTTTATAAACCTTTTATGTGTGTATTTAGCCTATAGTCATGTAGACTATGTTTGGGCTTTTATTCAAGTAATATACTTTTTTCAAAATGAATTGTTAATGATATAGTTGGCCAACAAAAAAAATTGTTAATGATAACATTATTCCTTTTTGCCTTTGGTAAAATATACAACTATTTTGAGATGAATAAAGTGATTAAAAGATTCGACTCGAATTTCTAAGGAATTTTTAATGAGACTCCCTTAAATAAAATCTTCGGTTCTAAACATATTGTAAAGATTCCTCAACCAAAAGTCCACCGTAAAACCAAAACGCATCATTTTAAGTTGAAAACATGTATTCCTATCGCTACTTCATAGGAATTATTGAAATTGAATCGATACAAAACCCCTTTAATTTTAGGGCATTTGTCAAAATATCCCTTTTTACAGTTCAGTTACACATACGTGCACATATAATAAGATTTGAAACTATTAATTATGTGTTAAATAGTGAATTCATAGAAGTAATATAAATGAGTCAATGACTGCTTAAGCCCTCTCCACAAATCTTTTGATGTTTCTTGTGAAAGATGCATGGAAGTGTAGCCCACTTGATCTTCTCGCAGATAAAACATGTTTTTACCTAAGTACATCTCTCCTCCTTCCACTCACACATCAAAAAGAATCTCTTTAGTTGTCTCTCTTTATGAAAAGAAAAAAAGAAAAACAACAAAGATCAATATTCTCTCAATTTAGAACTTTGGTTTCATACCCATTAGTCTTATTCCTTTCATTACCTGTCACTTTTGTATGATACATTAATTAGTAACTTTATTTAGGCCAGGAAATGCTTCTATTAATTCATTACCCCTCATCTCACATGGAATGAAGCATATTCACATTTCTTCTTCCACATGTACCTTCACAATAACCCTCTTTGATCTCTACTCTCCAGAGTAAATTTCCCCAATATCTGACACCACTTCTTGATTTGTTTCTACGAACCAAACATAAACCAAACGCTAAGAGAGAAAATGGGAGACCAAGGAGCACAACAAATGCAACAGCCTGTTGTTGTTGTGTATCCAAACGCATACACTACACAAAATTCATATCCATCTTCTTCCTCTTCACCAGCTTCTTCTTCCTCTGGCTCACGCGGTTCCTTTGCGACGGTCTTCATAGTCGTAGCCGTGATCCTTGTTTTGTCGGCTGTGGCTTGTATATTCGGGAGACTATGCAACCGCATAAGCCGCGGGGCCAAGCAACATCATAGCAAACAGTCAAAACGCGAGAAAGGGTCATCTACAAAGAGCCATGAGATTCGGCCTGTGGAGTTTGAGCCAAGGGAGAGAGGTGATTTGGAGTTTGGTGTGGATATGAAACATCATAGGGAAATTGAGAAACCCTATGGAAGAGAGTTTGAGCCGAGGGAGAGAGGTGATTTGGATTTTGGTGTGGATATGAAACATCATAGGGAAATTGAGAAACCCTATGGAAGAGATTACGAAGATGACATGGAACTCGGATTTGATAACAAGAAAGGAGAAAGAGGCGGAGGAGGTCCACCTCAACATGGAGTGAGGTTCAAGTTACCTGAAAATGAAGATGGTCTTCATGGTAAAGGCGAAATCAGAAATGGAGGTCCAGACTTCGAGTTCCGACCAGGACACTAATGATTTTGAGTTCTGTTCGCTAAGAACAAATCACTTTATGTTTATGTCTTATTTGCTGCCTTTCTATTATTGGTTTCTTTTGTGCTTTTCCTTGACTGGTGTGAAGTATACACTAGATACTCGCTATATATCTAATGTACTAAATAAATCCATTATTAATATGTAAATTTTCAAAGTAAATAATTTTGTAAAAGCATCAACAAATTTATGGTGGATGGTTTTTATCAGTATACAACTTTTGGTAAAGTTCTTCACTATTCCTCCTCACTCTTCACAACTTTTCTTGGTTCCGTTTTTTCAGGGCATTTAGCTATTAGAAAACAGAAAACTAAAGGCACCTACCAAGAAATGCATCTCAACTCAATAATATGATAAGCATAGCTTTACAGAGCTCAAGAAAAAGAGGCAGATGTATGTATTTACTTTCACCTATTGTATGATCAGAATTGTCGGTTATTGAAAGGTCGAGTCTCGGATTCATTCCCTGAGAAATCAGAGGAGCTTTTGCCAGAGTAACCTCCACTGTTCATCCCTGACTCTGTGCTATCATCAATACCAAACGCCATTTTCCTGAACTTCATGATCTCTTCGTTGTATTGCCCTGAGTCATAAGTTGTGCTTTGCCCAACTTTGATCCCGTTGCTAATATCTCCCGAGTCCTCGTCGCAGTCCAATGCTCTCACAACCTTATTTCACCAAAAATATGAGTTTTAAGACATGATAAAATTAAAATCAGGAATAATATATACTATGTAGCATAACAGTTTTTTGAACTTTGGTTAGTCAGAAATTTACCTGAGCCATGCGTGGACGTTTTGGACCAGAATGTCTAACACATGCAGCTGCTGTCTCAATCATTCTCACGACTTCATGCTCCACATAATTTTTCTCGAGCCGTCTATCAATGAGTTCGCTGTAATCTCCAGTCTCAATGGCTCTGAGAAGCAGCGGCCGTGCCTGTGAGTTCACGTGTAAGTAATGCCTGAGTAAAGAAGAGCCCATCTTTTATTGTAACTGAAAATAAGTTTTCAAGATTGGTTCTATTACCCATTCGACCAAACTCTCTTCTCCTAGAGGTTGATTCTGGTCAACTGGTTTTCTTCCCGTTACCAGCTCTAACAGAACAACCCCGAACGAGAAAACATCGGATCTATCAGTCAATTTTCCGCTTGATGCATATTCTGGTGCTAGGTACCTGAAAACGTCAAGACATGTTAGCCTTCATCCCTTTGACAAAACAAAAAAAGTAACTGTTGTCTCACGCCAAATTTGGAGGAATGTTTGTGAGGAAAGCTTACCCAAAGGTCCCCATGACCCGAGTTGATACGTGAGTTTGTGTTGTATCATTGAGTCTAGCAAGTCCAAAATCAGCAACCTAAACACAGAAAACCCAAGAACAAGACTTATCAACTAAAGCTTCACAGATTCATATGATTGATATATAAATTAAAAGGCGTTTTATTTTATTACCTGAGCTTCATATTCATCATCCAGTAGAATATTTGCTGACTTGATGTCCCTGTGAATGATCTTTGGATGACCTGTATAAGGAAAGGCTGTGATTATGTTTGCTCTGAAATATTAGCAATCACTTAACATATGGATAAGGAATTACTTACAGTCTTCATGCAGATACGCCAACCCTTTAGCTGAACCTATAGCGATCCTGACTCTCTTCGACCATTCTAAAACCGGCCTTCCCTGTCCTATAAAGATAGAACGTGAGAAGTAAGTCACTCTAATAAATTAAGCTACAAATTATTATCTAAACCAGAAATGGTACAAGCCCACTCACCATGCAAATGGTGCTCCAACGTTTGATTCGCAACATACTCATAGATTAGCAACCTATGCTGGTCCGAAATGCAGTAACCAACCAGAGATACTAAATGGCGATGATGAACACGGCTGATGATCTCAACCTCTGCCGTGAATTCACGATCACCTTGCCCACTCCCAGCTTTAAGCTGCTTGACCGCAACGACTTTACCATCATGTAAGGTACCTTTGTATACGCATCCGAACCCACCTTCTCCAAGAACGTTGTGTCTAGCAAAGCCTTGAGTTATCTCGGCAAGCTCTTGATAGCTGAAATGAGTCTGGTTAGTTCCGAGGATGGCAGAGTCAGGCATGCTATTGGATTGCATTTGGTGACCGGTTTGGCTCCCGTAGCTGTTTCCCATAGAGGAATGTTGCTGCTGAGAATTATACATCGAACCACTACCAGGACCAGAGTATACTTTACTAGGGTCTTGTCCGTATGAAAATCCATCTATGTTATAAGGCAAAATAAAAACAATGTCAAAGATATGGAATGACTTATTCCATTAATTAATTTAACATTTGACATGAATGGAATGAAATATTCATTCCATCAATTCTACAAATATTCCAAAAAATACTAAGAAAAACATTTGTAAACATTCCTCTACAATTTTGATGAATGAACCTATTTTTAAACTAATTGCATGCATTCATCTTCTTCCATTCATTTTGATTCCATATATTCCATTACATGTTATCATTTACGGCCAAAGCATAGAGATGAGCTTCAAGCACTTTTACCAATGACTTATCTAGCAGAACTTGTCACAAGTTTGACTCCCCCTTGGAAAAGACTTCTCTAAAAAGAAAGTTATTTTTAACATAGTTTGGGCCTAACCCTGTACCGAAACTCCTAATCATTCTATTAAGGGAAAGATTTTTAAAAACCTGATTTGACGGAGAAGTTAGGGTGTGGCAAGTACTGTGAGTGGCTATAGCTATCAACGTTTCTCTTTTTCTTTCTTCTCAGTAACAACACAACGGCTATAAGGGCCATGATGGCGAAACCACCGGCTACAGCCACACCGACCATTATCTTCCCCTGAGAGCTAATACCATTGCCTCCGTTTGTTGGAGGTGTTTGTTTGCCAGCGACTGTGAGAGATGGCGACACAACAACGGCTCCACCCGAACCACCATTAGGTTTGGGTGGTGCAAGAAATGAGCCTACCGCCGGAGGAGAATTTGCTGGCGCTGATGGTTGGATGAGAAGAGGTTTGGTTGGGTCTGATGGTGGAGCTGGAGGTGAATTGGTTGGTTGTAATGGTGTAGTAGTAGTAGTAGAAGGAGCTTGTGACTCCAGCGGGGTTTCCGGGTTCGTTGAAAAAGATGATGGTGAAGGAGGAGATTGGACGTCTGAAGATGGAGGTGGGTTGTCGGATTCGTTGGGAGGAGCTGGTGGTGTTTCTGAATCATCGGCAGGAGGGGAAGGGTGTTTGGTTGACGTTGGCGGCGGATGAGAATCCTTTGAGTCTGACGGCGGAGAAATAGAATCTGGAGGAGGAGTGTCTGTTAATGGAGATAGGATCCAAGGTAGCGGAGGAATTATTGAATCGGGAGGAGGAGGTGACTGTTCTGAGTCGGAAGGTGGTGGCTCTGATGAGTCAGCCGGTGGGGAAGGAGTAGATGTGGAATCAGTCGGCGGAGGAGCAGAGATCTCTGATGAAGAATCCGGAGGGGAAGCTGAATCGGATGGTGGTGCTGGCGGTGAAGAACTTGGTGAAACGTCTGAGTCTGACATTCTCCTTCCCGTTTATTTTCTCAAACAGGCAATGTTGATTTCTAAAATCCAGAGAGTTCCTCCAGAATCTCTATTTTTTTGTCAATTTTTTTTTTGATAATTATTGTTTAGTTTTCTCTCCTACCAGAGAAAAAATATTAGGGTTTATGAATCCAGGACGACCTTTGATACAGGTGGAGAGAGAGCCATTACAGACTAAAAGGACGTATGGAAGGAGAACCTCTACTCTCTCCCCCTTGTTTTTTTCTCCTGGAAAAAAAGAAAAAACAAAGAAGAAGAGAGAAAGATTTTGAAAGGGATGATAATCAACAAATCGCCATGATCATTTTCAGCAGTGATGATGATGATGATGATAAGTTGTAGGCACCTCTCCTGTGCCCGCCCTTTGATCTAAAACTCTCTCTCTCTCTCTCTACAATATTATTTGTTTCTGTGTGTTTTCTTTTTAGTCGTATTGGTTCCTTGTTTCTTTTGAGATGTCACTCCTTGATTCCCGGGTTACCGCGCAAATTCAACGGACTTTTGAGGTCTTATAAATTGGACTCTTTTGACCCGACCCGGTAACTCGTCGGATTAGACAAGGGTGAGGTAATTGTGTAGCAGGCCTATTAGTTTGGCAATATAAATGGGTCCTAATTTAAGCTCGCTAATACATTTTTCCTTTTAAAATATGACATCATGCTGATACAAGGCCTCCAGTGTTGCATGCTACATTTGTTTTTGACGTGTAATGATATTAGTTTTCCCCGAATTGACATGACTTAGCTACGACATTCGTTTTTAGTTTACGTCATGGATTTGAATGGCGGTTATACCAAATAAAAACTTTCGGTTATTTTAATAATTTAATATTAAGTGTTTGTTTACTTATTTACTTTTGCAATCGTCGAACCGACAATAACTAAAAGTTCACTATTTTCATCCTTATTGGCACGAGTGTAACGCAGACGATCGTTATACTTTTATTGTTTATTTAACTTTTGTCCTATTCACCATCCTAATTTCAAAAATGGTGGTATATTTAAACATTGTAATAATAGATCTAAACCCATGCGAGATATATATATATATTTCTACCAAATAAGTAAAACTAAACTCTAGCCAACTGAGTTAGGCATTGCTTTAAAAAGAAAACCTACCACGTCACCCGAATTTACCACCTCATATTAAAATGGCTTACCACCAATGACCAATCTGATATTTCTATCTTTTCCGATACTAATAACAAATTATTTTATTCATGTCCAAAAATGTATTTTATTGATCCTGTAGAATATTCTTGTAAACCAGTAGAAAGTTTACACCTTTCATAACAAAACTTAACCACAAAGAAAAATTCAACCAACATTTCTAGTAAGAAATCTGTAATTAAGGAATTTTTTTGGGGGTAAAAGTATAATTAAGGAATTAAAACCCAAGTTTATCAACAAAAATATCATCATAGATGAGAAGAAGATGATGTCATAAATTAAACCAACCATTGCATCCAATAGCAAGTAAACGCAATTAACTGCAGGGGTAATAAAGTCATTACACTCATGAACGAGTGGTTAAAAAAAGAAAATGTCTTGTGGTGCAAGCTGAACGTAACGGCACCGCTTTACAACCGTTTGTAGTATTAGTACTCTGCTTTCTTCTACATTCTCTGATTTGTCCCCTTTCCCAAGAAAACTTCTCTCTCTCTCTCTTCTCTCTCTTCTCGAACTTCCCTTCCCCACTCGTGATGGCGGCGCAGGTCGAGATCGATGACCAAGCTTCCGTCACCGAACTCGATAATGGCGAAATTTTCGATCCCCTCCCCGACGACGCCGATTCCTCCTCCTCCTCCTCCTCCGGATCATCATCATCATCGTCGATTCTCCTCGGCCAAGGAAACCAAGAGCACGACGTCATCAAAGCGTGTTTCCTCTCCGGACTAGGCGCCGCGATCGCCGGCGACACGACGGTTGCGAGCGTGCGTAAGAACTCCGCGGTGGGGATGACGACGAGAGCCAAGCATCTGGCGTTTCGGATCTTCACGGAGGCCGTGGCGAGGAAGAACGGCGGAGATCCGAACGTGAAGTACGGTTGGTACTCCGCTGGTGGCGGTGGTGGTGGCTCGAGAGAAGAGATCGAACGTATCCTCTCGTATGGATTCAGCAGCCGAGAGGTGGATGATTCTCGTGGAGTCGGGATCCATCTCGTTCCTTCTAAGTGCTCTCTCTTCGCGTAAGTCTTTATTTTAATTAATTAATAATCTAATTTAAAATGTGTAGATTGTGATGAAAACGGTGACGTATTGTTTGCAGAGCTGCAAGTGCAGAGCCAGACGGGGAAGGTTTGAGGCATCTTCTCTTATGCCGTGTGCTTCTCGGGAAGTCTGAGCAGATCGTCTCCGGGTCTAAACAGACGCAGCCGAGCTCGGTTGAATTCGATTCCGGTGTGGATGATCTGGAGAATCCGAGGAAGTATGTTGTGTGGAGCTCTGCTATGAACTCGTACATCTTACCGAGTTACATCGTCAGTTTCAAGTCCCCTCGTCTCAGAGGTATATATATGTTTACTTTCAATGTTTTGTGTGTATCTTAGTGGTGAGTGATCTCTAATATGGTTGTTTGTATGTTTCTTTCAGTTATAGGTAGAGGTGCTACTCCGGCAAGACCAAGCTCCCCGTGGGTTAGCTTTGCTGCGCTTATGTCAATGCTGTCCAAGTCTATCGATGCTTCGAGAATGAAATTGATCATGACAACTTACGATGATTTTCGGGTATGTCTTTGTCAACTCGGTTACTGCACGATTCTACACTATCATTGCTTATTGTTCTAATGTGTGTGTTTGTTTTGCAGAAGCGGAAGATTCAGAGAGATCAACTGGTTCGGAAGATGAGACAAGTGGCTGGAGACGACCTTTTGGCTCAGATTATCAAGAGCCACAGAGACAAATACAAGAACAGGGTTTAAGGAAAAGATAGATACAGGGGTAAGCGAGTCTTGTTTAGTAGTTTTTAAAGTTTTGATTTTATATACCGAAGACTGAATGTGCTTTTCATCGGCTTTCTCGTCTAATCAAAAATTAATAGAAAGTTAAAAGTTTGAAAAAGTTTTGTTCTTGTTCTTTCTTATCGAGCAAGGATTGAGAATCATCTTCATTAAGGTGAAAAAGGGATCTTTCTTCTAAGACCTTTTGACGTGTGTTGTTCCAAGTTCCAACTCATGCAAAATTTGTGGCCGTTCGTTTTACTTTCTCATTAAGCTTAGATAATTAAGGTATTCATAGTCCTTTCTAGAAATATTATCATTGACCCTTTTTTTTCTTCTATTACTTCCAGGGAAGTCTAAGACGCGTGGAATCGCTCAAATCAATTGTGGAAACTATATCTGAGAGTTTTCAAGCTCTTATTTTTCTCCTTTCTGATATTAGATGGGACAAACAGAGGATCCCTTATGATATATTGAACTTTGGAAAATTTGTAAAGAGCATTCTTTAACATAGTTAATGAGATTTTCAAAATTTCCAGAACTTTTAAGCAAAGTTTAAATCATAATCTCTCGTTCATTACATCATTTTCAGATTATTGTATCTCCTCCCATTACTTCTCCTACGTAATCTCCATCTCTCCTTTATTGTGTGTCTCTCCGTCTTTTCTCTACTCAATGTACAGTGCCATTTTCTTCTTGATCATCATCATCGTGGCATTCCCCTCTTCCTCGCATCTAATAAGGTCAGATCTGGACGCAATCCAGTTAGAACATTATTGGTTTTATCCCTCAATTTTTTCGAAAGATATATATAGATATAAAATTTTATAATCTTCTCGATCGGCTTTTAGGCAACTTGTGCTTGCATAAACGTTCTGAATCTATGTCTATTAGTTCCGCTTTATAGCTACCCTTAAACACTTCCATGAACATCATTTTCTCTTTTTTCTTTTTTTGCCTGTCCACAAACAAGCAAGAGAAACGAAACCCAAGCAATTTATGTTTCACAACACACACAAAACAGACATGGTGATAAAGTGTTGGTTTAATACTATCTTTCTCTGACACCGACTCATGTTTAACATTATCTGATCTCTTGGATTCGGCCTACTACAATAAATATAATCATAGATTACCTACTCTATACATTTGGCCACTAGTAGTTTATATTGATTTACCTCTTATTCATGGAAATGAAACTGACCTAGGATTTTAGACGTCATAAAGTCAACTCGATTTTCCTAAAACTTGTTGATGAATATAGGAATATATTAAACATCCAAACTTATTAAAAATATTAATCTGGGTATGATCATTTAGGCTTGTTTTTTTTCATGTTTTTTGCTTGATGACTTTACTTAGAGATTTCGCTTAGCTCGTTGATTCCTACTAGCCATAATCTGGATCAATAAGAGCAGAGGTTTGGTAATCTTGATGGTGGTCCACGAATGGACCAAGAAAGTGGTGGCAGATTAAAAATAGGATGTGGCTAAAAGTATTGGTTCATTGTTACTTTTGGCGCAATCTTTCCTTGTCTACTGCTTTACTACATTTTTTCATATCCTTCTCAACATTTTGGCAACCCTTGCTTGCACAAACGGTCTCAATCTACGTTCGGGCAGTGTAATACAATGAAACGAAAAAAGCAATGGAACCTTCAAACAAAAGCAATGGAACAAAACAAATTGTATTTTTGATTTGGAATATAGAAAAAATGAAAATTTGTAAGAATAAGATAACTTTAAAGAGTTGCCTGACCCGCAAGCAACACGTATTGTCTAGTGTTGAATGATTAAGAGGTCAGTTATCTAGATACCTCACTGGTTACACTTTGGAAAAGAAATCATGTGTAACAAGGTTATATTAGAAAAATATGGGGAGACAACAACGTTTAAGGTTTTCTATAAAGTACACAACTGGGTTTATTTTGTATTGTTGCTGTTCATTAAATAAAGGTTTTGACAATTAGTACTCCAACACTCGTATCTAGATAAAGTGATCCGTTATACTAATGTTTAGCGTTTGCGTTTATTTATTTTCTTGCAACATGATATAACGTGCCAAGACCGGAAGTGAAGAGTCTCATATACTTCGGAGAACGGCGCCTCGAATCTGAAGATCTTCCATTAACCTCTTAGTGCTTTTGATGATGACCCGACGGATGTACCAAGAAAACGGCGGCTTATCAAGAGGTTCCATGGGCCTATAAACCAGGTCCAACTTCAATTTCGACGCAATTAGTCCTTTTCCGCCTGAACATTTTCGGTATTCTTTTGGATTTTTTGGTACCCTAGCCGTGCAATATTTATCACTATCTATGTACCATGGCTTTATTTGCAACTGACCCATAAACAATTCCATGTTCATTACATCCTCTCTCGGAATCCTAAATAATGTCTGTCCACAAAACCCAATTTAATTATCTCAAAACTGAACAAGAAGATTGATATTTGTGAAGATTTCTTACGATGAGATCTTTTCGGTTCTCATTGAATACTAGATCTAATGGCATTTTCCCATTCCACCGAAGAAACTTCCATGGCGCAGATTTTTTTACTACCACGACTTTCTCATCCCTTCCATTATCCCTAAGAACCTTGCTTGATTTGACTGACTTCATAAGAAAAATACCATTTTCTGAAGTATTGCTATAATCAGAACTTAACAGGAATGGTACAGTTAGAAGAAAAGAAAACAAGAAAAAAACCAGGATTTTGCGCCTTTTCATTTGTATGAAGTAAGAATATGTTTGGTTGTCGTGACTAGTTATAATATCGAAGACTGTCTCAGGAGGCAATCCTATTGAAAAGTCCATCTTCAAATGGGTTTCACCTATACTCGATTTGGACACCTTCAAACATAAATGATGTAACAAATTTGTTAGATATTCTTCTTATAATACACAGACACCACATGGCTCTTGTATTTCAGACCCTCGACTTAGGGACGTCAACAAAGTACAAGTATAATTAGCTCTGTTGACAAAAAGAAATTGTATACAACTATGAATCGAAAACTGTATTTGATTGTTAGTAAATAAATAAACATTCATTTGTAATGCCTGCTAATTATGCTTTTATTCGTGTATTTTCTCGACTAAAAGCTTTGTTCATGTATCTGTATAATAAATATTGAATTAACAAAAAAAACTGTATGCACTTAAAAATAATTTTAGTACTATCTCACGATCACACAAGGTTGTACATATTGCAACCGTCAAGCCAAATTTAAGTATTGAGAATTCGTATACTGGTTTGTGATCTTACCTTCACGGTAGGAGCATAATCTCGCAGCCATGGCCATTTCTTCTCTTCAGCTCTCCACATCTTTAATTGCCTCTTCGTTTCTTCGCTCTCCGCACTGGTATTTATCTCTGACCCTGGCTTTGATTTTACATTCTTAGATTTCCTGGACTCGGCCTACAACAACAAGCAGAGCGATAACCTAAGTTAATAACTAAACTATATATATTGTATTTCATATTCATTGGACTCTTAAGGGCTTTTTGATTATCGAAATGAAACTTACCTTCGGAGGTTGTTGGCTGTTCAGGTTGATCCAGGCACCAAACCCCGGAAATATACCCATTTATCGGTAATTATGGTCCGCAAATGATACACTTATTTGATCAGAGCAAGAGCAAATGAAGATCCGAATATTTTATATCTTGTGGTTTGAGGTATCTTAAAGCTAGACAACATGCGATATGAAATTGAAAGAATATAATAGTGAGGGACTGGTGGTGCAGTTTACGTATACGTTTTCATACGGCAAAACAAGAAGTGAGCTGCTCCATTCCCGTGAATTCTTGACGTAGAGGCAAGACATACGTGAATAAAGAGGTGATCAAAGGTATTATTTCGTGCTTCCCCTGTTGGCCTGTTCTAACTTATTAAATCATAATGAGATACAAAGTTTGTTACTCTATTTTCATCAGTGTACTTGTTTATTAGTTTTCTAGATTGAACTGAGAGTCTCAGACTTCATATTGAAAGATCAGTCTTTCAAAAGTTTGAATTGCTAGGAATGTATGAAAGCATCGATGGGTTTTATTCTAATTTGAAAACAAGCAGAATCATACGCTTATATAAATAATATATGTACATGACATACTATTAGTCTAATTTATATAAGCTAGAACGAAAGCAAACTATTTTAATTCAGGTTCTACCTGATCGACCAGATTGCATTATCCAAAAATGCTTATTTTTGGGCTTCCAGTTTTTTTTCTTTTAAACATGATCAAACGCACGCAGTCCGCAGCCAGTTCCAAAGAAGCAATAGGCCTGTATATCTGCATGCGCACTTCTATAAACAGGGGCTTCCCTGAAATATTGGGAGTCATAAACATTTTAATATGATTTTAACAAAAAACTTTTTTTCACAAATTTGGAGACCTTTTTCAACATAATTTTTTCTAAAAAAATTGAGGGTCTTAATCCAATGTTTTATTTGGCTATGCTCAAGACCACTCATGTCTATAAGTTTTTCCCCGTAAGGATAAGCTTCGGTCTTCAGTTAGCAGGCAGAGCCACACAAGAGGAGAAATATCATGAAAAGTTGAAAAAGAATACTTAGATGATTGTTCAAGTATAAACCAACTTGCTCATCAAGTCATCTTTCTGATTTCTTCCGTGTAGTAGGGCTAGCAAAACAGGGCTAGCAAAACATGACGGGAGATATTATCTTAGCATATTAGCCGGTATTTGTTAGCTTATATATAGAAATATGATCAACAAATATTCAAATTTTCAGATACGACAATTACTATCTGAATATTTCTACTACTTCTCAAATTATATATTTTTTTTCTAATCACGAAAGGGACTCTACTTGCACATTGTATCAGTTGAAAGTTTCTCATCTTGAGAGAATATTTATTTATGATATTTGAAGAAATGAACCGATAAATGTCAGACCAATATGGCTTCTCAAAGAAAAAGAAAAATCGATAAATATTGTCAGACCAATAATGCTATCTTTGATCAACATCTCTGCATATTAGGTCAGCAACTAAAGAATTAGTTCCTAGCTTCTATTTTTCAACCATTCGTGACTTCTTATTCATATGGTGATAGTTTATAAAATATATATGTGGTGGTCTTTGGAAAGTCTTCAAAAATATCCGACGACAATGAAGAAGTCTTCGACGTTTAGCTGGAACGCCCAAAAGTCATTACTCCAAAAACAACTTTATACATATCGAAATTATAACAGGTAATATATAACAGGTAAAATCTTCTTTAGCATAGAGATAAGATTTGTTTTCTTGGTGTGGTGATCTTTCCTTTTATGTAATATATGTATTATCAAATAAAAAAAACAAAGTTTCAATATTGTAGATCAGATTAGAGCATAGAATATGTTGGTACTACAAGATTTAAAACTAGACGATAGATTTGACCAACTTAGAATTATTTCACTTGTATAATAAACAGCTACTAGTATACAATGTTTATATTAAAATTTCGTGCATCGCCAGGTCTTTTTGTGATAGTTTAGTGATATATTTAAGTGGTGGGTCGTCGATATGCCAAAATAATATTTTCCTCGAGCGATATCTTTTACATACAATTCAACTTATGTGCTAATACCACTCCAAAAACAAAGTGTGGTTGCAATAAACATATTGGACTAGTATTTTTTTTGAGCAAAACATATTGGACTAGTATTATATATAGACACATTTGTTGAATACTATGAGTCTATGAGAAGTCTTCTGACATTTATTAAAAAATAGTTTGTAATAAAACATGTGGGAACCAGTCTTGTTTTATTTTTCTAATCACGTGGGGCTAAACTTGGTTATGTCCCCATGTATAAATGTAGAATAACGGAACCGTTAGTTCCACGCGTTAGTCAAGGTATTCCACCGTTAGTTTTGACTTCTGACCAACGCTGAAGATTGGGTCAACGTCACTTTCGCGCGTGAACGCAAAGGCAAAAATGTCGTTGGGTCAACTTCGAACGGAACTAAACCGTGACATTTTTTTTTCAGAAAACTCTTTTACGAATGTTGAGAGAGAGAGAGACGTGGATCTCAAGACACCTTCCATGTAATTTCCCAACAAGTTTTCAATAACGAAATTACGATTTTACCACTTTGTTTGGAAACGGTGACACGTTGGTGACAATCACAGAGGTAGCTCACCCACTACTTTCCTTAGCCCATCACGCGCCTTTACTTCTAAAGTGAGTAACAACAAAAAGAGAGGCGATCTCATGTATGTATCTAACTTTTACAATGAACTATTTATGAAAATAACAAAATGTAATTCTCCTTTTTGTTTTGAATAATTTGAGTGAAAGCGAATTGGCGATTACTTAGAGAGAAATTAAGAAAAATTAAAGGATTGTACATCTAATTTACCAAATGAAAATTTGTTCATGATATAACTTAACAATTGTAAATCGTATAATTTATATTGTTCATATCATGTTTTATCTGTTGAACATATATATGACTATCGGTTACATCTGTATTTTTCTTATAAGAAAGTGATATATATATATATATATATATATATATATATATATATATTCCTTAGAGTTCTATATAATTTCTTGATGTCTTAAATTTTCGACGTAATCATTAAAAATAACGCAATAAAAGTATCTCTTTAAGATGTGACAAGAAAATCAATTACAGTAGAAAATTTGTACCATTTATAGCAATAAATCACACATTAATAATCTACGTAATCTCTTTAGTCGACTTTTTAATCTACCTAATCAACTCGTTTGTTTTGTTGATATCTAATCTTTGTCAGAATATTATCCGAAAATGATACTAAATTGATAATTTTGGATTTTATTTAAAGAAAATACAATAATGTCGTGGGCCAAAAAGATGAAAAAAAATAAAGGGAGGTTCGTCCGAAGTCGCACTGGGTAAGTTATCTTGACGAGACAACCAACCATATATATATATATACATAGGCTTAATGTGACACAGCTAAAAATTTAAGTCCCATTCTTCTTATTTCACACAGCTGTCCTCACAGCTTTCTTCTAGGGGAGAGAGATAAGAGAGATTTTGTAGCTAATCAACGACGATGGAGGTTGCTTTCTCTTTTTCGCCGCCGACGACGAAATCCATGGACGATGAACAACGCTTAACGGAGATGTCGATGAAGTTGAGCGAGGATTTCACCAATAAGCTGGGATTTTCAGAAGAGGGTGAAGAAATTCGAAACTTGAGAGATCTTGGAGCAAACTCGAAGATTCCGTCGAGTTCGACGATGAAGAGGAAGCAGGTGATGGAGAAGAGGAAGAGGAAGAGGAAGAGGAAGAAGAAGAAGAGTTCTCGTTTGCTTGTGTAAACGCGGAAGGATCTCCGATAACCGCCGAAGAAGCTTTCGAGGATGGTCAGATCCGTCCTGTCTTCCCTCTCTTCAACCGCGATCTCCTCCTCTTTGACCAAAACGACGTCGTTTCGGCGACCGACGACAGCGACAGCGAGAGCGTCCGGCCGCGTCTTAGAAAAGTGTTCGTGGAGGACGGCGAGGGTAAGAAAGCAGAGGAGGGTTCTTTAGTGGGAGCGCACTGCTCGTGGTCGAGTGGAACGGTCGCGGAAGCGTCGCCGAGACTTGCCGGAAGAGCAACTCGACGGGATTCTCGAAGCTCTGGAGATTTAGGGATCTCGTCTTGAGAAGCAACAGCGACGGAAGAGACGCGTTTGTTTTCTTGAACAGTAACGCCGCCGTCGGTGACAAGACTCAGTCTTCTTCTTCGAGGCCGGCGAAATTGACCAGCGAGGATGAGAAAAAGTCAACAAAGACGAAGAAAGGGAAAGAGAAAACGACGTCGTCGGCGTCGGCAAAGAAGACTAAATCAGCGCACGAGAAACTCTACATGAGGAACAGAGCGTTGAAGGAAGAGGTGAAACACAGATCGTATCTTCCGTACAAGCAAGTTGGGTTCTTCACTAATGTGAATGGCCTTAGCAGAAACATCCATCCTTTCTGACAAAATTCGTCAGAATTTTAATATTTTTTTCTTTAAAAAAATTAAAACTGAAAATTTTAGGTTTGTTGGATGTTTTGTTTTTTTTTTTTGGTTTGATTGGAGAAAAAAATGAAATTACTCTTCTTATGGGTCCCTTCTGTTTGGTAGATTGGTTTAATTGATAGCAGAAAGGTGTACCGTTTTCTCTTCACTGTTATATGTGTACTGTGAAGAAGAGCTTGGCTTGTATTAAACCATTTTGTAACTAAATAAATATGTAACTAGTTATACTTGGTTAGTTATCTTCATATATTTTTCCCAACAAATCAAACATATTAATATCAAAATGAGTTTACAGAAACATTCTTTACAACTGTTACCGTTGATATAAATAAAAGAAATTAAAACAATTTCGATGAAGAAGTGGAGAGTAACCCTTCTTTTTTGGATGTTTTATAGATTTTTATCTAGTATTGTGAAATTTGATATGGATACTGAACCAAACAATTTTCCGGGTGATGAGTTATTAGGTTATAGATCGACTTTGAATGAACCGTAGTTTAATAGATTAGTTAATTTTGTTATATAATAATATATTAGCTATTGAAAATATATTATGTTTTAAGAATATTAGAAAAATATTTAACTTTAGTTTTCTTTATTTTCATTTTCATTTCACATACAAAAAAATATTAGACTATTTAATTATTTTGTAACAAATTAAGAGTTATGAAATAAAAATATATCAAGAATTAAAATTTTAAGTATTTAAATGTTTAATGTGTATAATAGAATTAAATTGTAAGTCCAAAATAAACTAAAAATAAAACATAAAATTGTAAAATATAAGACGTAAAATTGTGATAGATTATCCGTAACAAAAATAAACTTAAACTAAATTACATTAACTAATTTTGTTAATAGATTCATTATCAACATGATCATATGATCTTTTATTCACATCAAATAAGTAAAAGTCACGTACCAGTTAGGGGTAGACATTTTGGTTATTTTATCAGTTCAGTTTGGATAATTCGGTTCCAAAATTATTCAAAATGAAATAAACTACAATTAATTTGATTTGGATCAGTTTCGGTTTGGTTTATATTCGGTTTGGCTTGTGTTTCGGTTTCGTTCAATCGGATTTCCTCGAGTTTAGTTTTAAAGAGAATTCATCTTTTAAAACATAAACTCGCATAGTCAGGAAATTATATGACTACGAAAAAATAAATTATGTAAAGTAAATCCAATATAAAACTGAAACAAAAATCTCTAAAAATCACAAAAACTGATAAAAAAAACACAATCAAATCAAAGTTAACTAATTAAAGTAAATAGAAAATTAATGAACACCATTAATAATGTCTTTTAAAATAAACTATGTAAATTAAATCTAATATAAAACTGAAACAAAACTTTAAAAATCACAAAATTATAAAAACACAATCAAACCAAATTTAACTAAAATAAATAGAAAATTTATAAAACCAACATCGTTAATAAAGTTAATAGTGACTTTGGTTTTACATTTTAGTATATATTATATATTGTTAGTATATTTAATTCAAATAATAACAAAAATATATTGGTTTATCGGTTCGGTTTAATTCAGATCGGTTTCTGTTGGTTCAGATCGGTTTCTGTTGGTTCAGATTGGGAATATCTTAAACCATACTATTTGATAATAGATTTTGGTTTGAATCGGTTTCGGTTCGGCTGGTTCGATTTTACTCGGTTCGATTAAGTTTTTTTGCCCACTCCTAATACAAATTCAACTGGTAGCCAGATTTTTCGGGTTTTAACGGATTATTAAATAGTGATTTTTCTAAAATTTAAACTGGTATATACCAGATTACCAGATTTACCGGTTGAACTGCAAGTCCGAATCGAATTTCAGAACACTGCTTTTATCTATTATGTCCCTTTTTCATATATTTTCACATAGTTATTATTTTTCATCTTCGTATATCCATGGCGGTTTCCATGGTTGTTGTTTAAACATAGCCATTAACATTCTTTCAAAACCTAAGACCATCAAATACAAACCGCCATGAACTATTTCCAATGGACAAAACACACAACAAAATGATGATATAACACCACCGTAATCATGTGACGGAATACTCTGATGATTACAACACGGAAAAATGTAACATCCCGACCGTCCACGGTTAATGGGTCACCCACGCCCATTCTCTCGGCCAGTGGATCCCATTCCACCCGACGGTTGGTCTTTAATTTTTCCAAAGACTCGAAATCATTGTCTCCTGACCTTGCAATCACCACCCGACCTTTTCCCGTGCTTTGGCCTCACTTACACGATATCGCGAATCACTTTCCGATAGGTCACTCATCCTTTCACTATTCCAGTCTAAGTACGCTTAATTCTGGAGTTGTAAACGGATGTGTGACGGAAAAGGTAAGTCAACTTTGGTGACATAGGTAGCCAAATCAATTCTCTTAAGCCTTTTCACATATCACAACTTGGGATGTTACAATTCACCTCCTCTCAAAGAATGCAACGCCCTTGTTGCGCCCCACGACAGGTCTCAAGATGCTCCTCAGGTCAAAACTGAGACGGCTAACCAGCTTTGATACTACTTATAACGCCCCGTTCACAGCTAATAGACCATCCACTCCCGTTCTCTCGGCCAGTGGACCCTATCCCACCCGACAGTCGGTCGTTAATCAATGTATATACACTAAAATAAAATATTTATTTTTTCTACTTTAAAAGAATATATCTTAAAATAGAAAAATCTTTTTTTTTAGATTAGTAACTCTATAAATTAATTAAATATCAGAATCTCAATATTATTAGTTTATAGAGTTTTTATTGTATTTGCTTCCTCTGCGAAGGAGAGCCATCCTTATCTCAAAAGTTTATTTTGTCATTTCCGTAAACCATCTACGTAATACCGTCATCCATCATGTCCTTGGTTATCGAATTTGCCACAACATCATCTCTTAGAATTGTCAGCTCAATTAGTTGTCCATCACCCCTAAAAGTTGCCTTTACTTATGCCATACACATGATTTCCTGGGGATAAGGAGATTCCTATTTATATTCTTATAAATCTTTGCATTCCAATTTTACCAGATGTACCACATAATTTAAGAATACGAAAATTAATATTTTTTAGAAGTCTTAAAAAAGCAAACCATATAAAAACTGATGTTGATGGAAACAGTTGTGGATTTAGGTATCTTAGATAGAATCCAAGTTTGAATAGTTGGTAGACAGTCTGAAAAACATGATTTATAGATATCTCCTCTGTTTCAACTATGTGACAGTGCGTGTCGTATTCTTCTTGCCAACAAAATATTGGTAATCGGCTTATAAAAGTAGCCCACTGAGAGAAGCGTATGGTGGTCTAGTGGTTCCTGCGATTCTTCTCACACATGACTACTTGAGGTCGCCAGTTCGATATTCAGAGATAGCGGGGTGATACTGGATTAGCTAAAAAATTCTTTAAGGAATTTCTAGCGAAGTAGCCCTTCGGGGTGAGCCCAGTCACTATAAAAAGTTCAACCTACACAGTTTTGAGAAGCGTATGATGGCCTAGTGATTCCTACGATTCTTCTCACACATGACTACCTGAGGTAGCCAGTTCGATACTCAGGAACAGCGGAGTGATACTGGGTTAGCTAAAAAATTCCTTAGAAGATTTATGGCGAGGTGGCCCTTCGGGGTGAGGCCAGTCACTATAAAAAGTTCAACCTACATAGTTTTGAAAAGCGTATGGTGACCTAGTGATTCCTGCAATTTTTCTCACACATGACTACCTGAAGTCGCCAGTTCGATACTCAGAGACAGCGGAATAGTACTGGGTTAGCTAAAAAATTCCTTAGGGGATTTCTGGCGAGGTGGCCCTTCGGGGTGAGCCTAATTACTATAAAAAGTTCAACCTACACGGTTCTATCTTGACATTTTACCCCAAAAAAAGAAAATAGTTCACTGATTATTAGGCTAATTGGCCTTAGCGACAGTTGGGATTCACCGGAGTATAATCGGGTTTGGTTTCCATGTCGGTATCAGCTTATAAAAATGCCCACTGATTATTAAGCTAATGGGCCTAAGATGTGTAACATATGTAGCCAATCAGTCTTCGTATTTTTGGTTCGTTAACAATGTTTAAGGCTTAACCTCATCCATAATTTGAGCTACCCATTTAGAAGTGTATAAATTTACAAACATGAAATACTATATATGTAAAATATATAAAATATAACAGTGATCCAACAATGCATGGTAATCTGATGGTAAGTTGGTACAATAAGTTCACCGTAGCAATGGAGCATATATATAAATCTTGAACACCAAACATAAATCTTGAATATACAATAAGTTCACTATTGTCATCGTATATAGAGACAATCAGAGCTGGTCTTACCACCAAACATAAATCTTGAACGTCCAGTCCAAAATTATAACTTTATTTTCTCGACTCTGGTTACAATAATTCTGTGCAGGATAATGATAGTAGTGAAATTCTTAGATTCACCCCTAGAGTGAACTTTTAGGTTTACCCAACCAATAAAATTTTGTTATTTTATATTCGATATCTTTAAAAGAAGGAAATAAAATATTATCAAGTTATATTATATTTTAGATTAAAAATAAAAAATAATATTAATTGTAAACAAAAACATGTTTAAAAAAAATATATTTTTAATACCGTTAACCAAACACTAAACCCTAAACCCTAAATCCTAAACCATAAACCCTTGGATAAACCATAAACCCTTGGTAAATCCAAAACATTTGGATAAATTCTAAATCCTAGAGTTTAGGATTTATCTAAAGATTTAGGATTTACCCAAGGGTTTAGGGTTTAGTATTTAGAGTTTAGGGTTTAGTATTTTGCTGACTGTGTTAAAAATATATATTTTTAAAAAATCTAAAGATTTAGGATTTTTTCAAGCGTTTACCATGGATTTAGGGTTTATAATTTAGAGTTTAGGGTTTATTGTTTTGTTGGCGGTATTTTAAATATAAAATAATTTTTATGACTACTATTATTTTCTATTTATTTTTATTTTAAAAATATAATAAAACTTGATAATATTTTATTTCTTTTTTAAAAGATATCGAATATGGAATAAAAAAATTATATTGGTTGGGTGAACCTAAATGTTCATTCTAGGGGTGAATCCAAGAATTTCTCGTGACGAAAACAGTATTGAGGTAAATAAAAAACAGTATAGAAACAATGATGATTGGTTGCGCTTTACTTAAAAGTTAAATTTTATTTTTATAGCATTTGTTTTCTAATCAGTTTTTAAAGTAACTAGGTAAATATCCGCGCTACGCCGCGGGATGCAATTTTTTTTCTTTGATTAATAGTACTTTTAAGAGAAATTGTATTATATAGGGTTAAAAATTATAATTCACTAAATTTTATAAATCTGAACTTTATATTTTCTTATGATATTATTTAAGTATATGAAGTATGCATCATACAATTTAAATTGTTTTAGTTTTAATTTTATTAAATAATATGAAACCTTAAAAAATTAATAATATACTCCTTATCAATATAAAAAGTAATAAAAATTATTATTTGTATTTATATAATTATATATATAATATTATTTTAATATAACTTTATATTTACATAGAGTTTTCTAAAAATTATTATCTTATTATTTTATTGATATATGACATATTTGAACAAAGCCAATTCAAAATCTATAAATTTATAAATTTATTGTATTTATTAATTAATCAGATATTATTTTATTATTTTTTCCTGTATATGTTTTATTGTTTTGGATACTGGTATTTGCTTATAATATTTTTTTAAACAACCTTTAAAAAATAAAGGAATATCAGTGACTTTTGAGTATGATTGTTTCTTCCAAGTTGTGCAACACGAATATGTAACTTTAATTGATAAAATCCTCCATTTATTTTATTTTACATTTCTATATTTATATAATAACGAACTAATGTATTTTACTTGAACTTAAACTAAATCATTCATGTAATGTTTTCCAAACGACATACTTATACTGTTTCTTTCTCCAAGTTTTTTCAATGTTTTTATTGCTTGAATATCCAATTAGATCCCCAATTAAATTGCTCTATTTAAAAAAAAAAACCTAAAACTCCTTTACTTTACCCGATTAGGATGAGTCTTTCATGGCCTATGCAAATTTTCTAAAGTGTGTTTTTTTATAACCTTTTCATAATTTATTTCTTCCATGACCTACAGTCTCTCTTATTGGCTTTTTCTTTGTAATTTTAACGGTTGAGAGATTCTGTGAATATGCTACACACAAATAAATGTTAGAAAAGGTGAATATTTAAACCAGAAATAGGATTTAACATTTGTAGTCTGTGAAGAACTTTATTAACCATGTCTTCCTTTCACTTCCTTTCCCCCAAAACACATCTTTTCGCAAATCACACCTGCTAACATTATCACCATCTTCGTCTATTTCTAATAAGCTAAATGATTATTGGCCTTTATGATATTACACACGCTATTGCCTTAACAAACCAATTAACGATGGTAAAATCCTAATAAGAACAGAACACTATTTATCAAGTATATGTGCCTTTCTACTAACTTTTCTTTTTCTATCAATATCAACTCTGCTAACTTTTCTTTTTCTATCAATATCAACTCTCTAGAAATTATACACCTGATTCAAATCCATAGTCCTACTATAACGTACTTGATAGAAAATCTCCTCCCATATAAAGTTTATATTTGTCACACAGACGCTGAACGCATGGTCTATGAGCATACTTGTGTAACACATAATGTTTCAACAACCTCAGCTCTGTAGGAGCCGATCTAGGAACATTTTAAAAAATTTCTTAAAAAATCATTTTAAAGTTTAGCAGGCCATCATTTTAAAATCTTAAGAAGTGTATCATATACTAAGTAGTTCAAGAAGCATAAGCTCAATTTCAAATGATCGTGATAGAACTACCTTTACGCTGCAACTACAAACATAAGGGGGTCTACTTTTGATAAGGGCCTTATCATAAGGTGCTCGTCCTAACAAATATGTCCTTCCGCAGAAGCAATGCGAGCCTCCTTCCCCTTCGATTGGAAAAATGGAGTGCCTTATCGCTGTCCACCGCGGCACCACCACTGCTCGGCTCGAACAACTTGATCTCAGGACTCAACATAACTGGTGTGTATCCTCGAGACTTGGCTCTACCTCACAATAGAAGAAAAACATTGATAAAAACTACTGCATCTAACACTATCAACGAAACACCAAGTTTCCAAATGAGTCTCTGTTTCTCTTTATGTCCCTATAACATCTCCGACCTTCCCTAAATTTTAGACTAAATTAGATTGATCTAAGATCCTAGTTAGGCATATGACTGCAAAGATGTTTTTGTTTAGGCTAAACCCGAATAGTGATTGTAAATCCCTATCTCGTGACTCCAACGTATGTGTTTAATTCATCCTATTTCATGTTAAAACTCAAAATCGAGGGATTTAGTTACCACCATTGCAGCAGATCATTCTTTTCTCGAAAACTTGGCTTCCTGCGCTAAAGTTGACTTGCGTTCCTCTCTGCATCGAATCTGATTTATGTGATTTTTGTAACGGATCTTTTGATCAATCTTTCCTGGAATCAAATGGTAAATGAACTCTTCGGTTAAACTGGCTTTTCCAATGAAAGAGAATAAGAGAAGAGAAAAAATTTGACTACTCGGATTCGATAGAAAGATAGACGATCTTTGAGGTTGTTCATGACAAAGCCTTCTGGAGCTGTAAACGCCATCACCATATTCATCATCTGCGGTTTCTTCCCTATCTGAGATCTCTAGCCCGACCGTCAAGCAAGTCTGACATGTATTAACAAAACATTCTGATCAACAGATACCAAAAGAGTTTCAACTACAGTCTACCTATTGATTTATATAAGCCCACATAGGAGTTGTTTGAAGCACATTAAGACATAACGCCGTTTAACCCAAACTAACCTGGTCGTCGCAATTACGGCAGGCATAAAAGAGACTTTGATTTGTCGCAGAACGTTACGGAAACATCCCTGAAAGACAAACTAAGAAGAATATGGGCTATGGCTAGACAGACTAAGAAGAATCTCGGATCAAGATTTGGATTTAACTGTCTATCACTTATCTTTCTCGCGAACTGTAACCTAGACCTATAAACGAAAGATGGTAAACGGAAAAGAAAACAAAAGAAAAAAATATGACAGTAGAGAGATGACGTGTAGAAAACGCGTAGAAACAAAATGATTTGATTGGTTCTTCAAGTTTTTTTCAGTTAATGACATGTCAATCTCATATGACTCTAAACTGCTGAGTTGTCAAACGCTGGAGAAAGGCTAACCTTATTACTGTGTCGATTTTATAAGTCCTAAACAAAACTACAACATCTACAGTTATAATATATATTTTGTTCGGTTTTATTTTTTTTTCTAATTAAAAAATATTAAAGTATTTTAAAAGTTGTAATATTTTTATACAGTAAAAACACATACATGTACAACAACAAAACGATGATGACTTTTAATCTTGGTCTAAAGATAACTTATCCAAGCATAATGTTCAAGTATTTCAACAATAATCTTAAAAAGAATATAGGATAAAACAAGATAACACTTCTCGAGTTCACACATCTTAGAATTACTTGAAACTCAGATTTATAAAGGGTCATAAGTTTTCAAAAAACTCAATGGTGACTATCTAAACTCTTTCTTTTAGATCAAACTAGGGAAATGATAAGTCTAAACCAACCTTCTTTTATTTTCTGATAACAGAAAGAACAAAATCAAAAAATTACTTGAAGCAAACAAAAAAATAAATACAAATAAGAAACACATACGAGTTGCGAATCGTGTAGAAGAGCAAACATTTTTGATATTTTAAATCTTAATTCTACGTAAACGAGTGTGATTGCTCTTATCAGTGTCGGAAACTTGAGAGAGAAAACCTTAATCTCGTAGCCGGATTCTCTTTCGAGAGAGACAATGATTCATAAAAAATCTAGGTTAGTTAGGGTTATTTTGTCTTTTATCCATTAATGATTTAGGTATTTATGAAAATGTCATTCTATTGAAGGTAAAGTTGAATAGTGATAATACAAAAAGTGTAAAAGTAAAATTTTTCCAACTGAATTTGAATTATATATATTTAGTAAGATATTCTTGAATATGAATATATTCATAAAGTTTGAGGAAGATCTTCCTTAATTCGATATCAAAATTGTACATTCAAATTTACATTTGGGATTTACACAGGTAGCAAAATTTACATTCAAATTTACATTCGGTAATATATCATAAACATAAATAAAGGTCTTTCTAAAGTTTTTTTAGGAAAAATAGTTTTCTAAAAGAAATTTTCAAAACAAAAATTCCAAGAAAACTGTTTTTGAAAAGAAAAAATAGTTTTTAATGAAATTTTAGTATCTTTTATTTTACAAATTTAATAAATAATTAAATAAAATTGTGAAAATATATATTTGTATTTTAACCATTAATAAAAGTTAGCTTTGGAACTTTTGTCCTTAACGGCTATTACAGAGACAAGAACTTTAAAACATTACTAGATTCTGACCCGCCCTTTAAAGGGCGGGTATATTTTTGTTTTAATTTAATTCTCATATCTATTTTTTCTTTGTGATTATATATATAATTTTTTTATAATCATATTTATGTATAAATCTTAACCAAAGTATATTTTATTAAATAATAACAATTTAAAAATTGATCCGGTATATTGCAGTCGAACCCGCCAACCCGCGGATTTCAATTTTTTTTCGTCTAAAACTAAAACCCGCGGGTTGAAAATTGAAAATTGAAATCCGCGGGTTTAGTTAACCCATTGAGAAATATATTTTGACCCGTCCTTAAAAGGACGGATATATTTTTTTGTTTTAAATTTAATTTTTGATATTTCTTTTTTCTTTCTGGTTATATTTGTATTTTTTGTAATCATATTTGTGTATAAATTTTAATCAAAATATATTTTATTAAATAATAACAATTTAAAAATTGATCTGGTATACGCACAGTTAAGGCTGGGTTTCAGGTCGAACTCGCCCCGTTGACCCACCAACCCGCGGATTTTCAGTTTTTCTTTGGTTAAAAAATATGACCCGCACAATTCGCAAACAGATAATTTTGTATTCGCACCTGCTTCACTTTAGTTATTATTAAAATATATTTATAATAAAAAATTCATACATGATTTAAATTCTAAATTATTATTTTAAAATTTCTGTATTTTTTAATTTTTTTTTAATTTTATTTTTTTTAATAATTTGCGGATCGACAGGTAACCACGATCCGAAATCCACCAATCCACACTTATTTAATATATAATAATTCTGCCAATGTTCATTTTTTCAATGTAAGAAAACATTGAGAAATATAAAAGTTCAGAAATTATAAATACCCGTTGAGAATATAACTGTTTTTTATAGTGTTGATGAAAAAAATTTCAGAAATTTTTTCAAACACAAATACCTGTTGAGAAATATAATTGTTTTTTCCTAGGTTTCTTTGGAACTGAGTTAAATCACCAAGAAACATAACTGTTTTTGAAAATTTGTAGCATGAATAATTTCTGAGAGAATTGAATGTTCATCAAAACTCAATAATAATAAACATATGACGTGGTTAGTAACAATATTAAAGTAGGTACAATTATAAAAAATAAATAGAAGTTAGTTATTATTAATAGAATAAATAAATAATTAAACATAACATATATCAATATTTAGAAGGTGATTATAATTATTTAGATACAGTTATAAAATAATTAGGTGGACACAACTTATTAATATCAACCCATTAGAACCTTAGTCAAAAGAAAAAGTAGACACAATAACTAAACCGCTTACAAAAAATGTATTATATCTGTATATGTTGTTATCAGTTGTTAATATAAATATGATCATCATTTATTCATTTTGTTTTGTTATTAATATAACTGTAATAAAATTGAATTTGGAAAAATGGGCTCCTAAAAATTTGGGATTACAGTGAATGTTACGTGTATATATGTATAGTAAAAGGTCGTTATTTTTATATAATTAGTTTTATATTGATATATGAGTCCAATGTAATATTGATTATGTAGTAACATTTTTTGGACCAAACTAATATCAATAGGACATATTTCAATTTTAATATTATTGATAGATATTTGTGTTTTTCTTTGTAATCATATTTTGTAAAATGTTTTTTAAAATCATTAGTAAGAAGCTTTGATTCATTCTATCAAAACAACAATATGATCTATTGATATAGATGTGGTCTAATTATTTTAATACAATTATTAAAATCTCTTATTAATTATTTAAGAAAATATTATACAACGAAAAATATAAATATGACTAAAAACACAAATATAAAAATTAAATTTCAAAAAAATGTAAAATAAATAATATATCCATTTTTAAAAAACATGTCAGAATCTAGTAATTATATTAAATTTGTCATGTTGCATAACTAAACACATATTATTGGTGAACTATATATTGATAACAAATGGTTACGTTAGAGTAATAGTCAATAAATATATGAAAAACAAAGTGTATACATGACAGTAAACATATGCTTAATTATTAATAGGACAGTTATATTAGGGTTATGTGCGGGGGGCCACTAAACACATTATACGTCCACGTTCAAAAAAATTTATCATATAGAAGCAAACGGTTACGTAAATTTGATATATACATTTTACTTTATCTCTGAATAAAAGAAATAAAATTGGACTCAACATATATCAATTGGTCATACATGAGAATTAATAGAATAGATTTAGGAGATTTGACAATTTCATAACTATCAAAATTTCAACTTTCTGTACTAAATAAAAAATCAAATCGCATAACTTAAAAACATAGAGATTTAAATTTAAATGATCCAAAATTATAATTTATAAAAATAATTTTTTTTTTATATCTCCAAATAATGTTTTATGTTACATGGAAACGAAAAGGATAAGCGGAAGCGGAATCGCATGGAAATATAGAAGCAAATCTTTAAAAAAAATTAAGGAAACATGTACGTGTTAGAAGTGTATATTCATATATATATATATATATATATATATATACAAATATATAATATAGAATTACAAAATTTATGACTCTAGTTATATGATTAAAATTTAAAATAAAGCATTTATTTATTTATAATAATTTGAAATGAATTCACGTTAAAATTGTGAAATCCACACAATATTTGAATATATATATATGATAAATATCTAATAAAAACCTCAATGCATAAAGATAATTTATAGTACACTTTAATATTTGTATATTTATATTTTTTATTTAGTTACTATTAAGCTGTAGATTTTATACAAAAACAAGATTTTTAAATTTTATTTGTTTATGATATTGTATTTTTAAAATGGAAGCGTGAATCCAAAAAATATTCGTAAGCTTCCAATGTGTTTTTAGATAAGATATATTAGAAGCGTTTTGCGAAATTCTGCAAGATTCCGAATTCAATTCTGATTCCAAAACGTGAAACAGACGTCCGATAAAACTTCCATTCAACATAAGTTTTACCAAATACTGTCCTAATCATATAAAGTATAGTTCATCTAAACATTTAATATTACCACCAAATGGGCCCAACAATATGTAATATGATGAATTTATGACATTATCGAAATTTTGCCGCAAGAGCATTATATAGACAACGTTAGTATCAATCAACCAGCAAAGTTTTTTGTTTTGTTTTGAAACTACAACCAACAAAGTTACCGAACAAACATTAGTTACTTTTACTCTTTTAGTATCAATCATAGAGAACAAATGGGAAAAAAGAAATACGAGCATCGTACATCTTAAACTGGTTCCAACTTTGCAAAGTTCAACTAGTTTCTCCAACCAAAATCAATAAGGAAGAAAAGATCAACAAAGAAGAATAAGAAACAAATTAATTGGGTCGTTGACAAAATGATTGAACAATGATATGCATCTTTCTTCACGAACTTGAAAGAATAAAAATAACAAGCTGTTCGTTGACATTTGATGCACGTTCTTGCACGTTTCACGAAAGTTTGACGCAGACATGCTTCCACAATTACTGAGATAGTGAGATGCAAGCCAAACAAAAAGAAAAAATGTTAAAACCCCAGAGGCTATATAAAGGCATACACACAAGTAATATAGAACCATAAAAAAAAATAAAACAAAAACCAAAGCAGTGAAGTGTTGGAGAAGCAATCAAACTACGAATGACATCTTCTCCCGAGATGAGGCGTTCAGCCCATCTCGTTTATGCTCTTGGTTTCGTTATCATGGCAACAATGGTTGCTGCTTCTTATGAACCCTACACTTATAGCTCTCCACCACCACCAATGTACAATTCTCCTGCACCGAAAGTTGACTACAAATCTCCACCACCTCCTTACGTATACAGCTCTCCACCTCCACCATACTATTCGCCATCTCCTAAAGTGGATTATAAATCTCCACCACCTCCTTACGTCTACAGTTCTCCACCACCACCGCCATACTATTCACCTTCTCCAAAGGTGGATTACAAGTCTCCACCACCTCCTTACGTCTATAGTTCGCCACCACCACCATATTACTCACCTTCTCCAAAAGTGGACTACAAATCTCCACCACCTCCTTACGTCTACAGCTCCCCACCACCACCTCCATACGTGTACAGTTCTCCACCCTCACCACCATACTACTCACCTTCTCCTAAGGTAGACTACAAGTCTCCACCACCTCCTTACGTCTATAGCTCTCCACCACCACCCCCTTACGTTTACAACTCACCACCACCACCCCCATACTACTCACCCTCTCCTAAAACTGATTACAAATCTCCTCCACCACCTTATGTCTACACTTCTCCACCACCACCACCATACTATTCACCTTCTCCAAAACCAGCATACAAATCTCCACCACCTCCATACATTTACAACTCTCCACCACAACCATACTACTCACCTTCTCCTAAGGTTGATTACAAATCTCCACCACCTCCTTACGTCTACAGCTCTCCACCACCACCATATTACTCACCTTCGCCTAAGCCAATATACAAATCTCCACCTCCACCATATGTTTACAGCTCCCCACCACCACCATACTACTCGCCTTCACCCAAACCCACATACAAATCTCCACCTCCACCATACGTTTACAGCTCTCCACCACCACCTTATTACTCTCCTTCACCCAAACCATCATACAAATCTCCACCACCTCCATACATTTACAGCTCTCCACCACCACCATACTATTCTCCTTCTCCTAAACCTGCATACAAATCTCCACCACCACCATATGTCTACAGCTCTCCACCACCACCATACTATTCTCCTTCTCCTATACCCGCATACAAATCTCCACCACCACCATATGTCTACAGCTCTCCACCACCACCATACTACTCGCCTTCACCCAAGCCCGTATACAAGTCTCCACCACCTCCATACGTTTACAGCTCTCCACCACCGCCATACTATTCTCCTTCTCCTAAACCCGCATACAAATCTCCACCACCACCATATGTCTACAGCTCTCCACCACCACCATACTATTCTCCTTCTCCTAAACCCGCATACAAATCTCCACCACCACCATATGTCTACAACTCTCCACCACCACCATACTACTCGCCTTCACCCAAGCCCGTATACAAGTCTCCACCACCGCCATACGTCTACAGCTCCCCACCCCCACCTTATTATTCTCCATCACCTAAACCTGTATACAAAACTCCACCACCTCCGTATGTCTACAGCTCTCCGCCCCCACCATACTACTCTCCTTCTCCTAAGCCCGCATACAAATCTCCTCCACCACCATATGTCTACAGTTCTCCTCCACCACCATACTATTCTCCTACTCCCAAGCCCGCATACAAATCACCACCACCACCATATGTGTACAGTTCTCCCCCACCACCATATTATTCTCCTTCCCCCAAGCCCGCGTACAAATCTCCACCACCACCATATGTCTACAGCTCCCCACCTCCACCTTATTACTCTCCTTCACCGAAACCTGCATACAAATCTCCACCACCACCATATGTTTACAACTCTCCACCACCACCATACTATTCACCATCACCTAAGGTGGTATACAAATCGCCACCACACCCACATGTTTGTGTTTGTCCACCTCCTCCTCCATGTTACTCTCCTTCTCCAAAGATTGAGTACAAATCTCCTCCAACACCATATCTTTACCATTCTCCACCTCCCCCACCTTATTACTCGCCTTCACCCAAACATGCATACAAATCTCCTCCACCACCATACGTTTACAGCTCTCCACCACCACCATACTACTCGCCTACTCCTAAGCATGCATACAAATCTCCTCCACCACCATACGTTTACAGCTCCCCACCACCACCTTACTACTCTCCTTCCCCTAAGCCCACATACAAATCTCCTCCACCACCATATGTCTATAGCTCTCCACCCCCACCACCGTATTACTCCCCTTCTCCAAAGGTTGAATACAAATCTCCTCCACCACCATATGTTTACAGCTCTCCACCTCCACCACCGTATTACTCTCCTTCTCCAAAGGTGGAGTACAAATCTCCTCCACCACCGTATGTCTACAGCTCTCCTCCCCCACCACCATATTACTCTCCTTCTCCAAAGGTGGAGTACAAATCTCCTCCACCACCATATGTCTACAGCTCTCCACCCCCACCACCATATTACTCTCCTTCTCCAAAGGTCGAGTACAAATCTCCTCCACCACCATATGTCTACAGCTCTCCACCTCCACCACCATATTACTCTCCTTCTCCAAAGATTGAGTACAAATCTCCTCCACCACCTTATGTCTACAGTTCACCACCTCCACCAGCGGTTTACTCTCCATCACCAAAGGTTGACTACAAATCGCCACCACCACCATATGTCTACACATCTCCACCACCACCAACATACTCTCCATCTCCAAAGGCCGAATACAAATCTCCTCCCCCACCTTCGTATTATTAAACTCGTTCTATGTAACTCATAAATAAGATACCAAGTCTCATCTGATGTTCTATCTTTTTATTTTTTGTGTGTCTAGTCCTTTTTAATTTCCAAGGTTCGAATGAATTCTTTGGCTATTGAAATTTGATTTAAATTCATGTTTCCATTGTCTTTTCTATGGGCTACATGTTTGCCTTTAATCCATATGTAAGTTTGTTGCAGTTCTATACATTATGTTCTTGACCTTATTGTTTGGGATATTTATGTTATCTTCTGCCAGTTTTATTACACTATCCAGATTGTCTATATA